>NC_136433.1:53406250-54636875 GCF_052849685.1 Lactuca virosa
GAGTAGTTACTTACTGTAAGATGCTTGGAATGAGGTTTTTAGCCACCAAGAACTAGTGAGTGTTCTTGGTGAGAGAGAAGATCTAGAAAAAGATGAACTTTATGAGATGAAACATGGATTCATCACTAGAAAAGGGATTGAAACACCATAGAAGTGAAGAATCACTTACACTTTGAAGATCCTTGAGCAAAACTCGAATTTTGTAGAGAGAGAGAGAGAGAGAGAGAGTAGAGAGAGAAAGTCCTTTGAGTGCTTAAAGCTGGAAATGAAAGCCACTCACCCTTTATATAGGAGTGAGTTTACGGCCAAGGGGGTGGTGGGGGGTTTACGGTCGTGAACACCATAGAAGTGAATAATCACTTACACTTTGAAGATCCTTGAGCAAAACTTGAATTTTGTAGAGAGAGAGAGAGAGAGAGAGAGAGAGAGAGAGAGAGAGAGAGAGAGTAGAGAGAGAAAGTCCTTTGAGTGCTTAAAGCTGGAAATGAAAGCCACTCACCCTTTATATAGGAGTGAGTTTACGGCCAAGGGGGTGGTGGGGGGTTTACGGTCGTGAACAGGGTTTACGGTCGTAAACAGGGTTTATGGTCGTAAACTGAGTTTGCTGCCGTAAACTCCTCTCGAAGGGGGTGTTTGGCCCGGATGCTATGCTTTGACTAAGAAACCTCATTTTTGAACCCAAAACTTAATTGGACCAAGCCTAGAATATTTAATTAAGCTCAAAATAATGACGACAAGAGCATAAATAAATTCCAAATTGATTTATTTTTTAACGATTTGAACGAAAAAGTTTCGGGTTGTCACAGTATCTTAGCATAATTATTAATTTAGTTATTAAAAAACATCACTAATGTTACTTTATTAACAAAAATAACCTCTGTCAAAGTTAAAGTTCACAAAACCAACACCAAAACAAGTTCAAAAACCGAATGTAAATGAAAACTTAAGGACATGTCAAAAGTGGTATCATCACTAAATTTAACTATCCAAAAGTCCATATCCTCACCAAACTATCAAATCATGATACGTGTACCAATGCAAGGAAACAACAACAAGAAAAGAAACAAATGTCAGAATACACTAAGTGAGTCAATCGTGAGTACGTTGTTATGGAACGTATATATTCCAAATGGGTCAAACGAAACATCATATAAATATGCATTTAAACACTCGGATAGCATGACATCAGATACATCATATAACCAACAAAATAATGCTCAAATATTATTCTTCTTTAGAGCTCTTACATTTAGTTATACTTCATTATTCTTCTTTGTAATTAGTTATAACTTCATTCATCACTATAATATTATAAGATAATATCAATGTTGTAAAAATCAGTCTATGCGGCCGATTAACCGGGGATTAATCGCTAGGCGATTCTCAACCGAATAAGATTAAGGCTAATCGGTCGGCTTAATTGTGACAACCCGAAAATCCTTGCCTTGTAAGTTCAGCCATTCAATCCAACTGAGTGTCAGACTCGTTCCTACTATCTTTTAGCCTTGTTTAGAGTCTGTTTAAGGGTTCAAAGCTCAGTACATTCAAGCATTGAGTATAGGATTGAGTTGTGTAAGTTCTTAGCCTTGAAATCAAGCCATACACTCCATGTAAGGGAGTGTACGGCCATACACATGAGTTGTTGGGTTTTGAGCATTCTAACACTCCTATGGTGTACATGCAACCCTATAAACCTTGGATCTATGTTTTCTCTATTATACATGCAAATATTAACTATTCCAAGGTTTCATCCTAACTAGCATATTATGAAGCACCTATACTACAAAGTTCTAGTTAGATGACATACCTTTTGATGTAGCTTGATGTCTTCAAGCTTTAAGAGCTTAGCCCCAATAGTGTGGAAGCCTCAAATGGAATCACAAATCACCAAAACACCTTGGAAGAACTTGAGAGAATATGTATGCACACTAAAATCGGCCCACTCTTATTTTCACACACTTGTGCCAATTTTGTGAGCCAAGGACCCCTTTATATATTATGGAGGATTAGGGTTACATCCATGTAAACCCTAATACCCATGACCTTTCATTTACATAGGATCCATGGGTTAAAAGCTCCATGGACCATCCATGAAAGCTTAGCCCAACCTAAATGAACTTGGCCCATTCCATATATATAAGAGTCCATATTTAATTAGTTCTTTTTGATCACTTAATTAATTCTAAATTAATTCTTGATCAATACTAATTAAATAATATGATTCCATATTAATATATTAGAACTTATAATATATTAATATAAATCATAAATATACTATTCTCAAAAGACTATCCATATAAATTGTGCCGGTGAAGTGCAACCCAAATGGACCATGCCGGGTCGGGTCAAGTACATACCAAATATAGTTATGGACTTAGACATTAATCCAACATGAGTGTATGGCCGTACACACATGTGTGTGCGGCCGTACACCCATGTTGGCCGTACACACCCTCCATAAGAGTGATATCCTTCCATTTCTAAGCCATTTCCTCAGTTTCCAAGTCAAGAACATCGAATTCTCTCTCAACTATCATTGAGCTTTTCACCCCGATCTTTAAGAATGTAAGCCTTTCTTTCGTTTGATTTGTTGTTATTCTTCTTAACCTAGTAACACCCTTTTATTTCATCCATCGAAATCATCTTTTGACTAGATCTTCAAATCTCACCAATAACACCAAGAACACATACTTGTTCTTGGTGATTGTGAACCCTCTTGAGCCTCCAAATCGTAAGTACTCCTTCCTTATGCTTAGTACTTGTTAGGAACACTTGTTTAACACCCTAAAAACGACCAAAAATCAAGATCATAAGGAGTGTACGGCCGTACACCCATGTGTGGCCGTACACCCCTCAAAACACCGCTAAAGGGCCTCCAAAGTGCAAACCTAGCTTCAACACTTGATGAGCAATTGTCCCACAAGCTTCCCTATCATTCAAATAAGCTTTTGTGCACTTGTTACCATGAGTGTACGACCGTACACTCCATGGCCGTACACCCATGGCTGCACACTCCAATTAGTGGCCGTACACTCCCCTTAGATGAATCACATGTGATTCTAACACTTGGTCCAAGTGTTTCCTAGTCCCTAAAGGCGTTTCCTTGCATGTGGTTGCTTCTAAACACTATATTCATGCCAAAATATGCCATTATATGTCAATTAGGACTCGTTTGTGTCTCGGGACTTCATTCGTGGAACTTCTCATTCTTACGCGCATATTCGTTTGAATCACCCACATAAGGTGAGTTCATACCCCTATAATCAATCTTTTAAACTGTTTTAAATGCTTTTAAGGGGGGGGGGGGAATACAAGTTGAACACAATGATAATTGTGTAATTGTTTGTTATAAACATCTTTCAAAAGATTACTTATGTCTTTTATAAGTGATCAAAACATTTCAAAAACTCTTTTTATGTTATGTTACTTTATAGTTTATAAAACTCTGTTTTTTTAAAGTACAATCATAACTTAGTATATAAATGACTCTTTTCAATAACAGTTCAAGTAAACATGCTAGTAAACTATAATAGGTATAGTTTAGGGGTTCCGTTCATACTAGATGCTAGAACATACTATAAAGAGAAACAGGGAGGTAGATACAATACACGATAACATAGAGAACATACTATAAATAAAAACAGGGAGGTAGATACAATACACGATAACAGAAAGAACATACTAAGATACTATAACAGAATGAACATAATAAATGCTATAGCAGAAGAGCAATACAGGATCTAACTATACCAATAATCACTAACTCATTGTTCTAAACAAATGGTGATAGTAAATTGGGTATACATGATCAGATAACTTTAATGTGAATTTACACGGCCTAGCAATTTGTTTGCGGAAGTCGCGTTTGGTCCCCAGAATCTCTTGCAGGGAGAGCGTATAGTATGGGTACTATCCATCACATTATGACCTTAATAAAACAAACATGTTTTAAGGTAATCAGTATGTCAGGATGTCAATTCAAAAGACAACTGTGTACTTACATTTTCCCATTACTTTCATATTGTGACAGTTCCACTTGAAAGTTAATGCAAACTATTTTCGAGTTAAGATAGTTATAAACTAGGGAAAACTTACATCTTTTCAAAACTACAAACAGAACAGTCGAGTCTAGTACATTCAGTAGAAAGGGGCCTATAATGCTAACTTTATGATTCCTTAGTTTATACATCAGGAATATATATTAATCGGATCCGACAGGTAATAGGATGTGAGCTTTCCGCTTCATTTCCTGTTTCTTGTTTGGTTGTGGGCTCAGAGCATATTCACCCAGCCTACTATCTATCCGATCTTAGCTATATATATATAAATATTTATATATATATATATATATATATATATATATATATATATATATATATATATATATATATATATATATATATATATATATATATATATATGTTCCGTATACACCAAGTAATCATAAGGGGTACCAGGTACGGGCCAGGTCATAGGACACTAATTCAATGCACCGTTTTCTAGTACAAAACATACTTTTCAAATAGAACATTTGTTATTTAAAACTAGAAACTTACCGGTAAAGGGTTTAATCCATTTTATTAAACCAGTATAAACTTAAAGGACCTTAGGTGGTTAATTCTATAATACCTTAGTTTACACATCAGGGTTATATATAATTAATACCCGATAGGTAGTTGGATGTGTGCTTTCCGCCTCATTTCCTGTTCCTCATTTGGTTGTGGGCTTAGGGCAGATTCACACAATTAACTATCTGTTCGATATTAGTTTATATATAGCTAGTATAAACTAAGTGATTCTAGAAGGAACCACTGTGGTTACCATTTTTACTAAAAGAAATAAGGGTTTTCTTAAAGAATCTTTTCATCAAATATAAAGGAACTATTACAGTTAACTCCGTGAGTACCAAGTGAATACGCCAGGGTTATATACAACGATGGTCTAACAAACAATGAGATGTGTGCCTTCCGCCTCATTTCCTGTTCCTTATTTGGTTGTGGACTTAGGGCAGATACACACAACCGATTGTTTATTTACTTTGGGTTTTATATAACTTGTATCCATTTAGTACTCATAGAAAGGATTGTAGAGTCATTTTTACTTATCTTTCATCAAAGCAGGAAATATAGGATTTTCTGGAGGAACAGGCGAACTTTTCTAAACAGAACTTACAACTTACTACAACTTTCTTACAACTTACTTACATCACTAAAATCTTATGAACTCACCAACTTAAATGCTGAGCTACTCTTTCAAAAATAACTTGTATTCTCAGGAGACCAGTAGACAGGTACGCGCACTGGGATTCAGAAGATGGAGCATAATAGCTTCATGTCTTTTTGTTATTTACTTTGTAATCTATGTTATGTGAACCACATACTTTGTAAACACTTTCTTTCTAATGAAATGGTTGTTTATTACTTTGATTACTATGATGCATGTCTTGTGATACTAAACATGACGTCCTCCACCCCCGAACGTTTCCGCCGTTCCGGTTTTGGGGTGTGACAGATTGTTATCAGAGCATTGTTTTTAGTGAACTAAGCATATCAACCGATAAAAGATATACAACTATAAATACAATGGGGCCGAAGTGATCTAGATAATAATATATTTTAAATATATAACGATACCTTATAAAAGTATAGATACGTGCTTATACATATATACATACTAGAACAAGTATCTCAAGAAGAATATAACAGAAGTATTTAAAGGTTTAACACTGCGGTCAACCTGGACAGTTATGTAATCATAGCTAGGATCAATATAGCCTGATCAACTATATTCATTCGAGATGTGACCGACATGTGTTTGGGAGTGATGTGGTGTTGCAACAGTCTTAAAACTTACCTAACACTAGTCAAGGGATTTCTATATCAGAACATAAAGTTAAAATACTATAGGAGTATTTTAGGCACTTATGTGATAACTTAAAAGAACCTTACAGATAGGTCTATAATCTTGCAATGTATACTTCCAAGGTTTTATATAATTGAGATTTTATAGACTTAGAATTTGTGATCTATGCTTCACTACCTGTTCCTTGTTTGGTTGTGGTTTTGGAGTAGGATCACTTATTCGAAGGTCTATTTAATCTTAAATTATATACAACTTGTATACATTGTGCAATTATAGGAGGACTCCGTAAGGATCACCCCATAATGTTTCACTTAAATCTCATAGATTCTTTAGACACTTCCATTCTCGCACGACAAATCCAGATAGATGTAACCACTTCCTCACAGCAGTCAACAGAAGAGTCAAGGATGAACAAGAGCAAGTTCATGAGAAGTTTTCAAAGAAGGATCAACCGAAGTAACCAAAACATCTTATGTGTCACACTAATAAATAAATAATAAGGACTTCATGAACTGAAAACCCAATTCCTTTAATGGAAATGGTGGAGTCATCGCTCTGATGCGATGGTTTGAAAAAACAGATTCGGTCTTCGAAATCTGTTCATGCTCAAAAGGGAGCAAAGTAAAGTTTGCTGCCTGCACCTTCTCAGACAGAGCCCTAACATGGTGGAATAGCCATGTTAAGTCACTGACCCTATCAGTGGCTAACTCAATAGGTTGGGAAAACCTAAAAGAGTTAATGCTGAAAGAATACTGCCCGATGGGCGAAGTTCAAAAGCTGGAACAAGAACTATGGGAGCTCACGATGGTCGACTCAGACATAATGGCCTACACTGACAGGTTTAGCGACCTGGCAGCACTATGCCCCGGGATGGTTACCCCGGAGAGCAAGAAGATAGACAGATACATATGGGGTCTAACTGCCCCGACCCAAGGAGATGTGCTGTCTTCTAACCTATCCACATTCGATAGTGCCAAACGCCTGGCTCAACGGCTCATCGACCATGGAGTCCGCCATGGTGTAGAAGTCCCCGTTCCCGAACCATCAAAGGGAGAGGACTATAAACGGAAGTCGGGGAATAAGAGGAAGAAGAAGCGAACAACACAGGAACCCCCGCAAGAGCAACAGACAAGTACTATGTACGCCGCCACAACACCTGCTACTCCAGCACCTGCCAATCGATATGCTGGAACCCTCCCGAAGTGTGGGAAGGGCAATTATCACCACATCGGAGTATGTCGGGAAATGCAGTGTCTGAACTGCCACAGAAAGGGACACACAGTCCGTTTCTGCAGGGCACCGGCTCAACCAATCTCCCAAGTCCCCGGAGCTGAAGAAAACCAAGCCTGCTATGGTTGTGGTGAGAATGGACACTATAGGAAGGACTGCCCGATAACAAAGAACTCAGGAGTGGATGGACGAATTCTGATGCTCACCGCAGGAGAATCAACCCCGGAGTCGCCAGCGAGCAGCGGTACGTTTTCGAAATAGTAATTACTTTAAAAATTAATTTATATTTATATAAGATTAAAACTTGGGGAAAACATTTACAAGTAATCATAATAACTCACTTATTGAAACAAGTCACAATATTCAAGAGAACTAAAAGATCCGTTCAGAGAAGCTACGATGGCTTAGTATGTACATCAGGGTTGTGCATAGCTAAGATTTTGCAGACTTAGAGTGAGTGATTCCGCCTTAATTAATGTTCCTTGTTTGGTTGTGAATTTGAGGCAGAGTTACTCAATCGTCATGAGTTGGCGTGGTCCTCACCATACTAAGTTCATATGTTTCTAACGCCTCGACCGTCAAATTCACGAAACCTTCGTCATTCGTAACGACAGTCCGACCTAGACCTCAGTTTTGTCCCTTGTATTCTAAACCATGAAGTACTCATGCGAAGAGTACTTTGCCCTCCGAAGCCTTGTCGCCGTATGTTCAGCAGACCTTCCCGAAATACCACTCGTTCAGCAGACCAAGTTCAAGCACAGAGGCTAAGGACGAATACAGCCTACCTATCACTATTCAGTGTATAAGTAAGGGTGGTATATGATTATGATTACGTAGATTTAGTATGTGTGCTTCCGCCCTATCTCCTGTTCCTTGTTTGGTTGTGGACTTGGGGTAGAGTCGCACATCCGACCGTCTAACTAATCTTAATCATATACGACTTCTATACCCAAGGTGATGATAGATGGACCAACTATGAATCCTATCATGAATAGTAGGGAAAAGTTGACAAGTCTACGAGTGGGTATTCTGCAAATCAGAGGAGCACAACCCCAATAGTTCTGCTAAGAAAGCTAATTTCGGGACGAAATTCCATCTAACGGGGGGATGATGTGACAACCCGAAAATCCTTGCCTTGTAAGTTCAGCCATTCAATCCAACTGAGTGTCAGACTCATTCCTACTATCTTTTAGCCTTGTTTAGAGTCTGTTTAAGGGTTCAAAGCTCAGTACATTCAAGCATTGAGTATAGGATTGAGTTGCGTAAGTTCTTAGCCTTGAAATCAAGCCATACACTCCATGTGAGGGAGTGTACGGCCGTACACACATGTGTGTGCGGCCGTACACCCCCTCCATAAGAGTGATATCCTTCCATTTCTAAGCCATTTCCTCAGTTTCCAAGTCAAGAACATCGAACTCTCTCTCAACTATCATTGAGATTTTCACCCCGATCTTCAAGAATGTAAGCCTTTATTCCGTTTGATTTGTTGTTATTCTTCTTAACCTAGTAACACCCTTTGATTTCATCCATGGAAATCATCTTTTGACTAGATCTTCAAATCTCACCAAGAACACCAAGAACACACACTTGTTCTTGGTGATTGTGAACCCTCTTGAGCCTCCAAATCGTAAGTACTCCTTCCTTATGCTTAGTACTTGTTAGGAACAATTGTTTAACACCCTAAAAACGAACAAAACTCAAGATCATAAGGAGTGTACGGCCGTACACCCATGTGTGGCCGTACACCCCACAAAACACCCCTAAAGGGCCTCCAAAGTGCAAACCTAGCTTCAACACTTGATGAGCAATTGTCCCACCAGCTTCCCTGGAAAACACATAACACATATAACACATAACATATAATTGTTCCTATATATTGAACTCACTGTGAATTAACTGAATAATGATATGACGATTTAGGCAGCACTTCGTTTCTATATATGACTTTCTTTGACGAAACCGATGATTTTAGTTAAAATCCGGACTTTACGCGGGCAGAGTTTCGACTGGAAAGATGATTTTCTCGGGAACTTCGGGGCGTCGGGACTTGCTTCGGATTTTAGGGATGATACCGGGACTTTAGGGGGTTAAAAGTAGCTTGGAAGAGAGTAAAAAGTGAGAGAGAGTGAGAAATTGTAACCTAAAACCGGAGGGCTTCGATTCCTATTTATAGGCTGAATTTCGAGATTCACGACGTGAACCATGCTTGTTCACGTCGTGAGGTTTGATCATGGTCATCCCCTAGGCTTGCCATGTGTCTTCTAGGCTCAAAACGCGTCGTTCACCGAGTTCACGTCGTGAACACTGTGTTCACGTCGTGAATGCAGTCAAATTCTCGAAGTTTGTGCTCCGAACTTCAAAAATCAATATCTTTCGCCTACGAGCTCCGTTTTTGACGTTCTTTATATCCACGCGTAGGTAAGATTATGCTATACATCTTTCATTTAGACTCCGTCGACTAATTTTAAATTTATTTTTAATATTATATTAATATTATGTTTTTAACTGGCCGAGATAGGAAAAGTCCGTTAAAATTTCATAACTTCTTCATCCGACGTCCGTTTTCATCTGTCTTTGTACCGTTGTACTACTATTAACGAGACCTTCGATTCTCGTTTAGGTTGTGTCGGCTAAAAATCACTCGATCTTTATTTCGAGTTTTTAGCTGTCTATTACTATTCCGAAACTTAGAAAAATCATAACTTCCTCATACGAAGTCAGATTTTGACGTTCTTTTTATGAAAATTCTCGGTTTAACAAATACTACGACTTTAATTTAGATCACCAAGGCTAAAAAGCAGTTTATAAAAAACTCACTTTTTACGTCATTTGGCGCCGTGCCGGTTTTGTCGCGGATCTTCGATTGGTCATAACTTCTTCGTTATAACTCGGATTTCGATGAGGTTTTCGCCTAAATGTTTCTAACGAGATTCTTTACAACTTTCAATAATAAAATTTTACTTATTTCAAATTTTATATTTTCGTTAAATTTAGATATTTGACTTTTAATTGGAATCTAATAAGACTTCCAATATTTTCCGAGTGATTCTAAACATAGTTTTACTTCATTTCTAGTAAAAACTATCTGTTATAACTCAACGTTCAAATTCATATAATATTTTATTATATTTTTCACTTTTAAAAATACATAACACGATAACTGAACGTGTATGTTACAACTATCTAATGCCTTATTGATAATAAATGATGAATTAAATCTTACTTGGTATGATTTACTTTCTAATCGGTAGAATTGTCCTCCTTTTATTTCGTTGGGATAACACATATAACACTACCAATTGCACCTTGAGTACAAATACCAACTAATAAAAAGATATAATGTTTTCTTTATAAGATTTTGTATGAAAGGCTTCATCCCTATCTTATTAAATGTTTTGTGGATTTGATGCCTATGTTGGACTAAAACTTCTAAACCCAAAATATACTAAATACATATTTGTATATAGTACTCTAAATGTGGTTTAGATTATTATATGCAAACCCACCAAGAATAAGTTTTCTTATTCCTCTAATAGCTGAGTTAGCAGAAAGCAAGCTTCTAATGACAAAGCAAGTGGGAGCTACATGAAACTTGAAGCAACTCAAGAACCATTACTTGATGTAGTAATAGTTGGCACTAGTTTTAGCAAGGGATTTTTAAACTTGAATAATAGTTATTCACAAGCACAAATTGTTTTCTTTAGTGATACAAATCATCTATGAATTGAGAAATGTGTAATTTCTCATTGATGAGCTTTTCTTGATGGTTTCTGGTAAATCCACCAAATACCAAGATGCTATGTCAGATCTCAAATCTGATTAATGACTTAGAGTCATGAACATGAGATGTAATCCATGTATGGTAATCAAGTATGGTCTTCATTGAACTTCCTCTCTATAGCACGTCTAGAAGGAGGAAGTGATTCTTCTAGAAAGAATATATATCTTACATGGATAACTATATACATTTAAAGCAAGACTTGTTATAAAAGGATTTTCTCATACTCATGTCAATGACTATGGTCCTTATCATACTAATGACATTGCCTATGCTAAAACCTTTTTCACAAGTAGCTATGATTAGATCAAATAGGATACTGTTTACTATAAATTCATAATCTCAATATAAAATATAGCAAATAGATTTCAAGAAAGACCGCTTTTCTTAATAGACATCTACTAGAAGATATCTATATAGATTAGCCCACAAGTTTTCTTAATCCATGTTTGTTGGGTTTTCAGCATTCTAACACTCCTATGGTGTACATGCAACCCTATAAACCTTGGATCTATGTTTTCTCTATTATACATACAAATATTAACTATTCCAAGGTTTCATCCTAACTAGCATATTATGAAGCACCTATACTAAAAAGTTCTAGTTAGATGACATACCTTTTGATGTAGCTTGATGTCTTCAAGCTTTAAGAGCTTAGCCCCAATAGTGTGGAAGCCTCAAATGGAATCACAAATCACCAAAACACCTTGGAAGAACTTGAGAGAATATGTATGCACACTAAAATCGGCCCACTCTTATTTTCACACACTTGTGTCCATTTTGTGAGCCAAGGACCCCTTTATATATTATGGAGGATTAGGGTTACATCCATGTAAACCCTAATACCCATGACCTTTCATTTACATAGGATCCATGGGTTAAAAGCTCCATGGACCATCCATGAAAGCTTAGCCCAACCTAAATGAACTTGGCCCATTCCATATATATAAGAGTCCATATTTAATTAGTTCTTTTTGATCACTTAATTAATTCTAAATTAATTCTTGATCAATACTAATTAAATAATATGATTCCATATTAATATATTAGAACTTATAATATATTAATATAAATCATAAATATACTATTCTAAAAAGACTATCCATATAAATTGTGCCGGTGAAGTGCAACCCAAATGGACCATGCCGGGTCGGGTCAAGTACATACCAAATATAGTTATGGACTTAGACATTAATCCAACAGTCTCCCACTTGGATAAGTCTAAAACTATTATTGAGTATGACTTCAAAACCTAACTGGCAATCATAGCTCTTAAAGCCGCTGTCGAACTCTGACCTTGTCAATGACTTGTCCATTAGATAAGGGATCATATATTCCTCCATTCTAGATATCATATGGACTGAGACATGGATTATAATCATTCTCTCTGTCCATTTGTTGTTTCCTGATTTTCGATTTATGATGACTGACTGATTGAACAAATCAAATCAGTCCTGGCTTGGCCAAGCACTCACATGTGTCATCGCTAAATCATCAAGGGGCCCACAGATATCGCTTTTATCCTGAAGGTAAAAGGAATGGATAAACTTCGACTCATATGGCTTGTTCCACTACTTGTTGAATCATACACAAAGGCACGTTTTATAACATCGAGTTACCAATGCGTTTTCGTGCAATCAATGTATAACCAACTCATAGTAACAACTCATATCTCTAGGTTTTAAGAATATAAGATATTATCGTCTCATGATCACTCGTGATAAAATCCATGAAGTGATTCAAATGAGCGTGGGTTGAATCCAATACTCAGACCTTATGAGCACTCATGAGTGTTGTAGCACCACTTTGTCCACCAACTTGGACCTCTACAAACCAACCCATGACAGTCTTGATTCATATCTACTTCCAACATAGGTCCGACTGTGGATGGTTTGAATAACTTAATCATTCAGGAAGAGCGACTTAGTTATTCTGGAAGTCAAAACATGCAAAGTGAAACACAAGAATAAATGAATCAAATATGGTATCAAACCCTATGAATATAAATAAACACTTTTATTTATCACCATACTGATTACTCATTATTCATTGTTTCGGTTTTATCAACTTTATACTTGAATTAAAAACACTAGTTGTCCCATGCTCCAAGCATGTACACTATGTTTTTCTTAAACAATAGCTTTGCCATACACCAAGTATGCACTCTATGTTTGTCTATGATCCTTACTTTGTGAAATAAACCAATTAAACATAATTTCAATGATTCTAATTTCACACTCCCAAATCCTTATCGAAAAATATGAGAATTTCAAATTCCTATCATTTATCGAAATCTGTTTAGATTTTAAACTTATATGCACTGACCCTCATGTAATGAATATGTACAAAGTCACAAAGACTTGTCAACAGTCATTATAAGGTATTCCAATGGAGATCAACTCCATGGAAACTAAGTCTCATATTCAAAGTACATTGCTTTGGGCATGCTTCTTGCATTAAGTTTTCTAATCTTACACAGATAACTTCCACCTATGGAGACAACTCCATATTCTCATTTTGACTATCACTTCTGAATAAGAGATGCCTCTTTTCAGAATATGTCAATATGGTCCTTCCAAAACTAGCACTATACTTCCAACTGTCCCTGAGCAACCAATCTTTGGTAAACCTCAGATTGTCCTCGGCAATTGCTTAATCATTTTAGTCATATCCAATTCTAGACCTTTTCCCTTCATAATGCCTCTGGGCATTTGGAAAAATTTAGAAATGACAAATATTATAGCACATGCAATCGATCCTGTACCCAAAGCAAATGGTACACGATTCATGATGTCTCACATAAAGACATGATTCTAGACCAGTCTTTTGCTACAATATTTTTATTTGCCATGTTTTCAAAATTTGACTATGAAGAGGGATGCCGTAATCATAATCGAATTTTGAGAACGCAATATATAGAATTTCCTTAAGTTGAACCAATCCAACATGAAATTCATATATATATTCTTGACTAAGGATGATTAAGGTCTCAATCTAAGCCTTTAGAACTGAAATGAAGTATATCCTCTCCCTTAATTATAGCAAAGCAACTTTTTCAATCCCTGTAGCCTCACGAATTGAAACTTTTGTTTTCTATAATTAACATTGCTAACTTGCAACACTAACAATAATTATCATGCTCCCACTAACATGATGATTATTAGCATAACACTTATGCTCCCACTAGCTTTGACATGTACTCAGAAATCAGCTGGACTTCTAGAAATCAATACTTTATTGACTTTCTTACCAAAGTTCAGATTTCTGATATGAGATGCTTTGATAAAACTTTATCAAAATCATACACCTTTCCTTAGATAGCAAGCATGTGTGTCTAAACAATTTCAGAACTATGAAAAGGATGTCGTAATCATAGTCTCAATTGTTTAGACCTTTTGCCATCTGCTTTAAATCTACTTGGTGGAAGTGTTTCCTCACCATTATTTTCATGAATCGGAGAGAAACCTTATGACCCTTAGATTTTATGGTGTATGTGTTCTTATCCATGTGAATCGTCAAAACCATAGTCACAAGACAAGGATAATGACAAATCCAAACTCATATGGACTGAACTTATGCAATCTTAACTTCTTGCCACCTGGCAATACAGGGCCTGCCATTGCTTCCAATTTGTTATGCAACCAATTGAGAACTTTCACAACTCCTATGCAAAGCCAACTTTAACTGGAATGGGCACAGAATATGTCAACACGATAGGTTATAAACCTCAAGTCGTGTGCTAGTGAAGAACCTCAGGTTTTATTCTTGATTAGTTCTTGAAATTCTTTTTAGGATCTTTAAGACTCCCACTATCCTCTTGACATATAAGACTATCTTCCCAAATATTCAAGAGATAGTGCGGATTCTTTATCAAGACAAACACTTCACACAATTGGCCTTAGTTGGTCTTTGTTTTATCCAAAACATCACAAGTTACCAATTTCAAATGTACAAGAGTAGGACACTTTTACTCTTACATTTGACAAGTGTTTTAAACCTTTCTTTAAGATATGTCACTCAAGTTACAATCTTGGAGTATGACTCTAAGAATTGTTTTGGAACAAAGTATGACTCATCTTCCTGATCTAACCATTTCAACAATTCATGACTCCTCTTCTTAGTCATAATAATGCACTAAGATGACCTTTAGAGGACTAATTGTGATATGATTTCTAAATCATTAAGATGATCACAAACATGATACTAAAGTACTCTCCCATCTTTTCAGATTTGAGAAACTTTTATCTTTCTGCCTAATTTGATTCTTCCCATTCGTTCTGCCATACATTGAGACTTTTCCAATGTTTCATAATTATACTTAAACTTGTAAGTATAACCATATTTACTAAGCTTTAGTAAATCAAATAGCCTTAACGAGCTTTGTGGTGGACATGACCAGTGCAGAAGAATGTGTACTCGATCCCTTTAGTCCTTCACTTGACTCACACATCCATGTGAACAAGTAATTAGTCTTGATTTTCCAATGCTTGAAAGTTCTCATTCATCATACTATTCAACTTGCATGATTCCAAGTTTCGGTCCAATTGAAACTTGGGTGATGAGGAACTTTCCTGATTTGGTAAATTTAAACACTACCACAAATGAAAGAATCAAATCCATTTTCCAATATTGCTGTCAGTGGAATCATATAAGCAACAATTTTCCACAAATGCCATTGTAAGGATACTTCAAATAAATAAAATTAAACAATTTTCTTTTATTTTAAAACTTTGCGGAAAAACTTATCCTTACAATCCACATGGAAAATTGTTGTTATCTATTCCTTAGCAATATATCATAACTTCTTAAGCAACTGCTCAAAATTCTGATGCGATCGAAATCCACCTTCGCGATCAGAATCAGCATATACTTCCTTTAAGATTTCTCCCTATTCTTTGATTCTTAAAACATCAACATGTGACCCAGTCACATCATGTAATGAGGATCTTAGAATAGAACTTAACAGAGTTAGATAATGGGCTCTACCTGATGTAGAGTCAAACTTATTGACTTTAACATCCTTAGGTAAATTTGGCAGCTTTGCAATCAACGCCCCTTCCTTTGGCAAAATAAACATATGGACCCTTTGGTAATGGGACTATCTCAGACTTAGCCTTTCTCTTTACCATTTGGTCAACCGGGTTGACTATGGTCAATCCCTTTCCATTGGGAAGATAATGCTTTTTCTGGATTTCCAGTGTCACCATTGTCACTGTCCATAAAGTTTTTGGGAAGTTGATCTTCTAATCAAATTTGCTTTACTATCGTTCCAAATCATTGCTGATTCAGCAGCACCAAGCAAATAGATATGATCATTAAGGTTCATGTCATAGTCTGTTTCATAGTAGTCCCAAAGGAACTCACTATGTGACTTAGAAAGTGATTGAACATCCAACTTTCTCAAGACTTTGACACCCAACTCTCCCGGCTTGTCAATATGTGACTTCATCTCTAAGATGTGATCACACATAGACCTTGCTTGCCATTAGGGCTTGAGTGACCTTGAACTTGTGGGTTAGGGAGAATAATTGGAGGAGGTGGAGGAAGAGAAATATGACTTCCATGAGCGAAACTCGGGAAGTCATATTCATTAGGAAAGCATGGTTTGGGAAGATCATTGTTGTCTAAACCAGACATGAACAATGGGAGAAATTCACGTAAAGTTGATTTAAGTCCTTAATATAACACCCAATATGATATATTAAGGCTAGGACCCAACAAACTATTTTATAACTTGGAAGAGGGATGTCGTAATCCAAGCTATAAAATATTTGAAGGTAGGTGAATGACGATTCACTAATTTCCACCAAGATAAACGAAATGTATTATTAGGTTTTAATTGGTTTTGAAACTCCTAGATTCTTTTGAGATTCATTGAACTTTTTAATGGCATGTTTTAATCTCGAGTGTGCCCTTCAGGTTTTGTGACTGGGATGCCGAAGATCACAAAACAAGGTGTGAAGTAACCATGCAAATATACTTGGTACCCTTAATATTTACCCCTCAATCGATGTGCCGGTTAACCACACATGCTCCAATGATACTATGATAAACATTAAGTTACCCTTTGCCTACCTTGTTAAGTCCAGGTTAGTGTGCTGGTTAACCACACACGCTCCACTAACAGCTTAAACAAAGTGCAAAGTGTAATTTCATGGATTAGCACCTTATTCACATTTTCCTAAGTAACTAAGATTGAGAATTTATAAAAAGTTTAGTTACTTAGTATTTATCATTAATACTTTTAATGAAGGGAGAATTATAGTCCTTGTCCTACCTGTGCTAACGACCCTCCACCAGTCAAGGAAGCGGTGGGTGAGAGTGGACACCCATTAAACTGCCATTTTATAGGCAGTAACCTTATACCCCCCTTATAGACCGACTTCGTGAATGAGGCCTACTAATGGTAAGACGACTTGCTCTTATACATATAATATATTAAACTTTTAATATTATAATAGTATAAGGGTGTATTTTAGACATTTAAAATACTTGGTGGTTTAATCTATTAATTAAACTATACTCTTAATTTAATTAAATTTACACCATGTCATTATGGAAGTATTAATTCTCTTTTAATTAAACACTTTAATTATCTATTAATAAAGTCCATAAGAGTTAATTGAATTATTCAATAAAACATCATAATTCAAATTATTAAATTCAAAATTAAAACCATTTAATTAATTGTTTAAGTTATGAACCCAAGAGTTTTAGAATTCAATTCTTTTTTTTATCATAAAAAAACTTTTTCCAAATTCCAAAACTTGAGGGCAAGTTTTGTAACTCTTGAAAACTTTTGGATTCCATAACTTATGGAGTTAAATACTTGTTTTATGATGAAACTTTTCATGTTCCATAACTTAAGAACAAGTTATGGAATTCTTTAAAACATTAAGACCAAGTTTTGTAACTCCATAAAAAACTTTGAATCAATTTTTTTAAAAACCTTTTCATATCCATAACTTATGGAGGTTTCAAAAAACTCTTTAGATCAAACATTTAAAACTAATAAAATAATCATATCATTTTATCTTTTACTAAATTTGACCTAATTCAACTCATATAGCAAATGATTCAAATTTTACAAATAATTAGTTTTTCACAAAAACAAGTAATTATCTTAAAATTTGACAAACGTCATGTTTTTTTTTTCTTTTTTTTTCCAATTTTGAAAATAAAACATTTGCATCAATATAACAGAAAACAACCCATGGCTCTGATACCACTGTTGGGTTTTGAGCATTCTAACACTCCTATGGTGTACATGCAACCCTATAAACCTTGGATCTATGTTTTCTCTATTATACATGCAAATATTAACTATTCCAAGGTTTCATCCTAACTAGCATATTATGAAGCACCTATACTACAAAGTTCTAGTTAGATGACATACCTTTTGATGTAGCTTGATGTCTTCAAGCTTTAAGAGCTTAGCCCCAATAGTGTGGAAGCCTAAAATGGAATCACAAATCACCAAAACACCTTGGAAGAACTTGAGAGAATATGTATGCACACTAAAATCGGCACACACTTGTGTCCAATTTGTGAGCCAAGGACCCCTTTATATATTATGGAGGATTAGGGTTACATCCATGTAAACCCTAATACCCATGACCTTTCATTTACATAGGATCCATGGGTTAAAAGCTCCATGGACCATCCATTAAAGCTTAGCCCAACCTAAATGAACTTGGCCCATTCCATATATATATAAGAGTCCATATTTAATTAGTTCTTTTTGATCACTTAATTAATTCTAAATTAATTCTTGATCAATACTAATTAAATAATATGATTCGATATTAATATATTAGAACTTATAATATATTAATATAAATCATAAATATACTATTCTCAAAAGACTATCCATATAAATTGTGCCGGTGAAGTGCAACCCAAATGGACCATGCCGGGTCGGGTCAAGTACATACCAAATATAGTTATGAACTTAGACATTAATCCAACAATGTTATCCTAACAAAATGTGTAAAGCTTGAGATCCACTTGTGGATATAAACAAACATCTCAATGTTGTAATCATCATTTTAATATGAAACCACACGGTATGCTTTTATATCAAAATTAATAGAACATGTCTATTTACTAATAACTAGTGGGAGCATAATGACATTTCTAATCTTGTGTTAATGAGACATACTTAATCATGAGAAATGCATTTTGACCATGTCAAGCCTTTTCACCTTGACTCAGAATGTGTTTATAAAATGAAAGACTTAAGAAGGACAAGATACATTCTTGGAATGTAAAATATATAGAGATAGATAAAATGAATGTTAAAAGTTTTATATCTTTATGCATATATGGACAATATCTTGAAAGGGGTCAAGATACAAAATTCCTTTGGAGGAATCTTGCTATTTTCACATGCCACTATGTTTGAGCTTGTCCCAAAAGGACCTAGCTCATATGTTTGAACTAGTTGAAATGATTTATATTCAATTTAGTTAGAAAATGAATCCATCATTTATGCCATATTATGCATAAGACCTAATATATGAACATGCTATGAGTACATCATAACATACCAATTGAATACATGGTTAAGTCACTGGATGACTATAGGAACATTCCAAGAGTACTTTAGAAGAACTAACAGAATGTATAGAAGACAATTAGTTTAGAATAAATCTTCATGTAAATAGCTACATAAGATTCTGATTTCTAAACAAATTTAAATAATTATGAATTTTAATTTGATTATGACTTCATTGTGGTATGAAGAGTAAGTTTAGATGGAATGAGGAATAACCGAAACAAAATGACACAATATACTACAAAATAAGAATACACTACTTTAGAAGTTTAAATCTAACATGATTGGATGAATGAGTTCATTGAAAAGCTATGTTGATCTATGCCATTCAAGGATGACATATAAATCCTTTTCTGACTTCCATAGTATACTTAATCGCGTTAAGAGACTTTATGTCATGAAAGAACACCAATCATATACTTCAAAATATTTGACTATACCTTGAGTAAAGTCAAATATGGGGATGATATTATTATTCACACAATTCACACAAATTAAGTTTAATCGAACCCATTAATAAAGTCATTTTTCTAAGTTAAGTATGAACGGTCACACTTCAGCTATAAAACTTTATTATTTATAGAATGGGGATTTTGATTTGGATTTAGTATTTGGAGATTGGAACATTATAACAACTATTATATAATGTTTTGATATACTTACATATTATCATATCATCAATACTTGTTGTGTTCTATATTAACATGTTTAATCCACAGATAATCTTATTATTATAAAAGTTCATAGTCGGTTATAACTGAGGGAGGTAAGACTAATATGAATGGGATTGGTTGACTTTCACCGGATGAAGGTAGGCAATGGGTTGTAACCAAGTTTCATAGGTACTTGTCAGAGAACTAGTATTGAACTGACCCGTGTCAAGATCATCTCATGGATCGCTATCATAAATGACACTTGATTACAAGTGTTGGATTAGGTCTCTATGCCAATAACTAAATTAGTATAATATAGCAAAGTCCTTTTTGGGTTGCCCTTATAACTAGAAATAGCTAGAAATGATATTAGGAGAAGGAGAGATAAATGATTTGTTAATATATTATATGATTAATATATTAATTGGAAAGAAATAATTGATATGTTAATTTATTATTAATAAATAAACATGAGATAAATAGCTAAATAATTGGTTTGAAATCAATTAGAATTAATTAATAATGGATTAGAATTAATTAGGAATTAATTTGGGATCAATTGAAATTAATTAATTGTACAAGGGTTACTTTGTAATTGTTCAATAGTTGAGCAAGAAAGAGATTCTAGAATTTCTATACTTGGATAGTTTTGATACCCTATTAGGGTAACTAGAATGCTCCAAATGTATAATAAGGAAACTAGATAATTACCTATTTATGGGTTATCATTATCTAGGGTTTCTTAGGCACATCCAGCAACTATATAAAGACTCATTAGGCTAGAATTTTCATATGTCTCCTTATAAGAAGCATATGAATGAAAATTATTACTCTCTTCTCTCTCTCCTCTTCATACTAGGGTTTTTAGTGTTTTGGGTGTGATCCATTAGAGGCATGAGATTTCTGGTGCTTGTTTTCCATGGTTTTCTATAAGGAGTTTGAAGTGATTTGTTTACTATAACAAATCAAAAGGTATGTAACCTTAATTCTTGTAATTTGATTACACTAGGAAGTCATTAGGGTTCTAGTTATAATGTTGTTCATGACATGCTACATTCAAAGTGTTAAAGACATAGATCCTTTAGGTGGCATGTGCCCTAAATGTTAACTGAAATTTCACAAGCACATAGTTATTGCAATCTATAAAACCCATAAAAAAGGTACTATCTTTGTATCTTTAACACCCGAGATACATAGTCAGACTTAAGTGTAGCGAGTGTTGTGCGTAGATTTGGTCAAACGTTGGTCCTTAACCGGGCAGTTATAAAAGCCATTTTTAGGTATGATATGAACTATGCAAGAGTCTTATATAGTTAATGTGACATCCCCTAATTTCTCGGCCAGAAAAGACCGATTTAATTTATGCTTTTTAAAATAAAATCAGAGAAATCTTTTTAAAAGATGTTGCGGAATTGGTCCCCAAAACAAAATATGATAAAAGTTTGTCAAAACCTTTCTTTAAGAAATATATAATTTCATTTCATATCAAAATCTCAGGATGTCATGTACCGATACAGATCAAAAGCATAAACAAGACATTATAAGCCTTTCAACAGTTATTTACAACTACTGGCCTATAATCCAAAAATCTCTCATCGTCCTCCGACTATGCCCAGGGTCCACTACCTGTAACATAAAAAGCTGAGTGGGTCAGGCTTGCGAGCCTGGTGAGCATATAGGGTTTTCACCCACAGTAATAATAAACTTATTAAGTTCATCAATCAACAATAACCCTGATTACCCATTTCCCGTTATCCTCACTTTACGTCCCTAAACACTTATCACAAGGGACCTAGCCTAAAGAATATCATCGGTATGGACACTACTGATAAGGGGTTTCCTCAGCCATACGTGTCCTAAAGGCAACCATGAGGGGGATGGAGTACAGTGAGTGAACACCTAAGTTCATTAACACCTACAGGTTGCGGGCCTGCCAGCGTTCCACTGGACTATCTAGAAAGTCCGTGGTCGTCATCCAAACTCCGCTAGATGACTGGATCACAATCACATCGAGGCCTCTCATCATTTTATCTCATCACACATAAACTATCTACCCATTTTTACCCAACATATTTGTAGATAAAACTACATATACAGTTTAAAACTTGTATAAAACATCTATTCAACAGTCATCTCAATTAAACAATTAATATAATTACACGTAGCACGTATTTTATAGAAAATACTTCATATCTAGGTGTAAGATGAAGGTGACTATACACTTACTTGATTTGATGAAAATCGGGCAGCAATTCGTTTCCTAAAAGGTTTGTTTCTAATAAAACCGAGAGTTTTATTGAGAAACCGGGCTCTGCGAGGGTCGGGCTTCGAAACCGAAAAGACAAATTTTCCGGGCTTCTCGGGCACTTCGTGGCGTATTCCGGGGGTTATACTTGATACCGGGGCTTTGGGGGATGTTAAAATGAAGGAAATATGGAAAAAAGGGGTGAAAGATGGTGATTTTCAAAAAGTATCCGAGAAGGCTCGCAAGCCTTCTATTTATAGGAGGTCCGAAGTCGGCTTAGAAGAGAGGAGTCAGCAGCGAGGACACGTGGCAGCAGCTGGGCGATGGTGCGTAGGTGGCTCGCACGTGGGTTACGCATGCGAGGGGCTCAGTGGCAGCCTCTGATTGGACCGAGGTCTAGTCCGAGGCTTCGGACGTGGTACCATATGCGAGACTCGGATGCATCATAGAAGATATGCGTCGGATCCTTAGTGGACCACTTCGGATGGCTCTCCGGTTCGGATGAATCAGCAATATTTCGGACACGTGGCATGATTTAAGCGAGGGTGAGGTGGCCGAATTCCACCTATGCGAAATTCCTCGGTTTTGGCAATTTTTCTCGATTTTCGCGCCAAAACTTCTAAAATCCGTAACTTTCGCATATGAGCTCCATTTTTGACGTTCTTTATATGCACGCGTAGGTAAAATTACGCTCTACAACTTTTGTTTAGACTTCATCGGCTAGTTTTGAGATTAATTTTTATATTATTATTTTTAACATACCGGGACAAGAAATCCGTTAAAAATTCATAACTTCTTCATCTGACGTCCGTTTTCGTCTATCTTTTTACCGTTGTGCTACTATTGACGAAACCTTCGATTCTTGTTTAGGTCGTGTCGGCTAAAAGTCACTCGATCTAAAATTCGAGTTTTTAGCTGTCTACTGCTAAGCTGAAACTTCGAAAAATCATAACTTCCTCATATGAAGTCAGATTTGGGCGTTCTTTTTATACCTACTCTCGGTTTAACGAACACTACGACTTTCATTAGATCACGAAGGCCAAAAAGTAGTTTATCAAAAACTCACTTTTTACGACATTCAGCACCGTGCCGGTTTTGGCGTGAAACTTCGACAGGTCATAACTTCTTTGTTATAACTCGGATTTTGGTATTCTTTATATATCCGTAATCCTTGTCACGCCCACTACAAGTTTCTTAATAGATATCGGCTTTATCTAATATTTATTTTTGACGCTCATTTTTATTCTTAATTAATTAAACCCTAATAATTAAGCATAAACACATAATTCACATAATATTCACATAATTCCTTTTAATTTCTTCAAAATGAGTTACAAAGGTTAACCTAGACTATAACGTCAATATTAATGCCTAGCCTAGAAACACGAGCGTTACAATTCTCTCCCCGTTAGGATGATTCCGTCCCCGGAATCACACATCAGTAAACAAATGCGGGTAGCAACTCATCATGTCACTCTCTGTTTCCCAGGTGAGATTTGGCCCATTCGTATGTTTCCAACGCACAAGCACTAAATCGACCATCTTGCGTCGCAACTTCTTAGTCTTACGGTCAACGATTGCCTCAGGTTCTTCAATCAACCTCTTGTTTTCATCCAACCTTAATTCAGAAATGGGAATTATGTCGGGCAGATCTCCCGTGAACTTTCTCAAATAACACACATGAAAGGTGTTATGGATACCCTCCAGTTCTTCCGGTAATTCTAGCTTGTAAGCTTGATTCCCGATCCTCTGAAGAACTTTAAATGGTCCAATAAACCTTGGACTCAACTTTCCCCTTTTACCAAATCTTATAAGTCCATTCCACGACGAGACTTTAAGTAAAACCGAATCTCCAACTTCGAAGGATATCGATTGTCTTTTCTTGTCAGCATAACTCTTTTTTCGATCTTGAGCTGCTAACATCCTTTCTCTAATCACTTTCAATTTTTCAGCAGTCTGATGGACTATTTCAGGTCCCATAAACTGCTTTTCCCCAGCTTCCAGCCAACATGACGGCGTTCGACACTTTTCTCCATACAAAGCGTGATAAGGTGCCATCTTGATGCTTGAGTGGAAACTATTATTATAGGAAAATTCTACTAGAGGTAAGTGTTCATCCAAGTTACCTTGGAATTCTAGGGTACATGCTCTCAGCATATCCTCCAATGTTTGAATTGTTCGTTCGCTCTGACCATCGGTTTGTGGATGGTAAGCTGTACTCAAACACAACTTGGTACCCAATTCCTCTTGTAGACTTCTCCAAAACCTTGAGGTAAAACGGCTGTCACGATCGGATACAATCGTTAACGGAACACCGTGAAGCCTCACAATTTCCTTCACGTAAGAATTCGCAAGTTTATCCATCGACCATTTCTCGTTGGCTGTTATGAAATGCGTACTCTTAGTGAAGCGATCAACGACCACCCAAATCATGTCGTGACCGTTCCTTGTTCTGGGCAGTTTAGTCACAAAATCCATGGTGATGTCTTCCTATTTACCCATGGGTACAGGTAAGGGTTCTAAACTCCCATACGGTTTCTGATGTTGTGCCTTAACCCTAGCACAAGTTACACACTCGGCCACATACTTAGCAACATCAAGCTTCATCGTCGGCCACCAGTAATAGGGTTTTAGATCCCTATACATTTTCGTACTGCCGGGATGAATCGAGTACATGGTCTTGTGAGCTTCTTCCATCAGAAGATCTCTTACTCCTCCAGTCTTAGGTACCCAAATTCTATCTTTGAATACCTTCAGTCCTTGACCGTTTGTATCAAACACCAACGTTTTACCCAAACGTTCCTCCTTCCGGTCATTTTTCTCTAAAGCTTCCTCCTGAGCTTTCTTTATACTTTCCACAATTGTCGAGACAACTTCAATTCTCAACGCTCTTGGCCTTTTCTTTTCAAGATTTACCTTCCGACTGAGAGCATCAACGACAACATTTGCTTTACCAGGGTGGTAAAGTATCTCACAGTCGTAGTCCTTGAGTAATTCTAGCCAGCGCCGTTGGCTCATGTTCAATTCCTTCTGATTAAAGAGATATTGAAGACTCTTATGATCATTGAAAATTTTGCATTTAGTACCATAAATATAGTGCCTCCATATCTTTAAGGCGAATACTACCGCTACGAACTCCAGATCATGAGTGGGGTAGTTCTTTTCATGCTCTTTCAATTGCCTTGATGCGTACGTGATCACTTTATCCCTTTTGGGTCAGAACACAACCTAACCCAACTCCAGAGGCATCATTATAGACTGCGAAGTCATCAACTCCTTCAGGTAACGAAAGAATCGGTGCTTCACACTATCTCTTCTTTAACTTTTCAAAGGCTTCCTTATGCTTCTCATTCCAAGCATAAGTAGCTCCTTTGTGGGTCAAAACTGTTAATGGAGTAGCAATCGAAGAAAAGCCTTGGATAAATCGGCGATAATATCCGGCTAATCCTAAAAAGCTTCGAATCTCCGTAGGACTTTTTGGTTGTTCCCACTTCATCACAGCTTCAATCTTTGCTGGGTCAACCATTATTCCTTCTTGGTTAACCACATGACCTAAAAATTGGACTTCTTGAATCCAAAATTCACAGTTGGAGAACTTTGCATACTGCTTCTCCTTTTTCAGAACTTCTAGCACCTCACTCAGATGCTTTTCATTCTCGTGCTTGCTTTTCGAATAGATCAAGATATCGTCTATGAATACTATCATGGATTTTTCAAGGTATGGTTTACAAACCCTGTTCATCAAATCCATGAAAGCTGCTGGGGCATTGGTTAGTCCGAACGACATAACCAAAAATTCATAGTGTCCATATCTTGTTCTAAACGCAGTCTTCTCGATATCCTACTCTCTCACCTTTAGTTGATGGTATCCCGACCTAAGATCGATCTTTGAGAAATAGCTCGAACCTTGCAACTGGTCGAACAGGTCATCAATCCTCGGCAACGGATACTTGTTCTTTATCGTCGCTTTATTTAGCTCTCTGTAATCGATGCACATTCTCATGCTCCCGTCTTTCTTCTTTACAAATAACACAGGGGCTCCCCAGGGTGATGAACTAGGTCGAATGAAACCTTTGTCCAATAACTCCTGAAGTTGTGTCATAAGTTCTTTCATCTCTGTTGGTGCTAATCGATACGGTGCTTTTGCTATCGACGTCGTTCCTGGTAACAAGTCGATACGAAATTCTACTTGTCGATCAGGGGGCAATCCAGGAAGATCTTCGGGAAAGACTTCCGGATAATCACACACCACCGGAATATTCTGCACCTCCTTCTTCTCCTTCTTAGCATCGATCACGAACGCTAGATACGATGTACATCCCTTGGCCAAACACTTTCTAGCTTTCATTAGGGAAATGATTCCAGAGTTTACTCTGCGTTTGTCTCCATACACCATAAATGACTCTCTCCCTGGCGGGTTTACTTTTACTATCTTCTTCCTACATAATATTTCGGCATCATTGGCGCTAAGCCAATCCATTCCTAAAACTATGTCGAAACCATTTAACTCGATAGGCAATAATTCCTCGTGGAACTTATTCCCATCCAAGTCAATGAGGATGTTTCTCATACGATGGCTAACAGGTACAAATTTGCCACTAGCAATCTCGACTATTATAGCATTAACTAGTCTATCTACAGGCAAAGCTAGTTTTCTACCAAATTCATGCGAAATAAAGGAGTAATTGGCTCCAGAATCAAACAAATTTGGGCAGGCAATTCGTTTACGAGAAAGGTACCTGAAGCGACATCGACTTCTTCTTTTGCAGCTTCAAGTGTCATCTGAAAGGCTCTCGCCTTCGGCTTTGGTGGTAGATTGGGCTTTGCTGCATCCTTCCTCTTTGGACAGTCTTTAAAAATATGCCCTTATTCATGGCACTCAAAACATACCCTCTTGTCGGACGGACACACGTTGGCATAATGCCCAGTCTTTCCACATTTGTAGCAAGTCACCCCCTCACTACATTTCCCAGAGTGATTTTTCTTGCACTTCTCACACCATTTCGCTTCGCCTCCTCCTCCTCCAAATTTTCTCGAACCAGTCTTCGAGAACTTGTTCTTTTTATTGGAACCTGAAGTTCCTTCAAACTTTTTCTTTTCGCCAACATCTGCCCTCTCCAGACCCTTCTCTCTGATCTGAATCTCAACATTCTTAGCAGCCCAGATGGCGGCTTTCAAAGTGGTTGCTTGCTTAACCATCGGACCAAAGTCCGCTGGTAATCCGAGGGAAAACTTGTTGACCTTGGAGAGTTCAGTTGGAACTAGATGAGGAACAAGCTTCATCTTTTCCGTAAAACTAGCAGCGTATTCAGTAACGGTCATCTTTCCCTTCTTTAAATTATGGAACTCATTATTAATTTCCAGAAGATCCTGCTCAGAGCAGTATTGCAATTTCAGTTGTACCACAAAGTCTTCCCAAGACATCTTGCTAGCTTCTCCCTTGGGTATCGAGTCAGCTAGTAACTTCCACCAGCTCAATACACGAGACTTTAACAGAGGAATTGCAAGTGCGGTCTTTTGTTTGTTGCTGCACTCACAACTTTCAAACATCATCTCCACTTCGGAGATCCAATTCATGACTTCCACCGGTGTCGGACTTCCAGATAGACACGGTGGTTTAGATGCCATGAAATCTTTGTATTTGCATCCGCGTCCATCAACTTCTCCATCCTGGTTGTTTTGTCTAACTATCGGTGGGTTGGCTTGACCAAGAGTCCCACTGTAGTTCCCTCCTACTGATTGCCCTTCATTCAATTCGGGCTGTTCAATAGGTATCGTAGTTTCTTCCCTATTCTGTTGTAGTAATCGCCTTGTCTCCTCCATTTGGCAATCCAACATCATCTGTATCATTGCTTGTACCCCAACCATTGTCATTTGCTCAGGTGCAGCTCCTACAACATGTACTTGCTCAACTACTTGAGGTTGAGGTTGTTGATCCCTGTTTCCGTTTGCATTTGCAACTCCACTACGAGTTCTTGCCATTACAATCTATATACTGAATAAGGCGAATTTAGGTCTTTATCCTCGATAGGTATTTAAATTCACTTATCACTCCGAAACGTTTACATGTTAGTTCTAATATCGTAATCGTACGCTTAGAATCCTACACACATAAGGTTTCCAGATCCGGTCGGCAACAGACCATAGATCCGAACAAATAATGGCATATATGGCAAACATATAGCATTTAGCACATAAAAGCATTTTAGGCATCTTTCCTAAAATAAACGAGTGCTCGTGTCTAAAATATGGTAGACACTCATCTCACAATCATCACTTAGCCTTCTAAGTTTAAGTCTAGAAATCCTACAATTTCTTAGTTCGCTTTAACTAATGCTCTGGTACCAACTATGACATCCCCTAATTTCTCGGCCAGAAAAGACCGATTTAATTTATGCTTTTTAAAATAAAATCAGAGAAATCTTTTTAAAAGATGTTGCGGAATTGGTCCCCAAAACAAAATATGATAAAAGTTTGTCAAAACCTTTCTTTAAGAAATATATAATTTCATTTCATATCAAAATCTCAGGATGTCATGTACCGATACAGATCAAAAGCATAAACAAGACATTATAAGCCTTTCAACAGTTATTTACAACTACTGGCCTATAATCCAAAAATCTCTCATCGTCCTCCGACTATGCCCAGGGTCCACTACCTGTAACATAAAAAGCTGAGTGGGTCAGGCTTGCGAGCCTGGTGAGCATATAGGGTTTTCACCCACAGTAATAATAAACTTATTAAGTTCATCAATCAACAATAACCCTGATTACCCATTTCCCGTTATCCTCACTTTACGTCCCTAAACACTTATCACAAGGGACCTAGCCTAAAGAATATCATCGGGATGGACACTACTGATAAGGGGTTTCCTCAGCCATACGTGTCCTAAAGGCAACCATGAGGGGGATGGAGTACAGTGAGTGAACACCTAAGTTCATTAACACCTACAGGTTGCGGGCCTGCCAGCGTTCCACTGGACTATCTAGAAAGTCCGTGGTCGTCATCCAAACTCCGCTAGATGACTGGATCACAATCACATCGAGGCCTCTCATCATTTTATCTCATCACACATAAACTATCTACCCATTTTTACCCAACATATTTGTAGATAAAACTACATATACAGTTTAAAACTTGTATAAAACATCTATTCAACAGTCATCTCAATTAAACAATTAATATAATTACACGTAGCACGTATTTTATAGAAAATACTTCATATCTAGGTGTAAGATGAAGGTGACTATACACTTACTTGATTTGATGAAAATCGGGCAGCAATTCGTTTCCTAAAAGGTTTGTTTCTAATAAAACCGGGAGTTTTATTGAGAAACCGGGCTCTGCGAGGGTCGGGCTTCGAAACCGAAAAGACAAATTTTCCGGGCTTCTCGGGCACTTCGTGGCGTATTCCGGGGGTTATACTTGATACCGGGGCTTTGGGGGATGTTAAAATGAAGGAAATATGGAAAAAGGGGTGAAAGATGGTGATTTTCCAAAAGTATCCGAGAAGGCTCACAAGCCTTCTATTTATAGGAGGTCCGAAGTCGGCTTAGAAGAGAGGAGTCAGCAGCGAGGACACGCGGCAACAGCTGGGCGAGGGTGCGCATGTGGCTCTCACGTGGGCTGCGCATGCGAGGGGCTCGGTGGCAACCTCTGATTGGACCGAGGTCTAGTCCGAGGCTTCGGACGTGGCACCATATGCGAGACTCGAATGCATCATAGAAGACACGCGTCAGATCCTTAGTGGACCACTTCGGATGGCTCTCCGGTTGGGATGAATCAGCAATATTTCGGACACGTGGCATGATTTAAGCGAGGGTGAGGTGGCCGAAGTCCACCTATGCGAAATTCCTCGGTTTTGGCTATTTTCTCGATTTTCGCGCCAAAACTTCTAAAATCCATAACTTTCGTATACGAGCTCCGTTTTGATGTTCTTTATATGCACGCGTAGGTAAAATTACGCTCTACAACTTTTGTTTAGACTTCATCGGCTAGTTTTGAGTTTAATTTTTATATTATTATTTGTAACATACCGCGACAGGAAATCCGTTAAAAATTCATAACTTCTTCATCTGACGTCCGTTTTGGTCTGTCTTTTTACCGTTGTGCTACTATTGACGAAACCTTCGATTCTTGTTTAGGTCGTGTCGGCTAAAAGTCACTCGATCTAAAATTCGAGTTTTTAGCTGTCTACTGCTAAGCTGAAACTTCGAAAAATCATAACTTCCTCATACGAAGTCAGATTTGGGCGTTCTTTTTATACCTACTATCGGTTTAACGAACACTATGACTTTTGTTTAGATCACTAAGGCCAAAAAGTAGTTTATCAAAAACTCACTTTTTACGACATTCGGCACCGTGCCGGTTTTGTCGTGAAACTTCGACAGGTCATAACTTCTTCGTTATAACTCGGATTTTGGTATTCTTTATATATCCGTAATCCTTGTCACGCCCACTACAAGTTTCTTAATAGATATCGGCTTTATCTAATATTTATTTTTGACGCTCATTTTTATTCTTAATTAATTAAACCCTAATAATTAAGCATAAAAAACATAATTCACATAATTCCTTTTCATTTCTTCAAAATGAGTTACAAAGGTTAACCTAGACTATAACGTCAATATTAATGCCTAGCCTAGAAACACGGGCGTTACAGTTAATATGGGATTTGTTACTCTTATGTGTTGAGAGTTAGACATCTAAGAAACCTTACCAAAAGTTGAACACCATATGACATTGATTGTGATCCGTATCTCATGTTTAACATGATGTCTGTGACAAAGGGATAACTGATAAACTTTCCTTATACACCAATTGTAGCTTGGAGCTTTTTGGGAATTGGGCGTTGATAAAATGGCACAAAGTTGCATGTTAGTAGAGGTAGTGAAATGTTGCTAGACGTTCACCAATGTCTATATCAGTCTCATATGAATCTTTCACAAGTGGGAGATTGAAGGACCGTGTATGCTCAAGAATCATATTAAAGTGATGTTGCTATTGAACATATGATACTAATGGATCACAACAACAACAACTTGATATAATTTTTTATTTATTGGAAATTTATTTTAATAAATATTCAATAAAATTTTATAATTAAATTGGAAATTATTTATTTGATGGAAATAATAATTTTCATTTGCATGTAACTTATATAATTCATGTGGTATAATTTAATAATTCATGTACAACATTTTGGACTAGGTAAATTTTTTTGTCTTTTACCAAAAAGTTATGGTTAATATTTTATAAATTTGGTTTATAAAATATAAAGTTTTTGTCTTCTTTTTGTGAAGCATGGTTGAAAATTGAGAGAAAGAAAGACAGTATGGACTTTTGATTAGTTTAATCAAAATTAAAGGGTTTCTTTCAAGAATGGGGGGCACCATGTCTTAGGGGAATGGGTTGTCTTAAAGGCTTAAGACCCTTTGCGTAATATATATACTTTATGAGGCTTGCATTTGGCTTGCTTCTCTTGGCCTCCAAAACCGTAACATGCTTATGCATGTGTACTCTCTCTCTCTCTCTCTCTCTCTCTCTCTCTCTCTCTCTTTCATTCATCGTTTCTTGAAGACTACTTGCTTATTCTTATTCTTTATTGAAGTTCATATTGGTTATGAACTTCAAGCTAAAGAGATTAAGAGTTTTATACAAAAGAACTAGCATTCTACATCAAGTTGAGTCATTGTTGGTGTCTCTTAATTTCATCACCCTTCATCAATTTCCAAGGCTCCCAAGAGGACCCAAAGAACAACAAATTTTGTTATTTCTTCATCTCTTATTTGGTTGGTGTTTAATCTTTCAAGAACTTGCAAGATGGTCCTTGGTGGGTATAAACTTGTTTATGTTATTCGAAATTATCAAGTGTTCCGTTGCTAAATTTTAGTTTTTTGAAACTACTTTTGAATAGAAACCTAACAGGCTAGACAACTAAGATATAATAAGTGATAATTATTCTAATTCGAACCCTCGAATAGGAAGATCACTAGTCTTGCATGTCGCAGACTATATATTATAAATCTTCTAAGGGATTTATCAATAAGCGATAAAACAACATTTTGATAGAATATTATTTAGGATAGATAATATTAACCAATCTTATAGTAGATAATACAAGGACTTCGTACATATAAAGAACTCTGAAACCCAACTTCGTATGAAGAAATTATGCTTCTTCGAAGTTTCGCGATTAACCGACATAGTTATGCGTGTAATAAAAAGTGAATTGGAGATTGGTTGCTTATTATCCTAAGGAATCTAAAAAAAGCTCGTAATGATCATAAAACGGAGAGCGTGCATATAGAGAACGTCCAAATCTGACTTCATATTAGGAAGTTATAATTTTTTGAAGTTTCAATGCAGTAGTGCAAACACAAAAATCAAAATTCAAATCGGTTGATTGTTGGACAAAACAATCTAAATGAGAGTTGAAGATCTCTTAATTAAGAGTCTGTCTATATAAAGACAGTAGAGAATGGAGTTCGTATGAAGGACTTATGAATTTCGCACTAACTTTAGCAGTATAAATCGATCTAAATAAGAATGTTAGTTAGAGCGAGAATTAACTGATAAGACCTTAATGAAAACTGTAGAGCTCGTCGAGAGGATTCTGGAGATATAAGGAACGTCGAAAAGGGAGCTCGTATGCAAAAGTTATGGCCGTCTGAGTATCTGAGAGAATTTACCAAGCCTTATGATGTGGCGGTAGCTGGTATTGCGATGTGGCCATGTTGGGTAGCCACCCTCTCCAACAGACATAGTGGCGTGACTCAATTAGGCGGCAACACATGGATCAAGGAAATGCCGACATGTGGCATCCTCTAAGGGGATGATGAGGGATGATACGGTTGCGACACATGACACAAAACCAATGGAGCCAACACACTAGAAAGGTGCAGCGCGCCCAGTAAGATGCTTTGCACGCACCCCCCTTAACCTTATAAAATGCTATGAATTTCTCCTCATTTCCTTACAAAACAACTCTAAACCTCTCTGAATCTCTATGATGTTTTAAGCTCAAATTTTTCTTTAGTTTCTAGAAATATTTATCTAGGCTTTGGGGCACCAGAGAGCCCGACAAATAGAAGCTTTCGGGTCGGAGTTCTGACCACGCTCTTTCCCGGTTTTCGCTAAAATTTCTATAAGTTTGTACACTTATTTTATTACAAGTGTAACTTATATTTATGTTCATAGTCTTTATTATGAACCTATGAATAAGATTTATCTATGATTCCAAGTCATTATATTGATTGATCTACTTATCAGAATGATGTCTAGACTGGATTTACTGAGGTGTTTAAAGTAGGATTTCCAAACATTATACTATTTAAACCAAACGGACCCTACCTCCGATATGATCCTACCTTTTTGTTCTTTACTTGATAGATCTCGACGTAGAAATTGGTATTAGTGAGGAATCTAGACTATAATTAGTCACCAGGAACATTAGAATAAGACTCAATATTAATCACACTTAGGTCACGTCAAAAGGAAATGCTAAGGTGTTAGGCGAAGCTCTACCCATGTGAATGCACAACGCTTTTCATGTACATGATTTTAATACAAGTATTAAATATCTGTCAAAAAGTTTAAATGTGAGGTATATGCTTATTGCCTGGAATATGTGTTAAAAAAGTATTTGAGGATATACGACATGCAAACCCGATTTGGTTCTTTATGTGTTAAGTTATATACCTATTATTACGTGATAATAATAATAAAAGTATTATTAGAGAGAGATATATAAATATATTAATACCTAAATACTGTATGTTAAATATATATATTGGATAGTGTTTCCTAAACAGAGTTGACATTGGAAGCCTAGTAGCTTTGCCCATTAATGTGATAAGACTTATTATGGATGCCCAGTTCAACTAAGTTTTATATCCGACAGTCTCATTCGGAGAATGTGTAAGTTAGGAATGGAGAGTAGAGTTCTGTTCTGTGATACTTTCAGGCGTCGATGGTACGAAATGAGCTACTAGAGTACAAATAGTATTCTTTTTTGAATAACCAGAACTGGTGGGTACAGATCACGCAACGATAATGGTATGTCTGGTCATATCTCAGAGTAAGAGACAACACTTGATCATTGTAGTTGGTATTTTCAGTTATGTTGCTAATGTGGGTTCATAATCCTATGACATAGATGATATGGGATACCATATTCAACAAATTCGATGATGGCTCGAGCGCGTTTATGACTTTCACCAGCCAACGAAGCCCCTAGTTGTATAGTCAAACTCGTACTTTAAAACGATTTATCTTCTTGATAACAATGGACTAGGATATGTGAGGATCGGTTGGGATGGATATGATTGGTTTATACGTATCTAAGTTTGAGATACATTGTTTGGTAACAGTTGGTTATGTAGGATTAATATACATATATATATATATATATATATATATATATATATATATATATATATATATATATATATATATATATATATATATATTATAACATTGTGGGATTGAAATCATATGTATCTCAAGAGGTTTCCCATCCCGACCCACTCACTTTGTGTGCATCACATGTATCAGGATTTAAGCTACTGAAAGTTGAATAGGATGCTGAGTGATTAAAATGCAGTCTACAATGGTGTTGAAGGCCATTAGGTCTTTACATTGAAACTTATGTATCTGTATAAATTATGACACACTTACGATTTTATTTGGGACAACCTTTGTTCTCAAAAAGATTTTATATACTAGGATTTTCCGCAAATGATCATAATTTTAAAGCGTAAAGAAAGGTCTTTTTGGTTTTGAAAATTAGAGGATGTCACAATATTCTTCAATTGTGGACAATTTCTTTTGAAATGCCCATTCTCCTTGCAATGATAACATTTTTCCTTAGATGAACCTTTGGACTATGATTTTGAGTGTGACCTCCCTCAATTTCTGTGACAACCCAAAATTTCTATTCTGTACAACCATTCACTTCAATAGAAGACAGAACAGTTTCTGCTAACTTTTGAGCTGTGTAGAGTCAGTTTGAGTGTCCTAAAGCGTAGTACTTCGGGAGATAACAGGAGAGAGGATGCCCTAGGGTTTATTGTGTACCAATAAAGTTCCAAAACTCCAAGAGTTTGGAGTTTACGGCCTAAACAAGGTGTTTACGGCCGTAAACCCCAAGGGTGTAAATATGGCACTTAGCCATTTTAATCACTTTTTCACATTTTCAAGAACTAGAACTCATTTCTCTCTCAAGTATCATCCGACTTTTCTTCAAGATCTTCAAGAAAGTAAGTGTTTCTTGCCTTGTTTAGTCGATATCTTACTTAATCTAGTGATCTTACATGATTCCATCCGTGAAATCATTCCATTTGTGTAGATCTTCAAGTGTTCTTAGTTTCACCAAGAACACCAAGAACACACACTAGTGTTCTTGGACTTTTAGCACCTTTTCAAGCTTCTACATAGTAAGTACTCTTACTCTAGTGTGTTATAAGACTTGTTATACTTCCTAAACATCTAGAAAACATAAGGAAACATAAGATCAAAGGTGTTTACGGTCCAAGATGTTCTTGGACTGTAAACCCTAATGAGGGTGCCAAAGTGTGCCCTAGTCCCTTACCAAGCCTTGGAAACTAGTCTAGATACCATCCTTGATGTGCTTAGGACTTAAAACATCAAAAAGACCATAAACCATTTGGGTTTACGGCCGTAAACCCAAGGAAAAGTGGTCAAAGGACCGTAAACTCCACAAAGGAGTGAAATGGTGCCCTAAACATTTCCTAAGGCTTAAACATGAAGTAGGAATGCTTCTTATGACCTTTAAAGCTTCAAAACACAAAATGGTCAAAGTACCATGAGTTTATGGCCGTAAACTCATGGGTTTACGACCATAAACTCAATGTGAGTTGGTCCCAAAACCGTAAACTCCAAAAGAGTTTACCCTTGGACCCCAAACTCAATAGCAATGTCCTACAACACTTAGATGCAATCCTTAGCACTTATAAGCACTTAAATAAAGTGTTTTACATGTCTTAGGATGTCTTAACTTGGTTAATTAGTTGTTTAATGACTAGTTTGATACATATATGTGTGATTATATGTTAACTAGGATCCTTGTGTGTGTTCAAGTCTTCACTTGACACTTAGCATCCTATACTATCAGTTCATCCAAACCACTCACTACAGGTGAGTTCATACCCCTTAATTAACCTTTTAAATGTTTTTAAATGCTTTTATGGGGGGAATACAAGTTGAACAATTATAGTTATTACATCAATCACATGTGATTAATAACTACCAAACAAGTGGATTTCTTACTTTCAAACTGTGTTGCCAAACTGTTTTACTTCAAACTGTCTTATAAACTCTTTTTCATATCAAATACGTTTATTAAACTCTTTTAACTTATATTCTGTGTATCTATGTAGATATAGTTATATAAGTAGGATTGAAAGGACTTAGGACTGATAGCTCACCTTACTTCCTGTTTCTTGTTTGGTTGTGGACTTAGGGTATTAAGGTTATTTGTCCGAAGGTCGTTTGAATCCTAGTTATATATCATGTATATGTGTATAGATATAAAAGGTTACTTCATTCAGTTCAATACCTTTGGGTAGCAAAGGTATACAAACATGCTCATACATTCAAACAACATTACTAGTAAACTATAATAGGTATAGTTTAGGGAGATACTAATGTTATTACTAGAACAGTGAAACATAAAATGAGTCAGTTCATACATGAGTCAATAACAAACAAACAATAGAATACTATGATGAGAAACAAACAATAGATACTATGATGAGAAACAAACAATAGAATACTATGATGAGAAACAAACAATAGAATACTATGATGAGAAACAAACAATAGATACTATGATGAGAAACAAACAATATAATACTATGATGAGAAACAAACAATACATGCTAGACAGGTAGAGAACATACAATACAGCTAGCATATACATATACTAGAACATTATTACATTTATGTGAGCCACGTAACGGGGCATGACACTACCTGTCATGACCGTTTTGTATCCAGAATCCCCTTAAGTGGGGAGCGTATGAGTTTGTGTATAGATCTATACTGGATTGACTATCCTACACCTTGCTGCTCGCTACAGTGGGACTTGCAAGTCTACAGGTGCCAAACGTCATTTCTTACGACGTCTTACATCGTCGTTTTTCTATAGAGTCGGTAGCAGGATACAGGCCGATCACATGGTACTTTAAATAACAATTGGTTTAAGGTAGTTAGTACAACAGTAGTTACTTAATACAACACTATAGTACTATTTCATTTTCCCATTACATTTACTTTGTGATCTTCACACAATAAACAATAATGTAAAAACTATATTTTTGGTTAATGATAGTCGGATTTGGGAAAATACACACTCTTACAAGAGACACACACACAGATACTAGATGCCTTGGTAGAAGGCTACTTTTAGTAGGAAACATAGGGTTTTCTAGGAGAGTTCAAACAATTACAAACTTTTACAAACTTATACAATTACAGACTTACAAACACTTTCATACAAATACAGACATTAATATACTTATGATCTCACCAGCTTTAAAGCTGATAAACTCTTTCAAAATAACTTGTATTCTCAGGTCACCAATAGACAGGTACCAGTGCCATGTTTTGAGAAGATGGAGCTCGTTCAAGACTCATCTTTTATTTTGATATATATTTTTGGTGTCTATATAACTTGACAGAACATACTTGTATGAAATTATATTATTAATGCAATGGATGTTGTTGTTGCTTGTTTACTACTTTGCATTGTTGTGATACTGTACATGACGTCCTCCACCCCCGAACGTTTCCGCCGTTCCGGTTTTGGGGTGTGACAATTTCTCCTTCTTCTCTGTTATGTTCTTCCTCTCCCTACAAACAAACCCTAACTGGAACTTTCTTCACCAACTGAAACTTTTCTTTTTAGTTCCTTGGATATCAAAGAGTCATTCACATCATTCACATTGATCGTTGTCCTACCATATAACATGATAGCATAAGAGAATGATGGTTTGATCTTCATCTTCAATCTTCACATCAATAACTTGTAAATCCAAGATAATGTGATTGAAGATATCCAGATGATCCTTCACTTGGAAACTTTCAGACATTATGAGAGTACACAAACATTGCATCTGATACAACCTATTCGTCCGAGAATTATTTTGGTGTTTGTCACCGAGTTTCTTCCAAAGCCCAACAACACTTGTTTGATCCACAACCTATTTTAGTACTTTGTCTGTCAAAGTCAACATAATGTCACTATGTACCTTCTTCATAATATCCACATTCTTTTCAGCCACCATGTTTTTTTGGTAGTTTTGTTGCTCTTCTTAATGTCGCTGCATAGCCTTGTTTAACCAAGAATGCCCTTATCTTCACCTTGCACAAGGTGAAGTCATTTTAACCATTGAATTTCTACAAATCAAACTTGTGTGTCAACATTTTTAATCAACAGAACACCAACCACAACTCTGATATCGTTTGTTATTAAATCTGACGACACTTATCAAGAATCAGATTAGATTTGATGTCCTTTGTCAAGCTCTGATACCACTTGTTAGGAAGTAAGCAGATAAAACACGAAACGACAAGCACAAAACCACACAGTAGTTACATAGTTTGGTCAAGGTGGCCTACGCCCACGGACATGAGGGGAGTATTTTTTATTCACGAATTCTCAAAAAGAAATTACAAATATAATTTCACAGATATTCACCTACTTAATAGAATTCAAGACTTCAAAAATATGAATAGCAGATATCCTTATTTATAGATTATGGATCGTACATGCAAATGATGGTGCATCATGTGCCACTACTAGCACATCAAGTGTCATGACGATGCATCAGTTGCCTTGATGGTGCATCATGTGCCATTGAGTGACACACCATGTCACTTGGTGGCACAACCTTTGCACGAAACTTCTTCTAATGCTCCAAAATTACTGTTAGATGCTTCATTTCAAAGAGTTACATCCTATTTGAGGAGTGTCATCATATTCAAAGAGTGCCATAATATTCGAGGAGTCCCATTATATTCACAGAGTGTCATCATATCCAAAGAGTGTCATCATATCCAAATAGTGTCATCATACTCAAAGTGCTCCATTGGATTGTCAAATGCTTTAACTTTTATTTTAGATCTTCAATTCTCAAGTCACATTTAACAGACTCACTTTATTCGAGTTTCGAAGTGTATTTGATGTTGATTTTCATCATCAAGTTTATATCCTTCAAACGCTCAAGGTTACTTCATCAACGATGATTTTTACGTCCATGTTCATTATAATCGGCTAAATAATATGTGATCCCAATCAAATGTAGAATTGAATATTTATTTCAATATTATATTTATCATTGAAAGTTTTAAATTTGTTAAGTAGTTATTTTTTATTTTAATTCATCCGTGTTTATTAATCTAATATTTTATTTAAACTATTGAGATTTGTGCAGAAAAGTCCCATTGTTTTAGGAAATTTTTAATAAAGTTTTAAAAGTTTTTTTAATGGAAAAGTCCCGATTTTTTAACATTTTGTCCAAATTAACGAAAAAGTCATTTTTTATATTTTAACTAGAAAATTACAGATTTTGTGATTTTTCCAAAATAATACTTTTCTGTTAAAAAAAACAAAATTTAAGACTCTATTAAAAATTTTCCCAAAATAATGGATTTTTTCCACATAAAACTCTTAAATTATTCTTTATTTTAAGCGTAAGGCGACTCTAGTGTTAGTCTTCTGAGCCATGCCCAAACCTTCAAAACAATGTGTAAGACGTTGGATATAAACAAGGTTCTAAATAACGTGATGCGTGGCTTGACGACAATGTAAAAGATAAGCCATGACAAGCCTTGGCGAGCCATGACGTTTTTCAAGGCATGACTATTTTATATATATTAAAAGAGATTAATCATATTATTATTGATTTTTATCAAGTATATCAAGTTTTTAGAAGTGTTATATTAGTATTTAATATGAAAAGTTAACCAAAACTCAATTATTTTAAACCCGATAAAAAAAAAACAAAAAAAAAACCCACGCCTTGAAAAAAACTCGCGCCATATCGCGATTAGTCGCACCTTGACACGTTATTTGGGTGTCACGCTTAACAACCCGCCTTGACGTTTTCGTAACGGCTACAACACGTCTCGCGCCATGGCACGCATGTTTTAGAACCATGGGTATAAATACACATAGTTTAATCGCAGACTTAAAATATATTAATATTACTGTTATAATTATGTAACCTAGAACTAACTCAAAGTTAGTCAACTTTAATATAATACATTTTTAGAATTATATACATATTTAAAACTGTTCGGTTTATGAACATTGTGAGGTTTGGAGCCACGAGTGATACTGTTTTTGTCGTCGGCTCTGGTTTGGTATTGGCTCCCGGTTTTAGCCTTTCAACCGGATTGTTTGATTGTCGTCACCTATTGTCCACCGTTGTTATGTTCCAATCAGGTTGGAACTAATTACCGTTTTTTCCAAATATTAAATACATATTTCTTTTAATAAAGTTTACAAATTTTTCACAAATTGATTATAGTTTATTTTTAGTAACAATTTTTTCTCACTGTAATGGAATTACTATGCAAACGCAAGCTTCTCTAGATCTGAATCTAGTTATTACTCTAGATTAGTAGATTTAATGTATTTTGTATCGCATCAACAACTATGATAATTGACCAATAGCTACCAGAAAATCCAAGTAACAAAGCTCAACAACGTACCTTTTACCACCACATATAGCTAAGGTACCATATTGTTGCTGTTATGCTGTATCGGTCCCATACAATGCGTTTCCAGGCTACTACAAGAAATGGTTCATGGATCTCCTGGCACACAGTATCCTCTTATTCTACCGAGATCCCAGCACAGTTGTCCGTGGTTTGTGTGGTCTCATCAAGAAATAAATAATCATTGATTAAGTCATCTTGTGCAATTTGTTGATAACTTATTCGTAAATGTGGCTTTTCTTTCTACATTAAAGTCGATATCCATCAAAATGGATGTTATAAAGCGGTTGGAGATGATTTTAAACATTTGATGTTTGCCTTGACGACCTACACTTCATTGGTTGTCCAGCAACACTTGCGCCTCAAGGGCTAGCCTTCAAGATCTTTCCCTCAACTGCACGTAGGCATTCAACACAACTACTACAAGTCAGCTGGTCACGTGCCTCAGCTGCATGCCTTCAACACTAGAATTCTTGCCTTTGCACTGCAAGGGGTGCTGTTTGTAGAACCATCCAGTCGATTATAATCTAGTTTTGCAAATTTGTGTGAACTTTTAATTTTACATCAACACTCCCTTCTTTTATAAGATTGAATAAAACATTGCTTCATTTTGAATTCAATGAATGGTTTGTAAATTCTTTTATAATTCTACAAAGCTTATTGACACCATCTTTGGAGCTGAATTACAAACAACTTAATTACTTAATTATATGGGAAAAGAGGAGCATGCATGGGTCATTGGTCATACCAATATCCTATGGATGTGGTTGACCACATGATAATGTTGATAAGCTGTTTATATAAACCTGCAATCCATAAAAGAACTAAACAAACTTTAGAGTTATCCCGGCGGAGAACTCCATACTGATCAATTTCTTGTTCTTGTTAATATTGTTATATATAACATGGATGACTAGAGAGCCATTATTAGAAATCATGAAGAGATCTTATGAATATTCACTATTTTTTTTTATTTCTTAAGGCTATTTACATGCTGCATTTGATACCATTAGACTGTAAGATGGATCTAATTTCCTCAAATTCAAGAATTATAGAAGTCATACCACAGAGACAGTGTGTGAGTAAGTGAATGCTTTCCACTTTAATTTTAGGACACGAAGATGACTCCATAATTATAGATGGCATTTTTAATATATTTATTGGTTTGCATAAAACTCAGTTATTTTAATTTCTTCAAGAGTTTATCTTCTTTTTCTTTCTCTTTTGCTCGTTTGGATAATTAAGACAGACTTATGATAATAAACATGGAAACATTTCGGCCTGTGCATCTTAATAATTGGATGATGGGTATACTGTATTGCGTCCCCTCTTATTGCAATTGATACCTATGGCACTTGTCCGATATATTTTGTTCCCATCCTCAAGTGGTAGGGAAGAAAAAGAGAGAGAGAGAGAGAGAGAGAGAGAGAGAGAGAGAGAGAGAGAGAGAGAGAGAGAGAGAGAGAGAGAGAGAGAGAGAGAGAGAGAGAGAGAGAGAGAGAGAGAGAGAGAGAGCCAAGTGTTGCCATCAACACACATAATCCAAAAGCTAGTGTTCCAAAGAGCATATATCTCTGTGACCCTTGATGGAATCCAACGGATGTCTGTCTTTAGACACATTAAATCCAAATACATCCATATGAGGACAAGGGAAATATATAGCATTTGTTTGTTTTAGGAACAATTGATGGATTTTCATGTTTTTTTTTCTGGTGAAGGCAGGAAGGAGCTGCCATGTAGAACATGGTTGTCTGGTGACTGTAAACGCCAACTTGTCTACTATATTTTTTGGTTTGTGAGAGATGATAACAATGTAAATATATGTGAAGCGTAAGATCGGGGGTTCCAACATATATAGCCACTTATAAGAACCGTGTCGCACCAATGTAAGATACACTAACATTCCTCCTCAAAGTCAGAGGCTTGATGTGGATTGACAGGGATGTGCTGAGTCATGGGGTACGGGATGCCGACTCTGATACCATGTAAGTATATATGAAGCCTAAGATTGTCTCTCCAAAAGATCCCTATGTGGAGAGATTGGGACTCCAATATATATATATATATATATATATATATATATATATATATATATATATATATATATATATAGCCACTTATAAAACCGTGTTGCACCAATATAAGATACATGTACTATCAAAGAATGGAGATAGCTTCCGAAAGATATAAAGATAATAAATGTTCAATCCTTTCACTTATGTATAAACCATTTATATATTTCTAGTTTTCCACGGATGGTTTTCATCTTCAATATAGGAAAGATTCGTATAGATGAGAGTCTTCTGTGATCAATACGGTAAAATTTTAGAATTCTATCATAATGGACAAAACGTTGAATAAGTAAATGAAACTATTTTCAATTTAGTCATTAATATTACTTTTTTTTGCCCATGGGGCTACTATAATTTTTGCATCCGTCCACTTTAAATTTTTATGGGTGGGGTTGTACATCAAGTCGTACAAAGAAGCAAACTGCATCATATAATGCGGTTTCCAACGTTTGTGGTGTGATTTGCAGTTTGTATTTTTCGTAAACCGCAATATGTAACGGGGTTGCAGTTTGAGCTGTATGTTTCGTTTGAGATTTTCCACAATTGAAAGTAAGATACTATCTGGTATCTTATAATAGTTGTAATGACACTACATATTATCCAAAATATGCATTAAAGCTCAATAGTTCAAATGATAAAGAGGTTCGCCGTGAATTGATTGTCTATAGTTTTAGACCTGAATTCTGGGATGTCACAAGTTCGCTTATTTCGTCATCCATGGCATTCTCCCATTGTATGGAGGTCATCCTCAAGGCCTCTGGTTTTGATCCATTCTCACACATCAACACTTCAAATGTTGATGGAGAATGCTTCACTGGAGTACTTTGCTTAGTGTTCCTCTGGATAATAGGTGGTTTGATCTGTGGAACACCTACAACTCCACCCTTATAAATATTATCACCAGAGCTCCCACTATTACTAGGTTTATCATCAGGATCCTCCTACTAAAGAAACTGAAGTTAGAATGTAAACACCAGAATGAACTAAAATCGACTTCCCAAACTAAAGTGGATTGCCTATCTTCACAAAACTGACTTTCTTTTGTTTGCCAATAGAGCATGGCTTAGAAGCATCTATCACAATCTTCAAATTTTGCATCCTTCCACTGGATACAAGTTTCCTCGTTCCGTTTTCAGTTATATGAACAAATATTTGGTGGCATAGAGTGGATGTCATAACTCCTTCAGCAGTGCTTGCTTTATCTTCATAAACCTCCACCATATATAGTGTACGATGTTTCTGACCCTTAAAAATGATCAATTTTCCCTTCTTCACTTTCCACTTATCATCACAAAATGTAACATGATGATCTTCATTATCAAGTTGCCCAACTGATATCAACATCCTCCTTAGATCTGGAATAAAATTGACATTCTTCAAAGTCTAATCCGTACCCAGAGTCATCTGGAGAACCACATCCCCGACACTGATATCCAGAAACTTCTTGTCTGCCAGTCTGACCTTCCCTTGCTAATACCTGAAGTTCTGTATCACATCTCTAGAATGACTAGCATGAAATGACGCACCAAAATCCAAGACCAAGGATTCTATTGAGTTTTCAATTGAAACAAATGACTGCGTCACCTTCAAAATAAATTTCCATATTCATCTTATTTTGGCATTTATTTGACATGCCTGATTTTGATATGATTGTTCCCATTTCAGTTCCGATTGGTAACATAAATCATGTTTTTTATGTCCACCTCTACTTCTCGACTTCAATCTTCCAATACCCCCCACACCCTCTGTTGGACTCCCTTCCTTTGTCTTCAATACTCAGAAGACTATTAGAAGATTCTCCAGTACTTCGTCTGTATACATCTCACAAAGTATTAAATTGTGAATGCCTTCGAAAGTCAGCTTAGCACCACCAGCTGAGCTGCTAACTGATGTCACTATACCGAACCAACTATCAGGTAAATATGATAATAATAGCAATGTCATGACTTCATCTTCAAATTTAATCTCAACCGACATCAACCTTAATAGGATTAACTTAAATTCATTAACATTATCATTCACCGAGCTACCCTCCTTCATCTTCAAATTTAATAATTTTTGAATTCAATTAAACCTTGTTCGTTGCTGAAGGTTTTTCATACATGTTAGATAACGCCTTAATCAACTCATGAGTAGTCTTCACATTGACAATGTTGTAAGCTACATTATTTGCCAAGGATAATCTCACCACACCAAGTGACTTCTGATCTAACAAATCCCAATCCTCCTACTTTATTTCTTCATGTTTAATTTTGGATAATGGTTCATGTAAGTTCTTCTTGTAGAGGTAGTATCTAATTTGCATTTTCCAGAAACGAAAATTATTTCCATTGAACTTTTCTATCTTAACTCTTTCGTCTTCATCCATAGCTCTGATACTAGTTTGTTGGGTGACAACAAAACAAGTTAAGCACTTCAGAAAAATATCAAAAATAACTTTGGTGAATTTGTAGAAATAAAACTTCCGAAAAACACAAATCAAGTGAACACAATATTTAACGAGGTTTCGTTAATGTGACCTACATCCACTGGAAAACGAGAGAGAGATGATTTTATTAAAGTTACAAGAATGATTACAACCACACAAAAAGGTTACACCTCACTTTAGCTTAAAAAAAGAATCTCTCTTGCTTACTAACTGCTCCAAAGGATGTCCTCTCAATCTCACAATGATTGCTCTCCTGAAATTTATGCTCAACTAACAATGATGGAGATAAGAACCTAATTATAGGCAAGCATGGGAAACCCTAATTATGATGGGTCGGGCCCATCCATAATTAGGCCATTTAGGGGATGCCCTAATTTTGCAACCAATCACGAAATGCCATTTGGGCGCTTCTAGAATCTTTAACCTCATGAGCATCAACCAAAAACATGATGGAGCACCATGAGCCATAGTGGAGATCATGATCACTAGTGACCCAACCTCTATCACTTTGTTGCAAAACCCTTCACTTTGGCCCAACATCTATCATTTTGATGCCGTACCTATCAGTTTGGCACTACATCCTTCACTTTGGTGCAACATCCTTCACTTTAGCACAACAGCTTTCACTCTGGCGCAACATCTTCCATGAATAGCGCAAAATGTATCATGAGTGGTACAAAATGTATTCTAATGGCATACATGTTGCTCCCTTCCACTACCAAGTGATCCAAGTTGCTCCAAATTGCTCTAAGTTGCTCCAAATTGCTCTAAGTTGATCCAAGTTGGACAAGACTTCGTACCCCAGTACTACCATAACATGAATTCTTAAAATTAAATAAATTCACTAACTGTGTAAAAGGGAATCAGGAAAGATCCACAAGAAGAATGAGATTACTAATATTGATCCTCGACAACCTTTTGGGACCTTTCAAGCGAACATAAGTATTCGTAAATCATATATAACCTCTATGTATGATTACTCTTGTTACATGTATTTGTAACACCCCATTTTCACCTTATAGTATAATCGACCAGCCATATAAATAAATGTCTTTTTTAGAAGACTATTTAGGATAAATAGTGTTGACAAAAGTCGTAGTAATTGCAAAACCGAGAATGTGCATATAGAGAACGTCCAAATCTGACTTCATAAGAGGAAGTTATGATTTTTAGAAGTTGCAGCATAGCAGTACACGAAATAGAAACTTAAATTAAGATTAGTTGATTGTTAGGAAGAACAATATAAATGATAGTTTAAGATCTCGTCAATACCTATTCGTCGATTTAAAGACAGTCGATAACATATATCGTAAGAGAGAGTTATGAAGTTTATATAGACTTTAATAGTCTAAGCCTATAAAAATAAAACTTCAAAAATAAATTGATAATTATCGGATTGATTCTAAATGAACTCTCACCGATAGCTACACGTTGATATAAAGAACGTCGAAAACGGAGCTCGTATGAAGAAGATATAGAATTTACAAAATCCATGTTTTGGCACGGCGCGTAGCTTCTAGAAGGTGCAACATGCACCACAAGGGTTTTAACACAATGCAGTCAACGAATGGATTGATGTTACCCTAGTGCGCAGAGCGCACCTATAGTGCACGACACGCATCCTTACTATAAATAGATATCTCCGGTTCTCACATTCTCCTCACTCCAAACTCTCTGGAGACCACCTACCCCTATAATCCGACCTTTCTGGGTTTTCAGAATACTTTAGCGAACCTCTGAAGCAGTGAGTCGGGCCTATAGAATTGCTCGGTATCGATGTCCTGCCCACGACTTTTCAACTTTTTTCCAAAAACTCTATGTAAGTTAGGCTACACTTACTACGCTTTATGTGTAACTAATATTTACATTCATAGTCATTGTTATAGATATATGAATAGGATTTATCAGTAATTCAAATTATAATGATGATTGATCTACTTACGGGAGAGGTGTCTAAAATGGTCATGATGGCTTGGTTGTTGGATTTCAGAAAGGCTAACCGCCGAAATGGTCTTGCCTCCCAACTTGTTGGATTAGTGTCTAAGTCCATAACTATATTTGGTATTTACTTGACCCGGTTGTGCATGGTCCTTTTGGGTTGCCTTCACCAAAGCAACTTGACTGGAGGAATAATATAGAAAGAGGTGATTATGGTTTATTAATATATTATGAGACTAATATATTAAAAAAGAAATCATATTTGTTTAATTAACATTGATCAATAATTAATTAAGAATTAATTTTGTCATCAAAAGAAGTTAATTGAACTTAAGGGCCTGAACTGTAATTATGTGATAGTTACAAAGATAGGCAAGGAAACCCAAATAGATAGGGTGGCCGAATTCTAGGGATAATGCCTTAAGAATTCGTCCGTGATAGGGATTCTAGAATTATCTTATGGGCTGCTTGGTGGCTAAGTAACCAGATAAGGATAATCACTGAATCCCTAATTCCTACACCTATATAAAGGAGCCTTGGCATGGGAATTTCGGCCACTTGAACCCTAGAAGTCCTAGAGCCGCAATTCTCCTCTCCCCTCTCTCTCTTGTTTCCTCCAATTGCTATTGGTGTTTGTGATTTATTAGAGGCACAACACTTGAGGTGCTAAAGTTGTCAAGGCTTCAAGATCTTCAATCAAGAACAAGGTAAACATCTAGATATGATTCATGATGTTAATTTCGATTATATACACTAGATCTAGGGTTAGAAAATATTGGATGAATTGCGTGTACAATAGAGAAACCTAGATCCAAGCATTAGGGTGTTCATTTGGCTCAAACCCATCAGTGGTATCAGAGCTATGTTTGGTTTCTATTGTATTGATGCCTTGTGTGTTCATTCATGCTTTAAAATCGATTTTTTGGCTATCTGTCTGATGAACTCGACGAGTTCCATTGGGAACTTGACGAGTTGGATGAACTCGACGAGTTCCAATGTGAACTCGACGAGTTTAGCTGTCAGACAGAGAGATTTTCGGGATTTCTTGCTGTTTTGCATATGGATAATTACCTAAATCGTTTTTGACTAATAAAATCCGAATTTTATTACTATTTTATGATTATCCTTACCAAATCAAAAGATAATTACCAATTATTTGAATAATAAATTCCTTATTTGATAATATTTGATTATTTAAATTAATTGTTGAATTATCTTGTAAATAAAACTGATTAGGTCAAATTTAGATAATCATTAAATTAATTGTTTAATTTAAATTATTTGCTATTTGACCCTTTGTGTTTTGAAAAGTTCAAAACTTGCCCTCAAGTTTTGAAATTTATATTTTTGATTAAAAGTTTAATTTGAACTATTTAAATTTCAACCCTAAAATTTTACAAGTTTAAAATTCAACCTTATAATTTATAATATTATAAGATTTATATATATATATATATATATATATATATATATATATATATATATATATATATATATATATATATATATATATATATGTATAACTTAAATGCTAGTCTTACCTTTAGTAGACCTCATTCACAAAGCCGATCTATAAGGGAGGTATAAGGTTATGGCCTATAAAATGGCCGTTTAATGGGTGTCCACTCTCACCCACCGCTTCCTTGATTGGTGTAGGGTCGTTAGCCGAACGGGTAGGATAGGGCAACCCTTTCCTCATTAATAAGTATAATGAATTATAAAAGTAACTAAATATTTTTTCAAAAAATTCCCAATCTTAGTTACTTTGGGCAAAAGTGAATTGATGCAATTCCATGAAATTACAATTTGTACCTTTGCTAAGACGTTAGTGGAGCGTGTGTGGTTAACTGGCACACTAACTGGGTACTAAGCAAAGGTGGCAAATGGTGACTCATTTTTTGTCATAGTTCGATGGAGCGTGTATGGTTAACCGGCACATCGAATAGGTGACTATAACAATGAGGGCACTATGTATATTTGCATGGTTATTCACACCCGCTTTGTGATCCTCGGCATCCCAGTCACAAACTAGAGGGGCATATCGAGATTTAAACATGCCATTGAAAAATTCAATGAATCTCAAAAGATCTAGGAGTTTTCAATACATTTATAAATTAATCTCTTCTTCGTTTTTCATGGTGGAGAATTAGTGAATCGTCATTCACTTACCTTCAAATTATTTACTTGTTAGATTACGGCATCCCTTTTCTAATTTGTAAATAATGTTGTTGGATCCTAGCCCTAATTTCTCATTTGGGTGTTTAATTGGGGATTCATTTCTAATCAAACATTGTTCTTTTTCCTTTTCATATGTCGAACGTCAACAACAACGCTTCTGGCTCAACTTCCTCTGGCTCGTTCTCACTCATGAACTTGTGTGGGAGAGTGATCTTTGACGGGTCCAATTTCAATGATTGGATCCGGAACATTCGAATGGTCACTCGTTACGAGGACAAATAGTATGTCCTTGATGAGAAGCAAAAGGAGATTGACATCAACACTGCCTCTGCCGAAGAATCCGTGACCTTTGAGACCCATGAGCGTGATGCCACGAAAGTCCATTGCATAATGCTAGCGACTATGACTGCAGAACTCCAGAAGTCCTATGAGGACATGTACCCCTATGAAATGCATCAGGATCTGCTGGACCGGTACCACCAAAGCGCTAGGCAAGAAAGGTACGAGATCATCACTTCCATGATCACTACCAAAATGGGTAATGGAGAGTCCCTTACTGTTCATCTGCAAAAGATGCAGAGATATGTCGATCGCCTGCTAAAGTTAAATGTGAACTTTGATGAAGAGCTGGCAATTGATATCATCCTTCATTCCTTGCCTCCCTGCTATAGCCAGTTCCGCATGACCTACCACATGAACAAGGAGTAGGTCTCTTTGAGCAAGCTTCAGGGCTTGTTGAGAACTGCTGAGAGCAACCTCAAAGATAAATTTGTTGCACCAACTACAACTCCTACTACTGCCCCAGTCCTGGCAATTGGGCAAGGGAAAGGTAAGAAGAGGAAGGCTCCCTCAAAGAGCCACCACAAGGGAAAGTCCCAAGATAGTACCTCTTCTAGTGGAACCAAAGTTGGTTCTGCTAAACCCAACTCTAACCCTAAGGAGGTAGAGTGTCATCACTGCCACAAGATAGGGCATTGGAAAAGAAGTTACCCAGAATATCTGCAAGCTATGAAGAATGGGAAGATCAAGCCGTCCTTCGCTGGTAATTACACTATAAAATCTAATGATTCATCGCATGCTATTTATTGGGTTCTTGATACAGGATGTGGTTTTCACATATGTTCTGATTTGCAGGGACTAAGAAGAAATTGGGATGTGGAGCGTGGAGCGTGGAAGTATAAACCTAATCATGGGAAACAGAAGATTGTCGCCTTTCACCAAGATTGGAGTATATTCCTTAGTGCTTAGTAATAGATTAGTTTTAGATTTAAATAATTTTTTCTATTCGCCAGATATGGCAAGAAAAATCATTTCATTTCATGGTTTATATAAACAAGGATTTAGATATTCATTTGATAATGAAAAGGGTTCCATTTATGTTTATCTTAATAGTGTTTTATATTTTGAAGCATTGCCTTGTAATGGAATATATGAAACTGTGATGGTTGTAGACAAACTAGGAAATGATGTGTTGTGTATTGATTCTTCCAATGATTTGGATAAAGCATGCTTGTGGCATTGTCGTCTTGGACATGTCAACAAGAAGCGCATAGCCTAACTCCAAAAGGATGGAGTGTTGGAGTCATTCGACCTTAGGGACGATGACGTGTGCGAATCTTGTTTACTTGGAAATATGACCAAGTCACCCTTCACTGGCACTTGTGCGAGGGTGAGGGTTTATTGGACTTCATACATACAGATGTATGTGGACCATTTAGATCCACCACAAAGGATGCATGTCTCTTTTACGTGACTTTTACCGATGATTATAGCAGATATGGTTATATCTACTTAATCAGGCATAAGTCAGAAACCTCTGAAAAGTTCAAAGAGTTCAAGCAAGAAGTGGAGAATCACTTGGGTAGGAAAATCAAGATGCTTCGATCTGATCGAGGTGGAGAATACCTAAGTATTGAATTCCACGACTACCTCAAGGAATGCGGAATTGTTTCGCAATTGACGCCACCTAGGACACCACAGTTAAATGGTGTGGCTGAGAGGCGTAATCGAACCTTGCTAGACATGGTTCGTTCCATGATGAGTCGTGCTTCACTACCTATCTCATTCTGGGGGTATGCCTTAGAGACTGCCGCCCATATCCTTAACTTAGTCCCTACGAAGAAGGTTGCCAAAACACCTCACGAGCTGTGGACAGGGAAAGCTCCCTCGTTGGCGCACATCAAGGTTTGGGGTTGCGAGGCTTTCGTAAGACGAGAGACTCACGACAAGCTCGAACCTCGTAGCGAGCGATGTATTTTCATCGGCTACCCGCAGAAATCCTTTAGATATCTCTTCTATAGACCGAGTGACAATGTTGTCTTCGTTGCGAGGGGAGGGGTTTTTCGAGAACGAGAACTCATAAGCCAAGGGGACAGTGGTAGGCTAATCGATCTTGAAGAGCTTCAAGAGTCGAGCGATGAAGGAACCTCTAACACTGGCGCTCAACCCGAGGAGGAAACTCCGGTTGAACCGATTGACGAGTCCTTACCTCTTAGACGTTCCGAAAGGGTTAGTGTTCCACCCCAGTTTTATGGTTTTCATATTACTACAGAAGGGGATACGTTCAGTCCATGTATGACAACCAAGTTTGGAATTTGGTTGACAATGTGCCAGGTCGTAAGACGGTCGGGTGCAAGTGGATCTTCAAGAAGAAGACCGACATGGATGGGAATGTACACACCTATAAGGCGCGATTGGTTGCGAAGGGTTTCACTCAAACTCCTGGAGTTGACTATGATGAAACCTTCTCACTAGTTGCGAAGATAAAGTCTATCAGGGTGATGCTAGCCATTACTGCATTTCATGACTATGAAATATGGTAGATGGATGTCAAAACCGCCTTCCTTAACGGGAAGTTGGCTGAGGATGTTTACATGGCTCAGCCAGAGTGGTTTGTCAATGCAAAGCACCCTAATAGAGTGTGTAAGCTTGAAAAGTCCATTTATGGACTAAAACAAGCATCTCGCAGATGGAATCTTTGTTTCGATGAGAAAGTCAGAGAGTTTGGTTTTCTGCAAAGCGAGGATGAATCATGTGTATATGTCAAAGCCAGTGGGAGTATAGTAAGCTTCCTCCTATTGTATGTCGATGACATACTACTCATAGGAAACGACATCCCAACCCTGAAGGAAGTTAAATCTTGGCTTGGGAAGTGCTTCGCTATGAAGGACCTCGGAGAGGCTGCATATATTATGGGAATAAGGATAGTGAGAAACAGAAGTAAGAGACTAATAGTACTTAGTCAGAATACTTACTTGGACAAAGTACTAAAACGTTTTAGTATGGAGAATTCTAAGAAGGAGGAGTTATTGATCCAAATTAATGCCAAGTTGAGTAAGACTCAAAGCCCGAGTACCGAAGTCGAGATAGCAGAAATAAGCCGAGTACCATACGCTTCCGCAGTTGGCTCAATCATGTATGCTATGACTTGTACTCGCCCTGATGTGGCCTTCGCTTTGAGCATGGTCAGCAGATATCAAGGGAACCCTGGCAAATCACATTGGACCGCAATCAATAATATTATTAAGTACCTTCGGAGGACCAATGAATGGTTTCTAGTCCTTGGTGGGAGTGATGACTTAAAGGTGCGAGGGTACAATGACGCCAGCTTTCAGACCGACAGGGACAACTATCGTTCGCAGTCGGTGAAAGAACCCCTTTCTAAACTTTCGTATTTCTGAAAGACCCAAACTTTCATACTTGACAATTGTTACTTCAAAACATGCTACATGCATATTCATAAAAACAATATTTTTACATTGATAATTTGATTACAAAAGACTGGATACAAACCAACTAAGTTTTAGTATATTACATAACTACCCAGGATATTTAAGCTTTTATACATACGTAAACCCAAGTACAAAAGTAATAGTATAAACTATTCTAAATCTTCCAACAGTATATGACTATACTGGATTCTTATTACCTGCAATTGTTAAACACTAAGAGGGGTAAGCGGTGACGCTTAGTGAGTTCAATAATAGATACAATATAACGTTATGCCATATATATACTTCAATATGGTAGAAACAAAGAGGAACAAGGAACAACAAAGGCATATGTGAATCATGAGACAAACTTTCCATATCAATCAATGATTTGATTCAAAGATATACGATCAATGAGACATGACAAATTTTGTACTTGATATACACCAATAAAGTTTCGGCCCAAATGGCACAGAAGATATACAATTTCTGATTTAAACATTTCGGTAGATTTCAGGCTTATAGCCCTGTCTAACCATCTGCCAATGCCATAGAATAGAAGTAATTCTCTTACGGAGACATGCTCTACATGGCCAGAGGCTACGTACCAGTACCATCGTGAATCTAAGTCCTTTCACTGATCACCTGGTCAAAGGTATAGCTTTGCTATTATAAATAGCGGAAATAAAAATAACACGGGAAAATAACCCGGAATGATATCACTGAAAAGCACATAGCACATTTAACACATAACATATAATTGTTCCTATATATTGAACTCACCGTGAAATAACCGGGGGTTAAAATAGTAAATTGGCAGCACTTCGTTACTATAATTGACTTTCTTCAATGAAAACCGAGAGTTTTCTTGAAAACTGGGCCCTGCGGGGGTTGGGCTTTAAAACCGAAAAGATAAATTTTTTGGGGTCTTCGGGAACTTCGGGGCGTGTGTCGGGCGTTGGAAATGATCCCGCGGCTTCGGGGGAAGTTAAATAGGTTAAAAATGGGTTTAGGGTGTAAAAATGTGAGAATTTACAACATTAGCCGAGAGGGTTTGCACCCCCCATTTATATAGGGTGCGAGACCCTCGGATCCGAGGAAGGAGAAGCCATGTGTCAGCAACGAAGCGAGACAGGTGGGTTGCGAGGAAATGACACGCGGCTCGGACACGCGTCGGAGGCTGATAGGGTCGCGCTTCGGACAGAGGGCGAGACGCTACACGCGTCGGACTTGCGAGGCACGTGTCATCAACGAGGGTCTTCGGATGAGCCACGAATCGGACACGCAGCAGGCATGCGAAGCTTGTACGTGGCCGAATCCGAGCCATGCATGCGAAATTCCTCGGATTTCGTGTTTTTCTCGATTTTTGAGCCAAAAACTTCTAAAATCCATAACTTTCGCATACGGGCTCCGGTTTTGACGTTCTTTATATGCACGCATAGGTAAAATTACGCTCTACAACTTTTGTTTAGATTTCGTCGGCTAATTTTGAATTTATTTTTAATATTATTATTTTTAACAGACCGGGACAGGAAAATCCGTTAAAAATTCATAACTTCTTCATCCGACGTTCGTTTTCGTCAGTCTTTTTACCGTTGTACTACTATTGACGAGACCTTCGATTCTCATTTTGGTTGTGTCGGCTAAAAATCATTCGATCTAAAATTCGAGTTTTTAGCTGTCTACTGCTAAGCTGAAACTTAGAAAAATCATAACTTCCTCATACGAAGTCAGATTTTGGCGTTCTTTTTATCATAATTCTCAGTTTAACAAATACTACGACTTTCATTTAGATTTATAAGGCTAAAAAGTAGTTTATCAAAAACTCACATTTTACGTCATTCGGCGCCGTGCCGGTTTGTCGCGGATCTTCGATTGATCATAACTTCTTCGTTATAACTCGGATTTTGATGAGGTTTTCGCCTAAATGTTTCTAACGAGATTCTTTACAACTTTCAATAATAAAATTTTACTTATTTCAAATTTTATATTTTTGTTAAATCTCAATATTTGCCTAATGTTCGGAATCTCATAAGACTTCCAAAACATTCTGGGTGATTCTAAACATAGTTTTACTTCATTTCTAGTAAAAACTATCCGTTAGAACTCAATACTTATAATTATATAATATTTCATAATATTATTCACTTTGAAAATTACATAACACGATAACTGAACGTGTATGTTACAAATACCTCCTCCTTTTGAGGATTTCGTCCCCGAAATCATAACGATAAAAATGACTGGGAATATTTCGCTCTTATCTCATTTTTATTTTCCTAATTATAATTTGGGCCTCGATGGTGTTTCCACTTAACGTGCACCAACTCGAAGACATATCCACAAAGCATATCTTCTACCGTTTGAATTGTTCTCTCCGTCTGAACATCTCATTCTTCAATTCTCTGACTAAATTTCGTCACTACACGAGACATGGTTCTCTGTACCAATCACCTCACTTCGCAGATCTATTTTAGTTGGACTCGATTCTTTACGACCATTAAGGTCTGAACGAAATGCATCTTCTTAGTCATCACCGAAACGAAGGTAATGACATACTCGAACAAAAACGGAATCGATTACTAGTTTCTTGGTAACATTGTGACTTTCCCTAATCCAAGTGTGAGTCTTGTGCTTCCAGTAGTATAGGCCTCTACTACTATTCACACCTACTCATGCTCGTCCCGAGTATTGTCTCGCAGTTCCCAAGTCACCATTCATAAGTTTTCATAAAGAAACTTTTCACACCTTAGTGTGTTCAAACAAGTACTTATGACAATTTCTCCTAGACTCAATTAGGGATTTCACATTTCTATCAAACATATCTTAGATTTCCTATACTCGCCTTCTAAGATTCTTCTCATGTGTATGCTCGATTTAGTATATCCTAATACTTTTTCATAGGTCGATAGAAATTTTACTTCCAATTCTTCATATAAATTCTTTCTCGGGTAGTGTCTACTTTGCAAGACACATTATACAAGAATTTACTCTAGTATCGTGGAGACAAATGGTCTTTAACTATCTGTATCATCTTCTAATTCATGCAAGTCACCATGCACATTTGATCATTTCTGTATATGAGTAAGTCTTCTTTTAAGTCTACTTCATAGGAATCCATCCTAGGAAATCCGCATTATAGCTGCATCTCAACATGTTCTACTAGCTTCAAATTGATTCTCTGTCATTCCTAACTACAAAATCTCTTCTCATATAATACTATGAGTGTATATCTTCTTCAACTAAGTACTCTACCTTACTGTAACAAGTAAGCCACTCAGCCTTTTCACAACCAAATAATCTATTTAACCATCCTAATCATGTATGTTAAACTCGGCTTAACACACAATGGAATTTCCATAACGATGTGATAGAAGTCGCTCAGTATTATTAAATACTAAGTCTGAACATCCTGTATATGATTACTACTCGAACTGCATACTACATCAGTTTCAATACTGTCGAAGTATTTATCACCATCTTCGGTTCTTTCTACTCTATAAGCAATTATTGCTTCAATCTGGACAGCGGTGGAACAACTTCATCGGTTATGCCAAAACATTCATCTCGTCAGAATGTACTTCGAATTCACAACATTCTTCCAACGGTGTTATTATTTCATTAAACATAGTTTCAATGTACAACACCACTCTATAGGTATTAATACACTATTTACGATATCAATTGATAAATATTATTTTACGATATCCCTCAATCGTTTATCTATAAAATTATCGATGTCAATTATCATCAGTCTTTTTTATCACTTCCAGACCAAGGTCGGCAACAGACCTTAAACTTTCTCAAGTAATAGCAATATAAGTAAGCAACCTAAGGCATGCTATATCCATTTATCATTTAGCACATATTAGAATATAAGACATTTCTCCTCTAATATTCTAGTGCTTGTCCATTTAGGTATTCAACCTAAAGTATACTAGATACACATCGTATCATCGTCCCTTAACAATCTATGTTAAGTCTAGAAATTCTCAAAATTCCTAGTTCACTTAAACTAATTCTCTGAAAATTTTTAAAGTAACTTAATATTTTAGAATACTAGGGTTTATCACTACCCAATACCCCACTTAAGTCTTTCCTATGGTTTGTATCCATATACTTACAAATGACTCTGTTCATATACTGAACGTTAGACAGTTTAAGTCTAAATACCAATCTGTGATATTTAGTTCGCTTAAACTAGTGCTCTGATACCATGATTGAAAGAACCCCTTTCTAAACTTTCATATTTCTGAAAGACCCAAACTTTCATACTTGACAATTGTCACTTCAAAACATGCTCCATGCATATTCATAAAAACAATATTTTTACATTGATAATTTGATTACAAAAGACTGGATACAAACCAACTAAGTTTTAGTATATTACATAATTACCCAGGATATTTAAGCTTTTATACATACGTAAACCCAAGTACAAAAGTAATAGTATAAACTATTCTAAATCTTCCAACAGTATATGACTATACTGGATTCTTATTACGTGCAATTGTTAAACACTAAGAGGGGTAAGCGGTGACGCTTAGTGAGTTCAATAATAGATACAATTTAACGTTATGCCATATATATACTTCAATATGGTAGAAACAAAGAGGAACAAGGAACAACAAAGGCATATGTGAATCATGAGACAAACTTTCCATATCAATCAATGATTTGATTCAAAGATATACGATCAATGAGACATGACAAATTTTGTACTTGATATACACCAATAAAGTTTCGGCCCAAATGGCACAGAAGATACACAATTTCTGATTTAAACATTTCGGTAGATTTCAGGCTTATAGCCCTGTCTAACCATCTGCCAATGACATAGAATAGAAGTCATTCTCTTACGGAGACATGATCTACATGGCCAGAGGCTACGTACCAGTACCACCGTGAATCTAAGTCCTTTCATTGATCACATGGTCAAAGGTATAGCTTTGCTATCATAAATAGCGGAAATAAAAATAACACGGGAAAATAACCCGGAATGATATCACTGAAAAGCACATAGCACATATAACACATAACGTACAATTGTTCCTATATATTGAACTCACCGTGAAATAACCGGGGGTTAAAATATTAAATTGGGCAGCACTTCGTTACTATAATTGACTTTCTTTAATGAAAACCGGGAGTTTTCATGAAAACCGGGCCCTGTGAGGGTTGGGATTTAAAACCGAAAAGATAAATTTTTCGGGGTCTTCGGGAACTTCGGGGTGTGTTTCGGCCGTTGGAAATGATCCCGAGGCTTCGGGGGAAGTTGAAATAGGTTAAAAATGGGTTTAGGGTGTAAAAATGTGAGAATTTCCAACATTAGTCGGGAGGGCTCGCACCCCCCATTTATATAAGGCGCGAGACGCTCGAATCCGAGGAAGGAGAATCCATGCGTCAGCAGTGAAGCGAGACCGGTGGGGTTGCGAGGAAATGACTCGCGGCTCGGACACGTGTCAGAGGCTGATAGGGCCGCGCTTCGGACAGAGGGCGAGACGCTTCACTCGTCGGACTTGCGAGGCACGTGTCATCAGCGAGGGTCTTCGGACGCGCCACGAATCAAACACGCGGCAGGCATGCGAAGCTTGTACGTGGCCGAGTCCGAGCCATGCATGCGAAATTCCTCGACTTTTTTGTTTTTCTCGATTTTTGAGCCAAAAACTTCTCAAATCCATAACGTTCGCATACGGGCTCCGTTTTTGATGTTCTTTATATGCACGCGTAGGTACAATTACGCTCTACAACTTTCGTTTAGACTTAGTCGGCTCATTTTGACTTTATATTTAATCTTATTATGTTTAAAAGACCGGGACAGGAAAATCCGTTAAAAATTCATAACTTCTTCATCCGACGTCCGTTTTCGTCAGTCTTTTTACCATTGTACTACTATTGACGAGACCTTCAATTCTCATTTAGGTTGTGTCGGCCAAAAATCACTCGATCTAAAATTCGAGTTTTTAGCTGTCTACTGCTAAGCTGAAACTTAGAAAAATCATAACTTCCTCATACGAAGTCAGATTTTGGCGTTCTTTTTATCATAATTCTCAGTTTAACAAATACTACGACTTTCATTTAGATTTATAAGGCTAAAAAGTAGTTTATCAAAAACTCACATTTTACGTCATTCGGCGTCGTGCTAGTTTGTCGCGGATCTTCGATTGATCATAACTTCTTCGTTATAACTCGGATTTCGATGAGGTTTTCGCCTAAATGTTTCTAACGAGATTCTTTACAACTTTCAATAATAAATTTTACTTATTTCAGATTTTATATTTTCGTTAAATTTCAATATTTGCCAAATGTTCAAAATCTCATAAGACTTCCAAAACATTCTGGATGATTCTAAACATAAAATTACTTCATTTCTAGTAAAAACTATCCGTTAGAAATCAATACTCATAATTATATAATATTTCATAATATTATTCACTTTTAAAATTACATAACATGATAACTGAACGTGTATGTTACAGTCGGGCTGGGTCTTTACCCTTAATGGAGGAGCAGTGACTTGGAAAAGTTCCAAGCAGGAGACCGTAGCTGATTCAACGTGCGAATCAGAGTACGTTGCAGCGAGCGAAACGTCAAAGGAGGCAATATGGTTGAAGAACATCATGAGAGACCTTGGAGTTGTGACGGCCATACAAAAGCCTATGGGAATTTTCTGTGATAATAAAGGAGCGGTTGCCTTGACCAAGAAACCGAGGGATCATGGCATATCTCGACATATCGATAGAAAATATCACTTTATTCAACATCGAGTGGAAGAAGGACTCCTCGTAGTCAAGAGGTTATCATCAGAGGATAACCAGCAGATCCGCTTACGAAGGGACTGAGCAGGGTTAAGCATTTGCAACACGTTAGGAGCATTGGGCTGAAGGACGATATTAGTTTAGATTAGATTATTTAGAAACGTGTAATAGATAAATTGTAATTAACATTCGATGATTAAATAAAAGAGTATTATTTATTAGTAATGTTATTGTCTTATGTTAATTGTTTGCCTATTGTTTCATTTTGCATGTTTTGACTTCCTGAATAACAAGATTATTCGAACGGTCCACAGTCGTTCATATGTTGGAAGTAGGTATGAATGAAGACTGTCATGAATTGATGTGTAGATTGTCTGAAGAGTATTAGACATAGAAAAAGTTTGCTACAATGTTCATGAGTGCTTATGAGTTTGATTTGAGCATTGGATTAGACCCACGCTTGCTGGAATCACTTCATAGAATTTATCACGAGTGATCGCAAGACGATAATATCATATTGTCTTTGTTGAGCATCAGCGCTACCCGTTGATCTAAAACCAATTGGTGTTAGAAAGGGCGCAACCTTACCTATATAGCGCATTCAGCCCTCCAGGACCAGGCATTCTATTGCGGCATTCCAGGCCATCGTGCGAGGACTTGGTCGATGCCATTTCTGACCCCCAACAATCCCCCCCCCCCCCCTCAGAAATTGCTCCCTGAGAGAATAGAACCCTCGTCACTGGCTCTGATACCACTTGTTGAGCATCAGCGCTACCAGTTGATCTAAAACCAATTAGTGTTAGAATAGGCGCAACCTTACCCATATAGCGCATTCAGCCCTCCAGGACCAGGCATTCTATTGCGGCACTCCAGGCCATCATGCGAGGACTAGGTCGATGCCATTTCTGACCCCCAACAGTCTTAAAACCTAGATATATGGTTTATTGTTTGCTAATTGGTTGTGCATTGATAATGCGTAAACGCATCAGTAATTTGATGTTATAAAACGCATTGTTGTGTATGATTTGATTAGTGGATAGTAAATGCATATAAGTCGAAGTTTATCTGTTCCTTTTATCCTAAGAGGGTAAAAGCGATATCAGGGCCCCTCGATGATTTGATTTGACTTATGTGTTGGGCCTGGTCAGTACTGAATTGATGTATTCAATTAAGTTCTATGTCAAATGAATCAGAGATCGAGAAACAACTGCTGGACAATAAGTATGACTATGTTCCATGTATTTGTCCACACGATATCTAGAACAGAGGATTATGCGATCCCTTATCTGAAGGACATGTTATTGATAAGATCAAGAGTTTTGAGAACTGCGATTGCTAATCGGATTCAAAAGGTGCATTTGCATTTATAGTTATTAGACTTATCCAAGTGGGAGACTGTTGGATTAGTGTCTAAGTCCACAACTATATATGGTATGTACTTGACCCGGTTGTGCATGGTCCTTTTGGGTTGCCTTCACCAAAGAACCTTGACTGGAGGAATAATACAGAAAGAGGTGATTATGGTTTATTAATATATTTTGAGACTAATATATTAAAAGAGAAATCATATTTGTTTAATTCACATTGGTAAATAATTAATTAAGAATAAATTTTGTGATGAAAAGAAGTTAATTGAACTTAAGGGGCTGAACTTTAATTTTGTGATAGTTACAAAGGTGGGCAAGGAAATCCTAATAGATAGGGTGGACGAATTCTTGGGATAAAGCCTTAAGAATTCGTCCATGATAGGGATTCTAGAATTATCTTATGGGCTGCTTGGTGGCTAAGTAACCAGAAAAGGATAATCACTGAAACCCTAATTCCTACACCTATATAAAGGACCCCTTGGCATGGGAATTTCGGCCACTTGAACCCTAGAAGTCCTAGAGCCGAAGTTCTCCTCTCCCCTCTCTCTCTTGTTTCCTCCAATTGCTATTGGTGTTTGTGATTTATTAGAGGCACAACACTTGAGGTGCTAAAGTTCTCAAGGCTTCAAGATCTTCAATCAAGAACAAGGTAAACATCTAGATATGATTTATGATGTTAATTTCGATTATATACACTAGATCTAGGGTTAGAAAGTCTTGGATGAATTGCATGTACAATAGAGAAACCTAGATCCAAGCATTAGGGTTTGCATGAGCACATAGGATGTTCTTTTGGCTCAAACCCATCGGTGGTATCAGAGCTATGTTTGGTTTCTATTGTATTGATGCCTTGTATGTTCATTCATGATTTAAAATCGATTTTTAGGCTATCTGTCTGATGAACTCGACGAGTTCCATTGGGAACTCGACGAGTTGGATGAACTCGACGAGTTCCAATGTGAACTCGACGAGTTCCAATGTGAACTCGACGAGTTTAGGTGTCAGACAGAGAGATTTTCGGGATTTCTTGCTGTTTTGCTTAAGGATAATTACCTAAATCGTTTTGACTAATAAAATCCGAATTTTATTACTGTTTTATGATTATCCTTACCAAATCAAAAGATAATTACCAATTTTTTGAATAATAAATTCCTTATTTGATAATATTTGATTATTTAAATTAATTTTTGAATTATCTTGTAAATAAAAATGATTAGGTCAAATTTAGATAATCATTAAATTAATTGTTTAATTTAAATTATTTTCTATTTGATCCTTTGTGTTTTGAAAAGTTCAAAACTTGCCCTCAAGTTTTGAAATTTATATTTTTGATTAAAAGTTTAATTTGAACTATTTAAATTTCAAACCCTAGAATTTTACAAGTTTAAAATTCAACATTATAATTTATCATATTATAAGATTAATATATATATATATATATATATATATATATATATATATATATATATATATATATATATATATATATATATATATATATATATATATATATATAACATAAATGCTAGTCTTACCGTTAGTAGGCCTCATTCTCGAAGCCGATCTATAAGGGAGATATAAGGTTATGGCCTATAAAATGGTCGTTTAATGGGTGTCCACTCTCACCCATCGCTTCCTTGATTGGTGCAGGGTCGTCAGCCGAACGAGTAGGATAGGGCAACCCTTTCCTCATTAATAAGTATAATGAATTATAAAAGTAACTAAATGTTTTTTCAAAAAATTCTCAATCTTAGTTACTTTAGGCAAAAGTGAATTGATGCAATTCCATGAAATTACACTTTGTACCCTTGCTAAGACTTTAGTGGAGCGTGTGTGGTTAACCGACACACTAATTGGGTTCTAAGCAAAAGTGGCAAAGGGTGACTCATTTTTTGTCATAGTTCGATGGAGCGTGTGTGGTTAACCGGCACATCGAATAGGTGACTGTAACAATGAGGGCACCATGTATATTTGCATGGTTATTCACACCCGCTTTGTGATCCTCGGCATCCCAGTCACAAACTAGAGGGGCATATCGAGATTTAAACATGCCATTGAAAGTTCAATGAATCTCAAAAGATCTAGGAGTTTTCAATACATTTAAAACTTAATCTCTTCTTCGTTTTTCATGGTGGAGAATTAGTGAATCGTCATTCACTTACCTTGAAATTATTTACTTGTTAGACTATGGCATCCCTTTTCTAATTTGTAAATAATGTTGTTGGTTCCTAGCCCTAATTTCTCATTTAGGTGTTTATTTGGGGATTCATTTCTAATCAAACTTTGTTCTTTTTCCTTTTCAGATGTCGAACGTCAACAACAATGCTTCTAGCTCAACTTCCTCTGGCTCGTTTTCACTCATGAACTTGTGTGGGGGAGTGATCTTTGACGGGTCCAATTTCAATGATTGGATATGTAACATTCGAATGGTCACTCGTTACGAGGACAAAGAGTATGTCCTCGATGAGAAGCTAAAGGAGATTGACATCAACACTGCCTCTGCTGAAAAAATCGCGGCCTTTGAGGCCCATGAGCGTGATGCCACGAAAGTCCATTGCATCATGCTAGCGACTATGACTACAGAACTCCAGAAGTCCTATGAGGACATGTACCCCTATGAAATGTATCAGGATCTGCTGGACCGGTACCACCAAAGCGCTAGGTAAGAAAGGTACGAGATCATCACTTCGATGATCACTACCAAAATGGGTAATGGAGAGTCCCTTACTGCTCATCTGCAAAAGATGCAGAGATATGTCGATCGCCTGCTAAAGTTAAATGTGAACTTTGATGAAGAGCTGGCAATTGACATCATCGTTCATTCCTTGCCTCCCTTCTATAGCTAGTTCCGCATGACCTACCACATGAACAAGGAGGAGGTCTCTTTAAGCAAGCTTCAGGGCTTGTTGAGAACTGCTAAGAGCAACCTCAAAGATAAATCTGTTGTACCAACTCCAACTCCTACTGCTTCCCCAGTCTTCGCAATTGGGCAAGGGAAATGTAAGAAGAGGAAGGCTCCCTCAAAGAGCCACCACAAGGGAAAGTCCCAAGATAGTATCTCTTCTAGTGGAACCAAAGTTGGTTCTGCTAAACCCAACTCTAACCCTAAGGAGGCAGAGTGCCATCACTGCCACAAGATAGGGCATTGGAAAAGAAGCTGCCCAGAATATCTGCAAGCTATCAAGGATGGGAAGATCAATCCGTCCTTCGCTGGTATTTACACTATTAAATCTAATGATTCATCGCATGCAATTTCTTGGGTTCTTGATAAAGGATGTGATTTTCACATATGTTCTGATTTGCAGGGACTAAGAAGAAATAGGGATGTGGAGCGTGGAAGGATAAACCTAATCATGGGAAACAAAAGATCGTCGCCTGTCACCAAGATTGGAGTATATTCCTTAGTGCTATTCGCCAGATATGGCAAGAAAAATCATTTCATTTCATGGTTTATATAAACAAGGATTTAGATATTCCTTTGATAATGAAAAGGGTTCCATTTATGTTTATCTTAATAGTGTTTTATATTTTGAAGCATTGCCTTGTAATGGAATATATGAAACTGTGATGGTTGTAGACAAACTAGGAAATGATGTGTTGTGTATTGATTCTTCCAATGATTTGGATAAAACATGCTTGTGGCATTGTCGTCTTGGACATGTCAACAAGAAGCGCATATCCTAACTCCAAAAGGATGGAGTGTTGGAGTCATTCGACCTTAGGGACGATGACGTGTGCGAATCTTGTTTACTTAGAAAGATGACCAAGTCACCCTTCACTGGCACTTGTGCGAGGAGTGAGGGTTTATTGGACCTCATACATACAGATGTATGTGGACCATTTAGATCCACCACAAAGGATGCCTGCCGGTTTTACGTGACTTTTACCGATGATTATAGCAGATATGGTTATATCTACATAATCAGGCATAAATCAGAAACCTTTGAAAAGTTCAAAGAGTTCAAGCAAGAAGTGGACAATCAGTTGGGCAGGAAAATCAAGACACTTCGATCTGATCGAGGTGGAGAATACCTAAGTCTTGAATTCCACGACTACCTCAAGGAATGCAGAATTGTTTCGCAATTGATGCCACCTAGGACACCATAGTTAAATGGTGTGGCTGAGAGGCGTAATCGAACCTTTCTTGACATGGTTGGTTCCATGATGAGTCGTGCTTCGCTACGTATCTCATTCTGGGGGTATGCCTTAGAGACTGCCGCCCATATCTTTAACTTAGTCACTACGAAGAAGGTTGCCAAAACACCTCACGAGATGTAGACAGGGAAAGCTCCCTCGTTGGCACACATCAAGGTTTGGGGTTTCAAGGCTTTCGTAAGACGAGTGACTCACGACAAGCTCAAACCTCGTAGTGAGCGATGTATTTTCATCGGCTACCCGCAAAAAATCCTTTGGATATCTCTTCTATAGACCGAGTGACAACGTTGTTTTTGTTGCGAGGAGAGGGCTTTTCCAAGAACATGAACTCATAAGCCAAGGGGACATTGGTAGGCAAATCGATCTTGAAGAGCTTCAAGAGTCGATCGATGAAGGAACCTATAACACTGGCGCTCAACCCGAGGAGGAAGCTCTGGTTGAACCGATTGACGAGTCCTTACCTCTTAGACGTTCCGAAAGGCTTAGTGTTCCACCCTAATTTTATGGTTTTCATATTACTACAGAAGGGGATACGTTCATTAGTGATAGTACGCTTCCACCATACGCTTCCCCAGTTGGCTCAATCATTAATGCTATGACTTGTACTCGCCCTGATGTGGCCTTCGCTTTGAGCATGGTCAGCAGATATCAAGGGCACCCTGGCAAAGCACATTGGACCGCAGTCAAGAATATTCTTAAGTACCTTCGGAGGACCAAGGAATGGTTTCTAGTCCTCGGTGGGAGTGATGACTTAAAGGTGAGAGGGTACAGTGACACCATCTTTTAGACCTACAGGGACAACTGTCGTTCGCATTCGGGCTGAGTCTTTACCCTTAATGGAGGAGCAGTGACTTGGTAAAGTTCCAAGCAGGAGACCGTAGCTGATTCAACGTGCGAATCATAGTACATTGCAACGAGCGAAGCGTCAAAGGAGGAAATATGATTGAGGAACTTCATCGGAGACCTTGGAGTTGTTCCGGCCATACAAGAGCCTATGGAAATTTTCTATGATAATGAAGGAGTGGTTGCCTTGACCAAGGAACTGAGGGATCATGGCAGATCTCGACATATCGGCAGAAAATATCACTTTATTCGACATCGAGTGGAAGAAGGACTCCTCGTAATGAAGAGGGTATCATCAGAGGATAACCCAGCAGATCCGCTTACGAAGGGACTGAGTAGGGTTAAGCACTTGAGCACGCTAGGAGCATTAGGCTGAAGGACGATATTAGTTTAGATTAGATTATTTAGAAACGTGTAATAGATAAATTATAATTAACATTCGATGATTAAGTAAAAGAGTATTATTTATTAGTAATGTTTTTGTCTTATGTTAATTGTTTGCCTATTGTTTCATTTTGCATGTTTTGACTTCCTAAATAACAAGATTATTCGAACGGTCCACAGTCGTTCATATGTTGGAAGTAGGTATGAATGAAGGCTGTCATGAATTGATGTGTAGATTGTCTGAAGAGTATTAGACATAGAAAAAGTTTGCTACAATGTTCATGAGTGCTTATGAGTTTGATTTGAGCATTGGATTAGACCCACACTTGCTGGAATCACTTCATAGAATTTATCGCGAGTGATCGCAAAACGATCATATCATATGGTCTTAAAACCTAGATATATGGTTTATTGTTTGCTAATTGGTTGTGCATTGATAATGCGTAAACGCATCAGTAATTTGATGTTATAAAATGCATTGTTGTGTATGATTTGATTAATGGATAGTAAATGCATATAAGTCGAAGTTTATCTGTTCCTTTTATCCTAAGAGGGAAAAAGCGATATCAGGGCACCTCTTTGATTTGATTTGAGTTATGTGTCGGGCCCGGTCAGGACTGAATTGATGTGTTTAATTAAGTTCTATGTCAAATGAATCAAAGATCGAGAAACAACTACTGGACAATAAGTATGACTATGTTCCATGTATTTGTCCACACGATATCTAGAACAGAGGATTATGCGATCCCTTATCTGAAGGACAGGTTATTGATAAGATCAAGAGTTTTGAGAATTGCGATTGCTAATCGGATTCAGAAGGTGCATTTGCATTTATAGTTATTAGACTTATCCAAGTGGGAGACTGTTGGATTAGTGTCTAAGTCCATAACTATATTTGGTATGTACTTGACCCGGTTGTGCATGGTCCTTTTGGGTTGCCTTCACCAAAGCAACTTAACTAGAGGAATAATATAGAAAGAGGTGATTATGGTTTATTAATATATTATGAGACTAATATATTAAAAGAGAAATCATATTTGTTTAATTCACATTGGTAAATAATTAATTAAGAATAAATTTTGTGATGAAAAGAAGTTAATTGAACTTAAGGGGCTGAACTTTAATTATGTGATAGTTACAAAGATGGGCAAGGAAATCCTAATAAATAGGGTGGACGAATTCTAGGGATAAAGCCTTAAGAATTCGTCCATGATAGGGATTCTAGAATTATCTTATGGGCTGCTTGGTGGCTAAGTAACCAGAAAAGGATAATCACTGAAACCCTAATTCCTACACCTATATAAAGGACCCCTTGGCATGGGAATTTCGGCCACTTGAACCCTAGAAGTCCTAGAGCCGAAGTTCTCCTCTCCCCTCTCTCTCTTGTTTCCTCCAATTGCTATTGGTGTTTGTGATTTATTAGAGGCACAACACTTGAGGTGCTAAAGTTCTCAAGGCTTCAAGATCTTCAATCAAGAACAAGGTAAACATCTAGATATGATTTATGATGTTAATTTCGATTATATACACTAGATCTAGGGTTAGAAAGTCTTGGATGAATTGCATGTACAATAGAGAAACCTAGATCCAAGCATTACGGTTTGCATGAGCACATAGGATATTCTTTTGGCTCAAACCCATCGGTGGTATCAGAGCTATGTTTGGTTTCTATTGTATTGATGCCTTGTATGTTCATTCATGATTTAAAATCGATTTTTAGGCTATCTGTCTGATGAACTCGACGAGTTCCATTGGGAACTCGACGAGTTGGATGAACTCGACGAGTTCCAATGTGAACTCGACGAGTTCCAATGTGAACTCGACGAGTTTAGGTGTCAGACAGAGAGATTTTCGGGATTTCTTGCTGTTTTGCTTAAGGATAATTACCTAAATCGTTTTGACTAATAAAATCCGAATTTTATTACTGTTTTATGATTATCCTTACCAAATCAAAAGATAATTACCAATTTTTTGAATAATAAATTCCTTATTTGATAATATTTGATTATTTAAATTAATTTTTGAATTATCTTGTAAATAAAAATGATTAGGTCAAATTTAGATAATCATTAAATTAATTGTTTAATTTAAATTATTTTCTATTTGATCCTTTGTGTTTTGAAAAGTTCAAAACTTGCCCTCAAGTTTTGAAATTTATATTTTTGATTAAAAGTTTAATTTGAACTATTTAAATTTCAAACCCTAGAATTTTACAAGTTTAAAATTCAACATTATAATTTATCATATTATAAGATTAATATATATATATATATATATATATATATATATATATATATATATATATATATATATATATATATATATATATATATATATAACATAAATGCTAGTCTTACCGTTAGTAGGCCTCATTCTCGAAGCCGATCTATAAGGGAGATATAAGGTTATGGCCTATAAAATGGTCGTTTAATGGGTGTCCACTCTCACCCATCGCTTCCTTGATTGGTGAAGGGTCGTTAGCCGAACGAGTAGGATAGGGCAACCCTTTTCTCATTAATAAGTATAATGAATTATAAAAGTAACTAAATGTTTTTTCAAAAAATTCTCAATCTTAGTTACTTTAGGCAAAAGTGAATTGATGCAATTCCATGAAATTCCACTGTGTACCCTTGCTAAGACTTTAGTGGAGCGTGTGTGGTTAACCGACACACTAATTAGGTTCTAAGCAAAAGTGGCAAAGGGTGACTCATTTTTTGTCATAGTTCGATGGAGCGTGTGTGGTTAACCGGCACATCGAATAGGTGACTGTAACAATGAGGGCACCATGTATATTTGCATGGTTATTCACACCCGCTTTGTGATCCTCGGCATCCCAGTCACAAACTAGAGGGGCATATCGAGATTTAAACATGCCATTGAAAGTTCAATGAATCTCAAAAGATCTGGGAGTTTTCAATACATTTAAAACTTAATCTCTTCTTCGTTTTTCATGGTGGAGAATTAGTGAATCGTCATTCACTTACCTTGAAATTATTTACTTGTTAGACTATGGCATCCCTTTTCTAATTTGTAAATAATGTTGTTGGATCCTAGCCCTAATTTCTCATTTAGGTGTTTATTTGGGGATTCATTTCTAATCAAACTTTGTTCTTTTTCCTTTTCAGATGTCGAACGTCAACAACAATGCTTCTAGCTCAACTTCCTCTGGCTCGTTTTCACTCATGAACTTGTGTGGGGGAGTGATCTTTGACGGGTCCAATTTCAATGATTGGATATGTAACATTCGAATGGTCACTCGTTACGAGGACAAAGAGTATGTCCTCGATGAGAAGCTAAAGGAGATTGACATCAACACTGCCTCTGCTGAAAAAATCGCGGCCTTTGAGGCCCATGAGCGTGATGCCACGAAAGTCCATTGCATCATGCTAGCGACTATGACTACAGAACTCCAGAAGTCCTATGAGGACATGTACCCCTATGAAATGTATCAGGATCTGCTGGACCGGTACCACCAAAGCGCTAGGTAAGAAAGGTACGAGATCATCACTTCGATGATCACTACCAAAATGGGTAATGGAGAGTCCCTTACTGCTCATCTGCAAAAGATGCAGAGATATGTCGATCGCCTGCTAAAGTTAAATGTGAACTTTGATGAAGAGCTGGCAATTGACATCATCGTTCATTCCTTGCCTCCCTTCTATAGCTAGTTCCGCATGACCTACCACATGAACAAGGAGGAGGTCTCTTTAAGCAAGCTTCAGGGCTTGTTGAGAACTGCTAAGAGCAACCTCAAAGATAAATCTGTTGTACCAACTCCAACTCCTACTGCTTCCCCAGTCTTCGCAATTGGGCAAGGGAAATGTAAGAAGAGGAAGGCTCCCTCAAAGAGCCACCACAAGGGAAAGTCCCAAGATAGTATCTCTTCTAGTGGAACCAAAGTTGGTTCTGCTAAACCCAACTCTAACCCTAAGGAGGCAGAGTGCCATCACTGCCACAAGATAGGGCATTGGAAAAGAAGCTGCCCAGAATATCTGCAAGCTATCAAGGATGGGAAGATCAATCCGTCCTTCGCTGGTATTTACACTATTAAATCTAATGATTCATCGCATGCAATTTCTTGGGTTCTTGATAAAGGATGTGATTTTCACATATGTTCTGATTTGCAGGGACTAAGAAGAAATAGGGATGTGGAGCGTGGAAGGATAAACCTAATCATGGGAAACAAAAGATCGTCGCCTGTCACCAAGATTGGAGTATATTCCTTAGTGCTATTCGCCAGATATGGCAAGAAAAATCATTTCATTTCATGGTTTATATAAACAAGGATTTAGATATTCCTTTGATAATGAAAAGGGTTCCATTTATGTTTATCTTAATAGTGTTTTATATTTTGAAGCATTGCCTTGTAATGGAATATATGAAACTGTGATGGTTGTAGACAAACTAGGAAATGATGTGTTGTGTATTGATTCTTCCAATGATTTGGATAAAACATGCTTGTGGCATTGTCGTCTTGGACATGTCAACAAGAAGCGCATATCCTAACTCCAAAAGGATGGAGTGTTGGAGTCATTCGACCTTAGGGACGATGACGTGTGCGAATCTTGTTTACTTAGAAAGATGACCAAGTCACCCTTCACTGGCACTTGTGCGAGGAGTGAGGGTTTATTGGACCTCATACATACAGATGTATGTGGACCATTTAGATCCACCACAAAGGATGCCTGCCGGTTTTACGTGACTTTTACCGATGATTATAGCAGATATGGTTATATCTACATAATCAGGCATAAATCAGAAACCTTTGAAAAGTTCAAAGAGTTCAAGCAAGAAGTGGACAATCAGTTGGGCAGGAAAATCAAGACACTTCGATCTGATCGAGGTGGAGAATACCTAAGTCTTGAATTCCACGACTACCTCAAGGAATGGAGAATTGTTTCGCAATTGATGCCACCTAGGACACCATAGTTAAATGGTGTGGCTGAGAGGCGTAATCGAACCTTTCTTGACATGGTTGGTTCCATGATGAGTCGTGCTTCGCTACGTATCTCATTCTGGGGGTATGCCTTAGAGACTGCCGCCCATATCTTTAACTTAGTCACTACGAAGAAGGTTGCCAAAACACCTCACGAGATGTAGACAGGGAAAGCTCCCTCGTTGGCACACATCAAGGTTTGGGGTTTCAAGGCTTTCGTAAGACGAGTGACTCACGACAAGCTCAAACCTCGTAGTGAGCGATGTATTTTCATCGGCTACCCGCAAAAAATCCTTTGGATATCTCTTCTATAGACCGAGTGACAACGTTGTTTTCGTTGCGAGGAGAGGGCTTTTCCAAGAACATGAACTCATAAGCCAAGGGGACATTGGTAGGCAAATCGATCTTGAAGAGCTTCAAGAGTCGATCGATGAAGGAACCTATAACACTGGCGCTCAACCCGAGGAGGAAGCTCTGGTTGAACCGATTGACGAGTCCTTACCTCTTAGACGTTCCGAAAGGCTTAGTGTTCCACCCTAATTTTATGGTTTTCATATTACTACAGAAGGGGATACGTTCATTAGTGATAGTACGCTTCCACCATACGCTTCCCCAGTTGGCTCAATCATTAATGCTATGACTTGTACTCGCCCTGATGTGGCCTTCGCTTTGAGCATGGTCAGCAGATATCAAGGGCACCCTGGCAAAGCACATTGGACCGCAGTCAAGAATATTCTTAAGTACCTTCGGAGGACCAAGGAATGGTTTCTAGTCCTCGGTGGGAGTGATGACTTAAAGGTGAGAGGGTACAGTGACACCATCTTTTAGACCTACAGGGACAACTGTCGTTCGCATTCGGGCTGAGTCTTTACCCTTAATGGAGGAGCAGTGACTTGGTAAAGTTCCAAGCAGGAGACCGTAGCTGATTCAACGTGCGAATCATAGTACATTGCAACGAGCGAAGCGTCAAAGGAGGAAATATGATTGAGGAACTTCATCGGAGACCTTGGAGTTGTTCCGGCCATACAAGAGCCTATGGAAATTTTCTATGATAATGAAGGAGTGGTTGCCTTGACCAAGGAACTGAGGGATCATGGCAGATCTCGACATATCGGCAGAAAATATCACTTTATTCGACATCGAGTGGAAGAAGGACTCCTCGTAATGAAGAGGGTATCATCAGAGGATAACCCAGCAGATCCGCTTACGAAGGGACTGAGTAGGGTTAAGCACTTGAGCACGCTAGGAGCATTAGGCTGAAGGACGATATTAGTTTAGATTAGATTATTTAGAAACGTGTAATAGATAAATTATAATTAACATTCGATGATTAAGTAAAAGAGTATTATTTATTAGTAATGTTTTTGTCTTATGTTAATTGTTTGCCTATTGTTTCATTTTGCATGTTTTGACTTCCTAAATAACAAGATTATTCGAACGGTCCACAGTCGTTCATATGTTGGAAGTAGGTATGAATGAAGACTGTCATGAATTGATGTGTAGATTGTCTGAAGAGTATTAGACATATAAAAAGTTTGCTACAATGTTCATGAGTGCTTATGAGTTTGATTTGAGCATTGGATTAGACCCACACTTGCTGGAATCACTTCATAGAATTTATCGCGACTGATCGCAAAACGATCATATCATATGGTCTTAAAACCTAGATATATGGTTTATTGTTTGCTAATTGGTTGTGCATTGATAATGCGTAAACGCATCAGTAATTTGATGTTATAAAATGCATTGTTGTGTATGATTTGATTAATGGATAGTAAATGCATATAAGTCGAAGTTTATCTGTTCCTTTTATCCTAAGAGGGAAAAAGCGATATCAAGGCCCCTCTTTGATTTGATTTGAGTTATGTGTCGGGCCCGGTCAGGACTGAATTGATGTGTTTAATTAAGTTCTATGTCAAATGAATCAAAGATCGAGAAACAACTACTGGACAATAAGTATGACTATGTTCCATGTATTTGTCCACACGATATCTAGAACAGAGGATTATGCGATCCCTTATCTGAAGGACATGTTATTGATAAGATCAAGAGTTTTGAGAATTGCGATTGCTAATCGGATTCAGAAGGTGCATTTGCATTTATAGTTATTAGACTTATCCAAGTGGGAGACTGTTGGATTAGTGTCTAAGTCCATAACTATATTTGGTATGTACTTGACCCGGTTGTGCATGGTCCTTTTGGGTTGCCTTCACCAAAGCAACTTAACTAGAGGAATAATATAGAAAGAGGTGATTATGGTTTATTAATATATTATGAGACTAATATATTAAAAGAGAAATCATATTTGTTTAATTCACATTGGTAAATAATTAATTAAGAATAAATTTTGTGTTGAAAAGAAGTTAATTGAACTTAAGGGGCTGAACTTTAATTATGTGATAGTTACAAAGATGGGCAAGGAAATCCTAATAAATAGGGTGGACGAATTCTAGGGATAAAGCCTTAAGAATTCGTCCATGATAGGGATTCTAGAATTATCTTATGGGCTGCTTGGTGGCTAAGTAACCAGAAAAGGATAATCACTGAAACCCTAATTCCTACACCTATATAAAGGACCCCTTGGCATGGGAATTTTGGCCACTTGAACCCTAGAAGTCCTAGAGCCGAAATTCTCCTCTCCCCTCTCTCTCTTGTTTCCTCCAATTGCTATTGGTGTTTGTGATTCATTAGAGGCACAACACTTGAGGTGCTAAAGTTCTCAAGGCTTCAAGATCTTCAACCAAGAACAAGGTAAACATCTAGATATGATTCATGATGTTAATTTCGATTATATACACTAGATCTAGGGTTAGAAAGTCTTGGATGAATTGCATGTACAATAGAGAAACCTAGATCCAAGCATTAGGGTTTGCATGAGCACATATGATGTTCTTTTGGCTCAAATCCATCAGTGGCATCAGAGCTATGTTTGGTTTCTATTGTATTGATGCCTTGTATGTTCATTCATGCTTTAAAATCGATTTTTAGGCTATCTGTCTGATGAACTCGACGAGTTCCATTGGGAACTCGACGAGGTGGATGAACTCGCCGAGTTCCAATGTGAACTTGACGAGTTTAGCTATCAGACAAAGAGATTTTCGGGATTTCTTGATGTTTTGCTTAAGGATAATTACCTAAATCGTTTTTGACTAATAAAATCCGAATTTTATTACTGTTTTATGATTATCCTTACCAAATCAAAAGATAATTACCAATTGTTTGAATAATAAATTCCTTATTTGATAATATTTGATTATTTAAATTAGTTGTTGAATTATCTTGTAAATAAAATTGATTAGGTCAAATTTAGATAATCATTAAATTAATTGTTTAATTTAAATTATTTGCTATTTGATCCTTTGTTTAATCTTCTAAAAAAGTGTCCATGTGAGTTATCTCACTATACCATGCAGTATATCCATGTATGTTAGGATAGAGGCCTAATAGAGTAGAAAGTATATGTGTAATTGTTGTGATATTAGACCTAGGTAGGGGTTGATGGTGGAATGGTTAAATAGGTTGGGAAACTAGAGACATACGCAACTTTAGTTAGGGGATGATGGTGGAATGGTTAAAAAGGTCGGTAGCGTATTCCAAGATATATATTGGCATATTGTGAGCCATTGTTTGTATGGATGTATATGTGTTGTGGTATATGGTATTTTAGGGAAAATCTTTAAGCCTAGTGCTTACCCAGTTGTTATAAATATTTTTTAGGTACTTCGTGAGAAGGGCAAGGTTCGAATGTACACACACACACACACACATTCACAACATGTTTCCGCATAATGTAATTATAACTGTGATATATTTTAATAAACAAAAATGAAAATATTGGGTTGAAAATCAGGACGTTAAGAGTTGGTATCAAAGCCCAGGTTTGACTGAACTGAATGAATACTTGTGTGATTCTAGAATCAAACTAAGGATTTGAGTAATTAATAAATATTTTCATAAAAAGAATAATACAAAAAGGAAAGAACGGGATGTGTACAGTCAGCCAAAGCTCAAGAAGGAAAGTGATTTCCAAAATATCCATATTTGTTATGATTATTGATTTGTGTGAAGGGAAAATGAATCAAATGTCCTACGAAGTTTCTAGGGTTGGTCCATTTAGTCCCTAAAATATTTTTGTTGCTTTATGCGGGCATAAGATAGGAAGCAACCTGCTTTTTTTAGTCACCATAACTTATTTTAGTCGGTTTTAATGTCAAGTCAACTATTTTTGCCACATCACCCATTGGAAAGTCAATTATTTTTGCCACATCACCCTAAAGTACCCAAACCATTTATTGGTGTTCTGGATATTCACATTCACCAAGCACCACTCAGACCATCAATGGAGGTGGACAAAATCTAGTCTTTAACGAAACACTTCGGACTAAGGTTCCCACAATTGAATCTTCTCTGAAGTGTGAGATGTACATGCTATGTAGGGATAGAAATTATCTCGCACATTAATTTCTTGGTTTTTCTTTGATCCCTTAATCTGAAATCCTCATCAGAAACGGAAAATTGGAAAATGATTTCACTCTATCTTCTACCGATCTCCTCCACTCGCCTTCTGATTTCATTCACTTATCGTTATCATACACCAGAGCTTCACCGGACATGATATCCATCCCGCTGCCACTTCCTGTGAAGGGAGCCGCCGCTGATTCAGAATTAGCCAAGTTCGAAAAAATCGAGTTCCCAGATCCTAAAATCGCAAATGAAAACCACATGATGGTGTTTGAGTACTTCGGTCTTAGTTTAGAGAGTTTGGTCTCATCTGATACTAATGATCAATTTGATGCATCGATTGAAACTCATCAAACCTAATTCACCCACTTCTAGCATTTCTACCAACGGTTCCCACTGTGCTTCTACTCACGTTCGAAGCACCCAATCATCTAATGAATCTTCTAGAGAGTTGAAATGTGCAAAAGAGGAATACGATTCACCTCTAAAGGAAATACGATTCACCTCGTGGATTTTTGTAAGATCTAATTTCTGGGTATTTGAAGAACGAAGGGAAAATGATTTATAATTTATTACATACCTAGGTCAAGGAAAGTGGGTCCATAAGAAAGGCTTATGTCGCAAGGGGTAACCGGTTTACCCCTTCAATTCTTGCTTAAGGACCTAATATACCCGACAAAAACGAGTTTATGCCCCCATAAAGAAACGAAAATACTTTAGGAACTATATGGACCAACCCTAGAAACTTCGTAGCGAATTTTTGTTATTTTCCCTATGTGTGAAATGTTAGAAATGCATGCTATTATGTAGGCTAGGGATCTTTTTAAGAATAGACGGTTAGAATTGCCTTATAATTATGATGTCTTATAGTTATAGCCTAGTGATTTTCTTGTTATTTTGCTGCTTAGGACCTTTATCGATATTAATTAGTTATTTGACAAATACGTTATGTTGCATGATCCCATAATTAAATAGTTTTAGATTGCTCGATTTGGCAATATGGCGTAGCTCTTGTCTAAGTCCAACCATTGTAGTGTCGGTTCTTTCAGTCGACAGACTGTTTGATTTTAGCGACATACAATTGTATTCGTTCGATAATTAGTTAATACTGATAAAAGTTCTTCCTCATCTAATAGTAGGATACAGTGGAAAGGAATCTTAAAAGGAGAGTCTAGGAAGTTCAATACATGCTTGATAGGGCATATATTCGTAAGGTAGGGCATCGATAAAGATGCAAAGTCCTAGTAGAGTGTAACATCCCAAAATAAGACCCAAAATTTTCATTTTTGATTTAATAAAACATTAATCCAAACATTATCATACAACCCCAAAAGATCAATGTATGTCACTACTAATGGGTTATGAGCATAACATCATTCTTATGGTGTACATGGAACCCTAGTTCCTTTGATCTAGGCTTTTCTACTATGAACACAACAACCTCGAATACCAAAGCAATGATCCTAAGAACTAGCATACAATAATTAAATTGACATATAAACTAGGGTTTAGATCTTACCTTTCTTGTTATGTAGTAATAACAAGTTCTCCTTGAATATCCTTGACCTTTGAAAGCGTAGTGCCTCAAATGTTGCACCTCTAATAGAGTCACAAACACCACTAGTAACAAGATGACTTAGCAGAGGGAGGAGGAGGTACAAAATTCGTCCAAGGTTCTCTTGGAAGCATAGGGCCGAATTTTGGGAGCCTTAGGGTTCCTTTTATAGGTGAGCTGCTAGGGTTTTTGTCAAAAATCTAATTGGATTGCTTAGCCACCAAGCAGCCCTTTAGATCCTTCCAGAATCAAGGCCTGGACGATTTCTAGGTGGGCTTCCACCTTGAATTCGTCCACCTTATTCCTAAGGGATCTACAGCCCAAAATCCAGTTATCTTATAATTGCAATTCGAGCCCCTAAGTTTAATTAATCTCTTTTGACAAAAAATTAATTCTAAATTAATTCTTGATCAATATTAATTAAACAATATGATTTCTCTTTTAATATATTATTCACATAATATATTAATAAATCATAATTAATCTTTTTTCTCCTTAATTTATCCTATCAGTTGCTATGGTGAAGGAAACCTAAAAGGACCATGCTCATAATCGGGTCAAGTACATACCAAAATAGTTATGGGCTTAGACACCTAATCCAACAACTACATCAAAACATATCAGAGTAAATCTCAAAATACGAAAAAGGTGATGTGTGCTCTGCAATCATCCTGGGCTCTTCCCTTTCGATCCTGAAGTATAAGTATCATAAACTGAAAACCGTAAGCTCAAAGTTTAGTTAAATCCCCAAGATACCACATACCATACATAAGGAAACACATAATGGGCCCCGCCTAATGAGTTTATCGGGGCCCACCCACACTCGCATAATGGGCCCCGCCCACACTCGCATAACGGGCCCCACCCAAACTCGCTTAACAGGCCCCGCCACATACAAATCTTATAAGCATAACAGATAATATCATACATAGTAACCATCGGGCCCCCACCAGTAGGCATACAACCACATACACACACAAGAGTCACACACACATCTAGTATTCTAGCATAACAAATCATGGGCTGGCATTGGTGCCTTAGACCTGCTAGACATGGTGAGGAAACTCACCTCGCACTGTTGAATCTCACAAAAAAGTCTTTGGCTGCTGAACTGCTAAAATCTTCGCGCTATCAATCACAAAATAACATCCAATTGATAATTGGATCCCGACACACACTAAGAGTCCAAACTAGCGTAATAGCCCTAATTTCCAAAATAATCACCTAAAGCCCAAATATGGACCAATTTTCCAAATTGGGCCCAAACGTCTTCATGGGCCTTCAACCAAAAGTCCAATAACCCAAATCAAAATCCCAAGGACCAACATGGTCCAAAATCTACGATCCAAACTCCAACAACGGGTTCTCACGTCATGACCAAACCATGGTCACGTCGTGAGGACCAACTCGACTCAGTCCCGACTCAGCAAGTCAACTCAACGTATCCAAAAAGGTTCCAGTCACCATCATGTCGCGGCCCAACCTTGAGTCACGTCATACCTAATTTGGACAAAATATACGGGATGTCGAACTTCCTCACGATGCGACAGTTCTAAACCTCACATCGTGAGATCAGAACATACCATCTTAAAACATTAAGCTCTTAATCCTTACAACCATGACTTGGGACTTTCCAGGGGGTCTCCCTTTACCCAAAAGATGATAAAAATCGAGGCTTTTCATTCATGCATGTCCAATGCATGACTCAGACTCTTACTAGACGAAAGGTGTGGAAAATGAGATCTAGACTCAAACTTGGAGTCCCAAACTACACCAAAACTCAGATCCAACGGCTATGTTGAAGAGAATAAGTCAATGATCCATAAAGTTTCCAACTTTATAGACCCCATGTAAGCAATCCCACTCAAACATGCAAAAAGTAGCTTATAACTTAGATCTAGAATGAAATAGGTAAAAAGGTCCAAGCTTGATGACTTACAATCGTCCACAAGCTCCAAGAGATTGCAAGGTGGAAGCCAAAACGCCAAAAGGTTGCTCAACCAAGGTCTTCTTCCACTACAAGTAGCTAAAAACCACCAAGGAACGCTTAAAAGATCTCAAAAATGCTTAAAAGCTTTAAGAGGGTCGAGATTAGGGTTTTCCAGAGGCTTAGAGGGTGAGAGAGGCTAAGGATGGATAGTCCTAGCCTCTCATTCACTGAAAAAGCCAAAAATTATGGTTTTGGGTCATTAAGTCGCGCTCACAATGTGAGACCTTATGCCTCACGTCGTGAGTTTCCAGAAACGTAGTTCAACAAGTCAATGGTACATCATGACGTGATCCCCAAGATCTCACGTCGTGAGGACCCTCATAGTGTAAATATAATAATGAATTTAGTACCTTAGGGTTCCGGATGCTACATAAAGTCTATGAAAACCTATTGTATATGCTCATGGGACACATACATACATATGTTTAGTAGTCAACGTATGTAGTATTGCAAGTGGCTTGGAAACTGGAAGACAATTTTTGGAAAAGTATGAGTACGTGTGAAAGGTAGTAAAGGCCTATACTACCTGAAGTACAAGACTCACACATGGATCCAAAAGAGTCACAAAGTTGCTAAGGTACTGGTTGTTAGATAGATTGTATGGCTAACACTATGAAATTGTTTTATGTTATTCTCGTAATAACCTATTATACGGTGATGATTAGGAGAGTGACTCTAAGTTCGGGACCAAGTGGCCATATAAGATCGAATCTGATTTACATAAGTAAGTTAGGTTATGAGAACCTTTACCGACATAGTGTCGACTTTAATGATGAGATTTAAGAAGCACAACTGGAACGCGATAAGGTGATCATCCCAGAAAAACAAGAATGATGGAGTGAATTCAACAATCGTCTTTTTTCCTAGTAGTTTGAATATGTTAGTAATACCCCATTGTACCATTTAGTTATTGTTGGATTAGGTGTCTAAGCCAATAACTACAATTGGTATGCACTTGACCCGATAGTAGCATGGTCCTTTTGGGTTACCTTCACCAGAGCAATTTGATAGGATGGATATTTGAGAAAGAGGTTATTTGTGATTTATTAATATATTATAAGAATAATATATTAATTGAGAAATCATATTATTTAATTGGTATTGATCAGTAATTAATTGGTATTAAATTAATGGGGACTGATTAGGTAAATCAGTAATACATATAGTTTGGGCTAATGATCCATGTTCATTAGGGATGGACTAAATCTATGTGAGAGTCCATGAAGGCTTAGTCCAAAGGGCCTATAATATAGGTTATTGGATTGCTTAAACGCCTAAGTAAATGAATTAGGGTTTACAAGTTAAAACCCTAGGAATTCCACACTATAAATTTAACCCCTAGCACTCTCAAAATCGGCCAAGACTTCCAAGAAGAAACCCTGGCCGATTTTTGGTGCCTCGTGGCCTCTCTCTCATAATCCTCCATTGTTCTTGGTGTTTGTGACTTATTTGATGTATCATATTTGAGGTACTAAGCTCTTGAAAGGCCAAGTTCTACAAGCTACAACAAAGAGGTATTCATCTAACTTTTTTTATGTTGTAAATCTCAAAATTGTATGCTAGTTTGGCTACATGCTTTGGATAAAAGAAAATTGCATGTATAACTTGAGAAAACTTAGATCCAAAGCATTAGGGTTGTATGTGCACCATATGATTGTTATAGTGCTTCCAACCCATCAGTGGTATCAGAGCCTAGGGTGTTTTCTGTTATATTGATGCATTGGATAATTGTTCAAAGCTGAAGCAAATCGAAATCTGCTCTCTGCATGATGAACTCAATGAGACCATAATGGGACTCGACGAGTTGAGCCAACTCGACGAGTCCATTCCCTGACTCGACGAGTTGGATCATATGTTGGCAGATTTTTGGGTTTTTTTGGCCAGAATTGGATTAGGATCATTACCATAAATTGTTTTGACTAATAAAATTCATTTTTTACGATAAGGTAATGATTATCCTCGTTGAATTGGAGGATAATTGTCAAATTTTAAGATAATTACTTGATTATGTGATAAATTGATTATTTGTAGAAATTGATTTGAATTATCTTTCTATATGAAATTAGATTCGATCAAATTTTGTGATATAGATAAATTATATGATAAATTTAATTGTTTTCAAATTTGATCTAAGAGGTTTTGAAAAGTTTCAAAACTTGCCCTTATGTTTTGGAATTTAAAATTTGATTAAAAAGTTTTTATTCTGAAATATTTGAATTCTAAACCCTAGAGTTTTAAAAGTTTAAAATTCAACCCTTATACTATTATAATATTAATAACTTAATACTTATATATATGTATAAGACATTCAGTCTTACCGTTAGTAGGCCTCATTCAAGAAACTGGTCTATAAGAGTATAAGGAAATTGCCTATAAAATGGCGATTGAATGTGTGTCCACTCTCACCCACCGCTTCCTTGACTAGAGGAGGGTCGTTAGCCGAACGGGTAGGATAGGACATTAATTATCATAAAGTATAATGATAATTATAAATTCTTTTCTAAATTCCCAATCTCAGTTACTTTAGGAAAAATGTGAATTTGGTGCTAATCATTGAAATTGCACATTACACCTTATTGGTCGTTAGTGGAGTGTGTGTGGTTAACTTGCACACTAATTTGGGACTAATAAAGGATGGAAATAGCTAGCTCGTTAGTTATCATAGATCGATGGAGCGTGTGTGATTAACTGACATATTGATTAGGTGATAAATGTTATCGAGAGTACTAAGGTGATTTGCATGGTTATTCACACTTTGTTTGTGATCCTCGGTATCCCAGTCACAAACTTGAAGGGTATAGTCGAGATTAAACATGCCATTGAAAGGTTCAATGAATCTCAAAAGATCTAGGAGTTTCATTTAAAACCTAATTCTTTTAAAATTTCATTTTTGTGGTGGAATTGGTAAATCGTCATTTACCCACTGACAAATAGTTTACAATTCGATTACGGCATCCTTCTTCCGAATTGTGAATTATTGTGTCAGGTCCTAGCCTTAAAATTTCATTTGGGTGTTATATTAAGGTTTAAATCAACTAACTTGAATTTCTCCCTTGTAGATGTCTAGTTCTGACAATTGTGGTCTTCCCGAATCTTTTGGAAAAAGGTTTCCTCATGAAGATGATGTTCCACGTTTCCATCGAGGAACTAGATATCATACTTCACTTCCTCCACCTCCTCCAATAGTTCTCCCTGACCCAACTGTTCGTCGACTTGAAAATTTCAAGATCACTCAAGCCCTATTGGCAAGTAAACACGAAGATGGAAAGTCTATATGTGCTCATGTCTTGGAGATGAAGTTACATATTGACAGGATGGGAATGTTGGGTGTCGTTTTCCCAAGGAAGATGGTTGTTGACTTGGTTCTTCAGTCACTTCCCAAGTCATATAGTCAGTTTGTTAAAGACTACTATGTGACAGATCACGATGTGACTCTCATTGATCTAACATATTTACTAATTTCTGCTGAATCAGAAATGATTTGGCGCACTGGTAAATAAAATTTGATTGGAAGATCTACCTCCCAAATTTCCATGGATATAGGCAATGGCAATGCTGATCCAGAAATGAATTCTTCTCCTAAGGGAGAGAAATTGGCCATGGTCGAAAAGTTTAACCATAAGAGAAAGGCCAAGTCCGAGATTGTTCCATGTGTCATTTTTAAGGAGTCCATATGTTTCTATTGCGAAGAGAAGGGGCATTGGATGCGAAGCTGCTGTATCTACCTTAAAGATCGCAGGGATAGTAAAGTCAAATTGTATGACTCTGCTTCAGGCATATCTACTATCTAACTCTATTATGTTCCAATTTTCAGATTCTTAATACATGATGTGATAATATTTCATTTTGATGTTTTGTAGGATCAAAGAAAAGGAAGGAAGCTTAAAAGAAGAGAAGGCTGAGTCTGATCTTGAAGAAATTGATTTCGATCGCATGGTTCGATGATCAGATTTTTGGAGTTGTTGCTTTAGAGTTATGATAGATTGATTAGGAATATTTAGTAACATAGTAACATGTATATGTGAGTCAAGTGAAATACTGAAGAATCTAGTACACATTGATGTGGACTGCTCAAGATCCACCACAAAGGATGATAAAGTCTCTTCGTCATGATTTACTGCTGATTCAGTAAATATGGTTATACTTACAAGATTTAGTATAATTCTAATGGCTTGAAAGGTTTCAAAGTATAGAATAAGTACAATCAATTAGGTAGAAAGATAAATGTTTCTCCAATCTGAAAGGAAAGGAGAATACTTTGGTATCGTGTTTTATGATCATCCTAATGATTGTGGTACCATGTCACGATTGATCCTCTAAGGACACCTTCGTGCATTTACATGACTAAGAAGAGGAATCTAGAATCGTTGAAATGGATAAATCAAAAGGATGAGTCGTACTTCGTTCCAAAATCGAGTTTTAGAGTCATACTCTAAGTTACTCCAAGTTGTACCTTGAGTGACATGTTCCAAGAAGGTTTGTAACGCCTCAGGAAATGTGGAGTAGAAACGTTTCTTACACTTGCGCATTTGGAATTGGTTGTTGTGATGTTCTGGATAAAACAAAGATCAACTAAGACCAATTACATGAATTGTTGTCTTGATAAGGTCTCACACTAACTCTTGAATATATGGTTGTCAAGAAATGTTCCTTGACAGAGAATCTTATATGACAAGAGGTCAGTGGGAGTCTTAATGGTCTTGAAAAGTTTCAAGAACTAATCAAGAATAAACCTATTGTTCATCACTAGCACACGACTTGAGGTTTGTAACCTATCGTGTTGACACATTCTTGTTTCTGTGCCCATTCATGTTGACTATGCATGTGAGTTCTATGAGTTCTCATTTGATTGCACAAGGAAAAGCAGCTTAATCAATGAAAGTACATTGACCAGTATAGGCGACCTGCTCAACAACCTGGAAGCAATGGTAGGTCTTGTACTGCCAAGTGGCAAGAAATTAAGATTGAACAAGCTCAGTCCATATGAGTTTGGACTTGTCACAACCCTTGTCTTGTGATTATGGTTATGACAAATTAAGATGGATAGGAATACATACATGATAACTTCATTTTATTACTTCTTTTCGTAGTTTATTTTTAGTTAAATCATCTCATTTTAGTTAATCTTCATGCATATTTTCTCTTTTTGTTATTTTTCTCCTTTACCGGGTGCTTTCTAGTCTTTTGAGCTTATTTGCAGGATTTATCGAAGACTTTTTGTTATTGGTGGCTTAGAAGGGTGCGGGACTTGTGGAGGCTTGCGGTTTGCTTGTGGATTTGGAGTGGTGCGATTGAGCTTGGTGCTTGCATAAAGAAGAAATCAATTTGGACTTAATTTATGAACAATGATGATGATGAGGCGACGCGGAATCGAGCTACAAGAAAATTGAAGGAGTATTGGGTCAATCATTAGAAGGCTTTGGAATGGCACAAATGGGCCTTAAAGAGTTATGATTGTGGGCTGAAGTTGAAGAATTGAAGATTGGGCTAGAATGCATGATTAATGGCCCAAGTCTCACATTCAGCGTGACCCACGCGGTCCGCGTGGACTCTTACGCTGTCCGCGTGAATTGTTCTGAGCTGATTCCGGGTTTGACTTGTTGACTCTATTTGTGGAAGTTTGGTGGGTGGCTTTTGGCACCTTTTTGAATCCGGAAATCAGCTCCCTTTTGTTGGAGGTTGGAGCCATTATTGGGAGATAACACTTGATAGAACATAGACCATATTCTCTCAAAAAGATGAGCCTTTGAAAGACTTGAAGAATTTTTTTGGAAGAATAGTGTAATTTCTTTTCATCTTGCATCTAAGACAATGTTTGATACCACTAAACTATATTGCTTTTCTTTTACGTTGGCCGTGCTCGGCTAAACTTTCATTTGGTTGATTAGGGTTTAACCCATGGATGATTATTTGCTTTGAAGACTTATCATTACATTGTGTTTGAAGTTTATGGAAATGTTTTCTAGTTAAACATCTTGTTGTGTTTATTTATCTTTGATCATGAGCTTGGATGAATGAATGCTTGTTTTTGTTGACTAATTTCTTGGTTAAGTAATGGATCTTCAAATTAGTAAGCAACAAATGGTTTATATGTTTGTTTTCATTTCATTTAGACCATGGAAATGTTTCCTCCATAATGATAATGTAAGCATTTGATTATCTTTTGGACTTGGTAACTCTTATAACTTAAAGCTAATTGATTTTCACAAGATTTTATGCTTCATTGATTTTGTGACTTCAATTAAGGAAATGTGTTAAGAGCTCCTCTAACCATTTTTATTTCTAAGAAGAGTTGAGGCAATTTGTGCTTATGAATTGCTATAGCCAAGTTAAACCAATTCACAAGTGTTATTCCATTAAGTCTAATGAAAAGTCAATCATATAATCCATGAGGTGTACCCCAAAATCAACCAATTCTACTTCATTGAATGTAAGTCAATCTTTTACTTGTTTACTTGTCATAATTTCATTCTAGCTAGTTTTAATTTCGTCAAACAATCGAAAAGAATTAAAAACCCCCCATTTTTATTTTATTGTCATTTTACAAGTACTTTTGCAAAGAGATTTTCCATAGAGTTATAAATTGAACCAATCTCCGTGGATCGACCCCTTTACCACTATACACTATTTTGGTGTAAAATATTTAGGGTTATTTATTTTTGTTGGCCTCGACAACCACCAAATTTTGGCGCCGTTGCCGGAGAATGGTTTATTTTTAATCAATTTGTTTCTCTATGCCCAGATCTCAACGTACAGATGACTTGATTTACAACCCAGAAATTGAAAAAGAAGCAAGGCGTTTGGCGAAGGAAAAGCGAATTGAACGTGGTCAAACTTCTAATCCTCACGGGGATCCGGAGGTTGAACCCGCTTCATCAAGTGATACGAAACCCGATTCTAGTCCCGACCCTCGCCAAGAAATTCCCGAAACACCACCTCTACAACAAAACCCCCCCTTATTGAACCAATTGCAATGGCGGACGGAGGAGAAGTTCCCGAAAGAACTTTGAGGCAAATGATGGAAACCGATGTTACACAAACTCCAACCGGTATCAATTATCCCGTTTTGGAAGGAGGGTCAGAATTGAAGTCAAGTTTAGTCCATCACCTCCCAACTTTTCATGGATTGGAGAATGAAGACCCTCATAAGCACTTGAAGATGTTCCACATTATTTGCACTAGTATGAAGCCACAAGGGTCAACCGATGACCAAATCAAGCTAAGGGCATTCCCTTTTTCATTGGCCGATAGAGCAAAGGATTGGTTATTTTATCTTCCACCGGGGTCAATCAACTCATGGACCGATATGGCAAGAGCTTTTCTTGACAAGTTCTATCCCACTTCAAGAGTCTCAAGTCTTAGAAATGAGATTTGTGGAATCCGCCAAGGTCAAAATGAGACTTTTCATGATTATTGGGAGAGGTTCAACAACTTGTGCTATAGTTGCCCACAACACCAAATTCCGGAACAACTCCTCATTCAACACTTCTATGAGGGATTGTTGCCAATGGAGAGAAGACTAGTTGATGCCTCAAGTGGTGGTGATGTCTTTAGTAAAACTCCACAACAAACAAGACAACTTTTCAACACCATAGCCGCGAAGTCCCAACACTTTGGCCCGCGCCAAGACATGAAAAGAGATACACAACACACAGTCAATGAAGTGGGAACATCAAATCTTGAGTCTCAAATCAAAGATCTAACATCCGTCGTCCAAAAGCTAGCCATGGGACAAACTCCACAAGTGATGGTTTGTGGAATATGTGCAACAATGGGACATCCTACGGATATGTGTCCCATTCTTCAAGAACATGCGGAACATGTGAATGCCACGGGAGAGTTTCAAAATTACAACAACAAGCCATCCGGTTACCAAAACGCTTACAATTCAAGTTGGAAGCCAAATCCCAACATGAGCTACAACCCAAGACCATTGCCTCAAAATGCATTGGTTAGACCTTCCTATCCACCACCACAACCTCACTACCAACATCCACAACCACACTATCAATCCAAACCACACCCTCCACATCACTAACAACCTCCTCAATCTCAACCAAGTAGCTCCGGAATGTCTCTTGAAGACATTGTCAAATCCTTAGCCACTAGTACCCAACAATTCCAAAAAGAGACAAGAACTAGTATCTCCAACCTAGAAGCACAAATGGGAGATATAGTTACATCCATAAGCAAGTTGGAGTCCCGTGGGAAATTGCCTTCTCAAACCGAAAAGAACCCAAATGTCAATATGGTGACCTTGAGAAGTGGCAAACAAGTCGGAGGGAGTAGTTCAAAGAAGAAGCCAAGAGATGAAGAGGAAGAAATAGAAGTTATTCCCGTTGAAGAACCTATAGTCAAGAACGATGCACAAGCCGGAGTCCCAAAGAAGACAACCCCTCTAGTGACTCCAATAGCCACTCTACCGCCATTCCCCTCCCGACTTGCAACTTCAAAGAAGAAAATGGAGGAGAAAGAGATTTTGGACACCTTCCAAAAGGTGGAAGTAAACATCCCTCTACTTGATGCAATCAAGCAAATCCCGAGATATGCAAAGTTTTTGAAAGAGCTTTGCACCAACAAGAGGAAGTTGAAAGGAAATGAGAAAATCTCGATGAACGAAAATGCATCTGCGGTTTTAAAAAGGAAGCTTCCACCCAAGTGTAAAGATCCCGGAATGTTCACGGTCCCTTGCAAGATTGGAGATGTCACTTTTAGTAGTGCTATGCTTGATCTTGGTGCCTCTATCAATGTCATGCCCTATTCGGTGTATGAATCGTTGAATGTTGGACCTCTAAGTGAAACCGGTGTCATAATTTCTCTTGCGGACAAATCGAGTGTCTTTCCTAGAGTTGTTTTGGAAGATGTTTTGGTGCAAGTGAACCAATTGGTCTTCCCGACTGATTTTTATGTGATTGATCTAGATGGGCAAGTGTCCTCCAAATCGGCTCTAATCTTGCTTGGGAGACCGTTTTCGAAGACGGCTAGGACGAAGATCGATGTGTATGCGGGAAGTTTGACAATGGAGTTTGATGGTGAAACAATAAGTTTTAATATTTATGATGTCATGAGATATCCTAGTGATGTTTCATCCTTGTACTTTGTTGATGTTGTTGAGCCAATAACTCAAGAATTGTTCGAGTTGTCTAATGATGACATGTTGGAGATGGTTTTGAGCAAGGGGTTTGATTGTGCGAAATTAGCCAAGAAGTTGAAGCTCTACTCGCTAGACCCCGAAATTGAAAGATTAGTCAACAATTTGGAGATCAAGATGACCACCCAATTTAGTGTGAAGCAAATTGAATTACGTCAAGCTCACACGAGATTGCCACCCTCCCTTGTCCAACCGCCAGAATTAGAATTGAAGGTTCTTCCTCAACATTTGAAGTATGCGTACTTGGGAGACAACGAGACTCTTCCAGTCATCATTTCAACCCACCTAACCAAGTGTGAAGAAGAACAGGTCCTCAAGGTGTTGAGGGAACATAAAGAGGCAATGGGTTGGACGATTGCGGATATCAAAGGTTTGAGTCCCTCCACTTGTATGCACAAAATCTTAATGGAGGATGATTGTAAGCCGAGTAGAGACGCGCAAAGAAGGTTGAATCCGCCAATGATGGAAGTGGTCAAGAAAGAGATTTTGAAGCTCCTAGATGCTGGAATGATCTATCCAATCTCGGATAGCAAATGGGTGAGCCCGGTTCAAGTCGTGCCGAAGAAGACGGGAATCAAGGTGGTCGAGAACAACAAAGGTATGATGGTCCCCACCCGTGTGCAAAACGGGTGGAGAGTATGTATTGACTACCGCAAACTCAATGCAAGCACACGAAAAGATCATTTTCCATTACCTTTCATTGACCAAATGTTAGAAAGGTTGGCCGGGAAATCTCACTATTGTTGTCTCGACGGGTATTCCGATTTTCACCAAATCCCGGTGGCACCGGAAGACCAAGAAAAGACAACTTTTACATGTCCATTTGGCACTTTCGCATACCGTAGAATGCCATTCGGATTGTGTAACGCCCCGGCCACTTTCCAACGTTGTATGGTTAGTATCTTTTCAGAATATGTTGAAAATATAATTGAAGTTTTCATGGATGACTTTACGGTATATGGGAACTCGTTTCAAGAATGTTTGACCAATCTCACCAAACTTTTGAAAAGATGCATTGAAACAAATTTGGTTTTAAACTTTGAGAAATGTCATTTCATGGTGAGTCAAGGTCTCATTTTGGGTCACATTGTGTCTGAAAAAGGAATTGAGGTAGATAAGGCCAAGATCGATGTTATTCAAAGCTTACCTTACCCGACTTGTGTTCGGGAAGTTCGTTCTTTTTTGGGCCATGCAGGTTTCTACCGACGATTCATCAAGGACTTTTCAAAGATAACAAGACCAATGTGCCAAGTCTTGCAAAAGGATGTTGATTTCGAGTTCAACGAGGCGTGTAAAGAAGCTTTCGACAAGCTCAAAGAGTTGCTTACATCCGCCCCCATCATGCAAGCACCAAATTGGGATCTCCCCTTTGAGATCATGTGTGATGCAAGCAACTATGCAATAGGCGCCGTTTTGGGTCAAAAGAGTGGGAGGGCCTCCCACGTGATCTACTATGCATCAAGGACACTAGAAAATGCTCAAAGCAACTACTCTACTACAGAGAAGGAGCTATTGGCCATAGTGTTCGCCTTGGAGAAATTTAGACAGTACCTACTTGGTACCAAGGTCATAGTGTATTCGGATCACGCAACACTTAAGTACTTGATGACGAAGAAAGATGCAGAGCCTAGACTCATCCGGTGGATTTTATTGTTACAAGAATTTGATTTGGAAATCCGGGACAAGAGCTGATGCGAGAACCTTGTTGCCGATCATCTAAGCCGGATCACTTCAAATGAAACTCCTCTCCCGTTGCGGGACGAGTTTCCGGATGAGCATCTCTTTTCCCTCACTCAATATACTCCTTGGTATGCCGATATCGTTAACTTTTTGGTCACGAAGAGGTATCCCGACACATTCACACGTGCTCAAAAAGACAAGTTGAAAAGTGATGCAAAATACTATGTGTGGGATGAACCTTATTTGTGGAAACATTGTCCCGATCAAATCATTAGGCGATGTGTACCCCAACAAGAGCACCAATCCATTTTGCAATTCTGTCATGAATTTGCTTGTGGGGGACACTTCGGACCTAGCCGGACCTTGAGAAAGGTCCTTGAGTGTGGATTATTTTGGCCAACCATGTCACACGATTGTTACTTGTTTTGCAAAAGTTGTGAACGGTGCCAAAGGACGGGAAACATTTTGCAAAAGAACCAAATGCCCCAAAATCCAATCCTTGTTTGTGAAATTTTTGACGTATGGGGGATTGATTTCATGGGCCCATTTCCCGTCTCATTTGGCAACATTTATATTTTGCTCGCGGTTGACTACGTTTCTAAATAGGTTGAGGCCAAAGCCACAAGATCGGACGATGCCAAAACGGTTACCGAGTTTTTAAAGCCTAATGTTTTTGTGAGATTTGGTGTGCCCAGGGCTTTGATTAGTGATTGAGGGACGCATTTTTGTAACAAGATGATGGAGGCTTTATTGAAGAAGTACAACGTGATCCACCGTGTTTCAACAACCTATCACCCTCAGACGAACGGTCAAGCGGAGGTTTCGAATCGTGAGGTGAAGAGTATTTTAGAGAAAACAGTGAATCCGACAAGGAAAGATTGGAGTTTAAGGCTTGATGATGCCTTATGGGCCTATCGGACCGCTTACAAGACCCCGATAGGAATGTCACCCTTTAGGTTGGTTTTCGGAAAGTCATGTCATCTACCCGTCGAATTAGAGCACCGTGCATTTTGGGCGGACAAGCAATGTAATTACAATATCGATGAGGCGGGGAGACATAGGAAGCTTCAACTCCAAGAGCTGGATGAATTGAGAAACGACTCCTATGAAAACACAAGGATTTATAAGGAGAAGGCGAAGCTCTTCCACGACAAGTCCATCACCCGGAAGCATTTTGAACCGGGGCATAGGGTCTTACTATACCATTCATGATTGAAGTTATTTCCAGGCAAGCTTGGATCAAGATGGATTGGCCCTTTTGTTGTGATAAAGACTTTTGACCATGGGGCGGTGGAAATCCAAAGTGAAGAAACGGGACAAATCTTCAAAGTCAACGGGCACCGATTGAAGCCATTCTATGAAGGTTTTAATGCAAATGCTCTTGAAATCATCCATTTGGATGTCGCGGTGTGCTGAATCAAGCTAGAAGGACGTCTCGCCAAAGACGTTAAAGAGGGGCATTTTTGGAAAACTAAAAGTTTTCGTCTTTCCTAGTTCCGAATAAATGTCGTAGATGATCCATTTTTGCATTTAACATCTATTCTTTTTCCTTCTTGCTGTAAAAGAATGTTGGATTTGAGGGCCCGGTGTTCGTATTGGTCAAAAAGCAAAAAAATTTTGGGAAAACGGAAAGCCAATACACGCGGTCCGCGTGTACTCAAGGTCTCGTCCGCGTGTATATTCAAACGGACCGCGTATAGTCCCTCAAAGCGTCCGCGTCCATCACCCGAAAACAGAAGAGTTCCAGTCAAATTCACGCGGACCGCGTGTTATCGGAAGCTTGTCCGCGTGAATATTCAAACGGACCGTTTGTAGGCCAGGAGTCGACCGCGTGTCGTGAAAGGGAATTCAGAATACATATGGGCTTATTCACGCGGACCGCGTGTACTCGCAGTCGCTTCGGCGTGAGATGTTGACCAACGTTGACTCGTTTTGACCAGTGTTGACCGCGATTTTTAGCCAATAAACTTAACAGCCGGCCCTTTTCCTCCCTTCTTCTTCTCCATTCTTCTCCCTTAACCTCCATTAGAGAACCTCCATCTCCACCACTAAAATCCAATTTCCCGTCAAACCGCCGGTCGGAATTTCGTGAGACCACCGCCATTCTTCTCCAATTTCCAAGCTCTACAAACCCCGCAAAAAAAAACCGGTCCGATCTGTTGCTGTAGCTCGGGCGCCACCACCACTCCACCGCCACTTTCCGGCCATTTTCCGGCCAACTCCGGACACCTCTCGTGATTCTGACACCACCATTGTACTCCTCTTGGACTAGGCTACAAACCCCACCAAAAATATCTCCCGAAGCTCGCCGGAAAATTTCGCCGGAATTTCAAGCCATTGTCGGATTCGTCGGGTTTTCGCGGTAAATTGCTTCTTCCCGGATATTGAACAAAGCTTAAAGCTTGGGGTGGAGAGTTGCAAGATTTTCAAATCCCGAATTTTCGCGCGCAAATTTTGAACTTTCAACAAAAACGTGTACTTTCTTTCCTTTATTTTAATTGATCAAGATGCATGTCCGTTCATATGCTATTGCATCAAATGAGTTTAGGAATTATTTCTTGCTTTGATTGTTGAATTGCTTTAGAAGTCCATAGGGAGTTAATTGGTTATTTGGATTGACATATCGTTTGTTGAAATTGTGGTTCGTGTAGTGGTTATTTTTCGTGCAGGAAGTCCATGTCCACCTCTAGGAAGCGCCCGACTGCTGCCCGAGGCAAGGCCCTGGCTAGAAATCAAAGCGATGCTCCCGATATTCCAAGATTTCGGGACGCCAAGGCAGCCGACAACTACACGAAGAGCTTGCCTAGAAAGGTTGCATCCACCAAGTTCGTGTGCAGGCCCACGCTCATATCGTTAGGGGTTCTTGAAGGGGTCACCCAATTGTTCCGAAACATCGGGTGGGAAAACCTTCTCAACCTCGTGCGCACACTTACGAGCTCCCCACTAGAGAGTTTCTCGCCGATTGCGGGTACGATAGCGAAAAAAAGAAAGCCGCATTCCAACTTCTAGGGGACCGAAGGTACATCGATTTTGCAACGATAAACGACATCTTGGGCTTGCCTTCTTCAAACACATCCACAACTTTCGACGCCTACCTGCTGAGTTCAACCACGAGACGTTTTGGACGGAGATCACCGGGGGTATCTTTTCGTGTTCCGGTCGGGATAAAGCAACCTCTATCATCCACCCATGCCTCCGCATTGCCGATCGCATCTTGGTGTGTACAGTTTTTGCCCGCAAAGAAGCAGGCCAGGTCACCAAAAATGAGCTCTTCTTCCTTTGGTGTATGACGAGGCGTGACAGGCCCCCAATCCCGGACTTTGCTTCATTTTTTTCCATAAATGCGCACACATGAGATCCAAAACGTCCGGTGATATTTGCATTGGGGGATTTGTCACACTTTTGGCTCGCGGTCTTGACATCGAGCTCCCAGACGAATACCAGCCTGTTGACAGCAAAAATCTTTTGGATGAGCGCGCTCTCATAAACATGCACCACATCCGTCGCAGGAACAGGAGCAGCTTCACATGTTATTGTCCTCAAGGGGTCGGGTATCTTGTTCTTCCCGACCCTCGAGTCACCAACTTCACCATCCACGATCGCACTCAGTGGAGACTAGCGAGGACCATCACTCAGTTAGTCAATGAGGATGTGCTCCAGGATCAAGATGATGACGAGATGCATATGGATGACGAGCCCGGAGATGAGCCCACCCATGGTCCACAGCACGCCCAGCCACAAGCCCCTCCCGGGTACTACCCGCTCCCCCCCAATTTCGCCGAGCTGTTCGAGACTCTTTGTGTCTCAAACCAAATCATGTCCCAACAAATGCACCATATGTGGGGATGGCACCAATCCCAAAACCATTTTGAGAACATCCCACTTCCGCCTCCCTATCCATACCCTCCACCCACCCATCCTTATCCCCCTCCACCTTACCCTTATCCCTACCCCCAATACCCGTATCATCCTCCCGATCCCCCGGTTTAGGTACTTTCGCCTCGCCCCAAGCATTGAGGACAATGCTTATTTCTAAGCTTGGGGTGGGGTATTCCTTTTTCTTTTTAATTTATCATGCATTTTAATTAGGTTGCATAGCATTTTAGTATAAATTGCATTCATTTTTTTATAAAACCCCAAAAAGATTTTATTTTCTTATTTTTCATCTTTTATGTTTGCATGACATTTAGCTTAGGGCATTAGCATTCATGCATTTTTGTTTTCTGTTTATTCTCACCCCCTCTCTTGAATGCCATGGAACAGGTTCATAGTTATTGTATCATTATTGGTCCAGGATCTTGTTGTAATCTCACCCATCGAACCGGGACCACTAGCTGCAGTTTGGGATTTCATACTTGGGATCAGATGCTGGAAGCTTAAAAGGGTAAGTGATCATGGCCATGTAGTTTCACGAAGAATTATGCATGCAATACTAACAAATGTAGGATATACTAAAGCAACGAATGTTCTTAGCCCCGCGGTCCATGCCGCCGAGAGGATCACACTTGATCATGTTTGAACCGTTAGGATGAAGCACTGGTGCTTGTCCCCGAGTAGAATCCATATCCGGTCTCTTTACATCACCATATCTTTTTGCGATTTTCTTAGGATTCTAGAGAGTCTTTCAGTCCACATTTGGACATTTTCATCATTTTTTAAAAATCACAAGTTTGAAAAGGAGCTTACGTTACATCTTTATGCTCCACACATGGTCATTTTCACACTTGGACCATTCGGATTATATTACTACCCTTTCGGTTCCGCTTACACATTTTTGGGAACCAAATTTTGAGTCAAAGGGTTTTCTTGTTAAAAATTTCGATTGTTAATACATTACCTTCAAGAAGTTTAAAAAAAAAAAGAATAGCATGCGAATTTCCAGCTGCAACTATCTTAAATAGGTGACCGGTTCAATTATTGAAAATTTTTTCCAACATTTTGGTCATCCGGCGTTTGATATTCATTTGTATAGGCTTGTTTTATTGTATATAGATCGAGTTGTTTTTTCGCAAATTGGTGATGTTAGGGAGACTGTCGAGTCGGATACTACGGGAGGTTTGGGCCAACACTAAGTGAGCCGATTCCCACAATGGTGCCCGAGCGATTAAACCTAGTTACACATGAGAGAAACCGGCGGACGTGTGATCAGAGTGTGCACTTAAAGAAGAGCTCCACCCGAGCCCATCTAGTTGCTTTCTCCCTACTACAGATGTTCTTCATTGTATGCATGTTCCATTGAGGCTGCGACTGACCATCCCTCCTTACTCACCTAGAGGAGTTGTCCTGGCTGTGGTTTATGGTCCCATTGTCATCGGATGAAAATGTCGTGAGATAGCAGCGAGATCAAATCTGACCATGTTGACTAATGTCGAACAGGTTCCATGGTTCTGTCCATTCTTTTTATTTTTAGAGTAGTTCGTCCCAAGTTCATTTTAGTCTTGTCTTACTTCAGGACAAGTAAGGTTCAAGCTTGCGGTGATTTGATAGCTTCATTTTATTACTTCTTTTCGTAGTTTATTTTTAGTTAAATCATCTCATTTTAGTTAATCTTCATGCATATTTTCTCTTTTTGTTATTTTTCTCCTTTACCGGGTGCTTTCCAGTCTTTTGAGCTTATTTGCAGGATTTATCGAAGACTTTTCTTTATTGGTGGCTTAGAAGGGTGCGGGACTTGTGGAGGCTTGCGGTTTGCTTGTGGATTTGGAGTGGTGCGATTGAGCTTGGTGCTTGCATAAAGAAGAAATCAATTTGGACTTAATTTATGAACAATGATGATGATGAGGCGACGCAGAATCGAGCTACAAGAAAATTGAAGGAGTATTGGGTCAATCATTAGAAGGCTTTGGAATGGCACAAATAGGCCTTAAAGAGTTATGATTGTGGGCTGAAGTTGAAGAATTGAAGATTGGGATAGAACGCATGATTAATGGCCCAAGTCTCATATTCAGCGTGACCCACGCGGTCCGCGTGGACTCTTACGCGGTCCTCGTGAATTGTTCTGAGCTGATTCCGGGTTTGACTTGTTGACTCTATTTGTGGAAGTTTGGTGGGTGGCTTTTGGCACCTTTTTGAATCCGGAAATCAGCTCCCTTTTGCTGGAGATTGGAGCCATTATTGGGAGATAACACTTGATAGAACATATACCATATTCTCTCAAAAAGATGTGCCTTTTAAAGACTTGAAGAACTTTTTTGGAAGAATAGTGTAATTTCTTTTCATCTTGCATCTAAGACAATGTTTGATACCACTAAACTATATTGCTTTTCTTTTACTTTGGCCATGCTTGGCTAAACTTTCATTTGGTTGATTAGGGTTTAACCCATGGATGATTATTTGCTTTGAAGACTTATCATTACATTGTGTTTGAAGTTTATGGAAATGTTTTCTAGTTAAACATCTTGTTGTGTTTATTTATCTTTGATCATGAGCTTGGATGAATGAATGCTTGTTTTTGTTGACTAATTTCTTGGTTAAGTAATGGATCTTCAAATTAGTAAGCAACAAATGGTTTATATGTTTGTTTTCATTTCATTTAGACCATGGAAATGTTTCCTCCATAATGATAATGTAAGCATTTGATTATCTTTTGGACTTGGTAACTCTTATAACTTAAAGCTAATTGATTTTCACAAGATTTTATGCTTCATTGATTTTGTGACTTCAATTAAGGAAATGTGTTAAGAGCTCCTCTAACCATTTTTATTTCTAAGAAGAGTTGAGGCAATTTGTGCTTATGAATTGCTATAGCCAAGTTAAACCAATTCACAAGTGTTATTCCATTAAGTCTAATGATAAGTCAATCATATCATCCATGAGGTGTACCCCGAAATCAACCAATTCTACTTCATTGAATTTAAGTCAATCTTTTACTTGTTTACTTGTCATAATTTCATTCTAGCTAGTTTTAATTTCGTCAAACAATCGAAAAGAATTAAAAACCCCCCATTTTTATTTTATTGTCATTTTACAAGTACTTTTGCAAAGAGATTTTCCATAGAGTTATAAATTGAACCAATCTCCGTGGATCGACCCCTTTACCACTATACACTATTTTGGTGTAAAAGATTTAGGGTTATTTATTTTTGTTGGCCTCAACAACCACCATAAAGTCTAAGTGGCGAAGGTTTCTCTCTGCTTCATAAAAGGATTGTGAGGAAACGCTTTCACTAAGTAGCTTTAAAAAGATAGTAGTTGTGTTAATTGCATTCTCAAATTAGATTATGATTACATCATCCCTCTTCATAGTTCGAATTGTGAGAAATGGAAAATAATCTGAACACTCGGGACTTACTGCTGTAAGTTCTGAAATAGTTTAGACACATATATGAGATATCTAAGGAAAGGTGTATGAGTTTGAGAAGCCTACATAAAGTCTTATCAAAGCACCACGTATCATAAATCTGAACTTTGGTAAGAAAGTCAATAAGTATTGATTTCTAGAAGTCCAGTTGATTTCTGGGTACATGTCAAAGCTAGTGGGAGCATAAGTTTTATGCTAGTAAGAATGTAATTATTATGCTAGTGGGGGCACAATTATTACGTTAAGTGTTGCGAGTTAGCAATGCTATTTATAGGAAACAAAGTTTTAATTTGCAAAGTTGTAAAGTTTGAAAAGTTGTTTCGCTATAGTAAGATTTAAGGGAGAGGATACTTATACTTCATTTCAAATCTAAAAGCTTAGATTGAAATTTTAATGGAACTTAGTCATGGATCTATATGAATGTAATGTTTAAATATTTCAACATTAGAAATTCTATATATGGAAATATTATAGCAAGACACCGATAAAGTATCATATGTAAGACATTATGAATCGTATCCCATATGCTTCAGGTAGAGGATCGATTGCATATGCTATAATGTTAAAGTATTCTGATTTTTCCAAATGCCTGGGGTATTAAGAAAGAAAGGGGACCAGAACTAGATATGACTAAAGTAGTTAAACAGCCGTCATGGACGATCTAAGGTTTGCCAAGGATTGGTTGCTGAAGGACAATTGGAAGTATAGTAATGGATGGACCATATTGACATTATTATGAATAGATAGGATTCTATTAAGAATGAATTGTCATATGGAAAATATGGACACGTTTCCATAATAGGAGTTGGATATTGAGAATCTATGTGTAGGTTTGGAACTTTCATGCAAGAAGGATGTTCAAAGGAATGTACTTTGAATTTGAGACTTCGCTTCCATGGAATTGTTTTATTATCAATCTCTAGTGGAATAATTTGTAATATCATTGGCAAAGTCTTTGTGACTGTGGGGTCTTGACATTACAAAAGGGTCATTGCATGATAGTTTAGAATCTAACACATTCTAATTGTGGGAAGAATTCTGTATTCTTACACTTATAAGGATTAGGGAATTGTGAAATGAGCATCATTGGAAATGTGTTCAATTGATTTATTTCACAAAGGAAGGACCATAGATAAACATAGTGTGCATGCTTGGAGCATGGGATGACTATTGTTTTAAGTTCAAGTGTTAAGTTGATTAGTCAAAACATTATACAATGAATAAGGTCTAGTTAATATGGTGATTAAATAATAAGTGTTTTATTTATATTCAAAAGTTTTGAGACCATATTGGATTATATTATTCTTGTGTTTCACTTCACATCTTTTACTTCCCGAATGACTAGGTTATTCAAACATCCACAGTCGGTCATACTTTGGAAGTAAGTAATGTGGTAAGATTGTCATGAATCTAACTGTAGATTGTCTAAATGCTTAGACATGGTACAAGTTTGCTGCAGTGTTCATGATTACTCCTGAAATTGGATTTGAGTATTGGATTAAACCCACGCTCATATAAATCACTTCATGGATTTTATCACGAGTGATTGTGAGATGATATTTTCTTATATTCTTGAAACGGAGACGTATAGTTGTTGTTTACCAGTCGGTTGCACATTGATAATACGTAAACGCATCAGTAACTTGATGTTTTAAAATGTATTGTTATGTGTGATTTGATGAGTAAATAATACAAGCATATGAGTCGAAGTTTATCCGTTCCTTTTATCCTAAGAGGGATAAAAGTGATATATGTGGGCCCCTCGATGATTTAGTGATGACACCCTAAGCGCTTGGTCGGGCCTGGACTAAGTTGTTGTGTTTAATTGTAGTCTGAAGTCCGTAGTCATAAATCAGAAATCGGGATACAACACATGGATAGAGAGAATGATTTTAAATCCATGTCTCATGTCCATACGATATCTTGTAGAATGGAGGAATATTTGATCCCTTATCTAAAGGACGAGTCATTGACTAGATCAGAGTTGGAAAGCAGTTTTTGAGCTACGAATTTTGATCGGATTTTGAAATTGCATTGGTAGTTATAGTTATTAGACTTATCCAAGTGGGAGACTATTGGATTAGGTGTCTAAGCCCATAACTATAACTGGTATGCACTTGACCCGATATTAGCATGGTCCTTTTGGGTTGCCTTTACCAGAGCAATTTGATTGGATGGATATTTGAGAAAGAGGTTATTTGTGATTTATTAATATATTATAAGAATAATATATTAATTGAGAAATCATATTATTTAATTGGTATTGATCAGGAATTAATTTGGAATTAATTTGGTGATCAAAAGAGACTAATTAAATTAACGGGAACTGATTAGGTAAATCAGTAATACATATAGTTTGGGCTAATGATCCATATTGATTAGGGATGGTCTAAATCTATGTGAGAGTCCATGAAGGTTTAGTCCAAAGGGCCTATCATATGGGTTATTGGATTTCTTAAAGGCCTAAGTGAATGAATTAGGGTTTACAAGTTAAAACCCTAGGAATTCCACACTATAAATTTAACCCCTAACACTCTCAAAATCGGACAAGACTTCCAAGAAGAAACCCTGACCGATTTTTGGTGCCTCCTAGCCACTCTCTTATAATCCTCCATTGTTCTTGGTGTTTGTGACTTATTTGAGGTATCACATTTGAGGTACTAAGCTCCTGAAAAGCCAAGTTCTACAAGCTACAACAAAGATGTATTCATCTAACTTGTTTTTATGTTGTAAATCTCAAAATTGTATGCTAGTTAGGGTTTATGCTTTGGATAAAAGAAAATTGCATGTATAACTTGAGAAAACTTAGATCAAAAGCATTAAGGTTGTATGTGCACCATAGGATTGTCATAGTTCTTCAAAGCCATCACTTATGTGTCTGCATCAGTGCGTTTTTTAGGTAACATTGTGCTTATCACGAACTTATCAGGTTTTGGTCATGCCATGTAAGAAAACCGCTTATGGTAGGCACAGTTAGTAGTACTTCTAAGAGAATGTCAAAGTATATCTGATATGAAAAACATTAGTTTCTTCAAAGTCAAAAGGAGCTACAAATCATGTAATCAAGGCCAAATTCGGCTTCCGCTAGACACGAGAAGCAGTAGACGATGGGTCGAACCCAAGTGGTGGAAACCGACCATTAAGGATAAAGTGCGAAGAACAATTCCACTTTCGATTCCAACATCAAGGTCCAAGAGCATTGAAACATGAATAGGCAGAGCTTGTTAACTTCAAGTTCGTTGTGCGAGTAACAAAAGTAAGAAGACTTTTGTTAGATTACCCATAGGCTATGGGTTTCTTTCTTCTCGAGGAAAGGTTGGTATTTCCTTCCAAGTGTCTGATAGGATTTTGCATTTGGCCAAACTCCTAGGTACGCCTCTGATAGCCAAGAGAACCATCAAGGTTTGTACTTCCACGAATAAGGAATTCATCCTCGCAGTAAAGGATCAAGGATTCAATATGTGTTATAGTTTTCTATATATAGCATCAAGTACTCAAAGGATACACCAGCCTTAGATATTTGATTTCAGCCAATGTAATAATTTAATTAACCCATCCCAAAGGATTTTAGCAGTAGGATCGACATCAAAGGATAGAGTGTTTTCATGAGTACGATTAGATACACATTATAGGAGACCGTTCTAAAAAGACTATGCCCGTTAAGTATAAGGTAATACTCCAGTGTTACTTTAGATGTCAGAATAAACTACGTGTTTAGTTAGTTATTCCTTAAAACAATAAGTGTATCAATTAATAGGAAACTAGGATCAAAGGTTAACATTCCTGGGACGACACAGAACGACATTTATACTTTAGCATTTATGCGACAAAGATTAAGGAACTTGGATCGGCTGTATTGTCAAAAGTTTAAATAACAAAGATCTGTTATGATAAGTAGCTATCAAGGAAGGATTAAGATTGAGTTCCTTTATGAATAAATTGTGCGAACAATAGTTGTACCCTGATATTGGAAGACTAGTTAGAACCTTGAGAGAAGGTTATTGGTGACCTAGTGTTCGGTAAAACCTAGTAGGTTGAAAGATAAGAAAGCTTTATTATGAGTCTGCCGCCAATATTAGAGTATTGGTTTTAGTGTTCTTAAGCCAATAAACCCACTATAGTAGTTTTGGTTAAAATTCTGGATGTTGGAACTCCTGAACTAGGTAAAGAAACCGTTTGTAATCTAGGTTCTTGTGTGTTTTAAAAATATAACATAAAGCCTTTAGAGGGATTTTCCTAAAAATATAGCCGTTTGCAGTTTTGGAAGACTTGACGAGGAGCCTGGGAGTACGTCTAAAGTAGAATACGAAGTTCTACAGATAAATAAGTATAAATGAACGAATTCGATGCGGAAAACATTGGCCAGATAATAGGTCAATCTCTTAATATCCCAATAGGATCATGTGTAGGCATTATCTTAAACTGGGTTAGGAAAAGAATTACGGGGAAGAAATATCTATAAGTGGGGGAGAGTTGTAACAACCTATTTTTGCCTTATAGTATAATCAATCAGTCATATAAATAAACATAGTTCATAGAATTCTATTTAGGATAAATAGTCTTGATGACCGTTGTAGTAATCACAAAACCGAAATGGTGCATATAAAGAACGTCCAAATCTGACTTCATAAGATGAAGTTGTGATTTTTAAAAGTTACAGTGTAGCAGTATGGATACACAAACTTAAATTAAGATCGGCGGATTTTTAGGAAAAATGATCAAAATGAAAGTTTAACATCTCGTCAATACCTATCCGTCAATTTAAAGATGGTCAAAAAAACGGATATCATAAGAGAGAGTTATGATTTTTATACGGACTTTAATAGTCTAAGCCTATAAAATTATAAATTTATAAATAAGTGAGAGCTAGCCGATAGAGTCTAAATGAAACATGTATATCTCGTCGATAGCTATTCGTGGATGTAAAGAACGTCGAAAATCGAGCTTGTATGAAGAAGATATGGAATTTATAAAATCCACATTTTGCACAGTGCGCACAAAGAGCACGGCGTGCAACTTATAGAAGGCCCAATGTGGATCATAGGGGTTTTAAAAATGTGGCCGACAGCGAATAGATCGATGTTACTCTACTGTGCGACGTGCACCTATAATTTGCGGCATGCATCGTTACTATAAATAGATATCTCTGGTTCGCACTCTTTCCTCACATTTTCTTCACTCTAAACTCTCTGGAGACCACCCACCCCTCGACTCTGACCTTTATGGATTTTGGAATACTTTAGCGATGCTCTATATCGAGGTCCTGCCCACGACTTTTCGGGTTTTTGCCAGAAACTCTTTGTAAGATAGGCTACACTTGCTACGCTTTAAGTTTAACTTATATGTAATACCCTATTTTTACCGTTCCATAGGATTCAATATAAACCATTTTTTATAAAATTTGAAGTAGAAATATATTACACTTTAGCCCAAGTAATCATCATAAACATGTAGGACATGTCGAAACGATTTTCGTAGACATATAGAATGCTTAAATGCGACTTCATATGAAGAATTTATACTTTTTTGAAGTTTTGCAATTAATCCGACGCGACTCTGCGTATCGTAGAAATGAATTTTTGATAAATCACATTTATCCTAAGAGATCTAAATGAAAGTCATAGTATTTGTTAAACCGAGAGTGTGCATATAAAGAACGTCCATATCTGACTTCGTAAGAGGAAGTTATGATTTTTTGAAGTTCGAGCACGGCAATGCGGGCACAGAAATCAAATCTTATATTGATAGATTATTAGGCAAATAATATAAACCGGAATTGAAGATCCCGTCGATATGATTATGTCAAAATAAAAATAATTGGAAACGGAGTTTGTATGTAGGTGTTATGCTTTCTACAGCGATCTCTAACAACCTAAGCCTATAAAAAAATATAATTTTTTTATTGATTGAGAAGTAGCTGTTGGGATCTAAATGAAATTTGTAGATCGTTTTGAGTGCTTTCTGGGGACATAAAGAACGTTAAAAGCGGAGCTCGTTTGTAGAAGTTACACCATTTTGAAAATCTGTAGAATCACGCGCGAGAAGTTTTTGGCGTGTGCAATGACGTGTCACCACGAGAGTGCCACGTGGCATTGTCAGGACAGCCCCTTCGTTCCAAGACATTGATACATAAGATTGTGACATGTGGTGCTAAAATATTTGGACACATGGAGAGGTTCTAAAAGGGAGGATGTGGCTGAATTAGATCGCGACACGTGGCAAAAGGGGGAAAGGAGTTAGCGTACCCCATGTATCTGGTGTGCCCTGTGATTGTGCGCGGCACGCACGCCCATGGCCTATATATGTTGCGTTTTTCACTTTGTTTATCACCCAAATCTTACCCAAAACACTCTCCAACCTTCATATTACTTTATATCAAACTTTGCGGTGTCCCTAGGGTATTTAGCAAGGTTTTGAGGGGTTTAGGAGTCCGGAAAATAGAAGCTTTTCGCTTTCGAATTTCTGTCCCTACGTTTTCCCGGTTTTCACTAAAACCTATATAAGTTAAGCTACACTTTTTTGCTTTCAGTGTAACTTATATTTATAGTCATAAGTCTTTATTATGAACCTATAAATAAGATTTATCATTAATTCTAATCCATAATAGTGATTGATCTACTTACGGGGGAGGTGTCTAGAATAGTCACATTGGCTTGGTTGTTGTATTTCAAAAAGGCTATATGCTGAAATGGTCCTGTCTCCCACCTGTTCTGCCAGGCTAATCCTTACTTTATAAAGATATCGATATTCATTGGGATTAGTGATTTGTCTAGCTTACGTTACCAAATTTCTATTAAATCTAATAAGGTATAATATTATAGGTTAATACTCGCTAGGTCCGTTGCTCGTCAGTGGGATCGTCCGGATAAATGTTAATCTTTGTAGAAACTATCCAAGTGAGTTCATCTCACTATATTATGTACTCAAATATATATCTTTGTGTTTTTGGATATAGGAACCAGTAGTATAGAGCCTATAGTATAGTTTCTATGTGCATGTATTAGTAGAGCCAAATATGCAATATCTATGTGTGTGATTATTGATATGCTTAAAAGTTATTGAAAATTAATTAGGGAATGATGGCGGAACGACAAAGAGGTCAGGAGCCTATAGGCCCACATGTTAACGAAATGGCGTGTAGGTCGTAAGTACAAAAAGACCTGTGTTACGAAATGACATTAAGGTCGTAAGTATACATAGACTTGTGTTGAAGACGAAATGGCGTGTAGGTCGTAAGTATAAAATAAAGCCATTATTTGTATGCATGTATGTGTATTGTGACAGTATATGGTATATTTTGGGAACTCACTAAGTCTAGCGCTTACCCAATTGTTATAAATGTTTTTCAGGTACTTTATGAGAAGAACAACGTTCGACTGTACACACGCGCATTCACTACATGTTTCCGCATAATGAAATCACACTCTAATATATTTTAGTAAATTAAAATGAAAAAAATGGGTTTAAAATACAGAATGTAACAAGTTCATATCAAAGCCGTTGTTTGAGTGAACTGGATGAACACTCGTGTGATTCCAGACTCAAACTAAGGATCTGAGTAATTAACAAATCTTTTCATAAAAAGGAATAACACAAAAAGGAAAGAATGTGATGCGTACAGTCAACCAAATCTCAGAAAGTAAAGTGATTCCCAAAATATGCATATTCATTATATTTGTTGATATATGAACTGTTAGAAATGCATGTTAGTATAAAGGCTAAGGATCTTTTTAGAATTCACCTGATACTTATGATCACTTATATCCTAGGGGTTTGCTTGTTAATTTTTGTTTAGGACATATACTGATATTAATTAGTTATGAGACAAGTAGGTTACATTGCATGCTCCCAAAATTAAATAGTTTTAAATTACTTGGTTTGGCGCTATTGCGCAACTCTCGTTTAAGTCTAACCGCCGTAGTGTCAAATCTTTTAATCGACAGACTGTTTATTTTTTAGGCATGTAATCGTATTCGTCCGATAATTAGTTAATATTAGTAGAAGCTCTTCCCTGACTGATAGTACAGTGAAGCGGAAGGAATCCTAGAAGGAGAGTCTAGGAAGTATAATATGACATATAATAGTACATTGGTAGAAACATAAGAACCTACAAATGTCTAGGAAAGAGAGTAGTTAGACCCTTGAGCATTGTGTGTGTAAAAAGGCATGTCTATAGGAGAGCGTAGTAACTTAGAAATGTTGGAATAGTTCTTGAAATTAGTATAAACAGGTATGGAATGTTGTATAAGGGTCTGTGCTACCGGTAATACTGGGTTCATACGTGGATCTAGAAGAATCACAAAGTCACTAAGAAGCTAGAGAGGACCGATCGTTACCCCAAAATAGTTTATAAATTCGTATTAATCTAGCCCCATCTGTATTTCAAGAATGGTAATGATCACAAGAGGAAGCGGTTCGGATTCTGGATTGGAAGGATCAGGACCAAGCAAGACTGACATTCGCCACTGGATATAAGCAGCAGTATCAGTCGCCGTACGAGAAATGATTCCATAGATGTTCGGATCTATTAAAACCGAACTAATCTCCATGTTCGAAGAACGGTATGTCGCCCTAGCTAGAACCGCCACCTCAGAAGCCACTGTTGTCGTTGCTTCCGCAACCTCGCCTAGGGAGAAGGAGAAGCCCTATAGAGAGTTCAACAACACTAAACCCTCGGAAATTAAAGGTACTAGGGATCCAATCGTTTCGATGAGGATGAGGTGGATCTCCAACGTAGAAGGATGCTTATACACTTGTTCTTGACTAACCAACCTCAAGTTCACGTATACATAGAATCTTCTCCGCCATGGGGTGAAAGACTACTGGAATTTTTTCATGATGGACTATTCACCTGCTAAGAAGAGTGCAATGACATGGGAACAGTTTGTGGAAAAGTTTAGGGAAGAATATGTTCCACTTACAAAGAGGGAGAGACTAGCTCAGGAATGCTTATCGCTCAAGCAAACCACAGATTCGGTGACAGAATTCACCAAAATGTTCACGGAAAGGACCCTATTATGCCTAGAATATTCTTCCTCAGAATAGGTGCAAATATCTTGGTACCTAAGCATACTCAAGACCGATATCAGAGTGTTTGTACCGAGAAATCGATATAAGAGCTTGGCATAGATGCAAGACCATGCCAACAGGAGGGAGATTGAATTGGAAACTCAAGCGAAGCAAATGTGGCAGACTCCAACTCCGTCCCATCCACCAACCAAAAGATCCAAGCACATAGATTCAAGGTCTGGAGGAAAAAAAGGTCCAACGTGTGATAAGTGTGGAAAATCACACGAATGGATTTGTCGTGCTGTAATATGATACAATTACGGCTAGGACGGACATTATAGTTAGGACTGTAAGCAAAGAGCACAGGGAGTTCGCATCTATTTCCACTGCAACCAAATGGGACTCGTCAAGGCCAAATGTCCTCTTCTAAACCCAATAGGCACAATACAAGCTCTAGTACCTAAACCATTAAGGATCATTGATGGAATACGAGGCGGAGTTGAAGACCCAAGGGTTAAAGGGCATGCCTTTCAACTCGTGATAGAGGAAGCAATGGAAGCGCCAGAGAATGTAATTGGTTATTCTTCTGATCGAGGGAGAGCTCCATCATGAGTGAGATCACGTCGTAGAAGTAAATAGTATTCTTAGGCTTCAAATAATGTAATAAATGTGTGACGAGAATATTATAATAAATATCGGGTGTTTACTTTACACATGGTTGTTATTATTAAAGATAGTCCAACATTAGTGTCAGTGTATTTCCAAACAACTTATACTTATCCTATTTTGAGAAAGACATTGTCACACCCCAAAACAGAGAACAACGGAATACGTTCTGGGGTGGAGGACGTCATGTACAGTATCATAACAATGCATAATAGTAAAGACAATCAACAACATCCATTGCATGAAGATAATAATTGTAATACAAGCGTGTTCTGTACAGTTTGTTAGACACCAAAAGTATAATAAAAAATAAAGATGAGTCTTGTATGTGCTCCATCTTCTCAAAAGCTGCATTTGTACCTGTCTACCGATGACCTGAGAATACAAGTTATTTTGAAAGAGTTTATCAGCATAAAGCTGGTGAGTTCATAAGTATTTAGTGTCTTTGCTTGCATAAAAATGTTTACAACCATGTAGTATAATAGTTGATATCAAAGTTTGAAAATAGTATGCTCCCTAGAAAATCCTATATTTTCCAGTAAAAGTAGTCTTCTACCAAGACCCGGTTATTTGCATGTTTGATCCTTTGAAAATGTAAAGGTTTTCCCAGTAAAACTATCAGTATGAAAATATAGTTGTAGACTTCATTCATATAAAGAAATTGGGAAAATAATGTTTGACCCCAGCAGTGTCACTGCCGGCTTTATGAAATGAAAATGCAGACTCCAGGTAGTATTAAATCTACAATACACCTCGGGGAGTCTGTTTTGCCTTTAATTCTTAATGTCTTAATTTAAAGGTCGGAATGTGAACTCGTATGTAACCATGTTGATTGACGATCGAATAACTGATGACCCTCCAGATCACACGTAGTATGGTGACATTTTGTCACCCCTGGGCCTAGTCGGCTCGAACTGTAGCTAGCAGTCGAGATGTGGGACTGTCTGTCTCGTATAGATCTATACACATAATGCCCGCTCTCCCTCCAGGAGACTCTAGTTACACGGTGATAGCACAATGAAGTGTCGTATCGAGATGTAGTATGTCACATTCTATTTTAATATATTCTCTCGTATATCGTATAATGTACTTTCTGGTATAATGTATAGAGTGTTCTCTTGTGTAGTATATAGTATTCTCTTTGTATAGTATTTAGTATTCTCTTTGTATAGTTTTTAGCATCTATTGACTCATAACTGTGCTGACTCTGGTAGTTGTCATAGCCATAGTAGTAATGAGTAGTAATCCTTAACTATACCTATTATAGTTAAATAGTAATGTTGGTTGCATAACTTTGATACACAAAGGCACTGAACTGAAATGAAGACTTTTATATCTAACACAAATATAAATGATATATAACTAAGAATTCAACGACAGTCGGACAAATAACAAAATACCCTAAGCCCACAATCAAACAAGAACAGGAAGTAAGGTGAGCTATTAGTCCTAAGTCCTTCAAGTCTTACTTTTATATATATATATATATATACATATATATATATATATATATATATATATATATATATATATATATATTGGTGTAGATATGGTTTGGGAATAAAAGAAGTTTAAAAGAGTTTGGAAATAGTTTTATAACAATTTAATACGAAAATGAGTTTGATAAACATTTGAAGCAGTTTTGTTGGCAAAGCAGTTGAAAATATAGAAAATCCTTTTGGTTGCAAGTTATAAATCACATGTGATTGATACTATAACTTGTTTGATTCAACTTGTATCCCCCCCCCATAAAAGCATTTAAAAACATTTAAAAGGTTAATTAAGGGGTATGAACTCACCTGCAGTGAGTAGTTTGGATGGAAGTGTCGGGTAGGATGCTAGGTGTCAAGTGAGGACTTGAACACACACACGGATCCTATGTAACATGTAGTGATACATAAGTGTATCTAATTAGTTAATTAATCACTAATTAAGTAAGTAAAGACACTCTAATGCATGAAAACACTTTGTTTCAAGTGCTAGGAGTGCTAAGGGTTGCTTCTAAGGAGTGTATGACCTCACCATGGAGTTTACACTTCAAATGATCACCCTATATGTGTTTACGGTTGATGGACCATTCCCTCCATGAGTTTACGGCCGTAAACTCATGGGAATGGTGCATTTGGGTGTTTCAAGGTCTCATGTTTCACAAAGAAGTGTCCTAGGGTTGAATCAAAGGCTTAGGAAGTGGTTAGGGCTCGAAATGGCACTCCCTTGGAGTTTACGGTCCTTGGACCACTCCTTGGGAGTTTACGGTCGTAAACCCTAGGGTTTACGGCCGTAAACCCTTGGCCACTTCATTCTTTTCGTGTTTTGTGGTTCTTAGTTCATGCATGCAAGTTTCTAGCCTCTTGTCCAAGCATTAGAAGGTGTTAGGGGCATCAAAATACCCTTTGGGGGTGTTTACGGTTTTGGGAAATCCCCAAACCATAAACACATGTTCTTGGGGGTTTTTGGTGTTCATTCCATGGATTAGCAAGCACACTAAGCAAATAACTAGTTAGGAAGAGGATACTTACTTATAGGAAGCTTGTAAGAAAGTTTAGGACCCAAGAACACTAGTGTGTGTTCTTGGTGTTTTGAAGAATACTTGAAGATCTATGTAAAAACCAAGAATCCATGGATGAAATGATGTATAAACACTAGATTAAGTTTTGTATGAACGAATTTAGGAAGGAAAACTTACACTTTTGGCGGATTTGGAAGAATGGACTTATGATACTTGAGAGAAAAAGCCTTGTGTTCTTGAGGTGGGAAGTTGAGAATGAGGAAAAGATGTGTAAACTCATGCTATATGCATGAGTCTTGGGAAAATGGTGTTTACGGCCCAAACACCACTTGTTTGGCCGTAAACTCCTAGTAAATGAGTTGATTGTTTTGTTCGTTACACCTCACTCATAACGACACTTCCTTTTTATTAAATCGTTTGACGAAATTAAAATAAAACACCCAAACGGGCTTAAATCCGGCCAAAAATGTACTGAAATGTTTTTGACTAATTTTTGAAGTGTTTGACTGTGGAAATTATACAAATGAAAATTTCGGGTTGTCACATCATCCCCCCGTTAGAGGGAATTTCGTCCCGAAATTAGAGTTCAAGCAGCTAAGTTATTACAACATAACTAAGCAAAAAGATGAGGATATTTAAGTTTCATTTGATCCTCGCGCTCCCAAGTGAACTCCGGTCCTCGTTTGGCGTTCCAGCGAACCTTCACAATCGGGATGCGGCTTTGTCTCGTTCGTTTGACCTCTCGGTCCATAATCTCCACAGGTTCTTCCACGAAGTTGAGGCTCTCGTTGATCTCGATCTCGTCGAGTGGGATTGCAAGAGTCTCGTCGGATAGGCACTTTTTCAAGTTCGAGACGTGGAAGGTAGGATGTACGTTACTAAGCTCGCGGGGTAGTTTGAATTTGTAAGCTACGGGGCCGATTCTAGCGAGAATCTCGAAAGGCCCTATGTATCTTGGATTCAGCTTTCCACCCTTTCCGAAGCGTATCAAGCCTTTCCAGGGTGAGACTTTCAAAAGGACTCGGTCTCCCACCTGGAACTCCAAAGGTTTCCTTCGTTTATCTGCGTAGCTTTTCTGTCGGTCTCTAGAGGCTTTCAATCGTTCACGAATCTGAACGATCTTCTCTGTCGTTTCATGAATGATTTCCGGACCCGTGAGAGTGCTGTCAGGAACTCGTCCTTTAGCTAACTGGGTGTCACCCACCTCAGCCCAGCATAGAGGGGATCTGCACTTTCGGCCATAGAGGGCTTCAAATGGAGCAGCTTTGATGCTCGTGTGATAACTGTTGTTGTAAGAGAATTCGACGAGAGGTAAGTGGGTATCCCACGCCTTCCCAAAGTCGATCACACAGGCTTGCAGCATGTCCTCCAAGGTTTGGATGGTTCTCTCACTTTGTCCGTCGGTCTGTGGATGGTAGGCTGTACTCATATCCAGCCTCGTTCCTAAGGAGCTTTGTAATGACTGCCAAAATCTCGAAGTGAATCTACTATCTCTATCTGATATAATAGATATAGGAACACCATGCAGCCGTACGATCTCCCTAATGTATGTTCTTGTGAGCTTCTCCATCTTATCGGTTTCTTTGATGGGTAGGAAGTGTGCGGACTTGGTCAATCTGTCGACGATGACCCATATGGTATCAAGTCCACCCGCTGTCTTGGGTAACTTGGTTATGAAGTCCATAGTGATCCGCTCCCACTTCCACTCAGGTATCTCCGGTTGTTGGAGTAGACCTGACGGTTTCTGGTATTCGACCTTGACCTTCGCGCAAGTAAGGCATTTACTTACGAAGGTAGCAATCTCTGCTTTCATGTTGGGCCACCAGTACGATTTCTTGAGATCCAGGCACATCTTATCTGAACCTGGGTGGACGGAATATCGAGTATTGTGCGCTTCCTTCATAACCAAGTCTCTGAAGCCACCGTGCTCCGGTGTCCAGATCCGGTCCATGAGATATAAGGCTCCGTCACCCTTGGCTTCCAGGTTCTTATCCATTCCTCGCAGGGATTCTCCCGCTACATTTTCAGGTTTCAAAGCTTCGAGCTGAGCCTCCTTAATTTGTGCGGATAGGTGCGAATGGATAGTCATTGTTAGTGACTTGACTCTTCGACCAGAATATTCTTTCCGACTTAGGGCATCTGCTACTACGTTGGCTTTACCCGGATGATAACGAATTTCGCATTCGTAGTCATTGAGTAGCTCGACCCATCGTCGCTGTCTCATGTTGAGCTCTTTCTGGTTGAAGATGTGTTGGAGGCTTTTGTGGTCGGTATAGATGGTGCTCTTCGTACCGTACAGATAGTGTCTCCAGAACTTTAGGGCGAACACAACCGCTCCTAGCTCGAGGTCGTATCATCACAAAACATGTCCCAAGATCTCATATAAATAAATCCTCTCTCGTGTGTACGAGTCATGCCGACGCCTTCCCGCGATCCTCACTAGTACCTGAAACACATCACACAACAACTGTAAGCATAAAAGCTTAGTGAGTTCCCCAATATACCACATACAACACATACGCCACTCGAGGCTACAATACGACCCTCCGGTCCGATGTGTCTCAGCGGGACCCTCCAGTCCCGTAGCTCGTTGGACCCTCTGGTCCGGTTATAGCTCGTTGGACCCTTCGGTCCGGTCTGTATCGTTGGACCCTTCGGTCCGGTCTATATCGTTGGACCCTTCGGTCCGGTCTGTATCGTTAGACCCTTCGGTCGGTCTATATACCGTTGGACCCTTCGGTCCGGTCTATATCGTTGGACCCTTCGGTCCGGTCTATACAATGCACATAATCTCATACATACACATAGCATACAAGACCCTCTGGTCTACACATAAATACCACTCTAGGTAATGTATAGTGAGAAGACTCACCTCGGATGTCTCGGATAATATCCCGCCTGTGTATATACTGATCTAGCCTCTGCCTATACACATAACATAATCATCTCCATCAATCACGGCTCTCTAGGCTAGACTAAACTCTCACATGTCCTCTAAGAAGGCTAAAAGGCTATTTTACCCTTCAAACAGTCCACAAGTTCCATTGTTGACCAAACCCTAAAAGTCAACAAAAGTCAACGGTCAACTCTTGACCAGACTCGTCGAGTGCACAAATGTGACTCGGCGAGTTCAGTCGTGAACTCGAGTCCTCTATTCCCCCTCTGACTCACTGAGTCATTCCCCGAACTCGGCAAGTCACTCACTGAGTGATTCACGGGAAACCCTAACCCTACTCGCCGAGTCTGCCCTTGGACTCGGCGAGTTCATGTCATGCACAAACTCAAATGACCTCCTGAGGTCAGATCTGTTCCTTAGAACCATAGATCTGACCTTCCCAAGCCTGATAATCACGTAAAGCTTGGATCTTGACTCTCATGTGACGTCTAGGAGGCTTTACTTGGTGATTTAGCCCTAAATACAACAACCTAAGCTCATTGCCTCCATAGTTCAACATAAAGCAAGCTGGAATAAGCTCTTTAGACCACTATGGGTCCAGATCCGAAGTCTTAAAATGAATAGGGGCAATATTCTCACAACTCCTTCCAATAAAAGACATAAAAACTCTACATCTATAGGTTCCTTCAACAAAACAGATTAAGGGGCGACATAATACCTCAAAGATGAAGTATTTTGCTCGAAATCCCCAGATGCACAACCTCCTTGGTCTCCTCCAAGCTGAAATTGTTGGATTAGTGTCTAAGTCCATAACTATTTTGGTATGTACTTGACCCGATGGTGCATGGTCCTTTTGGGTTGCCTTCACCAAAGCAACTTGATAGGATGAATTATGGAGAGAAAGGATTAAATATGATTTATTAATATATTATGAGAATAATATATTAAAGGCGAAATCATATTGTTTAATTAATATTAGTCAAGAATTAATTAGTAATTAGTTTTGTGACTAAAAGAGATTAATTAAACTTAAGGGACTAGAATTGTAATTATAAGATAATTGCAATTTGGGCTATGGATTGCCTTATATTAAGGAGTGGACGAATTCTATGGGGAAACCCATTAGAAATCGTCCAAGGCCCTTAAGGAAAGGAGTCCATGGGTTGCTTAGGGCTTAAGCATCCAAATTAGGGTTTCCTTGTTAGATAACTGTAATAGCATCACTATATATAGAGCCCTTATGCCTCAAAAACGTGGACAAGCTTCCTTCTAGGGTTTCCATACGTTTTTGAGAGCCTCCTTCTCTTCTCCTCTTCATCCTCTTGCTCTTGGTGTTTGTGAACCATTAGAGGAGTGGCATTTGTGACTCTAAGCTTTCTAAAGTCAATACAAGAAGGATTTGAGATTGTTATTGCTACATAACAATTAAGGTATGATTTAAACCCTAATTTATATGTTATATTGATTATCATATACTAGATCTAGGGTTTATAGTCTTGGATGACTTGCATGTACAATAGAGAAACCTAGATCCAAGCATTAGGGTTTGTATGAGCACATAGGATGTTCTTATGATCAAAACCCATCAGAAATCACCTCCTTCTTGCAAGAATCAATCACAAAGATCAAGAAATGGCTCCTTTCCTCTCACAAACGCTCTAGCTCTTTTAGGGTTTCTCTCTGGGGTTTGGTAGCCGCAAGTGACGGCCCTAAGGGCCTTTAAATAGGTCCCAAAACCAAGAAATTAGGGTTTCATTAAACAGCGTGGACTCGCCGAGTCCACGTATGGACTCGCCGAGTCCAGTCATTAATCCAGTCTAACAATGCACGGCTCTACTCGGCGAGTCTAAGCGCCTACTCGCCGAGTCCCTCTCCAAAACTCAAAAATAATTAGATAAATACAGTACCTGGAAATCCGGATGTTACAATTCTCCCCTACTAGAATCAAACTTTGCCCTCGAAGTCTCTCTCAGCAAATAACTCTGGGTACTCTTCACGCATCTCTAACTCCGGCTCCCAGGTCAGCTCGGACCCCTTCCGATGTTGCCACTGGACCTGAACCAATGACACCTCCTTGTTTCTCAAAACCTTGATCCTCCTATCCCGAATCGCGATTGGCCTCTCAATATAGTTCAGGCTCGCATCCACCTGAATGTCCTCAAGGGGAACCACTGCCGACTCATCGGCGATACACTTCCTCAACTGAGATACGTGGAAGGTATCATGAATCTGACTCAACTTCGCAGGTAGTTCCAAACGATACGCTACTCTGCCCACCCTGGCGATCACCCTGAAAGGACCAATATACCGAGTCCCCAACTTGCCTCTCTTCCTGAATCTGTTCGCTCCTTTCCAAGGAGATACCTTCAGGAGGACGAAGTCACCAACCTGAAATTCGAGCTCGGACCGGCGCCTGTCCGCATAACTCTTCTGGCGACTCTGAGCGGTCAACAACATCTGTCTGACCTGTTGTATCTGCTCTGTCGTCTGAAGCACTATCTCTGTACTACCCATCACACGTTGCCCGACCTCACCCCAACAAATGGGAGTCCGACACCTCCTCCCATACAACAGCTCAAAAGGTGGCATACCAATGCTCGAATGATGGCTGTTGTTGTAGGAAAACTCAGCCAAGGGCAAGTACGTGTCCCAACTTCCTCCGAAGTCGAGTACGTATGGCCGGAGCATGTCCTCAAGCGTCTGAATCGTTCGTTCGCTCTGCCCGTCTGTCTGGGGGTGGTATGCGGTACTAAAATGCAGCCTCGTACCCAACTCCTCATGAAACTTCTTCCAGAATCTGGAAGTGAAACGCACTTCTCGATCTGAGACGATCGAGATCGGTACTCCATGCCGTGATACCACCTCCCTCACGTACAGCCCTGCCAACCTCTCAGCGGAAGAGCTCTCACTGATAGCAATGAAGTGATCGCTCTTCATCAACCTGTCCACAATCACCCAAATTGCATCGACGCCCCTAGTAGTCCTCGGCAATTTGGTGATAAAATCCATGGTAATCTGTTCCCATTTCCATTCGGGAACCTCCAACGGCTGTAATTTACCATGCGGTCTCTGGTGCTCGGCCTTAACTCTGCGACAGGTCAAGCACCTCTCTACGAACCATGCAACATCCCTCTTCATACAGGGCCACCAACACTCTCTCTTCAGGTCCAAATACATCTTAGTGGCCCCGGGATGGATCGACAACCTCGATCTATGCGCCTCCTCCATCAAGATGGTACGCGTTCCACCCACGAACGGCACCCAAATCCGACCCTGAAAGGTCATAAGTCCTCGACCATCGGTAACGAACTCCGATACCTGTCCGATAACCCGCTCTCTCTTCCGGTTCTCCGACCTAATGGCCTCAGCCTGCGCCCCTCGAATGGTGTCCAACACCGGAGTCATCACTGTCAATCTCATACAAACATCTCGTATCGGGGCACTCTCTGCCCTGCGACTCAGGGCATCAGCTACAACATTAGCTTTGCCCGGGTGGTACAGGATCTCGCAATCATAGTCCTTCACCACATTTAACCATCTCCTCTGACGCATGTTCAGATTGGGCTGATCCATCAAATACTTCAAGCTCTTATGGTCCGTATATATGGTACACCGAACCCCGTACAGGTAGTGACGCCAGATCTTGAGGGCGAACACTACTGCCCCCAGCTCCAGATCGTGGGTGGGATACCTCGTCTCGTGAGGCTTCAGCTGCCTTGATGCGTATACTATCACATGCCCTCTCTGCATCAGCACCGCTCCCAGCCCCGATATCGATGCGTCACAATACACCACAAAGTCCTCCATTCCCTCCGGAAGGGCTAACGCCGGGGCTTCGCATAGTCTCTGGCGAAGTGTCTCGAAGGAGGCCTGCTGCTCTGGTTCCATGAAAAAGCAACACCCTTCCGGGTCAATCTGGTGAGTGGTACGGCGATCTTGGAGAAATCCCTGATAAATCTCCTATAATAGCCGGCCAACCCGAGGAAACTCCTGATCTCGGTGGGGGATCTCGGCACCTCCCAACTCATCACTGCCTCAATCTTGGCCGGATCAACCAAAATCCCATTCTGGTTAACGAGGTGCCCTAGGAACTTGACCTCTCGTAACCAGAAATCACACTTGGAGAATTTGGCATAAAGCATCTCCGATCTCAAAACTCCAAGTAACTCTCTCAAATGCTCCTCATGCTGCTCTCTGGATCTCGAATACACCAATATGTCATCGATGAACACGATCACCGAACGATCCAACATCGGTCTGCATACTCTGTTCATGAGATCCATGAATGCCGCCGGTGCATTGGTGAGCCCGAAAGGCATCACCACGAACTCGTAATGCCCGTAACGAGTCCTGAATGCTGTCTTCTGGATATCCTCATCTTGTACTCTCATCTGATGATATCCAGATCTCAAGTCAATCTTGGAAAACCAAGACGCTCCCTGCAACTAATCGAATAAATCGTCGATCCTCGGGGAAAACATCCGGGAACTCACGTACTATCCGGACCTCATCGACCGACCTCGGTCTCTCTGCATCTACTCTCGTATCCACCACATAAGCCACAAACCCACTACAGCCCTGCTGTAGACTCTGCCTAGCTCTAGCGGCCGAACAAAATGCTGAGCCAGAACGGGTACCCTCGTCGTACACCGTAAGTACTCCCCCACTGGGATCTCGTATCGTCACCAACTGTCGCTCGCAGTCTATCACAGCCCCACATCGGCTCAACCAATCCATGCCTACTATGACACATACGTCCCCCATAGCAATCGGGACCAGATCTATCGGGAACTCGACACCGAAGATCTCGAGTACACATCCTCAAATCACATCAGTAGCATACACTCTTCGCTCGTCGGCTATAGAAACTCGTAGAGGTCGACTCAACGCCTCTCGCTGAACACTGATGTGTCAACTAAACGCTATCGACACAAATGACTGACTCGCACCCGAGTCAAAAAACACCAAAGCAGGTACAGAACACACAAGAAATGTACCTATGCATACCCCAGAATAAGCATAATATCACAAACTCAATATAAACAGAGGAAAGAATACATACCAGCTACCACATCGGGTGCTGCGCGGACCTCCTCCGCTGTCAACTGGAAGGCTCTCCCGCGAGCCTTCGGCGCCTCGGCCTTCGTCGGCCGACTCTCTGTAGCTCGAACAACAGGCGCAGATCCCTGCGCTGATCTCTGCAGTAGCTGTGGGCACTCGGCCTTCCGATGGCCGGTCTAGTTGCAATGAAAGCAAACCGTGAATCCCTTGGGGCAGTCCCTCGCATAATGCCCCTCCTTCCCACACTTATAACACACCCCAGCTCTGCATGTCCCCTCGTGGCTCTTGCCGCACTTTCCACAAATGCGGCCCTTCGGACCCCCAGATCTCGAATCAGCGGGCTTTGCCCGCTTGGCTGCCGGCTGAGACTGTGCCGATCGCCGATCCACCCTCTGAGACTCGGCCTCCTCCCTGGCCTGCGTTTCCAGCTCAATCTCCCTCTTTCGGGCATTTGCCTGGAGCTCAGCAAATGTCCGATAAGTCGAGTTCGACACGAACTCCCGTATATCCCTCCTCAAAACACCCAAGTACCGGCTCATACGTGCCTGCTCAGTAGACACCTGCTCAGGGCAGAACATCGCCCTCTCATGAAACTTCCGGGTAACCACAGTAACCGAATCAGTACCCTGTTTGAGGGTCAAGAACTCCTGAGCCAATCGCTCCCTTTCCACCGAAGGAACATACTCATCTCGAAACATTGTGGTGAACCTCTCCCAGGTCACTGCAGTCAGCTCTGCAGTAGTGAAGTCTGCCGTCACAAACTTCCACCAGTCCTTCGCTCCCAAGCGAAGCTGGTTCAGCGCAAACTGAACCCTCAGATGCTCTGGACACGAGCAGGTATAGAAACAACCCTCAACATCAGTAATCCATCTCATAGCAGCAATCGGACCCTGCGTCCCATCAAACTCTGGTGGCTTCGTGTTGCTGAACTCTCTGTGCAGCAACGAGTCACCCCCCTGCGGCCTGGCAGCAGCAACGGCTGCGGTGGCTGCAGCAACAGCTGCATAAGTAAGAGCGGCGTACCGCTCATCAAAAGCCTCCATCATCGTGGTCTTGATAGACCCAAACATCTCTGGAATCTCAGCGCGGATGGCAGCAGCCACCTCATCATGAATCATCTGGCGGAGCTCCTCATCGCTCACAACCCCCTCGCTAGTCCCTGGCCGGTGGCGCGTCCCAACCATGATGTCTCTCTGAAATACAACACAAGATATCAGAGACTCGCTCGAGTATACTCGCACTCGATAACTCAACCCTACTTGCTCCTTAGTACCCAATGGATTCTTACTTAGGGTGCGCGCTGCTCCGGTGTCTTCAGTAGTACGGGCCCTATACTACCATCCACACCGCATCAGCATTCACTCTAAGTCCTCCTCCTTGGATCCCCGATCACAAGTATACAATATCTCACTGGCATAGGCTACCCTTCGGTAGGCCTCTCAACAGCTCCTCACTGCTACCTATTCGCTCTCAAGCATCACATAGCAGCAAAATCATTTCTAGGCTAAGGCATCACAAATCAGGCCATTCTAGTCCTAATATGATTACCTAGCCTACTCTAGCATGCATAATATCTCATAATATCTCATAACACATAAGGTAAGGGTATTTGGGAAATCACCGTTCGGGCGCTGGCTGATCGTACACACTGCTCTGCTCTGCTCTTTCAAAACATTCTACTCTTTAATAAAATTTTGTGGATTTTATTTTGAAATTCTCTCAAATCCTCAGTTTGAGTTCAGATACGCCCGAAGGTGCACCCGAATCCCTCAAACCAAGGCTCTGATACCAACTTGAAACACCCAATTTTTCAAAACATTTTTTCATTTCAAGACATACTTTCCACCACATAAAAATCACAAAATCATAATAAATCTCTGTATCATCACAAAACATGTCCCAAGATCTCATATAAATAAATCCTCTCTCGTGTGTACGAGTCATGCCGGCGCCTTCCCGCGATCCTCACTAGTACCTGAAACACATCACACAACAACTGTAAGCATAAAAGCTTAGTGAGTTCCCCAATATACCACATACAACACATACGCCACTCGAGGCTACAATACGACCCTCTGGTCCGATGTGTCTTAGCGGGACCCTCCAGTCCCGTAGCTCGTTGGACCCTCTGGTCCGGTCATAGCTCGTTGGATCCTTCGGTCCGGTCTGTATCGTTGGACCCTTCGGTCCGGTCTGTAACATTGGACCCTTCGGTCCGGTCTATATCATTGGACCCTTCGGTCCGGTCTGTATCGTTGGACCCTTCGGTCCGGTCTATATCGTTGGACCCTTCGGTCCGGTCTATACAATGCACATAATCTCATACATACACATAGCATACAAGACCCTCTGGTCTACACATAAATACCACTCTAGGTAATGTATAGTGAGAAGACTCACCTCGGATGTCTCAGATAATATCTCGCCTGTGTATATACTGATCTAGCCTCTACCTATACACATAACATAATCATCTCCATCAATCACGGCTCTCTAGGCTAGACTAGACTCTCACATGTCATCTAAGAAGGCTAAAAGGCTATTTTACCCTTCAAACAGTCCACAAGTTCCATTGTTGACCAAACCCTAAAAGTCAACAAAAGTCAACGGTCAACTCTTAACCAGACTCGCCGAGTGCACAAATGTGACTCGGCGAGTTCAGTCGTGAACTCGAGTCCTCTATTCCCCCTCTGACTCACTGAGTCATTCCCCCAACTCGGCAAGTCACTCACTGAGTGATTCACGGGAAACCCTAACCCTACTCGCCGAGTCTACCCTTGGACTCGGCGAGTTCATCTCATGCACAAACTCAAATGACCTCCTAAGGTCAGATCTGTTCCTTAGAACCATAGATCTGACCTTCCCAAGCCTGATAATCACGTAAAGCTTGGATCTTGACTATCATGTGACGTCTAGGAGGCTTTACTTGGTGATTTAGCCCTAAATACAACAACCTAAGCTCATTGCCTCCATAGTTCAACATAAAGCAAGCTGGAATAAGCTCTTTAGACCACTATGGGTCCAGATCCGAAGTCTCAAAATGAATAGGGGCCATATTCTCACAACTCCTTCCAATAAAAGACATAAAAACTCTACATCTATGGGTTCCTTCAACAAAACAGATTAAGGGGCGACATAATACCTCAAAGATGAAGTCTTTTGCTCGAAATCCCCAGATGCACAACCTCCTTGGTCTCCTCCAAGCTGAAATCACCTCCTTCTTGCAAGAATCAATCACAAAGATCAAGAAATGGCTCCTTTCCTCTCACAAACGCTCTAACTCTTTTAGGGTTTCTCTCTGGGGTTTGGTAGCCGCAAGTGACGGCCCTAAGGGCCTTTAAATAGGTCCCAAACCCAAGAAATTAGGGTTTCATTAAACAGCGTGGACTCGCCGAGTCCACGTATGGACTCGTCGAGTCCAATCATTAATCCAGTCTAACAATGCGCGGCTCTACTCGGCGAGTCTAAGCGCCTACTCGCCGAGTCCCTCTCCAAAACTCAAAAATAATTAGATAAATACAGTACCTGGAAATCCGGATGTTACAGGATGTCGGCACGATAAAGACTCAGCCAGTCCATGCCTACGATGACGTCGAAACACTGGATAGCTACTGGTATGAGTTCGATTGGAAACGAATGATTATCTAGTGTGAGGGAACAACCTATGTAAATCTCATTAAAACTCTCTGTCTTTCCGTTATCCATTTCTACGACGAAGGTTTCATTTAGTGGTTGCGGTTATTGTTTAAGTAAGTGTTTGAATTTTTGGTTAACGAAGCTTCTTTCTGCCCCACTATCGAATAGGATACAAGCAAAAGATTTATCGAGAAGGAACGTACCCGTGACTACAGTGGGATCTGCCACGGCCTCATTGTGGCCAATAGCAAGCAGTCTTCCTGCTCCTCCCGCGTTTCCAGTTTTCGGACAGTTTCTTTTGAAATGTCCTGTCTCGCCGCACCCGTAGCAGGCCTGGCTTACTCCTGCACTAGGGACCTGGGAGATAGGTTTGGGTTGAGCTTTGCAAAACTGGGCGGTATGGCCCTTCCGGTCGTAGTTAGTGCAGTGCATCTCACAACAGGGGCCGTTATGATGGAAAGAGCACTTTGTGCACTTGGGTAAGTTCCCTGCATATGTTTTGGCCGGTACAGGGGCAGCTGGAGTAGTGGCAGCATGGACAGCCACCGTCTGTTACTTCTTGGAAGAGGATTGATTTGATTTGCCCCTCCTTCGGTCTCCACGCTTCCTTTTGTTGTCGGTCGCGTAGGTTGGTGTTGCGGTAGTGGTTGTAGTTGTTGATGGAGTAGAAGGAACTTCATGATCAATCAGCCTTTGGGCCAATTCCTTGGCACTATCAAAGGTTGCAGGGTTTGAAGCTAGAACGTTCCCACGATACGGGGGCACCAAACCCCAGATGTATCTCACGATCTTTTTGTTTTCGGTGGGGACCATGTTTGGACATAGAGCCACCAGGTCGCAGAACCTGGCTGTATAAGACACTATGTCGGAACCCTGCATTTTGAGGTTCCATAGTTCCTCCTCGAGCTTCTGAATTTCGCCCCTCGGGCAGTACTCCCTTGTCATAAGGTCCTTCAGTGTGTCCCAGCCCATGGCGTTAGCAGTTACCAGGGAGAGTGATTTGACATGGCCATTCCACCATGTCAGGGCTCTTTGGGTGAAGGTGCAAGTAGCAAATTTTATCTTGCTTCCTTCAGGACATGAGCACATCTCGAAGATGGCTTCTGTCCTTTCGATCCATTGAGATAGTGCAAGGATCCCTCCAGTCCCATTGAAGAATGTTGGTTTGCAGCTGATGAAATCTTTATAGGTGCACTCCCGTGCACGCGGATGGATTTCACCTTGGCTGGAGTTTGTGCCAGTCCCCGTTCCACTAACACCACCAGAGTTTACTTGAGCCATGGCGGCGGTCACAGCTGCGGTTACAGCTGCTTGAAACATCACTGGATCGAACTGCGGTGGGGGTGGTGGTGGAGTTTGATTGGCGAGCGTGTTTCTGGTTGGACGCTTGCGAGGCGGCATCTTTTACTGAAAATTCATAAAGATGACGATAATGGTAAGAATCGCTTGTAAGTATGATGAGAGTGTCCCATGGACTAAATCGCCATAGTCCAAATACCAGATAAGATCATAACAATAGAGTAGGGAAATATAAAAGTTCAGGTTTTCCCATAGATTAGACAACTGCCAATATTACTGGTATTAATGATGTAACATGAGTTCAGGAAAAGTGACCTAACAGTAGGTCTTACATCAAACCATAAAGGAAAAATGTTGACAGTTTAGAAGCCTAGTTAGAGTATTTTCAAAGTTAGGAATGTTTACAGACAAGTGCTCTACCGAGCATAGAAACGAAAAGGCTATTCCTTAATCAAAACAGAAGGATGAGTTGACATCTCCTACTGGCGACGGGTATCCCTTGGGCGAACCCTAAGATCAGCCAGTTGGCGTACAACTTCCTGAAGATGTCGCTCATGCGCCCTCTGACGCACTTGGAGGTCCATGACTTCAGCTCGGGATGCAGCTAGTTGTTGTTGCAGAGCCTCATTGGTCCTCCTAGTCCTATCCATAGCTTCTTCGAGTTGGCGGATACGGACAGCGTTAAGGTTAGAGTTGGCGTCAATTTCCACAACTCTGCCGATGGATGCATGACTTTTTTCGACGTTCCTAGCAATCCTACGGACCATGATGGGCAAGACTCGGTCAGCTGAACCTCCCTCGCTTATGTTGTAAAAGCTTCGGTCTCCGTTGAAAGGTAAAGGCTGACTCTGTTCATCACTCCATCGATTCAAGGTTGTTGCCCACATGGGAGTGGGACCTTGAAATGCCGGACGGGGGTTGGGGTTTGGAGCTACTGGGGGTAGGTTGTTGACTTCTGGTTCGGAGTCGGAGCTATCCGAAAAGCCTTCTGCACGGTGATCATCCAAGGGGATCGGGTGATCATCTTCTGGCTCCTCATCAAGCCATCCTCCAATGCCTTGGTTTGGATAGTACGGATCGCCAAGGAGATGAAAGCCATCCATGCTATCTACGGGAGAAATGGGGAAAGAATAGTTAATAGGCGTACTAATCTAAGATACTTATAAGATGATCGTTATTAGTTGATCCAATACTTGCATAGTGCATACCAATTACATGCAACTGAAACAGGATAGACCTTCGAATAAGTGACCCTAACTCTAAATCCACAACCAAACAAGGAACAGGAAGTAAAGCAAAGATCGCAGATTCTAAGTCTATAGCGCCTTAGTCACATGTAACCGCAGAGTATCCACTTAGCAACTATTGTTCTACTAGTAACGGCCTTTTTAGTTCTCACATATGTAATTCATAGTAATGCAGAATACTCCTATAGTATTCTTGTTCTAATGTTCTTGTAGTAGTGTGGGTAAGTTTTTAGACTTGTTGCAACACCACAACCATTCTTAGGCACATGCTAGTCACTCCTCGGGAAATGTAGTTGATCAGGCTACATCCACCCAGATTTGACTATATGTCTCTAGGCCTAATTGTGCTGTTCTACAATCTTAATACTTTTGTTCTGTTCTAGTATGATACTGACCCTTTGTATGGATGAATGTATATATATACTTAGTTAAACATTTTATTATTTAAAAGTATATATTCTTGGTCAGAGTGTTTTAATCCCGATGTGTTTATAGTTCGTATATCTTTTATGGGTTGATATACTTGATTCACTATAAACAATGCTCTGATACCAATCTGTCACACCCCAAAACCGAGAACGGCGGAATACGTTCTGGGGTAGAGGACGTCATGTACAGTATCATAACAATGAATAATAGTAAAGACAAGCAACAACATCCCTTGCATTAAGATAATAATTGTAATACAAGCGTGTTCTGTACAGTTTGTTAGACACCAAAAGTATAATAAAATATAAAGATGAGTCTTGTATGTGCTCCATCTTCTCAAAAGTTGCATCTGTACCTGTCTACTGATGACCTGAGAATACAAGTTATTTTGAAAGAGTTTATCAGCATAAAGCTGGTGAGTTCATATGTATTTAGTGTCTTTGCTTGTATAAAAATGTTTACAACCATGTAGTATAATAGTTGATATCAAAGTTTGAAAATAGTATGCTCCCTAGAAAATCCTATATTTTCAAGTAAAAGTAGTCTTCTGCCAAGAACCGGTTATTTGCATGTTTGATCCTTTGAAAATGTAAAGGTTTTCCCAGTAAAACTATCAGTATGAAAATATAGTTTTAGACTTCATTCATATAAAGAAATTGGGAAAATAATGTTTTACCCCAGCAGTGTCACTGTCGGCTTTATGAAATGAAAATGCAGACTCCAGGTAGTATTAAATGTACAATACACCTCGGGAAGTCTGTTTTGCCTTTAATTCTTAATGTGTTAATTTAAAGGTCGGAATGTGAACTCGTATGTAACCATGCTGATTGACGATCGAATAACTAATGACCCTCCAGATCACACGTAGTATGGTGACATTTTGTCACCCCTGGGCCTAGTCGGCTCGGACTGTAGCTAGCAGTCGGCATGTGGGAGTGTCTGTCCCGTATAGATCTATACACATAATGCCCGCTCTCCCTCCAGGAGACTCTGGTTACACAGTGATAGCACAATGAAGTGTCGTATCGAGATGTAGTATGTCACATTCTATTTTAGTATATTCTCTCGTATATCGTATAATGTAGTGTCGTATCGAGATGTAGTATGTCACATTCTATTTTAGTATATTCTCTCGTATATCGTATAATGTACTTTCTGGTATAATGTATAAAGTGTTCTCTTGTGTAGTATATAGTATTCTCTTTGTATAGTATTTAGTATTCTCTTTGTATAGTTTTTAGCATGTATTGACTCATAACTGTGCTGACTCTGGTAGTTGTCATGGCCATAGTAGTAATGAGTAGTAATCCTTAACTATACTTATTATAGTTAAATAGTAATGTTGGTTGCATAACTTTGATACACAAAGGCACTGAACTGAAATGAAGACTTTTATATCTAACACAAATATAGATGATATATAACTAAGAATTCAACGACAGTCGGACAAATAACAAAATACCCTAAGCCCACAATCAAACAAGAACAGGAAGTAAGGTGAGTTATTAGTCCTAAGTCCTTCAAGTCTTACTTATCTATATATATATATATATATATATATATATATATATATATATATATATATATATATATATATATATATATATATATATATATGTATATATATATATATATATATATATATATATATTGGTGTAGATATGGTTTGGGAATAAAAGAAGTTTAAAAGAGTTTGGAAATAGTTTTATAACAATTTAATACGAAAATGAGTTTGATAAACATTTGAAGCAGTTTTGTTGGCAAAGCAGTTGAAAATATAGAAAATCCTTTTGGTTGCAAGTTATAAATCACATGTGATTGATACTATAACTTGTTTGATTCAACTTGTATCCCCCCATAAAAGCATTTAAAAACATTTAAAAGGTTAATTAAGGGGTATGAACTCACCTGCTGTGAGTAGTTTGGATGGAAGTGTCGGGTAGGATGCTAGGTGTCAAGTGAGGACTTGAGCACACACACGGATCCAATGTAACATGTAGTGATACATAAGTGTATCTAATTAGTTAATTAATCACTAATTAAGTAAGTAAAGACACCCTAATGCATGAAAACACTTTGTTTCAAGTGCTAGGAGTGCTAAGGGTTGCTTCTAAGGAGTGTATGACCTCACCATGGAGTTTACACTTCAAATGATCACCCTATATGTGTTTACGGTTGATGGACCATTCCCCCCATGAGTTTACGGCTGTAAATTCATGGGAATGGTGCATTTGGGTGTTTCAAGGTCTCATGTTTCACAAAGAAGTGTCCAATGGTTGAATCAAAGGCTTAGGAAGTGGTTAGGGCTCGAAATGGCACTCCCTTGGAGTTTACGGTCCTTGGACCACTCCTTGGGAGTTTACGGTCGTAAACCCTAGGGTTTATGGCCGTAAACCCTTGGCCACTTCATTCTTTTCGTGTTTTGTGGTTCTTAGTTCATGCATGCAAGTTTCTAGCCTCTTGTCCAAGCATTAGAAGGTGTTAGGGGCATCAAAACACCCTTTGGGGGTGTTTACGGTTTTGGGAGATCCCCAAACTGTAAACACATGTTCTTGGGGGTTTTTGGTGTTCATTCCATGGATTAGCAAGCACACTAAGCAAATAACTAGTTAGGAAGAGGATACTTACTTATAGGAAGCTTGTAAGAGTGTTTAGGACCCAAGAACACTAGTGTGTGTTCTTGGTGTTCTTGGTGTTTTGAAGAATACTTAAAGATCTATGTAAAAACCAAGAATCCATGGATGAAATGATGTATAAACACTAGATTAAGTGTTGTAGGAACGAATTTAGGAAGGAAAACTTACACTTTTGGCGGATTTGGAAGAATGGACTTATGATACTTGAGAGAAAAAGCCTTGTGTTCTTGAGGTGGGAAGTGGAGAATGAGGAAAAGATGTGTAAACTCATGCTATATGCATGAGTCTTGGGAAAATGGTGTTTACGGCCCAAACACCACTTGTTTGGCCGTAAACTCCTAGTAAATGAGTTGATTGTTTTGTTCGTTACACCTCACTCATAACGACACTTCCTTTTTATTAAATCGTTTGACGAAATTAAAATAAAACACCCAAACGGGCTTAAATCCGGCCAAAAATGTACTGAAATGTTTTTGACTAATTTTTGAAGTGTTTGACTGTGGAAATTATACAAATGAAAATTTCGGGTTGTCACAGACATTTGTGAAAAATACAAGTAGAAGTAGTACGATAGGAATATCAAAGGTCATTGGATATGACAAACATGAGTTACTTCAAAGTCAAAAGGAAAATACCAATTAAATAAGCAAAGACAGCTTAAGCTTTTATTAGTGACAAGTAGTAGAAGATAATGGGTCAAACCCAAGTGGGGGAGTACCGACCCTTAAGGAAAAAGTACAAAGAGCAGCTCGACTCTCAGCTTTTACAGCAAGGTATTGGAGTGGTAGCACAATTTGGTGGAGATTGTTAGTTTTGTCATAAGAAATACGACCCAAGTAGATAGAAATTTTCATTTAGGTTTAGGGTAAAGAAAGAAGAAAATCTCCTTCTAAGATTATCCATAGCTTATGAGCTTCTTGCTTCTTAAGGAAAGGTTTAGTCTTTCCTCCCAAGCATCAAATAGGATTTAGGAAATTACTGAATTCCCGGATTCGGCTCAGCCAGTCAAGAGGACCCGATAAGCTCGTTCTTTCAAGAATGTAGGATTTATCCTCATAGCAAAGGACTAGTAGATAAGAATTTCAGTAGGTCGTGTAGATCGCTATAAAAAGTGTCAAGTACTCAATACATATACAATACTTAGAGATCTAATTAAAACCATAGTTAGGATTTAGTAAACCAATTGTATTAGTTTTTGTTAAATTTCAGGTTGCTAGGACACCTGAACTAGGCAACTAAGGTACCTATAATTTAGGATTGTAAGTGTTTTAAGGGTACGTCATACAAAAATGTCATAGGACACAAAGTTAAAACAATATATTGTAAGACGTTTATAAAGGTACGCTCTTGAAAATGATTTCCACTAGGACTTCATAGATAAATTTCCATATTTAGTCGCGTTAAAACAACTCAACAATGTTCCTAGTCAACAGAACAGTTCAATATTTCTCGTCTGAAGGTGACCATTCATCGTCCAATATAAATTCATAGAGTCCCAACCGACGAGTTCCCGATTTTGGAAGACTTCGCGAGGAGCTCAGGAGTACGTCTAAGGTAGAAAATGAAGTTTTATGAGACATGTAGATGCAATAACGTCAACTAGATTTCGATAACTACGATAAGATAGTATCTAGGTGCGCTAGGAGTAGGATTTCGGGGATGAAATCTTTCTAAGTGGGGGAGAGTTGTAAAACCCCATTTTTACCATTTCGTAGGATTCACTATAAACCATTGTTTATAAAATTTGAAGTAGAAATATATTACTCTTTAGCCTAATTAATTGTCATAAAAATGTAGAAAACTTCGATACGATTTCCATAGATATATAGAACGCTTAAATCCGACTTCGTAGGAAGAAGTTATGCTTCTTCGATGTTTCGCGATTAAACCAACGTGGCTCTGCATATCGTCAAAAGTGAATTAATGGTAAATCACTTTTCAACCTAAGACATTTAAATGAAATTGAATGTAGTTGTTAAACCGAGAGCATGCATATAACGAACGTCCAAATCTGACTTCGTGAGAGGAAGTTATGAGTTTTCGAAGTTTTAGTGTGGTAGTGCGGGCACAGAAATCGAATCTTATATCAAAAGATTATTAGGAAAATAATCTAAACGATAATTGAAGATCTCGTCGGTATGATTTTTTCAATATAAAGACAGTAGGAAACAGAGTTCGTATATAGGAGTGATGCTTTCTGCAGTGATCTCTAACAACCTAAGACTATAAAAAAAATATAAATTTTTGATAGATTGAGAATTAGCTATTAGGATCTAAAGGTAAGTTGTATATCTCATCGAGAGATTTCCAGGGATATAAGGAACATCAAAAATGGAGCTCGTATGAAGAAGTTACACCATTTTGAAAATCTGGAAAAACGCACGCGCGAAGTGCATGACACCACGAGAGAGCGCCACATGGCATTTTCGGGACAGCCCCTTCCTTCTAAGACACGGTGACGTGGCTCCATAAGATTGTGACATATGGCGCCACAAGATTTAGACACTTCGCGAGGTTCTAGAAGGGAGGATGTGACTAATTATATTGCGACATGTACCAAAAGGGCAGAGGAGCCAACGCACCCCATGTACGTCACGCGGCCCCTGATTTTGTGCGGTGCGCATGCCCCTGGTCTATATATATATATATATATATATATATATATATATATATATATATATATATATATATATATATATATATATATATATATATATATATATATATATATATATATATATATATATATATATATATATATATATATATATATATATATATATATATATGTTGCGTTTTTCACTTCATTTCTCACCCAAAACACTCTCCAAACTTCATACTACTTTAGATCGAATTTTGGGGTTTCCCTAGGGTATTTACCAAGGTTTTGAGGGGTGTACGAGTCCAACAAATAGAAGCTTTTGGTTTCGAAGTTCTGTCCCCGTGTTTTCCTGGATTTTGCTAAAGCCTGTGTAAGTTAAGTTACACTCGTTTGCTTTCAGTCTAACTTATATTTATAGTCATAAGTCCTTACTATGAACCTATAAATAAGATTTATTTGTAATTCCAAGAAATAATATTGATTGATCTACTTACGGGAGAGGTGTCTAGAATGGTCATGTTGGCTTGGTTGTTGGATTTCAGAAAGGCTATATGTTGAAATGTTCCTGCGTCCCAGTTGTCCTACCTGGCTAATCCTTACTTGATAGAGTTATCGGTATTCATTAGGATTAGTGATAGGTCTATCCTATGTTAAAAAATTTCCATTAGATCTAATAAGTTATAATATTATAGGTTAATACTCGTTAGGTTCATTTTTTGTCATAGGGATCACCCGGATATCTGTTAATATTCGGAGCAACTGTCCAAGTTAGTTCATGTCACTATATAATGTACTTGTAGAATCGAAATATCTTGTAATATGTCGAAGTCTGTGTAATAGATAGTTTCGTATGTTTCCTTATGTATTTGCTAATGCATCTTTTTGACGAAGCTTAATGTCTAGCTTTAGTATTTGTTATACTTTCAGCCTCCTATAAATAGGAGCTGAACATAGAGTTGATAGTAGAGTTTTCCCATCATTTACTATCAGTTTTGTACTCTTGTTCTCTGAAAGTAATATGAGCTAAACCAGACCTTATTTACTTCTTTTGTTCATATTTTACTCTGATTTGATTCTCATACTCGATTAAACACAACTACAATTGGTATCAGAGCAGGAATCAATACTGTGAAGATCTGATTTTCAATTGAATCTCTAGTTTTTGAGTCGCGAGTTTGTCTCAAAAGTTTTTGCACTGTTTGATTCCGAAAATCATCTCTGATCTACAGTTTTGATTTGATTCTACGTTTGAATTGTGTAATCGAGTAATCGATTTTGAGCATCTGATCAATTCATTCTTTCAATTTCAAATTTCTTTAAGTTCTTCTGAAAAATCTCATCCGTACGTTAATGGAGAATTTCAACATGAACACGATGACTTCATTTTCTTATCTGTTAGGATCTTCTTCAAAGATTCCTATGTTGATTCCAGAGTACTATGATCAGTGGGCTGATCGAATGGAGGATTACTTGAACGGATTCGACGAGGAACTCTGGAGCTGCATTACAGGAATCGCTCAACCTCCATCAAATCTTCAAAATATCGGATCATCTGGAACACTGATGAATCCACCAGGCTGAAGAACAACGAAACGCGTTGTTTGAGAGAATTGTGAGGTGGCTTGCCACCTGTTGTTTACAATTACATCCATGGTTGTAAAACTGAAAAGGAAATTTGGAACACACTTAAGGAAAGGTATCAGGGAAGCGAGAAAACGAAGATAAATTTTGTTAAGCAATGTCTTGTGGAGCTGAAAGAGTTCAGACAAAAAGAGAATGAAACGATTCAAGTTTACTATGATCGTCTTAATGAACTGATCTATAGGTGCAATCGTTATGGAATTACAAGGTCATCAATGGAGTTTTATCTCACTTTTGTGATGGGACTTCGTAAGGAATAGAAAAGTGTCAGCATGATGGTGACGAATCAACAAAGCTTCAATACTTCATCTCCGAATGATTTGTATAATTAGTTAAAAACTCACGAAAGTGAAGTGAATGAGATTGTTGAAGAGTCGAAACTTAGTTTGGGAGGTCCTTTAGCTCTTTTTTCGAAAGTGTCTGAGAAAGAAGTGGTTGAGAAAGATGATTCTGATGAAGAAGGTTTTCTAATGAATTCTGATGATGAAGCGATTGCTTTTTACTCGAACAACCGAGTTAAAAAGTTTTTCAAGAAACCTTTCAATCCCAAGGTGAAGCAGAGTGATGTGAAAGGAAGTTTCACTAATAAGTCTGTGGGTGAGGAGAAGAAGAAATTCGAGAAGAATGATGTGAAGGCAATTGAAGCCAAAATTAAGAAGAAACTTAAGGGAGATTCAGGCATTCACTGTCAGTGCTGCAACGGAGAAAATCATTTAGAAAATGATTGTATGCTTCATAAGAAAGAAGAGAAAAAGAATAGGGTCAAGGACGAAGCCTATTATGTTGAAAGATTGGAAGAAGTTCGTGGAAAGGCGAAGGGGATGTCTTTGGGTGCACGAGGTGAAGGTGGAAAAGATGGCACGTATCAGATCTGGTCTTCAGGATCTGATGACGAAGAGATGCGTAATCCGACGCATGGGGCTATGTTCGCACAATTTGAAGAGGATAAGGACGAAATGGCGATTGGTCATTATTTCATTACCAAATCAGGAGACAAATCACCAATGACAACGAAGGTACGTTCTATTCTTCAATCTTTTAACATTCCTTTACAAGCTTATGATTCTGAAATAATTGCATTTGATGATATTGTTTCTTACTTTGATACAATTGTGGTGTCTGCTAGTAATGAAGCTAAGAAACTAAACATCTAGTTGCTAGAGACTCAAAAATTGCTAGATTCGAAACGAAGCAGGGTAGAGTATCTGGAATTGCAATTGAATAATGTGAATAATGATAGGGAATGTCTAGATAATGAAGTTCGAATGTTACTTGCTCAGCGAAACATTTACTGTAATTCAGCAAAAAGGCTTTATACTAAATTGACTTCATTGCATCATTCATCTGATATAAGCAAAGAACAACATAGGAAATTGTTGCCTTTTCTTGTTTTCGAAAGAGAGAAAGTTGATAGTTTATCCTATGATTGTGAGAAAACCATAGCAGAATTCGATAAAGTGCATGATAATCGATTTGTTTATAGTATTGTTAAGATAGATGAATATTTGAATGCTGATGAACTTGTTGAGATAGTGAATGATACATTGACCAAAAGTGAACAAATCAAAGTTTTGAAAAGAACGGAGAATTCGAAAGTTGATTCTCAATCTAATTTTGCTGATATCGATGATAATTTTGATAGTTTTAGCGAAATCAGTGAAATTGAGGAGGAAGAAAGTATCGATTGTTCTCAGTTATCTGTCATTAATGTCACATATAAGTCAAAAGGTAAAGAAATTTGTGATGATTTGATGGTTAGGGATGACATTGATAGACCCTCTACTTCGAATGTTTGTGACTTTAATCATGTGAGTGTAAGAGACAGTCAAACGAATAGTAGTGATGATGAGCATGAAGAAACAGATTCAAACAATTCTGAGCCAGAAAAGAATGTTTCGAAGGAAACATCCATTCCACGAGTTGTTGTTGATCAAGTGTTTGGAGACACTGAAAATTTCGACCAAGTCTTATCTGAAAAAGGTGCTCGTTATTTGGAAACAAATATTGTTGTGTATCCAAATTTTAAGTGTTCAGATGATGTTGTATTTCCGAATCAAGTGTTTGTCACTACTAGAAATGTTGAAAACATCAGACGAAGGATTCTTTTCAAACCAAAGCACTGTCGAACATAATATAACAAAGAATTCGTTTGTTTTTCAAAGACAAAAACCACAACGAAAATGGGATGAAAAACAAGAAAATACAAAAGAGATTTTGAAACAAGAATCTAATGAAACAAATGAGAATGTCAAACTTAATTCACAAGAATTTAAGGATCTTGTTGAAAAATTTTCGAATGAAAAAGGAATTTCGAAAAGACAGGCACGAAAGAAATGTTTTTGGCAAATAGTGTCAAATGAAAAGCACTCAAAAATACCAACCAAAAAAATTTCTGAAAATGGGGTGTCTAAATCAGTACAAACAAAGTTTTCAACTCGTTCGGATAAAAAGGAAAATCCCGCTCAACCAACTTCGTCAGATTATCAAAATAATTCATCGAAGTTTTCAAAATCAACATTTTCAAAGACTTTTCAAACAAATTTGCAACAAAAGAATTTTCATTCAAAAAGCCAACAAAAGTTTTCAACTTCAAATTCATCTTTTCCAAAACCAACAAACGATCAACACAGATTTTCTTCAAATAGAACAAATCGATATTTTGCTAATGTTCGTCAATTTGAAAATGTTCGAAAATTTGAGAATATTCGAAAATTTGACAATGTTCGAAAATTTGAGAATGTTCGAAAATTTGAGTATGTTCGAAAATTTGAGAATGTTCAAAAATTTGAAAACGTTCGAAAGTTTGCAGACAATCAAACATTTGTGAATGATAAATCCAAAACATCTGCAAAGTTTATTCCACAAAAACCAGATTTTCCGAATCCATCTGCACACAAAGCCACTAAAGTTTTGTATACAAAAGGTTCTTCTGGGGTGGAAACAATCAATCATTGGCTTGAGGAAAAAGGGAAAAAGTACAATCGGGAAAGTTTTCTCAACATCAAATCAAGAAGGCCTATGAACAGTATTTGAATGATACTTCATTTGGAAGTTCATCTTTGAAAGAATCAAATACTCCAGTTCAAAAATGGTAACCAATCTCAAAGGACAAACACACTGAGAAGCACGAGAAGAAAGTTAGTGAAAGTCCAAAACTATAGAAAAATTATGTTTCGATATCTTTAACTGATGATGTCGACTTAATTGATACTTTCGAAACCAAAGTTAGAAATTGGGCTTTAGGTTCTAAATTTCATTCACTTTTTCAAACTAATGACCAAGGACCCAAACAGCCTTGGGTAGCTAAATTCTTTTAATGATTGCTGGTACTGTGTGACGAGCAATATGATGAGAAATGGTACATTGATAGTGGTTGCTCACGTCACATGACTGGAAGGAAGGAGAATTTGTGTAATTTTAGAAGTTTGGAAAATGCAGGAGTAGTGAAGTTTGGAAATAATCACAAGTGTCAAGTTAAAGGTTATGTCAAAGTAACAAATGGAAAATTTACAGTGAATCGTGTTGCTTATGTTGAAGGTCTTAAACATAATTTTATAAGTGTTTCACAACTTGTTGTGGGCATTGGAAACCAAGTTGTGTTTAACGAAGAAGGAAGTATCATTTCTAATGTTGAGACGCACGAAGTTTTGCTGAAATCAAAAAGATATGGCGATATGTTCACTCTTGACATCAAACCTATTGTTGGGAAACCCTCAGTTTGTTTACTTTCGAAAGCTTCATCTCATGTTAGCTGGTTGTGGCATCGACGTTTATCACATTTAAACTTTCGAAATCTAAATAAGTTGGTAGTAGATGATCTTGTTCGAGGTTTACCTGTTCTAAAGTTTGACAGTGATACTTTATGTGCAGCTTGCGAATAAGGAAAACAACATCGTAAAGGACATCCAATTGTCATAGATTCGAAAATTGTTGAACCGCTGGAACTTCTTCATATTGACCTTTATGGACCATCAACTGTTGAAACTATCAACAAGAAACGGTACATTTTAGTTATTGTTGATGATTTTTCACGATTTACTTGGGTGTATTTTTCTCAGGTTAAAATCTGAAGTCGCTCAAACAATGATTAAATTTATCAAGAAAATTGAGACAAGTCTGAAAAAGAATGTTCATAAAATCAAAAGTGATAATGGTTCCGAGTTTAAAAACAACGTGCTTGATTCGTTATTAACTGAGAAAGAAATTTCGAATTATTTCTCATCGCCATATACACCACAACAAAATGGTGTGGTTGAAAGGAGGAATAGGTCTCTTTGTGAAGCAGCAAGAACAATGTTGACATGTGCGAATCTTCCTCAATATCTATGGGCAGAAGTAGTTTCGACAACATGTTTTACTCATAATCATTCTTTCATTCATCTTCGTTTTAATATAACTCCGTATGAAATCATAAATAACCGAAAACCTAATGTCAAATTCTTGCATGTTTTTGGTTGCAAGTGTTTTATCATGAATCTCAAAGATAATCTTTCGAAATTTCAAGCTAAGGCTGATGAAGGAATATTTTTGGGATATTCAAATAACTCGGTTGCATACAGAGTCTTAAATAAACGAACACGAAAAGTTGAAGAGACATTTAATCTCACATTTGACGATTACTATGTGAAACAAGTTGAAAAACGTTTCGAACAAAAACCAATTCTTAATGAATCAAATGATGAGTCTGAAAGTTATAATTCATCTGATTTTGATTATGATTTACTTTTTGGTGTTCCAGACAGGGCTACTGATGCCGAAGTAAATGCTGCTGATAATCAAACTCCTGAATCTTTGAAACATACTGATGATTCGACAATCACATCAGATACAACTGCTAATGGCGAAAGTATGCTAGATGCTCAAGTGGAGGGGGAGTACTTGAATATACCTTCAACTATTGAGGGGGAGCATCCTTTCTAGGGGGAGAAGAGTAGTATGAATGATGTTTTCGAGGGGGAGCATCAGAATGACAATTATGTTGATGGGGAGCATGATGATACTGAAACCATAAATCTTGATCAAAACGATAAATTTCATGAACTAAATGATAATAATTCTGTTGCAGGATCTGAAAATGAAGAAATGTACGAATATGCACCATTGGACTTTGATCCAGCATATCCACCATTAGAAAAATAGACAAGAAATATTCCAAAAGAACAAGTCATTGGGAATCCACAAGATGGAGTTTTGACTAGAGCTCAAATCCATGCAAAGAATGAGGTACTGAATGCTCATCAAGAATTTTGCATGTTTAATGTTTTCATTTTGAAAATAGAACCAAAGACAGTTAAGGTTGCAATGGAACACTCAGATTGGGTTGTAGCAATGCAATCTGAACTAGCTGAGTTTTAAAGAAACAAGGTTTGGAGCTTGATTCCTAAACCTAAAAATGTTTCGATTGTCGGATTAAAATGGATTTTCAAAAACAAAACCGACAAGGATGGAAATATTGTTCAAAATAAAGCACGATTAGTTGTTAAAGGATATTCGCAACAAGAAGGTATAGATTATGAAGAAACCTTTACTCCTGTCGCAAGACTCGAGGCTGTTTGAATATTTTTGGCTTATGCAGCTCACAAAGATTTTGATGTTTATCAAATGGATGTGAAGTGTGCTTTTCTCAATGGTGAACTCGAAGAAACAGTTTATGTTGAACAACCTCCAGGTTTCATAGATGAAAATTATCCTGATCATGTTTATATTTTAGATAAAGCAGTATATGGGTTAAAACAAGCACCAAGAGCCTGGTATGCAACTCTTACCAATTTCATAAAACAATCAAAATTTAAACAAGGATCAGTTGACCCCACATTATTTCGAAAGAAAGTTGGGAATCATCTGATGCTTGTTCAAATTTATGTCGATGATATTATTTTTGGCTCTACTGACCCTGCTTTGTCTAGTGAATTCGAATGTTTGATGAAAAGCCAGTTCGAAATGAGCATGATGGGTAAAATCAATAATTTTCTTGGTTTAAACATTCATCAAAGCAGAGATGGAATTTTCATCAATCAAGAAAAAAAACCAGGAATTTGCTCGAAAATTTTGGAATGACAAATAGCACGAAGTTAAGAGTACCAATGGTGGTTGGAACAAGGCTAACACCTTCGTTAGAGACACCTGTTGTTGATCTTAATTTATGATGGGTTTCGAGCAATACATCATTCCTATGGTGTACATGCAAACCCTAATAGCTTTTGGATCTAGTTTGTCTAATGAACATGCAATTGAATATCCAAAGCTATAAACCCTAGATCTAATAAACTAGAACTGAAATTAGGGTTTAGATATTACCTTTGATTGTTATACAACAATAACAATCAATCATTGGCTTCAGAAAGCTTAGGGTTTAGATATTACCTTTGATTTAAATCATTCTCTCTGTCTATGTATTGTTTCCCGACATCTGATTTATGACGACTGACAACAGACTACAATTGAACACATCAACTTAGTCCCGGCTTGTCCAAGCGCTTAGGATGTCATCACTAAACATCGAGGGGCCCACAGATATCTCGATTATCCCACTTTGGGTAAATGGAATGGATAACTTTGACTCAAATGCTTGCTTGCACCTACTAATCGAATCACACACAACAATAAGTTTTATAACACCAAGTTACTGGTGCGTTTACTTATCATCAATGTGCAACCGACCAGCAAATAACAACTCACACGCCTCGGAATATACAATGTTATCGTCTCACTAATCACCCGTGATAAATCCATGAAGTGATTCAAGTGAGCGTGGGTTTAATCCAATACTTTAATCTTATCAAAGCACTCATGAACTCTGTAGCAAACTTGTGCTATGTCTAAACACTTTAGAGAATCTACAGACAAATTCATGACAATCTTCCTTTATACTTACTTCCAACGTATGACCGACTGTGGAGGTTCGAATAACCCAGTTATTCTGGAAGTCAAAACATGCAAAGTGAAACTCAATAATAATATTAATCCTATATGGCCCCAAAACTTTTGAGCGTAAATAAAAACACTTTTATTTAAACACCATATTGATTACTCATTATTCATTGCTTACTGTTTCAGAAAATCAACTAACTACTCGAATTATAACCACAATTGTCCCATGCTCCAAGCATACACACTTTGGTTTCCTATGGTCCATACTTTGTGAAATAGATCAACTGAAAAACTTTTCCAATGAAACTCATTTCACAATCCCCAATCCAAATTCTTGCCACTTTTAGAATATGTCAGATTCTAACATTTTATGCAATGATTCTTTCGTAATGTCATAGCACAAAAGTTACCAAGACCCGGCTAATGAAATTACAAGGTATTCTATTGGAAATTGTTACAAGACAATTCCATAGACGTGAAGTCTCACATTCAAAGTACATTCCTTTGAACATCCTTCTCGCATAAAAGTTTCTAATCCAGACATATTTCTTAATATCCAACTCCCATTAATGGAAACATTTCCATATTTGCCATATGAAAACTCATTATTAATAGAATCTTATTTATTCATAATAATGTCAATATAGTCCATCCAGTACTATACTTCCAACTACTCACCAACGACAAATCCTCAGTGAACCTCAGATCGTCCTTTGATAGTTGTTTAATTATTTTAGTTAAAAGCGATTCTAGTCCCTTTTTCCCTCTTAATGCCCTAGGCATTTGGAAAATATTAGAACGGTCAAATATTATAGCATATGCAATCAATCCTATACTCGAAGCGTATTGGACACGATGCATACTGTCTCACATAAAGACGTGATACTTTATCATCCTTCTGCCATAATATTTTATGTGCCATGTTCCCATAATTCGAACTATGAAAAGGGATGCCGTAATCATAATCGAATTTTGAGAATGCACTATGTATCCTTGACTAAATTTATTAACATTTCTCGATCTAGGCTTTAGAATTTTGAAACGAAGTATAATATTCTCTCCCTTAATTATAGCAAAGCAACTTTTCAACCTTTGCAACTTTGCAAAGTGAATCTTTGTTTTTCTATAATTAATATTGTTAACTTGCAATACTTACCATAATAATCATGCTCCCACTAACATGATGATTATTTTCTTACCAGCATAACACTTATGCTCCCACTAGCTTTGACATGTATTCAGAAAACAATTGAACTTCCAGAAAACAATGCTTATTGGATTCCTTAAGTTCATATTTCTAATACCTAATGCTTTGATAAGCCTTTATCTAAGCTTTTTAAGCTCATACACCTTTGCCTTAGATAGCTCACATGTGTGTCTAAACAATTCAGAATTTATGTTACTAAGTCCCAAATGTTCAGACCAATTTGCCAAATCTCACAATTCGAGCTATGAAAAGGGATGCCGTAATCATAATCGAATTTGAGAATACAATTATCACAATTACTATCTTCTTAAAATCTCTCTTAGTGAAAGAATTTCCTCACAATTATTTTCATGAAGGAGGGAAACCTCATGACACTAAGATTTTAAAATGTATGTGTTCCTATCAATGTGAATTTGCCAAAACCAAAGTTTGCGACAAATCCAAACTCATATGGACCGAACGTGCTCAATCTCGATTTCTTGCCTCATGACAACACGAGTGCCCACCATGTCTTCCAAGTGGTTTAGCAACTCATCCTTACTTATCAATGTACTTTCCATTGATCAAGGTGCTTTGTCTTTATGCATTCACATGAGAACTCATAGAACTCACATGCATAATTAACTCAATTGGAATGGCACAGAAAAAGAGTATGTCATCCACGATAGGCTTTAAGCCTCAAGTCGTGTGCTAGTGATGATCAACTAGGTTTAACTCTTGATTTGTTATTGAAACCTTTCAAGACCATTAAGACTCCCACTGACTCCTTGACATATAAGATTCTCTTGTCAAGAAACATTCCTTGACAAAAAAAATATTCAAGAGTTAGTGTAGTTTTTATCAAGACTATCACTTCACATAATTGGTTCTAGTTGGTCTTTGTCTTATCCAAGACATCACAACTTACCAATCATAAATGTGCAGGAATAAGAAGACTTTTTCCAATTCCACATTTGTTGAGTGTTATAAACCTACTAAAGACGTGTCACTCAAGTCACAATCTTGGAGTATGATTCTGAAGACTTGATATTGGAACGAAGTATGATTGACTTATTGATTTAACTATTTCCATAATTCTTGATTCCTCTTCTTAGACATGCAAATGCACTAAGACTCACTTAGAGGACCAATTGAAAAATAGTTCTTAATCATTAAGACCTATCATAAAACACAATAAAAGGTACTCTCCCTTCTTCTTAGAATAGAGAAACGTTCATCTTTCTGCCTACTTGATTCTTCTTATTCGTTCTGCTATTGATTGAAACTCTTTCGATCAACTCAGAATTATACTTAATCTTATAAGTATAACCATATTTACTAAACTTTTAGTAAATCATGATGAATATCTTTATCACTCTTGTGATTGACTTGATCAATGCACAACCTAGTGTACTTGATCTCCTAGTCCTTCTCTTGACACTTTGTCAAAAATAGTCTAATTTCCAAATATGAAGTTTCACATTCATCACGCAACCTAGTTGTATGATTCCAAGTTTTTGTCCAATTGAAACTTGGGCGATGGGAATCTTCCCTTATTTGGCAAATTCTCGAGATTTCCACAAATAACATAATTAAGAATCAAATCCATTATTGCTAATAATAGAAACAATTAAACATCAATTTTTCATACACACCATTGCAAGGATAAATAAATAAGACAAAATCAAAATTTATTTTATTGTGGAAAAATTTGTCCTTACAATGCAGTTCAACTGAAAAACTATGCTATTTCATATTTCTTATCATTCTATCCGAACTCTAGAGTAGCAGCTCAAAAAATCTGATCTTCGAATCCATGCGATCGAAATCCATTTCTTCATGATCAGATTCAGCACGCTTCTTCCTTAAGCTTCCTCTCTTTTCTTTGATCTTGCAAAACATCAAAATGTAATCTTATCACATCATGTATTAAGAATCAAAAATAGGAACTTACAGAGTTAGATAATGGATTTTACCTGAAGTAGAGCCATATTCCTTGACTCTCCCATCTCTTAGATCTCTCAGGTAGTTTGGGCAGCTTCGTCTCCAATGCCCTTTATCTAGGCAATAAAAGCAAATGGACTCCTTTGGCACAGCACATGGGACAATCTCATGCTTAGTCCTTTCTGGACTTCCAATGTTTCCAGTGTCCATTGAAGTTTGGGAGTTTGATTCACCAGACAAATTTGCTTCACCAGCACGCCAAATCATTGCTGATTCAGCAGCTATAAGCAAATAGGTGAGATCAATGAGGGTCACGTCGTGGTCCATCATATAGTACTCTCTAACGAACTCACTATATGATTCAGGAAGCGACTGAAGAACCCAGTCAACAGCCAACATCTCTGAGATATCGACACCCATCATCCTTATCCTATCAATGTGTGACTTTATCTCCAAGACGTGTGCACACACAGGTTTCCCATCTTTGTGTTTACTTGCCAATAGGGCTTGAGTGAGCTTGAACTTTTCAAGCCTTTGAACGTGTGGGTTAGGGAGAATAATTAGAGGAGGTGGAGGAAGTGAAGCATGACTCTCATTTCCTTGATCGTATCGTGGAACGTCATCTTCATTTGGAAAGCTTGTTCCAAGGGACTTGGGAAGACCATTGTAAGATTTAGACATCTACAAAACGGGAGAAAATTCAAGTTAGTTGATAAGAATCCTTGATGTAACACCCAAAAGAAACATCAAGGCTGGGATCCAACACAATACTCTACAACCTAGAAGAGGGATGTCGTAATCTAGTTGCAGAATATTTGAAGGTAGGTAAATGACGATTTACCAATTCCCACCATGAAAAAAAAATGAAGTTTAAGTTTTAAATGAATTGAAACTCCTAGATCTTTTAAGATTCATTGAACTTTTCAATGGCATGTTTAATCTCGATTATGCCCTTCTATTTGTGACTGGGATGCCGAGGATTACAAATAAGGTGTGAATAACCATATGAATCTACGTGATGCACTCAATGATACTATCACCTAATCAATGTGTCGGTTAACCACACACGCTCCATTGATCTATGATAAACATCGAGCCACCCTTCACTACCAATGTCAACCCCAAATTAGTGTGCCGGTTAACCACACACGCTCCACTAACGTTTGACAAGGGTACGAAGTGTAATTCCATGGATTAGCATACAATTTCACATTTTGCCTAAAGTAACTAGAATTTGGGAATTTGTAAAGCATGTAGTTACTTTGTACTTCATTATACTTATAATGGAAGGTTTCGTCCTATCCTACCCGTTCGGCTAACGACCCTCCACTAGTCAAGAGTGCGGTGGGTAAGAGTGGATACCCATTCAATCGCCATTTTATAGGCAATTTCCTTAAACACCCCTTATAGACCAGCTTCGTGAATGAGGCCTACTAACGGTAAGACAGACTGTTTACTCATACATAGATATAGTATTAGACTTTTAATGTTATATATAGTATAGGGTGTATTTTACACTTTTAAAATACTAGGTGGTTTAGTTTAATAAATTATACTTTTAATTTAATTAAATGTAAACCAAAACTTTATGGATTTATTAACTCTCTTTTAATTATACACTTTAATTAATTAACAAAACCATAAGGGTGTAATTTGAACTTTTCAAAATGCGAGGGTTTTAGAATTTAACATTTCAAAATCAAACTTTTAATCAACTTTTAAATTCCAAAACTTGAGGGCAAGTTTTGAAACTTTTCAAAACATTTGGGATTAGAATTTAAATATTTCAAAATTAACTTTTAATCAAAAATTTAAATTCCAAAACTTGAGGGCAAGTTTTGAAACTTTTCAAAACAGTAGGGTTTAACTATTCAAATTTCAAAAACAAAACTTTTAGGTTCAAATTTAAACTATAAAACCTAAAGGGGAAAATTGAAACTTTTTCACAAGATAATTCAAATCTAAATTACAAATAATCAATCTTTATCTAATAAAACAAAAGATTATCTAAATTTAGACAATTATCTTCTATTTTGGCAAGGATAATCTCCAAATATTGATAAAAATCGGATTTTATTAATAAAAAAACGTTTTAGGCAATTATCCACTGCCAAAACAGGTCAAAATCCTGAAATCTGCTCCATCTGCGACTCTGACTCGTCGAGTCTAGCTTGGACTCGTCGAGTTCACTATGGACTCGGCGAGTTCAGCCATGGACTCGGCGAGTCCAGTCCCCAGAAACCTAAAAATTTCGATTTTAAGCATGAATAATCAACTATAGCATCAAATACATCAAACAAACAGCCCTAGGCTCTGATACCACTAATGGGTTTCGAGCAATACATCATTCCTATGGTGTACATGCAAACCCTAATAGCTTTTGGATCTAGTTTGTCTAATGAACATGCAATTGAATATCCAAAGCTATAAACCCTAGATCTAATAAACTATAACTAAAATTAGGGTTTAGATCTTACCTTTGATTGTTATACAGCAATAACAATAAATCCATGGCTTCAGAAAGCTTAGTGCCTCAAGTGTTGCACCTCTAATGGAGTCACAAACACCACTAAGCAATTGGATGAAGGAGAGAAGAGAGAGGAGGCACCAAAAACGGCTGGAAACCCTAATCCAAGTGTTAGCCACGTTTTTGGTGCCCAAGGGTTCCTTATATACTTAGGCTATTAGGGTTATCCAACAAGGAAACCCTAATTTGACTGCTTAAGCCCTAAGCAGCCCATGGACCCCTTCTGGAACATGCCTTGGACGATTTCTAATGGGCTTCCCCATAGAATTCGTCCAACCTATTATTCCAAGGTGATCCATAGCCCAATTGCAATTCTCCTATAATTACAATTCCAGTCCCCTAAGTTTAATTAATCTCTTTTAGCCACATAATTAATTCTTTATTAATTCTTGACTAATATTAATTAAACAATATGATTTCTCCTTTAATATATTATTCTCATAATATATTAATAAATCATAATTAAACATTTCTCTCCTTAATTCATCCTACATATTGTTATGGTGAAGGAAACCCAAAAGGACCATGCTCATAATCGGGTCAAGTACATACCAAAATAGTTGTGGACTTAGACACTAATCTAACACTTTATATAAGAGTATGATAGGTTCATTGTTTTATCTTGCAGCAAGTCGACCCGATATCATGTAATATGTATGTAATTGTGTTAGGTATCAAGCAAATCCAAGAGAACCACACTTGACTGCAGTGAAAAATATTTTTCGTTATCTCAAGGGAAAACTTCGTTAGGATTGTGGTATCCTTCGAAATCAGGATTTTTCATTCAAGCATTTTCGGATCCAGATCTGGGAGGATGTACACTTGATCGAAAAAGTACAAGTGGAGGATGTCAATTGTTAGATGGGAAGCTTGTAAGTTGGCAATCGAAAAAGCAAACTTGTGTTGCAATTTCCACTGCTGAAGCTGAGTATGTTGTAGTTGCCGCTTGTACTTCGCAAATCATATGGATCCAGAGTCAATTGCGTGACTATGCAATTAATATGAAAAAAGATTCCATTGTATTGTGAGTCACAAAGTGCTATACGCATTTGTCATAATCTAGTACAACATTCGAAAACCAAACATATTGCACTTCATTATCATTTCATTAAAGATCATGTGGAAGATGGCAATATTGAAGTTCATTTTGTAAAAACAACTGATCAGCTTGCTGATTCTTTTACAAAAGCATTGGACGAAAAATCATTTGTTAGAATTTTGACAGGATTGGGAATGATTGAAGCAAGTTCGGTTCCAGGACTACTTTCGAAAGAATAACAAACAAAGAAGATGTAAAAGTGTCGATTCAGAGGCATTATTGAATGGTTCAGAGGCGTATAATATTAACCATTCAGAGGTTACTGTTCATATTAAACGCTTCGATACGCTTCGTTTTCAACATTTGGGAAAGAAACGTTTCGTTAGTTTGGTACATTCTTAAGTTTTCGTTTATTTTTTAATTTCGAAAAATTGGAAAAACCAAAAATATTTTCGTTAATTTGTATTCTTTTCGAAAAATCAAAAATACCAAAAAGATTTTATTTTGTTATTTTTTTTATTTTTCGAAAAACTTAAAAACACAAAAATATTTTCTTTCTTTTCAAAAACATAAAAGACCAAAAAGATTTTTGTTATTTTGTATTTTGTCTTTTCTTTCTTAGTGCATATTCCAAGGAAGATTTACAAGGGTCATGCTTGCGTTTCTAGGGTAAGGTAAATTTTCAAAACTTTGTACTAGTTAGAATGTCCCTAGAAACATGCTGCAGCATGTCGACCCAAGCCTCCATTGACTCAATGTGTTATTTCGAAAGTCTTAATGAAATCTTTCATCAGGAAAATTTCTTCCCAATCAGGCTTGCATTCACATTAGTCTACTGAGCTACCTAACTCTTCTCAAATGAGTTAAGAGTTTTCTGCGTGGTCCAAAAATAGCAGAGGTACAACTTGGTTCGTGAATCAATCTTTTTCATCTCAAATTTCTTACACTTTCACACACAATGACATATATCCAAGAGATCTCTGGTCAAACCAATCAGGATTTAGACATATCAAACCTCTATGTTAATGATCTAATATCATGAAACCGTGATGAAAGTGAAACCCACATTATCGAACTCATTTAAGGAATTGACGGGGAACTATGTTCCAGATTTAACGAAACATTTGTTTCAGTACCAACTTTCGAAACTCCAAATCATATTCAATTCTTTTGCATGATCTTGATCAAATAGTCGAAACCCATGATATTTGTTACCCAACAGGATCCAGCTCAAAATTTTTTTTCTTGAATATGATTTCCGGGTGAGTTTCATTTGAAATTCGAAGTTACTTCAAATATTTCAATCAAAGTATACTTGTCACTGTCTACACTGGTCAAACAAGTAATTGTTGTTACAATTACTCACCTTATGTTTAGGTTGATATGTAACGAAAATTTTAAGCTACCCACGAAGCCATATAAAAGAAGCCCTTCGATACTTCTCTATAAGTATTCGATTGAAATTCATGGGAACATACACAAGCTGATGATTATCTCTCTTGATAATTAGCGAAGCAACCTTTGCCCGAGGTTTAATTGCTTTTGTGTCGAAATTTATTTTTCGACATCACAGATCCCAAATTTTTGTTAATTTGCTTCTTATCTTTGTCTATTGGCACACTGCACTCATGAAATCCTTGAGGTTCTGAGTACTACCAACTCAAGTTGATGATTTCACAAGTCTGGCATATGACTTCGTTTCTAAACCCAATAACGAAAGAGCCTAACCTCCATGCCGAAGGTTTTCGGTCTTATCCACTTGGTACTCACGAACAGTTTGATGTGACAGTTTGGCAACTTGCTCCGATTTTCAAGGTACTTTTTCTGACGTGGTGCTCATAACGGCTAGTGTTGCGATTTTCAAGGACAGACGTGGGTTACTCTGCATGAAACCATTTGGAATTCCATTGGGGTTACGTATAAAAGGAAATTCTTATCTCCTTTTATAATTACGCGTTCAAATTCTCAGACGATCAAAAAGCCCTAAATATTCTTTGTTCTTCAAGAATTTCTCAAAACCCTAATCAATGGTTGCTGATCCCACCAACATCACTGACGATGCATCATCTCAACAACCAATCATGAAGATTCAAAGCTCTAACTATCAAGTTGAGGCTGATGTTTTGTTGTACCCAGAAGAACTCAAGATAGTGATTGTTTCTCTTCAACATTCAAGTCTTGCCACTACTATGTTCAACGCCTTTGCTGTTCCGATGTCCTGGTTGTCAATGGTTGGTTCAACTGCTTCATACAGCAAAACACTAGATGTGATTACATTCAACTTGGTGAATGATAAGAAGGTTCGTCTTTCCAAGAAACTATTTTGTCAAAATCTTGGAATCGCCAATTCTCCACCGTACCATACTCTCACCAATACCCAAGTCGTTCACATGTTCAACGAGATGGGTCATCAACTCCCACTCACCAAGATTAGTGATTTTAAGAAGTCGAGCCTTCCAAGAATTTCGAACTTTCTGTTTGGTATTTTTCTTCGCTGTATGACTGGTAGAAGTTTTGGGTTAGACAAAGGAAGAATGGAAGTATATGTCATGGTTGCTGGCATTTACTATGATCTTGCTGTTGATTTCTCAACTCAAATGTGGAAAGATTTTCTGAATAGTGTGGAGAATACAAATGTGGTACAAGGGATTTCGTGTGCTCGATACTGGAGTTTAATACTTCAGTATGCTTATGAGAAGGAGGGTATTCAAGTTTCTGTTGATGAAGATAAAGCAGAATTTATGAAGTATCACTTTCCAAAGTCAGTGGAAGATGATTCAGAGGTTTTCCCCAATGTTGTTGGCATTCCTGATAGTATGCTTAAGAAGATTGATCCATCAACTTCTGTCTTGGTGGCTTATTTGAAGAATGCGAATCCTTCCATTACAACTGGTGTTTTGTTAGAAAGCACTAATCAAGGTACATCCAAGAAGTCGAAGAAGTAAAAGAAGGTTCCTGAAGAGGTTGTTGTTCAAGAAACTCCCAAGAAAGTCAAGTCTAAATCTCCTAAGAAGATTATGGTTGAACAGGAGAAAGTTTCGAAGAAAATTGAGAAGCCTAAGAAGAAGGTAGTTGCTGAATCTTCGAAGGACATCATTCCTTCCAAATCAGGGTTTTTTAAGCGCCTACGGAAGATGTATCATACGTTTCGAACCTCGTCTGATGATCTCTCACCAACTGTTCGAAAGACACAAATAAACAGTAGAGGAGTAATCATTCATGCTATACCAGCCTCGGTGTCTCCATCTTCGAAGAAAAGACGAGCTGAGGATGTGGCAAAACATATTGTTGGAAAGCGAAAGAAGAGGAAGTTGGTTATTCATGAAGGCTCATCTGATAGTGAAGTTGTCCCAGAAACGCCATTGGGCTCCAATTCTCCACCATTGTCCTTACCACAAACCACTACCAGTATTTCCTCAACAACAACTACACCTCCACTCGAAATTGTTATTACCAAATCAGTTACTGAGGAGGTTCCAATTTCTAATATTGGTGCAAAGGTATCTAATACGGGTGCACATGTTAAGAAGAGTGTTGAAGGATTACAATCAATGATAACTCAAGGTATTCCTATTCCATCTTTGTTCGCACCTATTTCAACAGTTGATGTTTTACTTCCACCTTTTGTCACTCAAGTTCAAACAATTACCAAATCACCTACCTTCGAACATATTCTCGAACAGCCAATTACCACTCTTTTTCAATCTCAATCCACCAATACACCAAAACCCAATTACGATGATGAAACAGATGGAGGAGGTTTCGGAGGAACGTTTGATGATCTTCAATTTGATTCCGAAGAAGAAGATATACCAGATCACATGTTGATGCCTGGTAAGCAATTTAAAATTCTGAACAGGAAGCTTAACTCTATTCTCCAATCACAAGCTGATTCTGGTGCAAAGAATTCGGTATCGGGAATAGAGGTTGATGTTCTGTTGAAGGCAATGGAGCTTCGAATGCAGAAGCAATTGGATGTGATGGATAAAAGCAATGAGTTGAGGGTCAAGGCTCAGGCTGATTCGTTTAATAATGAAATTAAAGATCTTCGTATGACAGCAAAAGAACGACATGTTCTTTTTGTTAAAGATGTCAAGACAGTACGTGAAGATGTTAATCGAAAACTTGAGGAGCTGAAGGTTGAAGTCTCAAAAGAGATAAATGAGCTGAATTCTAATTATTCGATAATCAAGTCGAATGTTGACACCATTGCGGCTGCGGTCACAAAGATTGATGAATGGTATCAATCATTATCTCCTCAGTTTGATACAAAGGCTAAAGAAGATCCTCAAATTTTCGACAAGATGGGAACTTTAATTGATGAATTGAAAGAATTGGTTTCCAAACCTGCTCCAACTTCGTTTTTAACTCCTGAGTTTTTAACTCAGAAGTTACACAGTTTGGATCAAGCTATTCAGAAGGCTGTTGCTCCAATTTTGAAGTTTGCAAACATGTTACCTACTGGAGCCCCACCTGTTGTCACAGGGTGCAAGGGGGAGAAAAAGAGAAGAAAACTCAAGGAGGTAAAACTTTGAAGGTTTTGAATGAAGGTGTCACACCCCCAAACCAAGGATGGTGGAAACGTCCGGGGGTGGAGGACTTCATGTATAGTATCATAACAACAATTGTAATAGTAATTGAAGCAAACACAACCAACATATATATAATTGAAAAAGTGACATCATTGTATGAATTACATGTTTACGAATCAATTACAATATGTTGACAAAATATGAAATAGTAGACGCCTTAGCGCCCCATCCTCAAAAGCACTTGGTTACCTGTTTAATGATTTCCTGAGAATACAAGTTGTTTGAAAAAGTGTCAACACAAAGGTTGGTGAGTTCATAAGCTTTTGTTTGGTATTATTAAAAGCCTTTCGTTTGTAAAAGTAGTATTTGTGTTAGAAAATCCAATATTTTCCTTAATGTGTAAATGTAGTCTTAAAACCCAAAGACCGAAATGTACAAGTAATTTGTCATATTTATAGTAAAACAATGCAAGTTTAAATCGACATAAACTCGTTAAATTTTAATGAAGTTCCCGTAAATTCCAATGTTTATTAATACTTTATGTGAGTTTATTATAACCATACTATGACCAAGGTTGCCTAAAACGACGTTCTTCAGGCGTCGGAAATGTTATGACATTTGTCACCCCAGACCTATCGGTCTAACTGTTGCATGCAGTTTAGGTGTGGGTTTGTCAAACCCAATATAGATCTATACACAACTATCACGCTCTCCCTCAAGGAGACTCTGGTTACAATACAGGACTTAATGGTAATTTGAAGTAAATGTCTCACAAAGTCATTAACGGAATTACGTGTTATGAAAACTTGGTACCGTATGGCCGTACCTTGCTTAATGAAAATATCCTTTGTATAAATGTACCCTTTTTAAATGTATGTGTTATGTAATGTATCATAAACTATACCTATTATAGTTTATCAACCAAGGGTAGTACGTAGTAATGTATGCAAACTATATTCAAAATAGTTTATTAAATGTTTGAATGTATCGGTTGTACTTTGATTATAATCACTTGTTATTCTTTATATTTTATATGTCCAAATCCATTTGTAAACTGATGTGTGTCTAAATATTAAGATAAAATGTCATATATTGCAATAACATATAATCACATAAAGATATACACCTTGCTCAACATGTTACAAGGTGAAATGAAATTGACAGCAACTTTTCGTTGAATACAGTTTATGTTACTGTTCTTAGAAAATTTATAGAAAAATCATCAAAGCTCTAAATCCAAATCCGCAAATTCTGAGAGTTTGGAATATGAGTCTAGTTTGTTTGTAAATTTTATCATGATTTTTAGTGATCTCTAACAGAGGTGAAAATGTTCATAATCACAGACTGGTCCGGGTTTGCCTCTGAAATGATAGGCAGTTTTGTAAAAATCACCATAAATTGTAGAAAAATCATATGGAGATGTGCAAGTAGCCATTTTAAAGCTAAGAGTTTGAACTACTTGCACCTGGAACAGTTTTGAAAACTAAAATATTTAAGTTGACCAAAACAGTCCGTGATCGAAGTTCATCTTTTCTGATGTAATCTGATAGAAAAAGTTTAATTGTGTTCTTGATGATTTTACTTGTATTCCCCCCTTAAAACTTAAGAAAAACATGTAAATGTAGGGGTATGAACTCACCTTATGTGGTTTCAGTAGATGAAAGTGAGAGAGAGGAAGTATTCAACCCAAGAACACTAAGAAGATGTCTTGATGATTCGAGAATCTAACACCGAATAAGATGGAATTTGTGTAAGATATCATTGATTTGAGTAGAATGGAGTGTAATAATTATATGAATGATGAAGATACTTACTAATTGAAGAAAGAAATCCCTGAAGAAAGCCTTGAAGTTCTTGAAGTTGAGAGAAAAGATGAGAGAATTTTGGAGAGTGTCCTTTGGTTGCTAAGTGTAGAATGAAAGAAATTAATGGAGAATGAGGAGAGAGGATCAATCCTACAGCTCTTAGAACGTCAGAAGAGCTGGAGATTGGGTGTAAAGGTCCACTAAGGAGACAAGGGGTAGTGGGAAAGAGTGGCTGATCATAGAGTGAGGTGGTGGTGGTTTGCTTTTGCCATAAATTAAGGAAAAGCAAATATTCCCTCAATAATTAGTTCAACCACTAATTCTTTTAATATATTTTTATAAAAACCCTGGAGATTTATATATTTTGGGGCCTTAGTTTATAAAATAAAGTTTTGGGTGAAAATCCCACGTTAAAATAATGAAAAACGAAGTTAAAACGAAGTCGTAGTCGAAAAACCGGTAAAAAGGGGCCGTCTGCGAGACCCCTCGCATGGAGGCCGGATTCGGACCCTCGCATGCGAGGCTGCTGTCTGATGGCTTCGGATTCGGTCTCATGAGAGGCTTCAGCTTCGGTCCTGATGAGAGGCTTCAGATCCGAGGCCTCGGATGAGAGGCTTCGGTCCTGAAGCTTCAGTTCCAGGTCCTTAAGGCTATTTTACCCGATTTTACCCCGTTTCAAGCGATTTTTGACCCGGTTAAGGGTCGATATGACCCAAATGATTACAAAAAGTTAAAGTAACTTTTGAGAGAGATTTGGGAGAGATTTCAAATAGAAAGAGATAGAGAGAAAACGATTTAGAGAGGTTTTGTTTGTGATTAATTTGAGTGTCCGGCTTCACAACGCAAGGTTCGTAAACCCCGTTAAACCGTGTTTTAGTGTCGTACACAATCCCGATGATTGTGCAATAGTGTTTTATCGCTTTGGTTCGTTGTTTAGCACTGTTAAGGCTAAGGAAAATCAAACACATGAACTTTCCAAATGATGATTTCTCATTAAAATAGCGAATTGTATAGTGATTACATAACGTAAACCCTAACATACAAGGGTTATTGGAGTTGACCGGTTTGACTTGTTGACTTTGTTTGACTTTGACTTGACCGAAATTTGACGGTTGTCACATCATCCCCCCGTTAGAAGGAATTTCGTCCCGAAATTTTCATTTTGACTGGGATTTCAAGAGTTTGGGAAGAGATGTGGATACTTTTGTTTCATCTGATCCTCGCGTTCCCAGGTGAATTCGGGTCCTCGTTTAGCGTTCCAACGGACCTTCACGATGGGAATACGACTTTGTTTCGTTCGTTTGATTTCCCGATCCATGATTTCGACTGGTTCCTCCACGAAGTGGATATTTTCATTAACTTCGATTTCGTCGAGTGGTATTACGAGTGTCTCATCAGACAAACACTTCTTTAGGTTCGACACGTGAAATGTGGGATGTACTTTGTCGAGTTCCTGAGGTAATCGAAGTTTGTATGCTACTGGCCCAATCCTAGCAAGGATTTCGAATGGCCCGATGTACCTTGGATTTAGTTTCCCGCGTTTGCCGAATCGTATCATTCCTTTCCAAGGGGAAACTTTTAGTAGTACACGATCACCGACCTGGAATTCCAAGGGTTTGCGTCGTTTGTCTGCGTAACTCTTTTGCCGATCGCGAGACGCTTTCAGTCTTTCTCGAATTTGAACGATCTTTTCTGTGGTTTCCCTTATGATTTCAGGGCCAGTGAGGGTGCTATTAGAGACTTGCCCTCTAGCTAGCTGTGTATCCCCCACCTCAGCCCAACACAGGGGTGATCTGCATTTGCGACCGTAAAGAGCTTCGAATGGAGCGACTTTGATGCTAGTATGATAGTTGTTATTGTAGGAGAATTCGATAAGCGGTAGATGGGTATCCCATGCTTTACCTAAGTCTATCACACAAGCTCTTAACATGTCTTCCAACGTTTGAATGGTTCGTTCGCTCTGTCCGTCGGTTTGTGGGTGGTAGGCCGTACTCATGTCAAGCCTAGTTCCCAATGATTTTTGTAGAGACTGCCAAAACCGTGAGGTAAATCTACTATCTCTATCGGAGATAATGGATATCGGCACACCATGGAGTCGTACAATCTCTCTGATGTACGTTCTAGTCAGCTTCTCCATCTTGTCGGTTTCTTTTATCGGTAGGAAGTGTGCTGATTTGGTCAATCTGTCTACGATTACCCATATGGTGTCAAGCCCGCCCGATGTCTTAGGCAGCTTGGTTATGAAGTCCATGGTTATTCGTTCCCACTTCCACTCAGGTATATCCGGCTGTTGTAATAGCCCGGATGGTTTCTGGTATTCGATTTTGACCTTGGCGCAAGTCAGACACTTGCTCACATAGGTAGCAATCTCAGCTTTCATGTTCGGCCACCAGTATAATTTCTTGAGGTCCAGATATATCTTATCTGACCCGGGATGGATGGAATATCGATTCTTGTGTGCTTCATTCATGATGACGTCTCGGAGTCCACCGAACTTCGGTGTCCAGATTCGATTCATGAGATAACGTACTCCATCATCCTTGACTTCTAAGTTTTTATCCATTCCCCTTAATGTCTCTCCTGCCACCTTTTCTGGTTTCAAAGCTTCTAGTTGAGCTTCCTTGATTTGTATGGTCGTGTGGGAATGGATCGTCATTGTTAAGGATTTTACTCGGCGGCCCGAGTACTCCTTCCTGCTTAGAGCATCAGCCACTACATTGGCCTTACCCGGATGATAACGAATTTCGCACTCGTAGTCATTCAGCAACTCTACCCATCTCCTCTGTCGCATGTTGAGCTCTTTCTGATTGAGGATATGCTGAAGACTTTTGTGATCAGTGAAGATAGTGCATTTCGTGCCGTAGAGGTAGTGTCTCCAGATCTTCAAAGCGAATACCACTGCTCCTAATTCCAGGTCGTGCGTAGTATAATTAACCTCGTGCGTCTTAAGCTGTCTTGATGCATACGCGATAACCTTCCCTCTCTGCATGAGCACACATCCGAGGCCTTGATTCGAAGCATCACAGTACACTACGAAGTCCTCGGTTCCCTCTGGGAGAGACAAGATCGGTGCGCTGCATAGGGCTTGTTTTAACGTTTGGAAAGCAGTTTCTTGTTTATTTTCCCATTTGAATATCACACCTTTCTGCGTCAAGGTGGTGAGTGGTTTCGCAATCTTGAAGAAGTTTTGTATAAATCTTCGGTAGTAGCCAGCAAGCCCAAGGAATTGTCGAATTTCGGTTGGCGTCTTGGGTGCTGACCAATTATCGATTGCCTTGATCTTGGAGGGATCCACATGTATGCCTTTCTCACTTACCACATGGCCAAGGAAATCCACTTCTCTAATCCAGAATTCACACTTAGAGAACTTAGCATAAAGCTTCTCCGCTCTTAGTGTCTCTAGCACTTGGCGTAGATGTAGGCAATGCTCTTCTTCGCTTCGCGAGTAGATCAAGATATCGTCGATGAATACGATTACAAACTTGTCTAGGTAGGGTCGACACACTCTATTCATTAGGTCCATGAATACCGCAGGTGCGTTTGTTAAACCGAAGGACATCACCGCAAACTCGTAGTGCCCATAGCGAGTTCTGAATGCAGTTTTGGGAATATCTTCTTCTTGAACTCGTAGCTGATGGTAACCTGACCTTAGGTCGATCTTTGAGAAGAAATTTTCTCCCTGGAGTTGGTCGAAAAGGTCGTCGATTCGGGGTAGAGGATATCGGTTCTTGATGGTGAGTTTGTTTAGTTCCCGATAGTCGATGCACATGCGAAAGGATCTGTCCTTCTTTACAAAAAGGACTGGTGCTCCCCAAGGTGAGAAGCTTGGTCTGATGAACCCTTTGCTCAAAAGCTCGTTCAACTGACTGGACAACTCTTGCATTTCTGTTGGTGCGAGGCGGTATGGAGCTCTGGCTACGGGGGTAGCTCCGGGTATTAAGTCAATTCTGAAATCGACTTGTCGTGCGAGTGGTACACCAGGAAGATCTTCTGGGAACACATCCGGGAAGTTACACACTTCGGGGATGTCTTTGATGTCTTTCACGTCTTGTTTCTTGTCTACTACGTGGGCCAAGAAGGCGTGGTACTCCTTCCGGAGATACTTTTGGGCTTTAATGCATGAGATGATTTGTAAATTCGCACTAGGTTTGTCACCATAGATGAGAAGGGTTTCGTTATTTGGTAGATTGAGGCGAACGGCCCTTTCGTAACATAGAATGTCGGCACGGTGAGGAACTAACCAATCCATCCCGATGATTACGTCGAAGCTTTTTATGGTGACCGGCATCAGGTCAATTTTAAATGTATGGTTGTCTAGAGTGAGAGTACACTCTGAGTATATATCGCTAGTGCGTTCTACTTTCCCATTTGCCATTTCTACTACATAAGTATCCTTTAGTGATTAGGGATTTTGTTCAAGTAATTGTTTATATTGGTGGCTCACGAAACTCCTCTCCGCTCCACTATCGAATAGTACGCATGCATAAGAGTTATTGAGGAGAAACGTACCGGTAACCACCGCGGGATCCTCAACTGCTTCCCCATGTCCTATTGCCAGGATTCTTCCTACTCCACCAGCATTAGGGGCTTGTGCTTTGGGGCAGTTTCTTTTGAAGTGACCTGCGTCTCCACAGTTGTAGCAGGTTCGGGTTGCCCCCGTACTGGCGACTTGGTTGATTGGTCGAGCCGGCGCTTTACAGAAACGAGCAGTGTGCCCCTTCCTGTCGCAGTTGTTACAGTGCATCTCCCTACAAGCACCATTGTGGTGAAAGTTGCACTTGTTGCACTTGGGTAGGGTTCCAGCATATGGCTTCGGTGGTGCAGTAGTGGCAGCATTAGTGGCAGCATGGACAGCAACAGTTTGTTGCTTCTTAGCGGGGTCCTGTGCTGGTTGGCTCTTCTTTTGGTTCCAGAACTTCCTTTTGTTGTTTCCCCCTTTTGATTGATCAGTGGTGGTGGTTATAGTATTATGACCGGCTCGGTGGTCAACAAGTTGTTGTGCCAGCTCCCTGGCACTGTCAAAAGTAGTTGACCTTGAAGCCAGGACACTACTTTGCACTTGGGGAGACAGTCCCCAAAGGTATCGCTCCACCTTTTTCTCCTCCGGAGTAACCATTGTTGGGCAGAGGAGAGCCAATTCATTGAATCGGGTGGTGTAGGTTTCAAGGTCGGAGCCCGTCATCCTGAGGTTCCAAAGTTCTTGTTCCAGCTTTTGAATTTCACCTCTCGGGCAGTACTCCTTCATCATCAAGGTTTTTAGTTCTGCCCAGGATATGGAGCTAGCCACTTCGAGAGTAAGTGAATTAATCCGACAGTTCCACCAAGTAAGGGCCCGGCCGGTGAAAGTGAAGGCTGCGAACTTAACTTTGCTCGCTTCGGGGCAAGAGCACACTTGAAAGACTACTTCAGTCTTTTCAAACCATTGCATTAAAGTGATGACTCCCCCGCTCCCATTGAAGTTGTCGGGTTTGCCATTGGTGAAGTCTTTGTAGGAACACTCTCTTGTACGCCACGTACTGTCTCCGTGGTTAGAGTTTGTAGCACCCGATACAGAACCACCAGCTCCGTTTGTCCCTATCTGCTATATTGCGGCCGCTACGGCTGCTGTTACTGCAGCCTGGAACATCGCAGGATCAAACTGTGGAGGCAGCGGCGGAGGAGGTGTTGCTGTGTTGCCGGAAGGTCTTGGTCTTCTCCTTGGCGGCATGGTTCTGTCATAAGTCGTAAACCAATGTACTTTTAGTAAAAGTATATTTATAGGAAGAGAAATCTTTTATACATAAAGTATATTATTACGTTGTTTTCCGGTATGTTTACGATACATACGATTTTATACTTTTAATTGACCCAATACATTGGGTTATGAGGTAAAATGAAAGTATAAAATATTTTATTTGAGTTTCCTTGTTTCCAAGTATATGACTGTTTGTAAAATTTTCACATATACTAATTTAGTCGGGACATAATTAATATATTATATTTTAAAATGATCTTTATCGGTTACTTAATTAGTTGCAAAGTGCATACCAGTCATATGTGATTAAGATATAATAGTCCTTCGAATAGATGACCCTAACTCCAAGACCACAACCAAACAAGGACAGGAAGTGAAACAAAGATACATAAATTCTAAGTCTATAGCATCTTAGTTACATATGACCTTAGCGCATCCACTTAGCAGCTATTGATCTATAAATAAAGACCTATTTAACTCTCAGATAATTTATTATAGTAACACAAAATACTCCTATAGTATTTGTAAATGTTTAGTTTTGAGTTCTTAAAGTATCCTTTGTAGTGTGTTATTAGGTTTGTTAGATTTGTTGCCCATCCTGACCATCCCCCGGTATATGCAAGTCAATTCCCGGACAGATATAGTTGATCAGGCTATATCCTTCCCAGATTTAATCCACATATACTAAGGCATACTCAAAATGTTCAACTCTTCTTCTTTTGCTTTATGTTTTCGCTAGTTATGATACCATGCGAGCATGTAATGTATGTATGTATACTTTAATCAAGAAAATCATTTATTTTCTAAGAGTATATTTATTTGAAAAATGCACAAATCAGAGACTATTAGTCCCAATTGTGTTTATAGTTTGTATATCTTATGTGGTTTGATATACTTAATTCACTATAAACTGTGCTCTGATACCAATCTGTCACACCCCCAAACCAAGGATGGCGGAAACGTCCGGGGGTGGAGGACTTCATGTATAGTATCATAACAACAATTATAATAGTAATTGAAGCAAACACAACCAACATATATATAATTGAAAAAGTGACATCATTGTATGAATTACATGTTTACGAATCAATTACAATATGTTGACAAAATATGAAATAGTAGACGCCTTAGCGCCCCATCCTCAAAAGCACTTGGTTACCTGTTTAATGATTTCCTGAGAATACAAGTTGTTTGAAAAAGTGTCAACACAAAGGTTGGTGAGTTCATAAGCTTTTGTTTGGTATTATTAAAAGCCTTTCGTTTGTAAAAGTAGTATTTGTGTTAGAAAATCCAATATTTTCCTTAATGTGTAAATGTAGTCTTAAAACCCAAAGACCGAAATGTACAAGTAATTTGTCATATTTATAGTAAAACAATGCAAGTTTAAATCGACATAAACTCGTTAAATTTTAATGAAGTTCCCGTAAATTCCAATGTTTATTAATACTTTATGTGAGTTTATTATAACCATACTATGACCAAGGTTGCCTAAAACGACGTTCTTCAGGCGTCGGAAATGTTATGACATTTGTCACCCCAGACCTATCGGTCTAACTGTTGCATGCAGTTTAGGTGTGGGTTTGTCAAACCCAATATAGATCTATACACAACTATCACGCTCTCCCTCAAGGAGACTCTGGTTACAATACAGGACTTAATGGTAATTTGAAGTAAATGTCTCACAAAGTCATTAACGGAATTACGTGTTATGAAAACTTGGTACCGTATGGCCGTACCTTGCTTAATGAAAATATCCTTTGTATAAATGTACCCTTTTTAAATGTATGTGTTATGTAATGTATCATAAACTATACCTATTATAGTTTATCAACCAAGGGTAGTACGTAGTAATGTATGCAAACTATATTCAAAATAGTTTATTAAATGTTTGAATGTATCGGTTGTACTTTGATTATAATCACTTGTTATTCTTTATATTTTATATGTCCAAATCCATTTGTAAACTGATGTGTGTCTAAATATTAAGATAAAATGTCATATATTGCAATAACATATAATCACATAAAGATATACACCTTGCTCAACATGTTACAAGGTGAAATGAAATTGACAGCAACTTTTCGTTGAATACAGTTTCTGTTACTGTTCTTAGAAAATTTATACAAAAATCATCAAAGCTCTAAATCCAAATCCGCAAATTCTGAGAGTTTGGAATATGAGTCTAGTTTGTTCGTAAATTTTATCATGATTTTTAGTGATCTCTAACAGAGGTGAAAATGTTCATAATCACAGACTGGTCCGGGTTTGCCTCTGAAATGATAGGCAGTTTTGTAAAAATCACCATAAATTGTAGAAAAATCATATGGAGATGTGCAAGTAGCCATTTTAAAGCTAAGAGTTTGAACTACTTGCACCTGGAACAGTTGTGAAAACTAAAATATTTAAGTTGACCAAAACAGTCCGTGATCGAAGTTCATCTTTTCTGATGTAATCTGATAGAAAAAGTTTAATTGTGTTCTTGATGATTTTACTTGTATTCCGCCCTTAAAACTTAAGAAAAACATGTAAATGTAGGGGTATGAACTCACCTTATGTGGTTTCAGTAGATGAAAGTGAGAGAGAGGAAGTATTCAACCCAAGAACACTAAGAAGATGTCTTGATGATTCGAGAATCTAACACCGAATAAGATGGAATTTGTGTAAGATATCAATGATTTGAGTAGAATGGAGTGTAATAATTATATGAATAATGAAGATACTTACTAATTGAAGAAAGAAATCCCTGAAGAAAGCCTTGAAGTTCTTGAAGTTGAGAGAAAAGATGAGAGAATTTTGGAGAGTGTCCTTTGGTTGCTAAGTGTAGAATGAAAGAAATTTATGGAGAATGAGGAGAGAGGATCAATCCTCCAGCTCTTAGAACGTGGGAAGAGCTGGAGATTGGGTGTAAAGGTCCACTAAGGAGACAAGGGGTAGTGGGAAAGAGTGGCTGATCATAGAGTGAGGTGGTGGTGGTTTGCTTTTGCCATAAATTAAGGAAAAGCAAATATTCCCTCAATAATTAGTTCAACCACTAATTCTTTTAATATATTTTTATAAAAACCCTGGAGATTTATATATTTTGGGGCCTTAGTTTATAAAATAAAGTTTTGGGTGAAAATCCCACGTTAAAATAATGAAAAACGAAGTTAAAACGAAGTCGTAGTCGAAAAACCGGTAAAAAGGGGCCGTCTGCGAGACCCCTCGCATGGAGGCCGGATTCGGACCCTCGCATGCGAGGCTGCTGTCTGATGGCTTCGGATTCGGTCTCCTGAGAGGCTTCAGCTTCGGTCCTGATGAGAGGCTTCGGATCCGAGGCCTCGGATGAGAGGCTTCGGTCCTGAAGCTTCAGTTCCAGGTCCTTAAGGCTATTTTACCCGTTTTTACCCCGTTTCAAGCGATTTTTGACCCGGTTAAGGGTCGATATGACCCAAATGATTACAAAAAGTTAAAGTAACTTTTGAGAGAGATTGGGAGAGATTTCAAATAGAAAGAGATAGAGTGAAAACGATTTAGAGAGGTTTCGTTTGTGATTAATTTGAGTGTCCGGCTTCACAACGCAAGGTTCGTAAACCCCGTTAAACCGTGTTTTAGTGTCGTACACAATCCCGATGATTGTGCAATAGTGTTTTATCGCTTTGGTTCGTTGTTTAGCACTGTTAAGGCTAAGGAAAATCAAACACATGAACTTTCCAAATGATGATTTCTCATTAAAATAGCGAATTGTATAGTGATTACATAACGTAAACCCTAACATACAAGGGTTATTGGAGTTGACCGGTTTGACTTGTTGACTTTGACTTGACCGAAATTTGACGGTTGTCACAGAAGGCAAAGACAAGTCCACAACTGTCGAAAAAGTGATACCTACTCAAGTTTCAACGAAGATAGTATCAACTAAAATCATCACTCCAATTGTTTTGAAAGTCAATACAACACAAGCCATCAAAACCACAACAAAGCCAATAGTGAAAGGGATTGTGTTCGGTTCAAAAACTGAAGGAGGGAGTTCAAGTTCTTCAAGGCCAAAAGTTTCTGAAGCTGATAGAGATAAAGGGAAAGTGATTGTGATTGAAAAATCAAAAGAAGAAAGGAAGGCTAAGATAGAAGCTGAAATGGAGAAAGAGAGACATATTCAAAGCATAATGAGGCTTCGTGTGAATGATCCACCTCACATGAATAAGGGAGATCCTAATAAGTTGCATAGTTACGAAAACATCGAAGCCAGAGTGTCATACAATCAAATGTATGCATTCGAGAAGAAACCGCGAAGGAGTTATTCTATCGAAAATTCTGATATGAATCAACTCGACTTTCCTATTAACGAAATGATGTTCATAACTGCTCAATATAAGGTGATAGAGAAGTTCAAGAACGAAGATGACTTTCTTCATATGAAAGTTAGGTTTCATGCTGTTGTGGGAAAGGAACAAGAAGAAGTGTGGTCACTCATCAAGATCACAAGGGTGTTGAGTATCACAAAAGACGTAATGTTTGAGAACATGATACAGATTTTTCGTTATCATGTTTTTAGAGAAAACAAGGTTGCATGTGATTTCTCGGTTGCGGATTTCCCTCTCATGAACTTGAATGATCTTATTCAATTTGCTTTAATTCTGAAAGAGATGGATGCTTCTCAACTTCAAGGAACTGATTAGGAAATTTTGAGACTAGGTCTTGGTCATATCAAAATTTTCATAGACAATTATTATGATTGTCTAGCCTTGACTGATGTTGAATTGTCAACGGCAGTTGGGAAGGAAGTAAAAGTGGCTATAGAAGTGTCGAAGTCACAAGTTGAACTGAAGAAATATGCTGATGGGGAGATTTGTTTGAAGCCGTTTAGATTGGTATTTGCTGGAAAAGACAAGAATGGGAAAGTTAAAAGATTTTTGTTTCAAGCAAGTGAAGTGGAAAGATATACGGCAACTCAATATACGAATTTCATTGTTCGTATGAATAACTGCAAAAAGAACAATGATGGTGATAAAGCTGAGCTAAAGAAGGTGATGAGCTGGTATTCGGAGATTCGCAGAATGATGCATTTTGCTGCACAGATTCTCACGAATTGAGAAGTTCGACATGATTACAAAGGGGGAGCTTGTAGAGTCGAAATATCTTGTAATATGTCGAAGTCTGTGTAATAGATAGTTTCGTATGTTTCCTTATGTATTTGCTAAGGCATCTTTTTGACGAAGCTTAATGTCTAGCCTTAGTATTTTTTGTACTTTCAGCCTCCTATAAATAGGAGCTGAACATTGTCACAACTAGCATTCTAGCTAGGAAATTCTGTACTCTTGTAAACATTATCTATTGTAAACTGGTAAACCCGAATTCATTTTATGCTTGAAATTCAACCTATGGAAGCATATTCAAACCTAGATTCATCAAGTAAAGTTGAAAACCCTAGAAATCCCGGTTTAAGTCCATTATGGATTAGGATTTCCTTATTGGGCCTAATGGGCCAATAAACTTCCAATGTGACTATTTTGGGCTTAGAACTCGTAATTGGGCTCTAATTCAAGCCACTTTCATAAAATTTAACATTTTGGGCCATAATGGGCCCAAAATGAAATAAATTACCTTAATGAGCCTTGTTGGGCCATAACAAATCCAATAAGCCCTAATGGGCCATAAAACTCATTCTTTTATGCAATTTGGGCCGTAAACTACCCTAAGGGTCCAATGGGCCGGAAACCATCAATTTGGGCTTCATATTATGGACTCTAGCACAAAAGGCCCAAGCCTTTCTTTTCCTTCTCTCTCTCTCGGCCCAACTACAAAAAAAGGAGAAGAGTTTACTTTTAAGGTTGCCACCTCACTATTACACTTCATACTCCTATGCAAGACCCAACATGTATCCAAGCTAGTTATTCACCACTCGCTCTCCCCTCTCTTCTTCTACTCTCGGTCGAGGATCACCAAAACACACACACACATCACAACAAACTCTCTCAAATTCTCTCAAGACTCATCCATATTCTTCATCCAAAATTCTCAAAACTTTTGCTTGTATTTCAAGAGGTTTTCAGAAGATAATCATCATTCTTGGTAAGTCTTTACACCTCCAAGTTTTATCATTCCATTCTCTTTATAGATCACTCTTTTAAGCAAAGTTTTGGTGATTTTGCTTCCTAGAGCTTCTTAAGTTCGAAATCAACTCTAGAAGGCTTGCTAGGACCAAAAATATCCTTCACACCTTCTTCAAAACCGAAGCAACTAAGCAAAGGTGAGTTCATACCCCTCTATTTTCGGTTTTCATATGATTTATGGGGGAGAATACAAGTAAAATGTGAAGATCTATGTGTATTTGTATGTTATGTGTGATTTCTTGTGTTTTTGTGGTAAATATGTGCTAAAAATGAAAGATATTTCGATATTTATAGTTCAAGAAGGAAAAATATGTGATCTAGGTCATATTTCACTTAACATGTCAAGATAAACTACTATACAAGCTTTAAAATAACACACTACAACGTAAAACTCATTATTAGACTATTTTTGTCAAATAAACAAAAGTTTGGGAAAAAGTTGTCATTTACGGTTTTTACAAGGCTCAAAATGTCAAAACAGTTAAAATGGAAGTTTCTATGAACATTATGTTTTTCAAAGGACTAAAAATGAAATTTGTAGCTTATTGGGCTAAAATTTTGGGCTTTTCGACCCATAGGCCCAAAGTTGCGAAAAATATGGTTTAAGGGGGGCTGAAATGGTAAATTTCTCAAAACAGTGGGTAGAAAAGTAAATAAATCTATTTCTGGGGTTAAAATGACCTTATTTGCTAAAAAGGATTGAAAATGCAAATATTTTGGATTTTGGGTAAAAAGTGTAAAAATTGCGAAAAGTGTGGATTAAAATGCAAGTCTTTTAAGTAAAGGGTTGAAACTTTCTAAAAATTTACTTTTGGACTTAAAACATTATTTAAATAAGTGTTTGGGTCAAAAATGTCAAGAAAAATAGTTCAAGGACCTAATACGTCATTTTTTTATAAAAGGGACTAAAAATGCCAAGTTTACCAAAATAAGGGGCTGAATAGGTCAAACTAATATTTTTGGTCAATTATGTTAATAATAAAATAATTGGGTCAAAATATACAAAACTTTATAACTTATGTGTTTTAAATAGAAAAATAACTATTTTTATAAATCTATGAATCATTATAAAACAAATTCGTGATTTTTACGACATATCGATTAAACAACTCGGAACATTAATACTATACAAAACAAGTAAACATTCTAATGGTTGGGCTTGAGAGATTCTAATCATGCTTATTGGGCCTTCGTGACTCATTAACATGACTTTTGGGCCCAACATAAATAATACATGTTATTGAGCCTCCTGTGACCCAATTACATGCTTAAGGGACCCTCAATGGTTTTTACATGCTATTGGGCCTCAGTGGCCCATTAGCATTACTAGTAAGGTCCAAATAAATCATATGTGAAATGGGCCAACACGCTTTTCGTATACTCGATAGCCTCAAATAACATACGAAATTAGTAGGGCCTAGTAGTCCTCTTCTCCTCGTCTGTTAGGCTTACCTTCTCTTCAAGTAAACTAAAATCAGGTCAATAATCAAGGTTAATCAAATTCTGTAACACCGTAATTTTTCAAACAGAGTTTTCATTTTAAAATCGCATACTTTTCATAACAAATTGTATGGAAATCTCGTTTATTCAAATTACAAAACACAACTCCATTAAAAATCCAGGATCCTCAAAACATAACTCTTTCTCTGGTGTGTACAATCAAGCCGGTGCCTTACCGCGATCCTCTGAGATACCTGAAACACATAACATATAACACGGTAAGCACAAAGCTTAGTGAGTTCCCCAAAATACCACATATAACACATATTAGCCACTCGAGGCTATAACTCTGTGGGCCCACTGGCCCTAACTCTGTGGACCCTCTGGTCGTAACTCTGTGGACCCTCTGGTCCTAACTCTGTGGACCTTCCGGTCCTAACTCTGTAAACTCTGGAATACACACAGCATAAATCACATATAAATAATGTAGTGCAGCACATCACATACATAGCATACAAGATACTTTGTCACATAACTCTAATTACCACTCATGGTAAAGTATAGTGAGAAGACTCACCTGACCAGTAGCAAGTAAAGACCCCGCTCCCGGATTTCGAACTAGCCTCCACCTAACACAAGGGATGAATATCTCTAAGTGATACTCTAATCACAACTCTAATGACCAAAGGCTATTCTTCCTCTCTTTAACTCTTTGAAGTGGATAAAAGACCATTTTACCCCTCCATGGTCTCTACTACTTATGTTGATCAAAGCCCCAAAGTCAACAGAAGTCAAACTCGAGTCAACAGTCCATGTTTGACCCGACTCGCCGAGTGCACCCTTGCGACTCGTTGAGTCCACTTACTTTCCTTAGAATTCTCGTGACAGTCCAGCTTAGCTCGTCGAGTTGACCCCCAACTCGTCGAGCTATCGCCTGATTCGGTTCCTCGGGACAAACCCTAACCAACTCGTCGAGTCGACTCATCGACTCGGCGATTTCATTAAGACAAAATGTTCATTCAGACGATTTAAGGCAGATCCATCACCCAAACACTTGATCTACCATCCTGAGGGTCGATTGTCACGTAAAGCTGCAAGCTTTGCATTTAAACATGGCATATAAGGCTCATAATGCCAATATAACTCTAACAAGGATGATTAACCACAATAACTCTTCTATGGTTAACTAAAGCTATAATCTTTGGACTCGCTGGACCTCACAAGGTCCAGATCTGAAGTCTAGGCCTCATGAGAGACCTTATGCATACAAAGTCGCAACAATGGTGGAAGAAACCCTAATCTTCCATATCTACAAGATCTAAGCCAAATAACAAGAAAGGTGCAAGCTTTTACCTCTTACTCAAGCCCTTGCACGAAGTTACACCAGATCCACTGATTCTCTAGCTCCCTTGATGGGTGATCTCCTCTTCTCCTCAAGAGATGCACTAGTTTACTCCAAGTTTTAGCTTCTAAGACTCTCATGGCTCTCCATACACGTTTAGGGTTTGCTCTCAAGGAAGGGTAGCCGCAAATGAGGCTATAAGTTCCTTTAAATAGGTCTCAAACCCGGGAAATTAGGGTTTCTCTGCCCAGCACCTACTCGGCGAGTCCTTCATTAAATTCACGCGATCAACTCGACTCGACTCGGCGAGTTGGTCCCTCAACTCGTCGAGTCCCTCCTCAAATGTCAAGATTAACATACACAATCATGTCCCTGGAAATCCGGATGTTACAATTCTCCCCCACTTGAATTAGATTTCTCCCTCGAAATCACTCCTTAACCACTCACATAATGAAATCATCAACCCAAAAAGGCACCACCGAAAGGATCTCATACTACACCGATATCTTTCTCTATGGACACCCGAAACCACACAAAACTCCCAAGACCATAACTGAATCAACTCTTCCGTCGCTAATATACTCCTTCCCATTATCCGAAAGCTCTAGTGGCCTGACCCGCCGCCAGACCGCCTACTCAAGCGATCACCATGATATTCGCTCCTCGAATATCAAACCCTGATAACTCACTGATCCTCTGATTCTCACAAGACCAAATCCAACAATCGGCTACCGCTCACTCATATCACCATGCTAATGATCCAAATCACGCTCCAAGAAACGGAAGGGTCCACACCCCACCAGGGATCATACACTAGACTGCTATCAGAACCCATCCGAACAAAGAATCCTCAACATTCTGCCGTTCAGACACAAGAGAATAACCAGGCTCGCTCAGAAGTGTCCTCAGACATCACAATCACAAGTCCCAGCTTCGTTCTTCATACCCCTTTTTAATACTGAGCACTAGGTCAACTTCTGACTCCACAGTTGAACCTCCAAAGGTTACCCATTGCACACCTCAACATGTCTCACTGACTTCATTCCCACACTAGCTATCTCGGCCCAGTGTGACACACAAGTCACGAAGTTCGCTTTTAATCAAGCGAATACGGAATTTGTTTCAATCTCGACCTCTGTCGTCTACTACTCATTAGTTCCATGCATTTCGCGGTTTTCTCACACCAACGAATTGACCCACTCAGGTCTAAGGCACCAGATAGGAGCAATACCCCTTTCTAAATGAAATTCAGCTCTGAATCCGGAATCTCATTCTGCCTACTCAACGCACTACCAGAGCCAAAGTCAAACTCGTGAGTTCGATCTGACCTAGAGCTGGAACCACTCGCCCCAACGAACCACTCAGCTCATGACTCATGACCCGCAACCCATGCGAACCTCACTGATCCACTTCTCTTTGGCCACGAAAACCACTACTCAATTCAGAATATAACGACTTCCGACAAACATGGAGACCCCAGTCTCGCCCCTGGTTCGACCCCAGGCTTCCACACACTCAAATATTAGGGCTACCCAAGCCTAAAACTCTTCTGCGTCAAGCTCTGATCTGAGAGCACTTCATCACAACATTCTCTCGCTGACTAAGCTGACTAGTGGGTACTACGGCTCCCCGCAGTATCACAACGACCTATCACTGAATAGTGAGTACTACGGCTCCCCGTAGCATCACCACAACCTCTCACTGAATAGTGAGTACTACGGCTCCCCGTAGCATCACCACCACCTCTTACTGAATAGTGAGTACTACGGCTCCCCGTAGCATCACCACACCTCTCACTGAATAGTGAGTACTACGACTCCCCGTAGCATCACCACAACCTCTCACCGAATAGTGAGTACTACGGCTCCCCATAGCATCACCACAACCTCTCATTGGATAGTGAGTACTACGGCTCCTCGTAGCATCACCACAACCTTTCACTGAATAGTGAGTACTACGGCTCCCCGTAGCATCAGCACACCTCTCTGCACTGACTCATTGGCTCCACGCAGTCTTACCGCACTTACTCTTACCACTTCACAATCTCATCCTCAGGTTGACACCATACTGCGATCATTAACTCATGCTCTGCGGCCTAGCATAGATAGGTACACACACACCCATCCGGGCTAAGCATCACTACTTCGGACGACCATTGTCGTGACAAAACCTCTCTTTCTCGCTGCAATTCACATTCTTAAATAAATCCATTTGATGTCAATTAGCTGAAAGGCCCCCCACCGAAACCATAGACACTTGATACACCACTCGTCACCTTAAACTCAAACTCAAAATAATCCGAGATTTAGGACATTGAACTCGGATACCCCGGAATACCATCACAACGCCTCGCAGTATCTTGACTCTACCACTGATCCCATACTCAGATATCGCATTGCTTCCTCGGAATCTCGCAACCGGTCTTTCTCTCGTGTCTCTTGTAACCCCGGAATACTCTATCTCCCAAATTAAAACACGGAGAATTTACCAACGACTCAGAACACGTAGATAACAATCTGAAACTTCCTCCTCTATTGCTCAAAACTCATGCAAGAATACTCATAACGACCCTGAAGTTGGTTTCGCAATCAACTTCTTCCCTTCCCATACTGCATATAATAGCCCATACTCTGAACCAGAAATTCTCAACCGCCGAACTAACCTCACAAGCCAACCACCTCGAATTTAACATTTTAACCTTGAAGGATTCCTAACCACCACAAGGTCTCCGACCAACGGCCACTTGCCGTGGAGACTCTCATCCTTTCTCAAACACGTGCCACATGCACTATTTCACTCTTCACCTCTCCTTGACCACCAAAAACCCTGGTCTTTAGGAATCCGCACCACAGGCCTCTCTATCCAGTTCTCTAACCGTTATTGAACAAATCTCGGATCTCCTCAAAAGTACCCGGTTCTCCCCCACTCAGGGTTCGAACCATCAGCAATTGGTTCGCCAACAATCTAACCCACATACTGTTTTTACCACTAACATCGCACCTACTCTTGGAAGGTGATACGCAATGCTCGATGATCTCCCCGATGGGGATCGAGCAATTCCAAATACCCCGAATCTCCGATGAAGTCCTCAGAAACCTCTCATCATGACTACCTCTAGTCATTCCGAACCTCGTACTATCCCACTACCGGACATCTCAACTGTCCAGTCGTAGCCCTGACTCTCAGTCTGAAAATAATGAACTATCATATTCCTCATCCTCGACTCTTCAACCAACGTTCCATCACGTGGGTTGTAATAAGAGTGGAGTCCTCATTACCACACTCGATACTCATCATAGACAATAAGAGCCACCGCCCCAATATCCTCTTCTTGATCGTCTGCCGCTGCAGCTAATACATGCCCTACTATGCTCAAATAGGGTGTATCCTGATCCTTAACCATCTCAGTCCCCGCTGACAACCTGCTCTTGCTCTAACATTACCTCTCGGCAGACATACTGCCCAAATACTCTGATGGAAGGTCGCCATCAATGCTAACCCGCAGGGTTCTACCCCCAAGCTCGGAAACCGAATTCTCAACACCTCTTATGTTTCCCACAGGAAACGGAAATAATACCATCCATGTCACAGAAGGTGACATCTCCACTATCGGTTGATTGCTCAACTCATGCCGTAATCCTCCATAACCGCCATCTTTACTCATTCTTGAGTCTTGCGACTCCAATTGGCATCTCACCAACAATCCCTCAGAGCTAACTCGATTTCCCTCTCAAGGGATGCTCCAGTAAACTCGTTCATCATGGCCCTCTGGCCCCATACTCTTTCACATATGATCTCAGTCTAACCAATTTCAACGGAATAATTGGTAGAACCAGTAACACTAACCGCCACGGGTCATGATACTCGAACCATGTGACCACCTCTCGATCTGCTATGAATCATGGTACCCGAACCATGTCATCTCTTCTCAACCCGCTACGAGTCATGGTACTCGACCCATGACATCACCTCTCGATCTGCTACAAATCATGGTACTCGAACCATGAAATCACCTCTCGATCTGCTACAAATCATGGTACTCAAACCATGAAATCACCTCTCGATCTGCTACAAATCATGGTACTCAAACCATTAAATTGTTGGGTTTTGAGCATTCTAACACTCTTATGGTGTACATGCAACCCTATAAACCTTGGATCTATGTTTTCTCTTTTATACATGCAAATATTAACTATTCCATGGTTTCATCCTAACTAGCATATTATGAAGCACCTATACTACAAAGTTCTAGTTAGATGACATACCTTTTGATGTAGCTTGATGTCTTCAAGCTTTAAGAGCTTAGCCCCAATAGTGTGGAAGCCTCAAATGGAATCACAAATCACCAAAACACCTTGGAAGAACTTGAGAGAATATGTATGCACACTAAAATCGGCCCACTCTTATTTTCACACACTTGTGCCAATTTTGTGAGCCAAGGACCCCTTTATATATCATGGAGGATTAGGGTTACATCCATGTAAACCCTAATACCCATGACCTTTCATTTACATAGGATCCATGGGTTAAAAGCTCCATGGACGATCCATGAAAGCTTAGCCCAACCTAAATGAACTTGGCCCATTCCATATATATAAGAGTCCATATTTAATTAGTTCTTTTTGATCACTTAATTAATTCTAAATTAATTCTTGATCAATACTAATTAAATAATATGATTCCATATTAATATATTAGAACTTATAATATATTAATATAAATCATAAATATACTATTCTCAAAAGACTATCCATATAATTTGTGCCGGTGAAGTGCAACCCAAATGGACCATGCCGGGTCGGGTCAAGTACATACCAAATATAGTTATGGACTTAGACATTAATCCAACAGTCTCCCACTTGGATAAGTCTAAAACTATTATTGAGTATGACTTCAAAACCTAACTGGCAATCGTAGCTCTTAAAGCCGTTGTCGAACTCTGACCTTTGTCAATTACTTGTCCATTAGATAAGGGATCATATATTCCTCCATTCTAGATATCATATGGACTGAGACATGGATTATAATCATTCTCTCTGTCCATTTGTTGTTTCCCGATTTTCGATTTATGATGACTGACTGATTGAACAAATCAAATCAGTCCTGGATTGGCCAAGCACTCACATGTGTCATCGCTAAATCATCAAGGGGCCCACATATATCGCTTTTATCCCGAAGGTAAAAGGAATGGATAAACTTCGACTCATATGGCTTGTTCTACTACTTGTTGAATCATACACAAAGGCACGTTTTATAACATCGAGTTACCAATGCGTTTTCGTGCAATCAATGTATAACCAACTCATAGTAACAACTCATATCTCTAGGTAAGAATATAAGATATTATCGTCTCATGATCACTCGTGATAAAATCCATGAAGTGATTCAAATGAGTGTGGGTTGAATCCAATACTCAGAACTTATGAGCACTCATGAGTGTTGTAGCACCACTTTGTCCACCAACTTGGACCTCTACAAACCAACCCATGACAGTCTTGATTCATATCTACTTCCAACATATGACCGACTGTGGATGGTTTGAATAACTTAATCATTTAGGAAGAGCGACTTAGTTATTCTGGAAGTCAAAACATGCAAAGTGAAACACAAGAATAAATGAATCAAATATGGTATCAAACCCTATAAATATAAATAAACACTTTTATTTATCACCATACTGATTACTCATTATTCATTGTTTCGGTTTTATCAACTTTATACTTGAATTAAAAACACTAGTTGTCCCATGCTCCAAGCATGTACACTATGTTTTTCTTAAACAATAGCTTTTCCATACACCAAGTATGCACTCTATGTTTGTCTATGATCCTTACTTTGTGAAATAAACCAATTGAACATAATTTCAATGATTCAAATTTCACACTCCCAAATCCTTATCGAAAAATGTGAGAATTTCAAATTCCTATCATTTATCGAAATCTGTTTAGATTTTAAACTTATATGCACTGACCCTCCTGTAATGAATATGTACAAAGTCACAAAGACTTGTCAACAGTCATTATAAGGTATTACAATGGAGATCAACTCCATGGAAACTAAGTCTCATATTCAAAGTACATTGCTTTGGACATGCTTCTTGCATTAAGTTTTCTAATCTTACACAGATAACTTCCACCTATGGAGACAACTCCATATTCTCATTTTGACTATCACTTCTGAATAAGAGATGCCTCTTTTCAGAATATGTCAATATGGTCCTTCCAAAATTAGCACTATACTTCCAACTGTCCATGAGCAACCAATCTTTGGTAAACCTCAGATTGTCCTCGACAATTGCTTAATCATTTTAGTCATATCCAATTCTAGACCTTTTCCCTTCTTAATGCCTCTGGGCATTTGGAAAAATTAAGAAATGACAAATATTATAGCACATGCAATCGATCCTGTACCCAAAGCAAATTGTACACGATTCATGATGTCTCACATAAAGACATGATTCTAGACCAGTCTTTTGCTACAATATTTTTATTTGCCATGTTTTCAAAATTTGACTATGAAGAGGGATGTTGTAATCATAATCGAATTTTGAGAACGCAATATATAGAATTTCCTTAAGTTGAACCAATCCAGCATGAAATTCATATATATATTATTGACTAAAGATGATTAAGGTCTCAATCTAAGCCTTTAGAACTGAAATGAAGTATATCCTCTCCCTTAATTATAGCAAAACAACTTTTTCAATCCCTGCAGCCTCACGAATTGAAACTTTTGTTTTCTATAATTAACATTGCTAACTTGCAACACTAAGAATAATTATCATGTTCCCACTAACATGATGATTATTAGCATAACACTTATGCTCCCACTAGCTTTGACATGTACTCAGAAATCAGTTGGACTTCTAGAAATCAATACTTTATTGACTTTCTTACCAAAGTTCAGATTTCTGATACGAGATGCTTTGATAAAACTTTATCAAAATCATACACCTTTCCTTAGATAGCATGCATGTGTGTCTAAACAATTTCAGAACTATGAAAAGGGATGTCGTAATCATAGTCTCAATTGTTTAGACCTTTTGCCATCTGCTTCAAATCTACTTGGTGGAAGTGTTTCCTCACCATCATTTTCATGAATCGGAGAGAAAACTTATGACCCTTAGATTTTATGGTGTATGTGTTCTTATCCATGTGAATTTGTCATAACCTTAATCACAAGAATATGTCAACACAATAGGTTACAAACCTCAAGTTGTATGCTAGTATTAAACTACAGGTTTTTTATTCTTGATTAGATCTTGAAATACTTTTTAGGATCTTTAAGACTCCCACTGTCCTCTTGACATATAAGACTATCTTGTCAAATATTCAAGAGATAGTGCAGATTCTTTATCAAGACAAACGCTTCACACAATTGGCCTAAGTTGGTCTTTGTTTTATCCAAAACATCACAACTTGCCAATTTCAAATGTACAAGAGTAGGACACTTTTACTCTTACATTTGACAAGTGTTTTAAACCTTTCTTTAGGATATGTCACTCAACTTATAGTCTTAGAGTATGACTCTAAGACTTGTTTTGGAACGAAGTATGACTCGTCTTCTTGATTTGACCACTTCAACAATTCATAGCTCCTCTTCTTAGCTATCAGAATGCACTTAGAGGATGAACTGTGATAAGGTCTCTTAATCATTAAGATGATCATATAATATGATACTAAAGTACTCTCCCATCTTTTCAGATTTGAGAAACTTTTATCTTTCTGCCTAATTTGATTCTTCTCATTCGTTCTCCTATACATCAAAATTTTTCCAATGTATCAGAATTACACTTAAGCCTGTAAGTATAACCATATTTACTAAACTTTAGTAAATCATGACGAATAGTCTTAACGATTATTTGTGGTGGGCTTGATCAGTGCACAAGAATGTGTACTCGATCCCTTAGTCCTTTACTTGACTCACACATCCATGTGAACAAGTAATTAGTCTTAATTTTCCAATGCTTGAAAGTTCTCATTCATCATACTATACAACTTGCATGATTCCAAGTTTCGGTCCAATTGAAACTTGGGTGATTAGAAACTTTCCTTATTTGGTAAATTTAGACACTACCACAAATGAAAGAATCAAATCCATTTTCCAATATTGCTATCAATGGAAACATGTAAACAACAATTTTTCACAAATGCCATTGTAAGGATACTTAAAATAAATAAATCAAAACGTTTTTTTTTATTTTAAAACTTCCAGAAAAACTTATCCTTACAATGCAAATGCATATGAAAAACTTGTTGTTATCTATTCCTAAGAAATATATCATAACTGCTAAGCAACATCTCAAAATTTTGATCACCGAACCATGCGATCGAAAACCATCTTCGCGATCAGAATCAGCATATACTTCCTTTAAGTTTCTTCACTTTTCTTTGATTCTTAAAACATCCACATGTGACCAAGTCACATCATGTAATAAGAATCTCAGAATAGAAAATTAACAGAGTTAGATAGTGAACATTACCTGAAGCAGAGTCAAACTTCTTGACTTGATCAACCTTATGATCTTTCAGGCAAATAGGCAGCTTCGCAATTAATGCCCCTTCCTTTGGCAAGAGAAACATATGGACTCACTGGGAATGGTACATGGGACTATCGCAAACTTAGTCTTTCTCTTTACCATTTGGTCAACCTAGTTGACTATGGTCAAACCCTTTCTTTGGGATGAGAAGGCTTTTCTAGATATCCAATGTTACCATTGTCACTGTCCATTGGGAAGTTGATCTCCTAATCAATTTGCTTTACTAGTCCTCAAATCATTGCTGACCAAGCAAATAGATAAGATCATTAAGGGTCATGGCATAGTCTGTTTCATAGTAGTCCCAAAAGGAACTCACTAAGTGACTTAGAAAGTGATTGCACATCCAACCTTCTTAAGACTTTGACATCCAGCTCTCCCGGCTTGTCAATATGTGACTTCATCTCCAAGATGCGATCACACGTAGTGTCACACCCCCAAACCAAGGATGGCGGAAACGTCCGGGGGTGGAGGACTTCATGTATAGTATCATAACAGCAATTGTAATAGTAATTCAAGCAAACACAACCAACATATATATAAAAAAATTTACATCATTGTATGAATTACATGTTTACGAATCAATCACAATATGTTGATAAAATATGAAATAGTAGACGCCTTAGCGTCCCATCCTCAAAAGCACTTGATTACCTGTTTAATGATTTCCTGAGAATACAAGTTTTTGAAAAAGTGTCAACACAAAGGTTGGTGAGTTCATAAGCTTTTCGTTTGTAAAAGTAGTATTTGTGTTAGAAAAATCCAATATTTTCCTTAATGTGTAAATGTAGTCTTAAAACCCAAAGACCGAAATGTACAAGTAATTTGTCATATTTATAGTAAAACAATGAAAGTTTAAATCGACATAAACTCGTTAAATTTTAATGAAGTCCCCGTAAATTCCAATGTTTGTTAATACTTTATGTGAGTTTATTATAACCATACTATGACCACGGTTGCCTAAAACGACGTTCTTCAGGCGTCGGAAATGTTATGACATTTGTCACCCCAGACCTATCGGTCTAACTGTTGCATGCAGTTTAGGTGTGGGTTTGTCAAACCCAATATAGATCTATACACAAGTATCACGCTCTCCCTCAAGGAGACTCTGGTTACAATACAGGACTTAATGGTAATTTGAAGTAAATGTCTCACAAAGTCATTAACGGAATTACGTGTTATGAAAACTTGGTACCGTATGGCCGTACCTTGCTTAATGAAAATATCCTTTGTATAAATGTACCCTTTTTAAATGTATGTGTTATGTAATATATCATAAACTATACCTATTATGGTTTATCAACCAAGGGTAGTACGTGGTAATGTATGCAAACTATATTCAAAATAGTTTATTTAATGTTTGAATGTATCGATTGTACTTTGATTATAATCACTTGTTATTCTTTATATTTTATATGACCAAATCCATTTGTAAACTGATGTGTGTCTAAATATTAAGATAAAATGTCATATATTGCAGTAACATATAGTCACATAAAGATATACACCTTGCTCAACATGTTACAAGGTGAAATGAAATTAACAGCAACTTTTCGTTAAAAACAGTTTATGTTACCGTTCTTAGAAAATTTATAGAAAAATCATCACAGCTCTAAATCCAAATCCGCAAATTTTGAGAGTTTGGAATATGAGTCTAGTTTGTTCGTGAATTTTATCATGATTTTTAGTGATCTCTAACAGAGGTGAAAATGTTCATAATCACAGACTGGTCCGGGTTTGCCTCTGAAATGACAGGCAGTTTTGTAAAAATCACCATTAATTGTAGAAAAATCATTTGGAGATGTGCAAGTATTCATTTTAAAGCTAAGAGTTTGAACTACTTGCACCTGAAACAGTTTTGAAAACTAAAATTTTTAAGTTGACCAAAACAGTCCGTGATTAACGTCCATCTTTTCTGATGCAATCTGTTAGAAAAAGTTTAATTGTGTTCTTGATGATTTTACTTGTATTCCCCCCTTAAAACTTAAGAAAAACATGTAAATGTATGGGTATAAACTCACCTTATGTGGTTTCAGTAGATGAAAGTGAGAGAGAGGAAGTGTTCAACTCAAGAACACTAAGAAGATGTCTTGATGATTCGAAAATCTAACACCGAATAAGATGGAACCTGTGTAAGATATCAATAATTTGAGTAGAATGGAGTTTAATAATTATGTGAATGATGAAGATACTTACTAATTGAAGAAAGAAATCCCTGGAGAAAGCCTTGAAGTTCTTGAAGTTAAGAGAAAAGATGAGAGAATTTTGGAGAGTGTTCTTGGTTGCTAAGTGTAGAATGAAAGAGTTTTTATGGAGAATGAGGAGAGAGGATCAATCCTCCAGCTCTTAGAACGTGGGAAGAGCTGGAGATTGGCTGTAAAGGTCCACTAAGGAGACAAGGAGTAGTGGGAAAGAGTGGATGATCATAGAGTGAGGTGGTGGTGGCTTGCTTTTGTCATAAAATAAGGAAAAACAAATATTCCCTCAATAATTAGTCCAACCACCAATTCTTTTAATACATTTTTATAAAAACCCTGGAGATTTATATATTTTGGGGCCTTAGTTTATAAAATAAAGTTTTGGGTGAAAATCCCACGTTAAAATAATGAAAAACGGAGTTAAAACGAAGTCGTAGTCGAAAAAACCGGAAAAATTATGACAGGGGCTTCCTTGATACTCATTGCGTGTCCTCAACACGCGAGTCGTAAGTTTACGACAGACAAATGTGTGTCGTCTTCCTTTATGACAGGGACTTCGGTCCTGAAGCTTCAGTTTTGGGTCCTTAAGCCTATTTTACCCGTTTTTACCCCGTTTCAAGTGGTTTTTGACCCAGTTAAGGGTCGGGATGGCCCGAATGATTACAAAAAATTAAAGGAACTTTTGAGAGAGATTTGGGAGAGATTTCAATTAGAAAGAGATAGAGTGAAAACGATTTAGAGAGGTTTCGTTTGTGATTAATTTGAGTGTCCGGCTTCACAACGCAAGGTTCGTAAACCCCATTAAACCGTGTTTTAGTGTCGTACACAATCCCGATGATTGTGCAATAGTGTTTTATCGCTTTGGTTCGTTGTTTAGCACTGTTAAGGCTAAGGAAAATCAAACACATGAACTTTCCAAATGAGGATTTCTCATTAAAATAGCGAATTGTATAGTGATTACATAACGTAAACCCTAGCATACAAGGGTTATTGGAGTTGACCGGTTTGACTTATTGACTTTGAATTGACCGAAATTTGACGGTTGTCACATCATCCCCCCGTTAGAAGGAATTTCGTCCCGAAATTTTCTTTTTGACTGGGATTTCAAGAGTTTGGGAAGAGATGTGGATACTTTTGTTTCATCTGATCCTCGCGTTCCCAGGTGAATTCGGGTCCTCGTTTAGCGTTCCAACGTACCTTCACGATGGGAATACGACTTTGTTTCGTTCGTTTGATTTCCCGATCCATGATTTCGACTGGTTCCTCCACGAAGTGGAGATTTTCGTTAACTTTGATTTCGTCGAGTGGTATTACGAGTGTCTCATCAGACAAACACTTCTTTAGGTTCGACACGTGAAACGTGGGATGTACTTTGTCGAGTTCCTGAGGTAATCGAAGTTTGTATGCTACTGGCCCAATCCTAGCAAGGATTTCGAATGGCCCGATGTACCTTGGATTTAGTTTCCCGCGTTTGCCGAATCGTATCATTCCTTTCCAAGGGGAAACTTTTAGTAGTACTCGATCACCCACCTGGAATTCCAAGGGTTTGCGTCGTTTGTCTGCGTAACTCTTTTGCCGATCGCGAGACGCTTTCAGTCTCTCTCGAATTTGAACGATCTTTTCTGTGGTTTCCCTTATGATTTCAGGGCCAGTGAGGGTGCTATGAGAGACTTGCCCTCTAGCTAGCTGTGTATCCCCCACCTCAGCCCAACACAGGGGTGATCTGCATTTGCGACCGTAAAGAGCTTCGAATGGAGCGACTTTGATGCTAGTATGATAGCTGTTATTGTAGGAGAATTCGATAAGCGGTAGATGGGTATCCCATGCTTTACCGAAGTCTATCACACAAGCTCTTAACATGTCTTCCAACGTTTGAATGGTTCGCTCGCTCTGTCCGTCGGTTTGTGGGTGGTAGGCCGTACTCATGTCAAGCCTAGTTCCCAATGATTTTTGTAGAGACTGCCAAAACCGTGAGGTAAATCTACTATCTCTATCGGAGATAATGGATATCGGCACACCATGGAGTCGTACAATCTCTCTGATGTACGTTCTAGTCAGCTTCTCCATCTTGTCGGTTTCTTTTATTGGTAGGAAGTGTGCTGATTTGGTCAATCTGTCTACAATTACCCATATTGTGTCAAGCCCGCCTGATGCCTTAGGCAGCTTGGTTATAAAGTCCATGGTTATTCGTTCCCACTTCCACTCAAGTATATCCGGCTGTTGTAATAGCCCGGATGGTTTCTGGTATTCTGTTTTGACCTTAGCGCAAGTCAGGCACTTGCTCACATAGGTAGCAATCTCAGCTTTCATGTTCGGCCACCAGTATAATTTCTTGAGGTCCAGATACATCTTATCCGACCCGGGATGGATGGAGTATCGAGTCTTGTGTGCTTCATTCATGACGACATCTCGGAGTCCACCGAACTTCGGTGTCCAAATCCGGTTCATGATATAACGTGCTCCATCCTCCTTGACTTCTAAGTTTTTATCCATTCCCCTTAATGTCTCTCCTGCCACCTTTTCTGGTTTCAAAGCTTCCAGTTGAGCTTCCTTGATTTGTATGGTCAGGTGGGAATGGATTGTCATTGTTAAGGATTTTACTCGGCGGCCCGAGTACTCCTTCCTGCTTAGAGCATCGGCCACTACATTGGCCTTGCCCGGATGATAACGAATTTCGCACTCGTAGTCATTCAGCAACTCCACCCATCTCCTATGTCGCATGTTGAGCTATTTCTGATTGAGGATATGCTGAAGACTTTTATGATCAGTGAAGATAGTGCATTTCGTGCCGTAGAGGTAGTGTCTCCAGACCTTCAAAGCGAATACCACTGCTCCTAATTCCAGGTCGTGCGTAGCATAATTAACCTCGTGCGTCTTAAGCTGTCTTGATGCATACGCGATAACCTTCCCTCTCTGCATGAGCACACATCCGAGGCCTTGATTCGAAGCATCACAGTACACTACGAAGTCCTCGGTTCCCTCTGGGAGAGACAAGATCGGTGCGCTGCATAGGGCTTGTTTTAACGTTTGGAAAGCAGTTTCTTGATTATTTTCCCACTTGAATATCACACCTTTCTGCGTCAAGGTGGTGAGTGGTTTCGCAATCTTGGAGAAGTTTTGTATAAATCTTCGATAGTAGCCAGCAAGCCCAAGGAATTGTCGAATTTCGGTTGGCGTCTTGGGTGCTGACCAATTCTCAATTGCCTTGATCTTGGAGGGGTCCACATGTATGCCTTTCTCACTTACCACATGTCCAAGGAAATCCACTTCTCTAATCCAGAATTCACACTTAGAGAACTTAGCATAAAGCTTCTCCGCTCTTAGCGTCTCTAGCACTTGGCGTAGATGTAGGCGATGCTCTTCTTCGCTTCGCGAGTAGATCAAGATATCGTCGATGAATACGATTACAAACTTGTCTAGGTAGGGTCGACACACTCTATTCATTAGGTCCATGAATACCGCAGGTGCGTTTGTTAAACCGAAGGACATCACCACAAACTCGTAGTGCCCATAGCGAGTTCTGAATGCAGTTTTGGGAATATCTTCTTCTTGAACTCGTAGTTGATGGTAGCCTGACCTTAGGTCGATCTTTGAGAAGAAATTTGCTCCTTGGAGTTGGTCGAAATTGTCGTCGATTCGGGGCAGATGATATCGGTTTTTGATGGTGAGCTTGTTTAGTTCCCGATAGTCGATGCACATGCGAAAGGATCCGTCCTTCTTCTTTACAAAAAGGACTGGTGCTCCCCAAGGTGAGAAGCTTGGTCTGATGAACCCTTTGTTCAAAAGCTCGGTCAACTGACTGGAGAACTCCTGCATTTCTGATGGTGCGAGGCGGTATGGAGCTCTGGCTACGGGGGTAGCTCCGGGTATTAAGTCAATTCTGAAATCGACTTGTCGTGCGAGTGGTACACCAGGAAGATCCTCTGGGAACACATCCGGGAAGTTACACACTTCGGGGATGTCCTTGATGTCTTTCACGTCTTGTTTCTTGTCTACTACATGGGCTAAGAAGGCGTGGTACTCCTTCTGGAGATACTTTTGGGCTTTGATGCATGAGATGACTTGTAAATTCGCACTAGGTTTGTCACCATAGATGAGAAGGGTTTCGTCATTTGGTAGATTGAGGCGAACGGCCCTTTCGTAACATAGAATGTCGGCACGGTGAGGAACTAACCAATCCATCCCGATGATTACATCGAAGCTTTTTATGGTGACTGGCATCAGGTCAATTTTAAATGTATGGTTGTCTAGAGTGAGAGTACATTCTGAGTATATGTCGCTAGTGCATTCTACTTTCCCATTTGCCATTTCTACTACATAAGTATCCTTTAGTGATTGGGGATTTTGTTCAAGTAAATGTTTATATTGGTGGCTCACGAAACTCCTCTCCGCTCCACTATCGAATAGTACGCATGCATAAGAGTTATTGAGGAGAAACGTACCGGTAACCACCGTGGGATCCTCGACTGCTTCCCCATGTCCTATTGCCAGGACTCTTCCTACTCCACCAGCATTAGGGGCTTGTGCTTTGGGGCAGTCTCTTTTGAAGTGACCTGCGTCTCCACAGTTGTAGCAGGTCCGGGTTGCCCCCGTACTGGCGACTTGGTTGATTGGTTGAGCCGGCGCTTTACAGAAACGAGCAGTGTGCCCCTTCCTGTCGCAGTTGTTACAGTGCATCTCCCTACAAGCACCATTGTGGTGAAAGTTGCACTTGTTGCACTTAGGTAGTTTTCCCACATATGGCTTCGGTGGTGCTGGAGTGGTAGCAGTAGTGGCAGCATTAGTGGCAGCATGGACAGCAACAATTTGTTGCTTCTTAGCGGGGTCCTGTGCTGGTTGGCTCTTCTTTTTGGTCCAGAACTTCCTTTTGTTGTTTCCCCCTTTTGATTTATCAGTGGTGGTGGTTGTAGTATTATGACCGGCTCGGTGGTCAACAAGTTGTTGTGCCAGCTCCCTGGCACTGTCAAAAGTAGTTGGCCTTGAAGCCAGGACACTACTTTGCACGTGGAGAGACAGTCCCCAAAGGTATCGCTCCACCTTTTTCTCCTCCGGAGTAACCATTGTTGGGCAGAGGAGAGCCAATTCATTGAATCGGGTGGTGTAGGTTTCAAGGTCAGAGCCCGTCATCCTGAGGTTCCAGAGTTCTTGTTCCAGTTTTTGAATTTCACCTCTCGGGCAGTACTCCTTCATCATCAACGTTTTTAGTTCTGCCCAGGTTATGGAGCTAGCCACTTCGAGAGTAAGTGACTTAACCCGGCAGTTCCACCAAGTAAGGGCCCGGCCGGTGAAGGTTAAGGTTGCGAACTTAACTTTGCTCGCTTCGGGGCAGGAGCACACCTGAAAGACTACTTCGGTCTTTTCAAACCATTGCATCAACGTGATGACTCCCCCGCTTCCATTGAAGTTGTCGGGTTTGCCATTTGTGAAGTCCTTGTATGAACACTCTTTTGCACGCCACGTACTATCTCCGTGGTTAGAGTGTGTAGCTCCCGATCCCGAACCACCAGCTCCGTTGGTCCCTATCTGCGACATTACGGCCGCTACGGCTGCTGTTACTGCAGCCTGGAACATCGCGGGATCAAACTGTGGAGGCGGCGGCGGAGGAGGTGTTGCTGTGTTGCTGGAAGGTCTTGGTCTTCTTCTTGGCGGCATGGTTCTGTCATAAGTCGTAAACCAATGTACTTTTAGTAAAAGTGTATTTATAGGGAGAGAAATCTTTTATACATAAAGTATATTATTACGTTGTTTTCCGGTATGTTTACGATACATACGATTTTATACTTTTTATTGACCCAATACATTGGGTTATGAGGTAAAATGAAAGTATAAAATATTTTTATTATAGTAACACAAAATACTCCTATAGTATTTGTAAATGTTTAGTTTTGAGTTCTTAAAGCATTTAGTTACTTTATAATATTCATCATACTTTTAATGAGAATTTATAAATCCTTGTCTTACCCGTTCGGCTAACGACCCTCCACCGATCAAGGAAGCGGTGGGTGAGAGTGGACACCCATTAAGTTGCCATTTTATAGGCAACAACCTTATACCCCCCTTATAGACCGGCTTCGTGAATGAGGCGTACTAGCGGTAAGACGAGTTTGTTAGATTTGTTGTCCATCCTGACCATCCCCCGGTATATGCAAGTCAATTCCCGGACAGATATAGTTGATCAGGCTATATTCTTCCCAGACTTGATTTACATATACCAAGGCATACCCATAATGTACAACTCCTCTTCTTTTATTTTATGTTGTTGTAGTTATGACACTATGTGAGCATGTATGCATGTATTTATACTTTTTAATAAAAAGAATCATTTATTTTCTAAAAGTATATTTATTTGAAAAATGCACAAATCAGAGACTATTAGTCCCAATTGTGTTTATAGTTTGTATATCTTATGTGGTTTGATATACTTAATTCACTATAAACTGCGCTCTGATACCAATCTGTCACACCCCCAAACCAAGGATGGCGGAAACGTCCGGGGGTGGAGGACTTCATGTATAGTATCATAACAGCAATTGTAATAGTAATTCAAGCAAACACAACCAACATATATATAAAAAAATTTACATCATTGTATGAATTACATGTTTACGAATCAATCACAATATGTTGATAAAATATGAAATAGTAGACGCCTTAGCGTCCCATCCTCAAAAGCACTTGATTACCTGTTTAATGATTTCCTGAGAATACAAGTTTTTGAAAAAGTGTCAACACAAAGGTTGGTGAGTTCATAAGCTTTTCGTTTGTAAAAGTAGTATTTGTGTTAGAAAAATCCAATATTTTCCTTAATGTGTAAATGTAGTCTTAAAACCCAAAGACCGAAATGTACAAGTAATTTGTCATATTTATAGTAAAACAATGCAAGTTTAAATCGACATAAACTCGTTAAACTTTAATGAAGTCCCCGTAAATTCCAATGTTTGTTAATACTTTATGTGAGTTTATTATAACCATACTATGACCACGGTTGCCTAAAACGACGTTCTTCAGGCGTCGGAAATGTTATGACATTTGTCACCCCAGACCTATCGGTCTAACTGTTGCATGCAGTTTAGGTGTGGGTTTGTCAAACCCAATATAGATCTATACACAAGTATCACGCTCTCCCTCAAGGAGACTCTGGTTACAATACAAGACTTAATGGTAATTTGAAGTAAATGTCTCACAAAGTCATTAACAGAATTACGTGTTATGAAAACTTGGTACCGTATGGCCGTACCTTGCTTAATGAAAATATCCTTTGTATAAATGTACCCTTTTTAAATGTATGTGTTATGTAATATATCATAAACTATACCTATTATGGTTTATCAACCAAGGGTAGTATGTGGTAATGTATGCAAACTATATTCAAAATAGTTTATTTAATGTTTGAATGTATCGATTGTACTTTGATTATAATCACTTGTTATTCTTTATATTTTATATGACCAAATCCATTTGTAAACTGATGTGTGTCTAAATATTAAGATAAAATGTCATATATTGCAGTAACATATAGTCACATAAAGATATACACCTTGCTCAACATGTTACAAGGTGAAATGAAATTAACATCAACTTTTCGTTAAAAACAGTTTCTGTTACCGTTCTTAGAAAATTTATAGAAAAATCATCACAGCTCTAAATCCAAATCCGCAAATTTTGAGAGTTTGGAATATGAGTCTAGTTTGTTCGTGAATTTTATCATGATTTTTAGTGATCTCTAACAGAGGTGAAAATGTTCATAATCACAGACTGGTCCGGGTTTGCCTCTGAAATGACAGGAAGTTTTGTAAAAATCACCATTAATTGTAGAAAAATCATTTGGAGATGTGCAAGTAGTCATTTTAAAGATAAGAGTTTGAACTACTTGCACCTGAAACAGTTTTGAAAACTAAAATTTTTAAGTTGACCAAAACAGTCTGTGATTAACGTCCATCTTTTCTGATGCAATCTGTTAGAAAAAGTTTAATTGTGTTCTTGATGATTTTACTTGTATTCCCCCCTTAAAACTTAAGAAAAACATGTAAATGTATGGGTATGAACTCACCTTATGTGGTTTCAGTAGATGAAAGTGAGAGAGAGGAAGTGTTCAACTCAAGAACACTAAGAAGATGTCTTGATGATTCGAAAATCTAACACCGAATAAGATGGAACTTGTGTAAGATATCAATAATTTGAGTAGAATGGAGTTTAATAATTATGTGAATGATGAAGATACTTACTAATTGAAGAAAGAAATCCCTGGAGAAAGCCTTGAAGTTCTTGAAGTTAAGAGAAAAGATGAGAGAATTTTGGAGAGTGTTCTTGGTTGCTAAGTGTAGAATGAAAGAGTTTTTATGGAGAATGAGGAGAGAGGATCAATCCTCCAGCTCTTAGAACGTGGGAAGAGCTGGAGATTGGCTGTAAAGGTCCACTAAGGAGACAAGGAGTAGTGGGAAAGAGTGGATGATCATAGAGTGAGGTGGTGGTGGCTTGCTTTTGTCATAAAATAAGGAAAAGCAAATATTCCCTCAATAATTAGTCCAACCACCAATTCTTTTAATACATTTTTATAAAAACCCTGGAGATTTATATATTTTGGGGCCTTAGTTTATAAAATAAAGTTTTGGGTGAAAATCCCACGTTAAAATAATGAAAAACGGAGTTAAAACGAAGTCGTAGTCGAAAAAACCGGAAAAATTATGACACGCAAACATGCATGTCGTCTTCTTTTATGACAGGGGCTTCCTTGATACTCATTGCGTGTCCTCAACACGCGAGTCGTAAGTTTACGACAGACAAATGTGTGTCGTATTCCTTTATGACAGGGACTTCGGTCCTGAAGCTTCAGTTTTGGGTCCTTAAGCCTATTTTACCCGTTTTTACCCCGTTTCAAGTGGTTTTTGACCCAGTTAAGGGTCGGGATGGCCCGAATGATTACAAAAAATTAAAGGAACTTTTGAGAGAGATTTGGGAGAGATTTCAATTAGAAAGAGATAGAGTGAAAACGATTTAGAGAGGTTTCGTTTGTGATTAATTTGAGTGTCCGGCTTCACAACGCAAGGTTCGTAAACCCCATTAAACCGTGTTTTAGTGTCGTACACAATCCCGATGATTGTGCAATAGTGTTTTATCGCTTTGGTTCGTTGTTTAGCACTGTTAAGGCTAAGGAAAATCAAACACATGAACTTTCCAAATGAGGATTTCTCATTAAAATAGCGAATTGTATAGTGATTACATAACGTAAACCCTAGCATACAAGGGTTATTGGAGTTGACCGGTTTGACTTATTGACTTTGAATTGACCGAAATTTGACGGTTGTCACACGTAGACCTTGCTTGCCAATAGGGATTGAGTGACCTTTGAACTTGTGGGTTAGGGAGAATAATTGGAGGAGGTGGAGGAAGTAAAGTTCCAATAGATTTGGGAAGATCATAGATGTCTGAGCTAGACATCTTTTGGGAGATATTCAAGATAGTTGATTTAAAGTCCTTAATATAACACCCAACATGAAATATTAAGGCTAGGATCCAACAACCTATTTATAACTGGAAGAGGGATGTCGTAATCCGAGTTATAAAATAGTTGAAGGTAGGTAAATGACGATTTACCAATTTCCACCATGAAAAATGAAATATAATTAAGTTTTAATTGGATTTGAAACTCCTAGATCTTTTGAGATTCATTGAAGTTTTCAATGGCATGTTTCAATCTCGAGTGTGCCCTTCAGGTTTTGTGACTGGGATGTCGAGGATCACAAAACAAGGTGTGAAGTAACCATGCAAATATACTTGGTACCCTTAATATTTACCCCTCAATCGATGTGCCGGTTAACCACACGAGCTCCACCGATACTATGATAAATATTAAGTTACCCTTTTCCTACTTTGTTAAATCCAGGTTAGGGTGCCGGTTAACCACACACGCTCCACTAACGGTTTAAACAAAGTGCAAAGTGTAATTTCATGGGTTAGCACCAAATTCACATTTTCCTAAGTAACTAAGATTGGGTATTATTAAGAGTTTAGTTACTTAGTATTTATCATTAATACTTTTAATGAAGGGAGAATTATAGTCCTTGTCCTACCCGTTCGGCTAACGACCCTCCACCGGTCAAGAAAGCGGTAGGTGAGAGTGGACACCCATTAAACTGTCATTTTATAGGCAGTAACCTTATACCCCCCTTATAGACCGACTTTGTGAATGAGGCCTACTAATGGTAAGACGACTTTACTCTTATACATATATATACATATTATTAACTTATAATATTATAAAGTATAAGGGTTGAATTTTAACTTTTAAAATTCTAAGGGCTTCACTTGGAATTAAAGTATTCATAAGTGAAAACTTTACAAATTCCAAAACTTGAGGGCAAGTTTTTGAAACTATTCAAAACTTTTCATTTCATAACTTATGAGTTTAATGGTTCATTAAAATGAAGACTCTTCATTTTTTATGTAACCTCTTATTCTTTCATAACACTTTTAAAGAAGTGACTCTTAAACATCCATAACTTGAGGACAAGTTATGGAGTCATAATACTATTTAATGAAAAAGTCTCTTCATTTTTTTTTATGTAATCTATGGCACTTTTATGAGTTTTAAGATTCATAAATGTGACCTTTTATGTAACTTGAGGACAAGTTACAAAAACACATTTTATGAACTACCTCTAGATTAATTAGGATTGAAAACAACTAAAACACAATTTTTTTTCCATTAATCTAAACTAACTCATAAATCAAGGAAACATAAAACTTTTGGTAATCCATAACTTATGGAGTTAAATGCTTGTGTTATGATGAAACTTTTCATGTTCCATAACTTAAGAATAAGTTAAATGCTTGTGTTATGATTAACACCAAATTTTGTAACTCCATAAAAACTTTGAATCAATTTTTTTTAAACCTTTTCATATCCATAACTTATGGAGGTTTCAAAACACTTAAGATCACAACTTTAAAAAAAACTTTTGAGCTCCAAAATTTTATGACAAAATTTGTAACTCCTTAAAACATTTAGATCAAACTTTTAAAACTAATAAAATAATCATATCATTTTATCTTTTACTAAATTTGACCTAATTCAACTCATATAGCAAATGATTCAAATTTTACAAATAATTAGTTTTTCACAAAACAAGTAATTATCTTAAAATTTGACAAACTTCATGTTTTTTTTTTCTTTTTTTTTTCAACTTTGAAAATCAAACATTTGCATGAATATAAAAGAAAACAACCCATGGCTCTGATACCACTGTTGGGTTTTGAGCATTCTAACACTCTTATGGTGTACATGCAACCCTATAAACCTTGGATCTATGTTTTCTCTTTTATACATGCAAATATTAACTATTCCAAGGTTTCATCCTAACTAGCATATTATAAAGCACCTATACTACAAAGTTCTAGTTAGATGACATACCTTTTGATGTAGCTTGATGTCTTCAAGCTTTAAGAGCTTAGCCCCAATAGTGTGGAAGCCTCAAATGGAATCACAAATCACCAAAACACCTTGGAAGAACTTGAGAGAATATGTATGCACACTAAAATCGACCCACTCTTATTTTCACACACTTGTGCCAATTTTGTGAGCCAAGGACCCCTTTATATATCATGGAGGATTAGGGTTACATCCATGTAAACCCTAATACCCATGACCTTTCATTTACATAGGATCCATGGGTTAAAAGCTCGATGGACCATCCATGAAAGCTTAGCCCAACCTAAATGAACTTGGTCCATTCCATATATATAAGAGTCCATATTTAGTTAGTTCTTTTTGATCACTTAATTAATTCTAAATTAATTCTTGATCAATACTAATTAAATAATATGATTCCATATTAATATATTAGAACTTATAATATATTAATATAAATCATAAATATACTATTCTCAAAAGACTATCCATATAAATTGTGCCGGTGAAGTGCAACCCAAATGGACCATGTTGGGTCGGGTCAAGTACATACCAAATATAGTTATGGACTTAGACATTAATCCAACAGAAATCACCTCTCGATCTGCTACAAATCATGGTACTCAAACCATGAAATCACCTCTCGATCTGCTACTTAAAACCTCCGGAATGTTCCATGTATCGAGTATAGGTCCTCTGCTTTCAGTAGTACGAGCCCATACTACCTGCCACATCTACCCATACTTTCCACACGGACCATCCCCGAGTTCCTAAGTAGCTGCTCGGCCTTCTCAATCACCAGCCTCGTCATGCGTGTTCGCTCCTCTTGCGAAATATCCAACTCTGTCAGCGTACTCATCTGGCTAGGGTCACCCTTGCCTAGGCTCTTCCTAGATTCTCATACTTCTCCGCCATCAGCTGCTGAAGAACTCCTTATGATGCCAGCCATCTACCTCCTGAATATCGTTATATTCTCTTAGTAGCTGACTCTCATCATCAAGAGTTCCACAAAGCACGAAGCAAGCAGCATTCGGGCATCGAATAATCTCTACCAACATGCAAAACCACTCTAGGTTATTACCCACTTGCTCTCCTCATACTCAAAGGATACCACCGAACTCAAGCAACTTTACCCCACGCGGGCGTCTGACTACTCTCTCATTAGACTCCTCAAATGATCATCTAGGTATCTCTCCTAGATTACTCCTCTACTCAAATCCCTCTCTAGAGGATTCCTGCTGGATACTCTTACTCAACACATGCTCGAAAGCACATCACAAATAACAATAACTCCTAGGCTAAGGCATCACAAATCAGGCCACTCTAGTCCTAACATATGAAATACCTAGCCTATAGCTAGCATGCATAATATCTCATAGCATATCTCATAAATATCTCATAATACAAACGTAAGGGTATTTTGGGAAATCACCGTTCGGGCTCTGGCTGATTGTACACACTGCTCCAACTCGTACTCTTTTAGAAACTCTTGCTCGTTTTAGAAAAATCATTTCCTTGAAAATTTTTCTCAAATCCTCAGTTTGAGTCCAGATCTAACCGAAGGTGCATCCGAATCCCTCAAACCAAGGCTCTGATACCAACTTGTAACACCGTAAATTTTCATTTTAAAATCGCATACTTTTCATAACAAATTGTATGGGAATCTCGTTTATTCAAATTACAAAACACAACTCCATTAAAAATCCAGGATCCTCAAAACATAACTCTTTCTCTGGTGTGTACAATCAAGTCGGTGCCTTCCCGCGATCCTCTGAGATACCTGAAACACATAACATATAACACGGTAAGCACGAAGCTTAGTGAGTTCCCCAAAATACCACATATAACACATATTAGCCACTCGAGGCTATAACTCTGTGGGCCCACTGGCCCTAACTCTGTGGACCCTCTGGTCTTAACTCTGTGTACCTTCCGGTCCTAACTCTGTAAACTCTGGAATACACACAGCATAATTCACATAGAAATAATGCAGTGCAGCACATCACATACATAGCATACAAGATACTCTGTCACATAACTCTAATTACCACTCATGGTAAAGTATAGTGAGAAGACTCACCTGACCAGCAGCAAGTAAAGACCCTGCTCCCAGATTTCGACCTGGCCTCCACCTAACACAAGGGATGAATATCTCTAAGTGATACTCTAATCACAACTCTAATGACCAAAGGCTATTATTCCTCTCTTTAACTCTTTGAATTGGATAAAAGACCATTTTACCCCTCCATGGTCTCTACTACTTATCTTGATCAAAGCCCCAAAGTCAACAGAAGTCACACTCGAGTCAACAGTCCATGTTTGACCCGACTCACCGAGTGCACCCTTGCGACTCGTCGAGTCGACTTACTTTCCTCAGAATTCTCGTGACAGTCCAGCTCAGCTCGTCGAGTTGACCCCCAACTCGTCGAGCTATCGCCTGATTCGGTTCCTCGGGACAAACCCTAACCAACTCGTCGAGTCGGCTCATCGACTCGGCGAGTTCATTCAGAAAAAATGTTCATTCAGACGATTTAAGGCTGATCCATCACCCCAAACACTAGATCTACCATCCTGAGGGTCGATTGTCACATAAAGCTACAAGCTTTACGTTTAAACATGGCATATAAGGCTCATAATGCCAATATAACTCTAACAAGGATGATTAACCACAATAACTCTTCTATTGTTAACTAAAGCTATAATCTTTGGACTCTCTGGACCTCACAAGGTCCAGATCTGTAGTCTAGGCCTCATGAGAGACCTTATGCATACAAAGTCCCAACAATCGTGGAAGAAACCCTAATCTTCCATATCTACAAGATCTAAGCCAAATAACAAGAAATGTGCAAGCTTTTACCTCTTACTCAAGCCCTTGCACGAAGTTACACCAGATCCACTGATTCTCTAACTCCCTTGATGGGTGATCTCCTTTTCTCCTCAAGAGATTCACTAGTTTACTCCAAGTTTTAGCTTCTAAGACTCTCATGGCTCTCCATACACGTTTAGGGTTTGCTCTCAAGGAAGGGTAGCCGCAAATGAGGCTATAAGTTCCTTTAAATAGGTCTCAAACCTGGGAAATTAGGGTTTCTCTGCCCAGCACCTACTCGGCGAGTCCCTCCTTGGACTCGTCGAGTCCTTCATTAAATTCACGCGATCAACTCGACTCGACTCGGTGAGTTGGTCCCTCAACTCGTCGAGTCCCTCCTCAAATGTCAAGATTAACATACACGATAATGTCCCTGGAAATCTGGATGTTACAAATTCATGTGGATTAAGTGATTAATAACGGGTGACACCAATAAGTGTCGGTCGTAGTCTGTAGTTGTAATCAAAGTCTCCTGGAGGGAGAACGAGAGTTTGTGTATAGATCTATACGGGGGTGACTCCCCTACACCTAAGTTGTTCGCTATAGTTAGATTCGGCCAGTCTAGGGTGACAAAATCTTAAGATCAAATTTCGATGTTCATTAGAATGCCATGACAGACGAACTAGTTATTATCATGCATGGTTATAACGACTCACATAGAAATCCGATATCATTTAAGTAATCAAGGGAAATCATATTCATTCGATGTGACGATACAATAATGTAATACCATCATAACTTTTTATCGGAACACATCGGGTTTTCCGGGGAAACCAATCTTGCTCATTTGTACTTTCAAAAACTATAATGAAAAACTTCTCATTTATTCATGTTTTGAAATCATTCACGCATATACTTACAGGATCATCACAACATTTTCAAGAAAAGTCTTAATACATAAAATATCGGATTTTCTGGGTTTTACGAATGACATAAACTATTTTACATCAAACACACTTATGAACTCACCAACATTATATATGTTGACCGTTTTCAAAATAACTTGTATTCTCAGGTAATCGTTAGACAAGGAAGCATCCAGTGTATTGAAAGTTTTTTTGTAGTTGCTAATCACCAAACACTTTATATTTTGGAATCGTGTAATGTAAAGCTTGTACTTGATGTAAACAATGCCAGTTGTACTATGTAATGTTTGGTGATGAATGTATTATGTTTCATGTATATTCATTGTGATGATATTTCAATTTAAGTCAGGCGAGCCCTCGGACGTTTACGCCGTCTGGTTCGAAGGTGTGACAAACATAGAGTTGATAGTAGAGTTTTCCCATCATTTACTATCAGTTTTGTACTCTTGTTCTCTGAAAGTAATATGAGCTAAACCAGACCTTATTTACTTCTTGTGTTCATCTTTTACTCTGATTTGATTCTCATACTCGATTAAACACAACTATAGTACTCCAGTATATATTAATGTATGTTAGGATATAGGAACCAGTAGTATAGAGCCCATAGTATAGTTTCTATGTGCATGTATTAGTAGAGCCAAGTTTACAGTATCTATATGTGTGATTTTTGATATGCTTAAAGTTATTGCAAATTAATTAGGGGATAATGGCAGAACGACAAAGAGGCCAGGAGCCTATAGTCCCAGATGTTAACGGAATGGCGTGTAGGTTGTAAGTACATATTGACCCGTGTTACAAAATGGCATGAAGGTCATAAGTATACATAAATTCATATTGGAGACGAAATGATATGTAGGCCGTAAGTCTAAAGCACAACCATTATTTATATGCATGTATGTGTATTGTGCTATATGACATATTAGGTTGAAAATACGGAACGTAACATTATACTTATATTCATAGTTGTTGTTATGGATATATAAATAAGATTTATAAGTAACTCCAGTTATAATGTTGATTGGTCTACTTACGGGAGAGGTGTCTAGAATGGTCATGTTGGCTTGGTTGTTGGATTTTAGAATGGCTAACTGCCGAAGTGGTCCTGCCTCCCAACTGTCTTGCTTGGCTGATCCTTATTTAATAGAACTCTCAGTATTCATTGGGATTTGTGAAAGATCTAGTTTCATTACTAGATCATCATAGAAATTAATAGGTTAAAGTGTTATAGGTTAATACCCGTTAGGCGCGTTGACCAACAGTGGGATCGCCCTGAAAGCTATTAATCTTCTGAGAAACTTTCCAGGTGAGTTATCTCACTATATCATGTAGTACAATATTTATCCATGCATGTTAGGATAGAGACCTAGTATAGTAGAAAGTAAAAGTGGGTATGTATTATAATATTCTAAAATGTAATCGCTATATGCGTAATTGTTGTGATATTACACCTAGGTAGGGGTTGATGTTGGAATGGTTAAAGCGGTCGGGAACCTATAGACCCACGTAGCTCTAGTTAGGGGATGATGGTAGAACGGTTAAAGAGGCCGGGAACCTATTCCAAGATATATATTGGCAGATTGTGAGCCATTTTTTGTATGCATGTATATGTGTTGTCGTATATGGTATTTTGGGGAAACTCACTAAGCCTAGCTCTTACCAAGTTGTTATAAATATTTTTCAGGTACTTCGTGAGAAGGGCAAGGTTCGGCTGTACACATGCACATTCCCAACATGTTTCCATATAATGTAATTATAACTCTTATATTGTTGGATGATGGAAATGCTCTACAAATTATGAGTGATAAGTTAGGTTATTTTATTCCCTTTTATTGTATGGTAAGTTACCTCTCTCTATAAATAGAGAGGGTGTGGTCATGTATTATGTGTTCCTCTAGTTAGAGAGAGTGTGTTGGGATCTCTCTCACCAAGTGTTCTTCATTTTCATATTGTAACTCTTTCTTTCTCGTAAAATTATTGGATTACTCATCTCATTGTGTTCTTCATTTTTTGTTATCGTTAAATCTCAAGATCATTCTTATACCACACAAGCTGATCATCAAAATAGGCTCCTACAATTGGTATCAGAGCCGTACATTGAAGATCTAAGCGGTTATTTGAATGGAACGACTCCGATCAGTTATCTTATCTTGACGATTTTTCGATTTTCTACCAAGAATTTCTGGATTCGCAGCCAGATATTCTTATAATGAGTCTTCGATTTTTTTGAGTATTGATTCAAGCTATCTCGAAATAAAAATGTTGTTTCTATTCGTTTATATTTTTTTCTGCTGAAAATTCGGGTTTAAGAAGAGTTTATCTTGCTGTTGAAGAAAAAGAAGAAGGGAAAAGATATTTGTTGTCTAAAATATTTGAAGAATTTGTTCCACGCATTTTTTTATGTTCTGAAAATAGACACAATATCTTGGGCTTTTTATGGAAAATATGGTTCTTAAGGAAGATTTCAAATAATTTTCGAGTTCTTGTAGCTTGGAGATTTTTATCATGCAAAAGATTAGAGAAGATTTTTTTTTTGAAGATGTTATCAGCATATTTTTTAGTTCATCACAAAAGGTTATTCTTTGAAGAATTTTTGGTGTATTATGATTCGAGAACAAGAGATGTTTCAGACTTCTTGAAGCCGAAGTGTTTTTCTGATTGGATCCTCAACTTGATCATTGTTCTTGTAATGAGTTTGAAGATCTGGATCTTATTTTTCTGCCTCATAAGTGGTGACCTTGAAGCCGAAGACCTTTACCAATTAGAGATTCATGGCCAGCATCATAGATCACAAACACTTCAGAGTTTCAGAGACATTTCAGTATTTTGTTCTTATTATGTATCATTTTTATTACCACACTTGCTAGTTGGTAACTGTGTATTTTAGCCTTTTATCACTGTATTTGTATCCCTCATCATTTACGAGCATTTAGGGAGAGATTGTTGGAGCATGGAAATGCTCTACAAATTATGAGTGATATGTTAGGTTATTTTATTCCCTTTTATTGTATTGTAAGTTACCTCTCTCTATAAATAGAGAGGGTATGGTCATGTACTATGTGTTCCTCTAGTTAGAGAGAGTGTGGTGGGATCTCTCTCACCAAGTGTTCTTCATTTTCATATTATAACTCTTTCTTTCTAATAAAATTATTTGGTTACTCGTCTCATTGTGTTCTTCATATTTTTATATTATCGTTAAATCTCAAGATCATTCTTATTCCGCACAATCCGATCGTGAAAATAGGCTCCTATAGATATATTTTAATAAATATAAATGAAAAATTTAGGTTGAAAATTGGGACGTTACAATATTGATACCTAACAAATGAAAATTTTGAATCTCCAAAATGCTAAAAATCATTAAGGTTGGATTTGAAAACTAACTTGACCAAAAAATAAAGTTGTAGGATTGGACTTAGGCGGTGTATATTATGGTAGGCATAGATCAAGCACCCGTATTTTTATTTGAATTTTGTAAAGACCATTAGATTATTAACTACTACAATATGTTGACTTGTCCTCAAGAAAACGGTGTGGCCCTAAGTAGGAATAGAACATTAAACGTGCAAAGTATGCTTGAAAACACTAAATTTCCCTAATGTCTGTGGACCAAGGCATTAAAACGGAAATCCATATCTTGAATTGCTTTCCTTCGAAATTTGTTCCTAAGAACACATTGAGATTTAGACATGAAGGAAACCAATCTTAAGGTGTGGGGTTGTACAGCCAAAACAAAACTATACAATTCTCGATCGCAAAAAACTTAACATGAAAACCATAATTTTCTTCTTGATGGGGTATCTTGAACAGTCTAAAGGTTACCAATTTTATGATTCTGTCACATAGTACCTGAATTCTAGAAATGAAGCATGCCAAATTCCTTGAGAATGTAAAAATCATTGGCAGTGGTTTATTAAGGGATTTCAACCTCCAAGAATCTTCAACTATAATTCAAGTGCCCATTACGACTAACACTTCATTAGGAGATTCAAGTTTTGACTGATGAAAAGGACTCTTCAAACGAAAAAAGACAAATAAAAAAACCCATAAAATGAAGCCACTCAGTTGATTTTCACTCAAACCCATGAAACTCAATAAACTATAAGACATTTTATGTGATGTAGGCAACCAATAAAATGGCCGATTACTATTTAAATTATGTCAATCTTAACATCGGGAAGGAAATGAACTCATCATGAATGGTGATGCCATAACTTTTGATCACTCCACTAAATGCAATGAAGCCAGGATTAGCGAGCTTAATTTTATGGTGAAGAATGATATTTCGGAACTTTCTGAATTACCAAAGGGTTATACTCGTATGATGCAAGTAGGTCTTTAAGACCAAAATGGAACCCAATGATTAACATCAAATGATATAAAGTTCATTGGTTACTATATGATATTCACAAAAGGAGGGTATACCAAGAAAAGCTCTCACCCATTTCTTGAAATGACTTCCTTAAGAGCGTAATGGCCCTCGTAGCTCATTTTGATTTAGAGCTACATAAAAAACACATCAAACGGTTATTCTCAATAATGATTTACACGAAGATGTACACATTTCCTAAGGTCAACAACATATAGTGTACAACTCAAGGATTCATTATATAGGCTAAGCCAAGCTTCAAGCTTCATGTCAATGGTATCTAAAGTTAGATGAAGTCATATAGTGTACAACTCAAGGATTCATTATATAGGCTAAACCCAGCTTCATGTCAAAGTACATACCTCAAGATAAGTAGGATGAAATTTATCATGCCCGTTGTATATATAGATGACATATTATTAGCGAGTAATAACATTGATATAGTAGTTGTGTTAATTGCGTTCTCAAATTCGATTATGACTACGACATCACTCTTCATAGTTCGAATTGTGAGAAATGGAAAATAATCTGAACACTCGGGACTTACTGTTGTAAGTTCTGAAACAGTTTAGACACACATATGAGCTATCTAAGGAAAGGTGTATGAGTTTGAGAAGCCTAGATAAAGTCTTATCAAAGCACCACGTATCATAAATCTGAACTTTGGTAAGAAAGTCAATAAGTATTGATTTGTAGAAGTCCAGTTGATTTATGGGTACATGTCAAAGCTAGTGGGAGCATAAGTGTTATGTTAGTAATAATATAATTCTTATGCTAGTGGGGGCACAATTATTACGTTAAGTGTTACGAGTTAGCAATGTTATTTATAGGAAAAAAAGTTTTAATTTGCAAAGTTGTAAAGTTTGAAAAGTTGTTTCGCTATAGTAAGATTTAAGGGAGAGGATACTTATACTTCATTTCTAATCTAAATTCTTAGATTGGAATTTTAATGGAACTTAGTCATGGATCTATATAAATGTAATGTTGAAATATTTCATCATTAGAATTCTATATATGGAAATATTATAGCAAGACACCGATAAAGTATCATATGTAAGACATTATGAATCGTATCCCTTATTCTTCAGGTAGAGGATCGATTGCATATGCTATAATGTTCATGTATTCTGATTTTTCCAAATGCTTGGGGTATTAAGAAAGAAAGGGGACCAGAACCAGATATGACTAAAGTAGTTAAACAGTTGTCAAGGACGATCTAAGGTTTGCCAAGGATTGGTTGCTGAAGGACAGTTGGAAGTATAGTAATGGATGGACCATATTGACATTAGTATGAATAGATATGATTCTATTAAGAATGAATTGTCATATGGCAAATATGGAAACGTTTCCATAATAGGAGTTGGATATTGAGAATCTATGTGTAGGTTAGGAACTTTTATGCAAGATGGATGTTCAAAAGAATGTACTTTGAATTTGAGACTTCGCTTTCATGGAATTGTTTTATTATCAATCTCTAGTGGAATAATTTTTAATATCATTAGCAAAGTCTTTGTGACTGTGGGGTTTTGACATTACAAAAGGGTCATTGCATGATAGTTTAGAATTTTGTATTATTAAACTTATAAGGATTATGGAATTGTGAAATGAGCATCATTGGAAATGTGTTCAATTGATTTATTTCACAAAGGAAGGACCATAGATAAACATAGTGTGCATGCTTGGAGCATAGGATAACTATTGTTTTAAATTCAAGTGTTAAGTTGATTAGTCGAAACATTATACAATAAATAAGGTCGAGTTAATATGGTGATTAAATAATAAGTGTTTTATTTATATTCAAAATTTTTGAGACCATATTGGATTATACTATTCTTGTGTTTCATTTCGCATGTTTTACTTCCCGAATGACTAGGTTATTCAAACATCCACAGTCGGTCATACTTTGGAAGTAAGTAATGAGGTAAGACTGTCATGAATCTGACTGTAGATTGTCTAAATGCTTAGACATGGCACAAGTTTGCTGCAGTGTTCATGATTACTCCTGAAATTGGATTTGAGTGTAGGATTAAACCCACACTCATATGAATTACTACATGGATTTTATCACGACTGATTGTGAGATGATATTATCTTATATTCTTCAAACGGAGACATATAGTTGTTGTTTACAAGTCGGTTGCACATTGATAATGCGTAAACGCATCAGTAACTTGATGTTATAAAACGTATTGTTATGTGTGATTTGATGAGTAAATAGTACAAACATATGAGTCGAAGTTTAACCGTTCCTTTTTATCCTAAGAGGGATAAAAGCGATATTTGTGGGCCCCTCGATGATTTAGTGATGACACCCTAAGCGCTTGGTCGGGCCTGGACTAAGTTGATGTGTTCAATTGTAGTCTGAAGTCAGTCGTCATAAATCATAAATAGGGAAACAACACATGGATAGAGAGAATGATTTTAAATCCATGTCTCATTTCCATATGATATCTTGTAGAATGGAGGAATATTTGATCCCTTATCTAAAGGACGAGTCATTGACTAGATCAGAGTTGGAAAGCAATTTTTGAGAGCTACGAATGTTGATCGGATTTTGAAGTTGCATTGGCAGTTATAGTTATTAGACTTATCCAAGTGGGAGACTGTTGGATTAAATGTCTAAGCCCATAACTATAATTGGTATGCACTTGACCTGATATTAGCATGGTCCTTTTGGGTTGCCTTCACCAGAGCAATTTGATAGGATGGATATTTGAGAAAGAGGTTATTTGTGATTTATTAATATATTATAAGAATAATATATTAATTGAGAAATCATATTATTTAATTGGTATTGATCAGGAATTAATTTGGAATTAATTTGGTGATCAAAAGAGACTGATTAAATTAACGGGAACTGATTAGGTAAATCAGTAATACATATAGTTTGGGCTAATGATCCATGTTGATTAGGAATGGACTAAATCTATGTGAGAGTCCATGAAGGTTTAGTCCAAAGGGCCTATCCATGGATTTGGCGCACTCGTACAATCGAGATAGAACTCAAAAGACTTTAGGATTGTCCCAAATAGGATATATCGAGTGTGTAGTATATCGATACAACATGCAACAATGTATCCTTTTATTTTCTTCCATAGTTAAGGAATACTTTTTCAATTTATTATACTACCTGAAAATAGTGGTAGAATGGGATCAAATGAAGTTGATATTTTATGCTTCAATGGTTGGAAGCATTAAGTATACCCAAGTTTATACCTGTCTCGAAATCTCTTATATTAATGGCATGATGCGGCCTTTATCAATTAAATCATAGTCTAGATCACTGAAAAAAACTGCCAAGATAGTGTTGAGATTTTTACATGGGACTAATAATTACAAACTTGTTTATAAAAGAAGTGATAACTTGGAAAGTGATATGTTTTCTGACTTTTAATTTCCAAAATGTAAAGATGACAAGTCATTATTGGGATATATATATATATATATATATATATATATATATATATATATATATATATATATATATTATCGGTTGGCCAATAACATGGAGGAGTCATAAGTAAAAGTTGACGACTACATCAACTACGATGGCCAAGTACATTGTTATATATAATGCAACTTGCCATGAAATGTTGTTGAGAAATGTAATCAAAAGACTCATGATTTTTGTCACACCCCCAAACCAGACGGCGGAAACGTCCGGGGGTGGAGGACTTCATTTGTAGTATCACAACACATGCATTATAGTAATCAGAGTACAAACAACCACTGTATTTAAAAAGTATAAATATTTACATGTGTTTCAATATTGTATAATCATACTAAATAGTTGTACAAAAGAAGGAGACAAGACATAAATAGCTCCATCTTCTCAAAAGCTCGCGAAGTACCTGTCTACTGGTTCCCTGGGAATACAAGTAATTTGAAAAGAGAGTATCAACATAAAGTTAAGTGAGTGCATAAGTATTTATGTTTGAAAGAATGTTTTCTGTTTCTTGAATATGTAAACTGTTCCAGAAAATCCTATATTTTCTGTTGTATATGAAAAGTAGTTTTAATTGCATAAAACTATTCTAATTGTAAACCAGTGTTCTGTATTTGTAATCCTTTTGTAAACTTGTATCTGAGAGTATGTCTGGTTTCATCAACTGTTATTGTAAACTGTAATGTAATACTGTAAATTGTATCTTGTAAACTAGTACTTTGAAAATATACATAAGTTTAGTTAATTATACACTAACGTATTGTTAATATCTTTTAATGAGTTATTATAACCATACTGACTAGATGGCCTGACCCAACGCTATGAATGCGCTGAAAACTGTTGATAACAATTGTCACTCACAGGCGTGTATGCCTGACTGTAGCTAGCAGTCTGAGTGCGGGGTTGTCAATCCCAATATAGATCTATACACACATTGTTTCGATCCCCCGCTGGAGATTCTAGTTATAATTTCAGGAATTTAACTGTGTTATTTAAAATGAATTAAACAACCTGAACTACTTGTCTCATAAAAGCATATAAACATTACATGTATAATAGTTATGAAAACCCAATCATTCTGAAATATATGATTGATAGTATATTCTTGAATTAGTATTCTTGACATGTATCTGAAAGAATGTATACCCTTGAATAGTTTTGAATTAAACCTTTCTTCTTGTAAAATAATGTACTCTAGTATACTTGAATCGTGAATTAATGTTCTCTGAATCATAAATTATACCTATTATAATTTATATGTACTTTTTGAATTGATATTGAGTATTCATGAATGTAACCCCTTGCTCAACATGTTACAAAGGGTAATTGAACTTAATGAACTAACTTTTATACTTGTATACATATACAAATATATATAAGTAAAATTTAAATGACACTCGGACAAATAACTGATGCTTATAATCCCACAACTAAACAAGGAAAAGGATCCAAAGTGGGTTATCGGTCCTAAGCCTTTTAAATCTTATTTATATAAATATATGTATACTAGTATGATTTTTGGGAGAAATATAAGTTTATGAAAACATTTAAAAGAAGTTTGATATTTTGAAATTCATTTTGGTGACTTGATGTCATTTTGATACAAACATTGAAAATCATTTGATTTGATGATAACTAAAATCCATTTTGATAAAATATTGAAACCATTTGTTTATAACACAAAATCTTTGTGTTAGACTTGTATCCCCCCCCCCTTCCCTTAAAACAGTAAAAACTATGAACATACGGGTGTATGAACTCACATGTTGTAAGTTATTCAAATGTAAGATCGATGTAGGATGCTAAGTGTCAAGTGTAGTCTTGAACACAACGGATCCTATTAAGCATATAATGATACCTATATGGATATAATTAGTGTTTATAACAACTAATTATGATAGAAAATCAATTTAGGGATTAGGAAACACTTGAATTTAAGTGTTACAATCACATGTGATTTCTCTAAAGGAGTTTAAGGCCACACAAAGGTGTTTACGGCCATGGAGTGTACGTCCCAATGGAGTTTACGGTCTATGGTGTTCTTCATAGGAGTTTACGGCCAAGGGAGATGCTCATGGCCGTAAACTCTTATTGTTCTTGGAATTGATTGTTTTCAAGGGTGTATGTTATGAGCTTCTATAGAATAACTAGTATACGGAAGAATACTTACGTTTTGAAGCTTGAATTGGGTATTCACGGTCTAAAGAACTAGTGTGTGTTTTTGGTGTTCTTGGTGTTCTTGAAGATCTAAGCAAAAGAGATGATTTCATGGATGAAAACATGGATCTTTAGTAGATAAATCCATGTATCAACAATTCAATTGAAGGAATACTTACATCTTTGAAGATTAGGGTGTAAAACTTGATGAACTTTGAGAGAGAATCCGATTTTCTTGAGGTGAAAGTGTGAGAAATGGTGAAAAATGAAGGAAATCTATATATATGTGCGAGGGTTTACGGCCACGGAGTTTACGGTCTGAAGTCGGCAAGTAGTTAACGACCGAAGCCTCGTTTACGGCTGCGAGGAGTTTACGGTCCGAGGAGTGTACGGCCGTAAGCTCTTTGTGGCCCGAAGTGTTTGCGGTCCGAGGCAATGAATAGTATGCGAAGTTTCTCGGTTTTCAAACATTTTCCTTCCAAATTTAACTATGGATATTATAATGATTTTAGAAAATAAAGGTTATTATCATAACCTAAATAAAAACCCAAACAATAAAAAGGACTTTAGTTGACTTTTGTTTCACTTTGGTTGACTAGAGTTGACTTCACAAACAGAAATAACGGGATGTTACGATTTTGGATTCCATTTGAAGGACATTAAAATAAAATTTTATTGCTATAGCTTTGTCTATGTAATATTCTCCGCTAGGAATAGTTAAAGTGGAGTGGGGCTTTACATCGATACAAAATACTTGTTCGTATAAGAGCGGGTGGAGGGGAACGATATTTGTATTGAGCACATCAGCACCAATAGTATGTTAGCGGATCTGATTAAGAAATGTCTAGCACCCACATCATGTCACCATGTCGTTGGCATGGGTTTAAGGCTAGAACTGTTATAATATAATTCAGGAACAGTGCTTTAACGGAAATTATAAGTTTAATTATTCAAGTACTTCATTATCATTCCCCCATAATATGCAATTTGTCTATATTAATAAATTGTGCATAATTAATTTCTATATAGACAAATATATTGCATTACCACTTAACTTAAAAGTAATTTGGATTAAATTAATTGTAAGTTTCATATGAAGCACCGAAGCGTGACTGGTGGGGGTTACATTTTTAAAAATGACATGTTTGGTTGTACGTTTCTGTTTTGGTGTTAATATGGAACAAGATAATCGTAACTAGGCCAAGATAACAAAACATTTATACATATAGTCACTATAGAGTAAATATGTTGTGATATATCGAAGTTTTAGGTATTAGTCGTAGTATGGAAGAGTTTGTCAATATCGAAGGTCTTCATGACTTCGATACTATATGTATTTTATCAGGCGCATATGTAGTTTCTCTTTAACTGTCGAAGTCCTTATATACTTTTTGTAACCGTCGAGTACATTATAAATAGTGTAGGTACCTAAGTCATTTGTAACCTTTTCAACTTGTGCATCGCACTTTCTCTCTCACATATGGTGTTCATTTTAACTCTGATTTCATATACACTTAATTAAACATCCTTTCAGTTGGTATTAGAGCAGGAATCGACAAATAAATTGTCGAATCTCATTCTCGTTTTCATTGTATTGAACCATTTGTTCCCATTCAATATTTCTGCAAGTGAAAACATAATTCTTCAATAGATATTTGTGATTTAGCGATTTTGCAATTTTTAATCAATTGTTTACTTCTAATTTCATTCTTTTTCAGATTTTTATCTTTTCAAATCGATTAAATGGAAATTTTGAATGTGAATACCTGGATGAATTTTTTTAATCTCCTTGATTCATCCACGAAAATTTCGATGCTGCTTCCTGAATACTATTTTTGTCAAAAGTCAATTGAGTGAATATCAACCAAATTAAATGAGAGGTTGCGGTGTTGTATCTAAAGTGATTATCGAAATTAGAACAAGATTGCTCAAGATATTTATAAGTAAATCCCTTGATCCTTGCTAGGATCTCCGGTCCAAAACCTTGGGAGGCACAAATGATCGCCTGCCTTGTTTATTTTTATTAATTGAAAGAGGGATTACAAAGATAAAAGTGAATAAAGGAGTACAAGTATTGCAATGAGTCTAGTTCTGTGTAGTGTGTGAAGTACATGTATATTTATAGTCTAGTCTAAGTAATAATAAGTCCAATAGTTATGGGATCCTCTCGAATAAAAATGAACATGTTGGCTTGACTTGGTATTTCCGGGTCTTCTGCTTGGTAAAAACATTTCTTCGTTGAGAATAAGTTTTTTATTAAGTAAGTCTGCACATGTGAGAAAAGACTAGAAATATATTCGTTAGAAATATAAGGAAATAATAGTAACGATAATGGTCAGGATCCTGAGATATGTTCGGGATCCTCAAAGTTCTTGAAGATTCGATATCCTGAATAGTGTTGAGGATCTTGGCCCGAACAATTTCCCCAAATTATATATGTGGGATATTAAAGTTAATCTTTGAATATTTAAATGTATAATTTCATTTAAATGGAGATAAGGTTTTTAAATTAATTTCAAACCCTAACGGATAGAATTTTATCTGTTTAACCCTCATGATGGCAGGGTCAAATCAATCCTCTCTCTCCTGTTTCCCATACAAAAAGGGGTAAACAGTGAGAAATTATTTCACTCATTCTTTGATCATCATTGGCTATCCTAAAGGTATTCTTCGTTCTCCTTCTCTCTAGTTTTTGCAATCTCTTAATCATGGGTAAAAAGATTGTTCATTCTCGTGCTAGCATCACTGCCCCTTCTGACAACGACTTCATCGATCAAAAGTTCCTCACATATAGTGAGGGTTGATCGTTTGATGATGAGGATATTGGATTCCTGAAATCTAATTGGGCTTTTCCTGTAGATACGATATTTAGGTCTTATGATGCTTCGATGCAGCGAAATTTTGTTTCTTCCTGTTGGGTAGGCTTTTCTACAATACCCTTTTTCTTTGGGTTTGAAGTACTCCTTTTCTAGAATCATTTATGAGTTTTTTAAACCATAACAATCTCGTACATCCAATCCATGCCTATCCTATGGAGGATCCTATTCCGGATCAATTAGTTGAACCAATCCAACGATCTACGCATAGGCGTCGCTGAACTCGCTCATGTTTATGATCTTTACACCTTTTAGAATTCTCGTTTTTTCTCAAGTTCAAACCCTACAAATCCTCACTTATTCGAAAATCAAAACACTATGACGGATCCTAGAAAGAGAAGTATTTTTTGTGAGGCGTGATATTATTCCCGGCGGGGATCTCGTACCAAAGATCTGGGTAAAAAAGGATAGGATTTACTCATGATTTAAAAGGATCCTGAAATTCACTTTTTGATTTTATTTATTATGATGTAGGGTTCAAATCTTAATAGATCGCTCCTTCCATCGAGGATACTGAAAACAAGGTCGCAAACTTCCTCACTCTGTATGCAGCTGATAGGTCGTTCAAGCTCTAGCACTCCAGTCTCCAAGTGGGCACTTCCACCACTACTTCAATGGGTACCGGTAAAGATCCAGCCTTCTTCTACTTCATTTTCAGGATCCTGAACTGACGGGGATCTTTCATATAGGATCCTACTCGCCCCAGTGCTCGATTTCGCCTCGTCGATCTAGAAGATGACATGTCTAGTGGTTTGATCATGGTCAAGAAGGAAAACTTTGCCTCCTCTCTTCTTCCGAAGAGGGCTCACATTGATCTTACTATTAAGACCCCAGGCACCCAGAAGAGGAAAACCAGTGAGGCCATGGATTTGAGCCTAGAAAACCTTGGAGTCGAGGAAGCACTCAGGAAGCTGGTCTTTTTTTCTCAAGAAGTAAGTATTTCATGAACTCTAATCTTTGTTATTCTGGTTTCATTCCTACTAATGTTGTTCTTATTTCAGGTTTCTGCCATGTTTCCATGTCCACCATTGACTTGAAGGATAGAGCTGAGAAGGTTGAGATTGCCTTAAAAGAGCACGAAAAAGTATGGAAAGCTACAAATGAAGATCTCCTAATGAGGGTGGAGCTGTTGAGTAAAGAGAAGGTTGAGAAAGAGTAGGAGAATGTTGTGGAGATTACAGAGGTGATAGCTGAGGTGAAGGGTAGCGTTTTTGTGGTTGTTTAGGAATCTAAGATCAAACTTATAGAGGATGTAGCCAACGCGGAATCCTGGAATGTAGCTGGTTGGCATGAAGTCATAGCTAAATTAACTAGTGATCTTGTTAACACTAGTCAAGATCATGCGGGGCAGCTGAAGATGGGAGGAGAGGAGGAAGAAGTAGAGAAGGTTCCTGGTGGTGATGATCAAATCGTGGTTTAGGTTTGATTAGTTAAAAATAATTTTAGTGTTTTGGGTGTAAGAAAATTAACTTTTTCTTTTTTGGTAGGGTTGGTGGGCAACCTTTTTATTTTAAGCCATGATTGTTTGCTTCTTCTTGCAAGATTGATGTGGTTGTAGTAGTAGGATTCCTGAGGATCCATGGATGATTAGGATCCTAAAGAGTTCAGATTTTACAAGAACTCTTAGGATCTTAATAATCTGAAATAGTCAGTTATCTGCGTAGGACTTTTAGAATAGTTAGGATCCTTAGAAAGATAAGCCTTTAGTTATAACATAGAAATGTAGTTTTTAAGAAACAAGGATAGATAGAACATGATGATCCTTTGGATTAGTTTTGATCTTGGAGCTTATATAGGGAAGGATCCCTCTCAAGATAACCCAACTTAGGAATCTGCTAGGGACAATCCTTATTTAGCTTCTGCTGGAAAAATTCTACTTTAGGAAGTATTTGGAAAAATCCCAACTTAGAGAAGTAACCGGGGAGGATCCTAACTTAGAAACTAACCGGGGAGAATCCCAACCTATAAACTCTGTGGGGCAGATCCCAACTTAAGAAATTCCCTAGGGAAGATCCCAACTTAGAAAATGACTGGGAGGATCCCAACCGAGAAAGTCTGTAAGGAAGATCCCAACTTAAGAAATTCACTAGGGAAGATCCCAACTTAAGAAGTTCATTGGGGAAGATCCTAACTTAAAAAATTTATTGGGGAAGATCCCAACTTAATAAATTTCGTAGGAAAGATCTCAACTTAAGATAGCATGTCCATGTTATAAACCTTTGATTAAACGTTATAATCTTAACAAATGTTCATAAATAAGAAGTTTGTCAAGTCACTAAGTGTGAAATGATCCCCTTACTCACATCCCAAAGTAAGATATCGTGCGTCCAAGCGAGGTATAGAAACCTAAACTCGTTATAAAGAGGTTATTAACTTTTTAAACCGTGGAGGGGATTAAGTACCCGTAGTCGTAGGAGATATGATCAGTTTCTATTCGTAGCAGCTAGGATCCTTGAGTTTCTGTGAATTTCAAACGTTAGCTCGGGATGGGTGTTAGCCTAGCTAACGCCCCTCCGATGCTTAAGTCAGTAATGGTTTTCGAAAAGATAAATAAAAGTATTTAGATCAAACTAAAGGGTAAAGAATATGTACCTTGGATCTTGTTGATAGATTATGCTTGACCATTGGCTTGAGGATGAACAGGAGTAGATGTTATCATTTTAATTCCCCAACTGGCGCAAGAGTCTCTAGTCCTTTTGCTTATGAATTAGGACCCGTTATCGCATATGATTTCGGCCGGGATCCAGAACCTAGTCAGGATATTATATTTAATCAGTGAGACTACCTCCTTGTCTCTCACTTGAATAAAGGCTTCAGCCTCTATGCATTTTGAGAAATAGTCCATCATTACTAACATGAAGACCTTTCCACCAGGATCCTTTGGTAATTTGCCAACTATAATCGGTCCCCATTTCATGAATGGCCAAGAAGAGATGATAGGGTATAGAGGTTCTCCTATTTGATGAAGGATGTTGTTATTGTTGGATTAGGTGTCTAGGCCCATAACTATTATTGGTATGTACTCGACCAGAGAGTAGCATGGTCCATTTGGGTTGCATAACACCAAGACAATTTGTTAGGATGGACTCTTGAGAGAAGGTTATATATGATTTATTAATATATTATAAGTTATAATATATTAATATGAAATCATATGTTTTAATTAGTATTGATCAAGAATTAATTTGGCATTAACTTAGTGATCAAAAGAGACTAATTAAATCTATGGGGACTAACTATGGTAATTGGTTATATTTATATGTGTTGGGCTTATGATCCATATTGGACTAAGTTTATGTATGCATACATAAAGAGTTGGGTCACATGAACCATGGATCATAAAACCCATGGGTATGGATTTGGGTTAAACCCATGACCCTTGGAATCCACCATAAAATATGTTGCTTCATGACCAAAAACGGGTGCATCTTTTCTTAGAGAAATATGGACGATTTTGGGTGCATGGAATTCTCTCTCAAGAGCCACCTTTTGTTGGATAAGGTGTCTAAGTCCATAACTTTATCTGGTATATACTTGACCCGACCTGACATGGTCCATTTGGGTTGCACTTCACCCGAACAATTTATATGGATAATCTTTTGAGAATAGTATAAGTTTTGATTTATTAATATATTATAAGTTCTAATATATTAATATGAAATCATATTATTTAATTAGTATTGATCTAGAATTAATTTAGAATTAATTTGGTGATAAAAAAGGTGACTAATTAAATATGGACTCTTGTATTTATATAGTGTGGACTATTGCTTATTTAGAATGGGCTAGGCTTGCATGGAAAGTCCAAGGATAGTCCATGGAGCTTTAACCCATGGATCTCATGGAAATGAAAGTTCATGGGTATTAGGGTTTACATGGATGTAACCCTAATCCACCACACTATATAAAGGAGTCCTTGGCACTTGAAATGGCACTAGTCTGTGTGTGAGCAGAGGTGGCCGATTTCTACAAGTGTTCATACTCTCTCTAAAGGTTTCCAAAGTTTGTGGTGATGCCCCTGTATGCAGAATTTCAGGGTTTTGCTTGGTATTGGATGAGGATCATTACCCTAAACTGTTTTTTGAACCTTAAAACATGTTTTTGATGTGGTAATGATTATGATAATCCAATCTCAAAGTTTATTATCAAAATTTCAAGCTGTATATGTGATTATATGATTCTTGAAATTGTTGATATGAATGTTTATACACTTATGAGTTTAGAAGATCATAGGAATTATTTGCAAATAGTTTGTTAGATTAATTCTTGATCTTGATGTGTTTTAATGGAATCCATAATTTGTCCTCAAGTTATGGATTACCAAAAGTCATTCTTTTAAAGTCCATTAATTAAACACATAAGTTACATAAAATAAAGAGCCTCTCATTTTAATAAACCATTAACTCATAAGTTATGAAAGTTGAAAAGTTTTGAAAGTTACAAAACTTGTCCTCAGGTTTTGGAACATGTAAAGTCATCATAAAAACTTTAGTTCCAACCCCTAGAATTTTAAAAGTTAAAATTCAACCCTTATACTTTATAATATTAGAAGTTAATAATATATATATATATATATATATATATATATATATATATATACATATATATATATATATATATATATATATATATATATATATATATATATATATATATATATATATATATATATATATATATGTATGTATAAGAATAAGTCGTTTTACCGTTAGTAGGCCTCATTCACGAAGTCGGTCTATAAGGGGGTATAAGGTTGTTGCCTATAAAATGGCAGCTTAATGGGTGTCCACTCTCACCCACTGCTTCCTTGACTGGTGGAGGGTCGTTAGCCGAACGGGTAAGCCAATGACTTTAAATCCTCATTAAACGTATGATGATTATAAAGTAACTAAATGTTTTATAAATTCCCAATCCTAGTTACATTAGGAAAATGTGAAAAATGTGCTAACCCATGAAATTACACTTTGCACTTTGCTTAAGTCGTTAGTGGAGCGTGTGTAGTTAACCGGCACATCGGTTAGGTGATAAACATTAAGAGTACCAAGTAAGTTGCATGGTTAATTCACACCTTGTTTTGTGATCCTCGCCATCCCAGTCACAAAACCTGAAGGGCACAATCGAGATTGAAACATGCCATTGAAAAGTTCAATGAATCTCAAAAGAATCTAGGAGTTTCAAAACCAATTAAAACCTAATAACTTATTTCGTTTTTCATGGTGGAAATTGGTGAATCGTCATTCACCTACCTTCAAATATTTTATAGCTTGGATTACGGCATCCCTCTTCTAAGTTATAAAATATTTTGATCGGTCATAGCCTTAATATTACATTTGGGTGTCTTATTAAGGACTATCTTTATATCTAATCTAAACTTTTCCTTCTTCTTTTTCAGATGTCTTCCAACAATGCCGCTTCTGGCTCAAACCCTACCGGCTCCTTCTCTCTCATGAACCTTTGTGGGAGAGTCATCTTTGATGGATCCAACTTTATGGATTGGATCAGGAACATCACGATGGTCACTCGGTATGAGGACAAGGAATATGTCCTCGACAAGGAGCTTAAGGAACTTGATGATTTGTCTGCTACTCCGGAGGAGGTCGCTGAATTCCGAGCACATGAGAGAGATGCTACTAAGGTGGCATGTATCATGTTGGCCACGATGACAGCCGAGCTCTAAAAGTCCTATGAGGACTTTTACCCTTTTGAAATGCACCAGGACTTGATGGATAGGTACCATCAGAGTGCTCGTCAAGAGCGGTATGAAATCATCTCCGCCATGATAACAACCCGGATGAAGGATGATGAACCCATCACGGGCCACATGCAGAAAATGCAAAGATTCGTGGACTGTTTGCTGAAATTGAATGTGAACTTCCCCGAGGAGTTGGCAAGTGACATCATTTTGCACTCCTTACCTTCGTGTTATGATCAATTCCGAATGACATACCACATGAACAAGGAGGAAGTTACACTCAGCAAACTTCAAGGACTTCTGAAGACCGCCGAAAGTGGTCTTAAAGGTAAATCGGTTGTTACTAATTCTACTCCAACCAACGCTCTTGTTCCGGCTATCGGGAAAGGTAAAGGGAAGAAGAGGAAGAGCCCTTCGAAGGGTACCAAGGGAAAGTCCCTTGATGGCTCCTCTTCAAGTGGAACCAAAAAAGGTTCTGACACTCCTTCTGCCAACCCTAATGAGGCTGAATGCTTCTATTTCCATGAAAAGGCGCACTGGAAGCGAAACTGCCCAAAGTACTTGCAAGATGTTAAGGATGGGAAAGTGAAACCCAACCATGCATGTATTTACACTATATTGTCTAATAACTAACCCTATTCTAATTCTTGGGTCCTTGATACAGGTTGTGGTATTCACATATGTTCTGATTTGCAGGGACTAAGAAGAAGTGAGAATGTGGAGCATGGGAAGATAAACTTGATCATAGGGAATAGGAAAGTTACACCTGTCACCAAGATTGGAGTTTATTCTTTGTTGCTAAGTAGTGGGTTAACATTAGATTTGAATAAATGTTGTTACTCGTCTGAATTAAATGGCGAGAAATATTATTTCCTTTCATGGTTTGTACAAACAAGGTTTTACCTTTTCGTTTGATAATGAATGTGGTGGTATTAATGCTTTCTATAATAATGTTCTTTATTTTAAAGCATTACCTTGTGATGGTGTGTATGAAACTGTGTCGGTTGTAGATAACCTAGGAAATAATGTGTTGTGTATCGATTCATCTACTAGCTTGGATAAAGCATCATTATGGTATTGTCGCCTTGGACATGTAAGCAAGAAACGCATAGGCCAACTCCAAAAGGATGGAGTCTTGGAGTCATTTGACCTAAAGTCAGATGATAGTTGTGAATCTTGTTTACTTGGGAAAATGACAAAGTCACCCTTCACTGGTACTTGTGCTAGGGGTGAGGGTTGGTTGGACCTCATACATACTGATGTGTGTGGACCATTCAGAACCGCCACAACGGATGCTAACCGCTTCTATGTGACTTTTACTGATGATTTTAGTAGATATGGATATGTCTACTTAATCAAGCATAAGTCAGAAACCTTTGAAAAGTTCAAGGAGTTTAAACAGGAAGTGGAGAATTAGTTGGGCAGGAACATTAAGATGTTTCGATCCGATCGAAGTGGTGAGTATCTTAGTACAGAGTTCCTTGCCTATTTTAAGGAATGTGGGATTGTCTCACAATTGACACCTCCCAGGACACCACAACTTAATGGTGTGGTTGAGAGGCGTAATCTAACCTTGTTGGATATGGTTCGTTCCATGATGAGTCGAGCTTCGCTACCAATCTCATTTTGGGGGTATGCCATAGAGACTGCCACCCATATCCTTAATCTAGTCCCTACAAAGAAGGTTGCCAAAACACCTCACGAGATGTGGACTCGAAAAGTTCCCAATCTATATCACATTAGATTTGGGGTTGCGAGGCTTTTGTGAGGCGCGAGACTCACGATAAGCTCGAACCTCGAACTGAGAGGTGTATTTTCATCGGCTACCCACATAAATCCTTTGGTTACCTCTTCTACAGACCCAATGATAATGTGGTCTTTGTAGCAAGGAGAGGAGTCTTTCGAGAGAGAGAGAGTTCATAAGCCAAGGAAACAGTGGGAGGAAAATTGATCTTGAAGAAATTCAAGAGTCAAGTGGTGAAGGAACCTCAAACCCTAGCAATCAACCTGAGGAGGAAACTCGTGTTGATTCGACAGACGAGTCTGTACCTCTGAGGCGTTCCACGAGAGTTAGGAATGCACCTGAGCATTACTATGGTTTCCATATTAATGCGGAAGGTGATACACTTATCATTCATAGCACACTGGTAAGTCTGGATGAACCTAACAGCTACACGGAAGCCATGGCAGGCCCTGAGGCTGCTAAATGGAAAGAGGCTATGGACAGCGAGATACAGTCCATGTATGACAATCAAGTTTGGAACTTGGTTGACAATGTACCAGGTCGCAAGACCGTCGGGTGCAAATGGATCTTCAAGAAGAAAACCGACATGGATGGTAATGTACACACTTATAAGGCGCGACTGGTTGCAAAGGGCTTTTCTCAAACTCCGGGAGTTGATTATGATGAGACCTTTTCACCAGTAGCGAAGATTAAGTCTATTAGGGTTATGCTAGCCATTGCTGCATTTCATGACTATGAAATATGGCAAATGGATGTCAAAACCGCTTTCCTTAATGGGAAGTTGGCTGAGGATGTTTACATGAGTCAGCCAGAGGGTTTTGTCAGAGCAGAGTACCCTAATAAAGTGTGTAAGCTTGAGAAATCCATCTATGGATTGAAACAAGCACCTCGCAGATGGAATCTTTGTTTCGATGAGAAAGTCCAAGAGTTTGGTTTTTCAATAAGCGAAGATGAATCTTGTGTATATGTCAAGGCTAGTGGGAGTATAGTTAGCTTTTTGGTATTGTATGTGGATGACATACTACTCATAGGAAATGACATCCCAACTCTGTAGGAAGTGAAGTCCTGGCTTGGGAAGTGTTTCACTATGAAGGACCTTGGAGAAGCTGCCTATATCCTAGGGATAAGGATTTTGAGAGACATGAATAAAAGACTAATTGGACTTAGTCAAAGAACCTATGTGGACAAAGTGTTGAAAAGGTTCAACATGCATAATTCCAAGAAAGGTGACTTACCAATCCAGCATAATGCCAAACTGAGCAAGGCTCAGAGCCCGAGTACAGAGGATGAGATAGCTGAGATGAGTCGATTTCCATATGTTTCCGCTGTTGGCTCGATCATGTATGCTATGAATTGTACTCGTCCTGATGTGGCCTTTGCGTTGATCATGGTCAGCAGATATCAGGGGAACCCTGGCAAGGCTCACTGGTCTACGGTAAAGACCATTCTCAAGTACCTGCGGAGGACTAAGGACTGGGTCCTTACACTCAGTGGGAGTGATGACTTGAGAGTTGTGTGGTATTGTGACGCTAGCTTTCAGACTGATAGGGATAATTTCCGCTCTCAGTCGGGCTGGGTTTTTACCATGAATGGAGGAGCAATTACTTGGAAAAGTTCCAAGCAGGAAACAGTGGCTGATTCAACTTGCGAATCAGAGTATATAGCGGCAAGCGAGGCAGCAATGGAGGCTATATGCCTAAAGAACTTCATTGGAGACCTTGGAGTAGTACCAGCGATAAAAGAGCCTATGGAGATTTTCTGTGACAGCAATAGTGCGGTTGCCTTAGCCCAAGAACCAAGAGATCATGGCAGATCCAGACACATTGATAGAAAATATCACTTCATAAGACATAAGATAGAAGAAGGACTCCTCGTAGCAAAGAGGATATCGTCAGAGGAGAACCCAGCAGATCCCCTCACGAAGGGACTGACTAGGGTTAGGCATTTGTAGCATGCGAGGCGCATCGGGCTAAAGGACGATATTAGTTTCACAGATTAGATAGCTTTCAAATTTGTAAAGTGTAATTGACATTTTGATGATGAATAAAAGTTGTTGTTTATTTATGAGTAAAGTGTTGCTATCTTTTGTCAATCGTTTACTATCATTTCATTTTGCATGTTTTGACTTCCAGAATAATTATGTTATTGTATTTCATATTATTCAAATCTCCACAGTCGGTCATATGTTGGAAGTAGATATGAATCAAGACTGTCATGAAGTTGGTTTGTAGATGTCTAAGAGGTTGGACATAGCAAGAGTTGCTACAACATTCATGAGTGCTCATAAGTTCTGAGTATTGGATTCAACCCACGCTCACTTGTATCACTTCATGGAATTTATCTCGAGTGATCGTGAGACGGTAATATCATATAAGTCTTCAAACCTAGAGATATGAGTTGTTCCCTATGAGTTGGTTATGCATTGATTATACGAAAACGCATCAGTAACTTGATGTCATAAAACGTACCTTTGTGTATAATTCACCAAGTAGTAGAACAAGAATATGAGTCGAAGTTTATCTGTTCCTTCTTGGATTAGAAGTGATATCTGGGCCCCTCGATGATTTTGTTTTGACCCATGTACCGGGCTCGGTCAGAAATAAATTGATGTATTCAATTAAGTTCTATGTTAAACAAATCGGAAATCGGGAAACAAACTGTTGGACAATAAGTACAACATTGTTCCGTGTATTTGTCTGGATGATATCTAGAACAGAGGATTATATGATCACTTATCTGAAATGGCGCTTCATAGTTCAACAGAGTTTAAAGAGCTACGATTGTCGGTTAGTTCCTGAAATCATATAGACAAATATAGTTATTAGACTTATCCAAGTGGGAGACTGTTAGATAAGGTATCTAAGTCCATAACTTTATTTGGTATATACTTGACCTGAACCAGCATGGTCCATTTGGGTTGCACTTCACCCGAACAATTTATATGGATAATCTTTTGAGAATAGTATAACTTATGATTTATCAATATATTATAAGTTCTAATATATTAATATGAAATCATATTATTTAATTAGTACTGATCTAGAAATAATTTGGAATTAATTTGGTGATCAAAAAGGTGACTAATTAAATATGGACTCTTGTAATTATATAGTGTGGACTATTGCTTATTTAAAATGGGCTAGGCTTGCATGGAAAGTCCAAGGATAGTACATGGAGCTTTAACCCATGGATCTCATGGAAATGAAAGTTCATGGGTATTAGGGTTTACATGGATGTAACCCTAATCCACGAAACTATATAAAGGAGTCCTTGGCACTTGAAATGGCACTAGTGTGTGTGTGTGAGCAGAGGTGGCCGATTTCTACAAGTGTTCATACTCTCTCTAAAGGTTTCCAAAGTTTGTGGTGATTTGTAACTTCCATTTGAGGCATCCACATTATTGGTGCTACGCTCTCAAACTCCAAGCAATCAACCACTACTAAAAGGTATGTAATTCTACTAGTGTTTTATGATTCAAGTACCGCATAACATGCTAGTTAGGAAGTAAACCTTGGAAAAATTATTATTTGCATGTATCTTAGATAAAATATAGATCCAAGGTTTCTAGGGTTGCATGTACACCATAGGAGTGTTAGAATGCTCAAAACCCTTCACCTTTGTCCTACGTGAGTTGTGAGCCATTTAAGGCATTCATACTTTTGGTGCTAAGCTCTTAAGGCCAAATACAATAAGGTTTCAAGCTACATAAAAGGTATGTCATCCCAACTAGTATTTCATATTGTTTATGTCAATTGCATGCTAGTTATAGGCTTAATGCTTTGGAAATACCATTACATGTATAATTAGAGAAAACATAGATCCAAGGCATTTAGGGTTGTATGTGCACCATAGGATGTTGTAGTATACTAAAACCCAATAGTGGTATCAGAGACATGGGTTATTTTCTATTATACTTGATGTTTTATAAGTTTTCAAATTGAAGAAATCGAAATTTTTGCCTTCTGCCCATTGAACTCGCCGAGTCCACTGGGTGACTCACCGAGTAGCATGCTTTTTGCCTTGGACTCGTCGAGTCCAGTATGGGGTTCGACGAGTTGGCAGCCCAAACGGCAAAATTTCGAGTTTTTTGGCCTGTTTTGGATTAGAATCATTACCATAAAATGTTTTTGCTCATAAAATTTGAGTTTGTCGTTATGGTAATGATGATTCTCATCCAATTAAAAGATAATTGTCATGATTTCAAGATTTGTATTAGTTTATATGTTTAGGCTAATTTCTTGAAGGTTGATGATATGAATTATCTTGTTCTTATGAGTTAGTTTAGATTAATAAAAAAATTATGTGATAATTGACTTTCGATTCAAATTGATCTAAAAGTTGTTCATAATATGAGTTTTTGTAACTTGTCCTCAACTTATATGAAAAGTCTCATTCATGAATTTTAAAACTCATAAAATTTCCATAAGTTATGAAAATGAAGAGTCTCATTTTTTAAATGTTTTTAAAGTCTTCCATAACTTGTCCTCAAGTTATGGAACTTGAAGAGTTTTTTCATTAAACTACTTTAAACTCATAAGCTATGGAAACCAAAAGTTTTTGAATTGTTCAAAACTTGCCCTAAATTTTTGGAATTTGTAATGTTACCCCCCCCCCCATGTATACTTTAATTCCAACCCTTATAACTTTAATCTGGGACTGACAATGTGTGGTTAACCGACACACTAATCTGGGACTGACAATGTGTGGCAAAGGGTAGCTTGATGTTAATCATAGATCAATGGAGCGTGTGTGGTTAACCGGCACATTGATTAGGTGGTTGTAACATTAGGTGTATCAAGTTAATTTGCATGGTTATTCACTCCTTGTTTGTGATCCTCGGAATCCCAGTCACAAGCTTGAAGGGCACAATCGAGATTTAAACATGTCATTGAATAGTTCAATGAATCTCAAAGGATCTAGGAATTTCAATTCATTAAAAACCTAATGTTAAATTTCGTTTTTCATGGTGGAAATTGGCAAATCGTCATTTACCTACCTTCAAATATTTTGTAGCTTGGATTACGACATCCCTCTTCCAAGTTATAAAATATTGTGTTGGGTCCTAGCCTTAATATCTCATATTGGGTGTTATATTAAGGGATTAAATCAACTAAACTTGAATTTCTCCCTCATAGATGTCTAGTTATGACAACTATGGACTTCCTTATCCTTTTGGATAAAGCTTTCCTAATGAAGATGATATCCCAAATGGCAATCAAGGTGAAAGATTAATCTCTTTGTTGTGCATTAATGGGACTGGAAATCATACTTCATCTCCTCCACCACCTCCAATTATTGTCCCTAACTCACAAGTTCTCGAATAGTTCAAGGTCACTCAATCCCTTTTGGCAAACAGTGTCTATATGTACTCACATCTTGGAGATGAAGTCTCATATTGACAAGCTGGGAGAGTTTGGTGTCGAAGTCTCAAGGAAGTTGACTGTTGACTGGGTTCTTCAATCACTTTCCGAGTCATATAGTGAGTTCATTAAGGACTACTATGTGACAGACCACGACACGACCCTTATCGATCTTACCTATTTGCTTGTTGCTACTGAATCAGCAATGACCTGGGGCACTGGTAAAGCAAATTTGATTGGAAGATCTACTTCCCAAACTTACATGGACATTGACAATGGAAACATTGGAAGTCCAGAAAGTCTTCTCTTGCCAATGGGAAGGGATCGACCATAGTAAACCCGGTTGACCAAATGGTAAAGAGAAAGGATAAGTCTAAGATAGTCTCGTGTACCATTACTAAAGAGTCCATATGTTTCTATTGCCAAAAAAGGAGCATTGGTTGCGAAGCTGCCCTTATTTACCTGAAAGTTCACTAGGATTGTAAAAGTCAAAAATTTGACTATGCTTCAGGTAAAGACCACTATCTAACTCTATTAAGTTCCTATTTGGAGATTCTTGTTACATGATGTGACTAGGTCGCATTTTGATGTTTTGTAGAATCGAAAAAAAAGGAGAGGAAGCTTAGAAGAAGAGTATGCTGAATCTGATCGTGAAGATGGATTTCTATCTCATGATTCGGAGATCAGAATTTTGAGCTGCTACTTAAGAGTCATGATAGATTGCTTAGGAATGGATAACAACATAGTTTTCATATGTATTTGCATTGTAAGGATAAGTTTTTCAGCAATTTTAAAATAAAAGGAAAATTTTTGATTTTATTTATTTGAAGTATCCTTACAATGGGATTTATGAAAATTGTTGTTTATATGATTACATTGATAGCAATATTGGAAAATGGATTTGATTCTTTCGTTTGTGGTAGTGTCATAATTTACCAAATAAGGAAAGATTCTTATCACCCAAGTTTCAGTTGGATAGAAACTTGGAATCATGCAACTTGTATTGTATGATGAATGAGAATTTTCATCTTTGGGAAATTAAAACTAATTCCTTGTTCACATGTATATGTGAATCAAGTGAAGGACTAGGAGATTGAGTACACTAGGTTGTGTGTTGATTAGGTCCACCACGAAGAACGATAAGGCTATTCGTCATGATTTACTAAAGTTTAGTAAAAATGGTTATGCTTACAAGTTTAAGTGTAATTCTGAAACATTGGAAAAGTTTCAATGTATGACAGGACGAATGTGAAGAATCAAATTAGGCAAAGAGATAAAAGTTTCTCCAATCTGAAAAGACGGGAGAGTACTTGAGTATCTTCTTTTATGATTATCTTAGTGATTATGAAAAACTATATTACAATTGATCCTCTAAGGACATCTTGGTGCATTTGTTTGGATAAGAAGAGGAATCGTGAATTGTTGAAAAGGTTAAATCAAAAGATGAATCTTACTTCGTTCCAAAATTGAGTCTTAGAGTAACACTCCAAGATCGAGCCTTGAGTGACATAGTGTTAAGAAGGTTTAAAACACTTATCAAATGTAGAGTAAAATGTTTTCTACTCCTGTACATTTGAAATTGGTGAGTTGTGATGTTTTGGATAAAACAAAGACCAACTAAGGCAAATTGTGTGAAGTGTTTGTCTTGATTAGAATCCACACTAACTCTTGAATATTTGTTTGTCAAGTAATGTTCCTTGACAAAGTGAATCATATATGTCAAGAGGTCAGTGGGAGTCTTAAAGATCTTGACAAGTTTCAAGAACTTATCGTGAATGAACCTATTATTTATCACTAGCACACGACTTGAGGTTTATAGCCTATCGTGTTGACATATTCTTATTTTTGTGCCCATTCCAGTTAAAGTTGACTATGCATGTGAGTTCTATGAGTTCTCAGTTATTTGCATACCTACTTGGAAGCAAGGGTAGGCCTTTGTGCTGCCAAGTGGCAAGAAGTTAAGATTGAACAAGTTCAGTCCATACGAGTTTGGATTTGTCGCTAACCTTGTCTTATGATTATGGTTATGAAAAATTCACATGGATAGGAACACATACACCATAAAATCTAAGTGTCATATGGTTTCTCTTCGATTCATGAAAATGATGGTGAAGAAAACGCTTTCACTAAGTAGATTTTAAGGAGATAGCAATTGTGGTATTTGCATTGTCAAATTCGATTATGATTACGACATCCCTCTTCATAGTTCGAATTGTGAGCAATGGAAAAGGTCTAAACATTTGAGACTATGATTACGGCATCCCTTTTCATAGTTCTAAATTGTTTAGACACACATGTCACACCCCAAAACTGGAACGACGGAAACGTTCTGGGGCAGAGGACGTCATGTGCAGTATCAAAACAATACAAAGTAGTAAATAAGCAACAACATCATCCATTGCATTAATAGTATAATTTTATACAAGTGTGTTCTTTAATAGTAATAAGACACCAAAAATGAATAATCAAAATAAAAAACGAGTCTTGAACATGCTCCGTCTTCTCAAAACCTGCCATCGGTACCTGTCTACTGGTGACCTGAGAATACAAGTTATTTTGAAAGAGTAGATCAACATTTAAGCTGGTGAGTCATAAGTATTTAGTGTCAATGTTTGTATAAGTTTGATGAAAATGTTTGTGAATGTTCATTGTAAATGTTTGTATATGTTTGAAAAACTCCTAGAAAATCCTATATTTTCTACTAGTATAAAAAGTAGTCTTCTACCAAGACCCGACTGTTTGTTTCTCTATAAAAGTGGAAGCTTTTCCCAAATAAGACTATCGTTACCAGAATATAGTTTTATATTACCCTTTATGTGAGAAGATCATAATTTGAATATAATGGGAAAATGTATGTGTACTGCAGTATTATTTGTATTAACTACTGAAGTAATAATTACCTTAAAACCAATGGTTTAATTAAGGCAAAATGTGATAAGATTGTTACCATACTAAACCAACTAAAACACAACGATGAAAGACGTCGGAAGAAATAACATTTGGCACCCGTAGACTTGCAAGTCCCACTATAGCGAACAACAAGGTGTAGGATAGTCAATCCAGTATAGATCTATACGCAAACTCACGCTCTCCCTCCAGGAGATTCTGGTTACAAAACGTGACATAACGAAATGGTCGATGTGTCATGAAGTAGTATCTTACATTATGTTATCTCTGAATCTTGTTATAGTATACTTTTTATAGTAATAGTATTCTATGTATAGTATTCTCTGTATAGTATCCTTTGTATAGTGTTCTCTGTCTAGTATTCTCTGTTATAGTATTCCCTGTTATAGTATTCTCTGTTATAGTGATCTCTGTTATAGTATTCTCTGTTATAGTATTTGTATATGATAGTATTCTCTAAACTATACCTATTATAGTTTACTAGCAATTTCTGTAGTTTGAATGAAGGAAGGTATGCCTTTGCTACCCAAAGGTACTGAACTGATTGATAGTACTTTTATATCTACATATGTATACATAATATATAATTGATATTTAAACGACCTTCGGACAAATAACCGATACTTTCAAGCCACATCCAAACAAGGAAAAGGAAATTAAGCGAGTTATCAGTCCTAAGTCCTTTAAACATGTCTTATATAACTATACATATATAGACATGCATTTGACAATATATATAAGTTTAAAAAGAAGTTCTGTAAAACATTTGAAGATTTTAATAATAAATATTGATGACTTGATTTCAATTTATAAAATGATTTAAAAGCAGTTTGATTGATAATACAGTTTGAAAGTATAAGAAATCCTTTGTTTGAAACACAGTTTGAAGTATATGAAACCCTTTGTTTGAAACATAGTTATAAATCACATGTGATTGATTATATAACTAACATGTTTTCTACTTGTATCCCCCCCCCCATAAAAGCATTTAAAATCATTTAAAAGATAGATTAAGGGGTATGAACTCACCTGTAGTGAGTGATACGGAAGTATGTTTGGAAATAGGATGCAGAGTGTCAGGTGAAACCTTGAGCACACACAAAGATCCTAATAAACATATAATGCCATGTATGTGTATTTGATTAGTGTATAAGCAACTAATTATAAGGGTCGCACCCTAATAGACTAGGAAACTCTTAGATTGAAGGGATACAATCACATATAATTGCATAGCTAGGGTATATGGCCACCCTATAGAGTTTACGGTCCAAATGGCATGACCATAAGTGTTTACGGTCAAAATGGTTTACGGTCCAAGTGGTTCACGGTCCAAGTGGTTTACGGTCCAAGTGGTTCACGGTCCAAGTGGTTTACGGTCTAATGACGTTATGGTCATGGAGTTTAAGGTCTAAGGAGATCCAACCGTAAACTCATCAAATCTTGCACAAATGATGGTTTGCAAGGGCTGCATTCAAAGGCATCAGATTCTAGTGACCATGCTTAGCCTTAGGAAGGGTTTAGGGTCTCTAATGCACCTTTCATTAGAGTTTACGGTCTAAGGAGATACTCTTAGACCGTAAACACCTTGTTCTTGGCTAAAAATGATGTTTTCAAGGTGATTAACTAGTGATTCTAGTATATAACAAGCTAAGGGTAGTGTACTTACTTATTAGAAGCTTGTAAGGGTGATTAGGATCCAAGAACACTAGTGTGTGTTCTTGGTGTTCTTGGTGAAATGAAGAACACTTGAAGATCTATCAAAATGAAGAGATTTCATGGATGAAATCATGCATAACCACTAGATAAAGAGATGTAACAACAAATCAAAAGAAAGAATTCTTACATTTTTGGAAGATCAAGATGAAGATCTTATGATACTTGAGAGAGTTTTCGAGATTTTGGCTTGGAAATGAAAGAAATTATCGAAATGATCATAATTTATGTATATATAGGGAGTTTACGGTCACCATGACCGTAAGCTCTAAGCTTCTTGACCATAAACTCCTTTTGAGGAGGTTTACAGTTTGCTAGCTGGTTTGGAACCCTAACTGATAAATCCAAACACTGATTCCTTTGATGCACTAGGCTCAGAATGCTCAAACAGACTCTAAACAGTGCTAAAAGTTAGCAGAAACAAGTCTGACTTTATTGAAGTGAATGGTTGTACCAGATAGAAATTTCGGGTTGTCACATCGTCCCCCGGTTAGAGACAATTTCGCCCCGAAATTAGAGTTTAAGCAATAAATGTTACAAATAACTAAGCGAAAAGATGAGGATATTTCAGTTTCATTTGATCCTCGCGCTCCCAAGTGAATTCAGGTCCTCGCTTGGCATTCCAGCGAACCTTCACTATCGGGATACGGCTTTGCTTCGTTTGCTTGATCTCTCGGTCCATGATCTCTACAGGTTCTTCCACGAAGTTGAGGGTCTCTTTGATCTCGATTTCGTCGAGTGGGATAACAAGAGTCTCGTCGGACAGACAAATTTTCAAGTTCGAGACATGGAAAGTAGAATGTACGTTACTGAGTTCGCGAGGTAGATTGAGTTTGTAAGCTACAGGGCCGATTCTAGCGAGAATCTCGAAAGGCCCTACGTATCTTGGATTTAGCTTTCCATGCTTTCCGAAGCGTATCAAGCCCTTCCAGGGTGAGACTTTCAAAAGGACTCGGTCTCCCACCTAGAATTCCAAAGGTTTCCTTCGTTTGTCTGCGTAGCTTTTCTGTCGGTCTCTAGAGGCTTTCAATCGTTCACGAATCTGAACGATCTTCTCTGTTATTTCCCGTATGATTTCCGGACATGTGATAGTGCTGTCAGGTACGCGTCCTTTAACTAACTGTGTGTCGCCCACCTTAGCCCAGGACAGAGGGGATCTGCACTTACGGACATAGAGGGCCTCGAATGGAGCAGACTTTATGCGAGTGTGATAACTATTGTTGTAGGAAAATTCGACAAGGGGTAAATAAGTATCCTATGCCTTCCCAAAGTCGATCACACAGGCTCGCAATATATCTTCCAAGGTTTGGATAGTTCTCTCACTTTGTCCGTCGGTCTGTGGATGGTAGTCCGTATTCATGTCTAGCCTCGTTCCTACGGAACTTTGTAGCGACTGCCAGAACCTCGAAGTGAATCTACTATCTCTATCGGATATAATAGATATAGGAACACCATGCAGTCGTATGATCTCCCTAATGTATGTTCTTGTGAGCTTCTCCATCTTGTCAGTTTCTTTGATGGGCAGGAAGTGTGCGGACTTGGTCAATCTATCGACGATGACCCAAATGGTATCAAGTCCCCCCATTGTCTTGGGCAACTTGGTTATGAAGTCCATTGTGATCCGCTCCCACTTCCATTCCGGTATCTCCGGTTGTTGAAGTAGACCTGATGGTTTCTGGTATTCGACCTTAACCTTGGCGCAAGTAAGGCATTTACTCACGCAGGTAGCAATCTCTGCTTTCATGTTATGCCACCATTATAACTTTTTAAGATCCAGATACATCTTATCTGAACCTGGGTGGACGGAATATCGAGTGTTGTGCGATTCGGTCATAACCAAGTCTCTGAAGACACCGTGTTTTGGTGTCCAGATCCGGTCCATGAGATATAAGGCTCCGCCACCCTTGACTTCCAAGTTCTTATCCATCCCTCTAAGGATTCACCCGCCATGCTTTCGGGTTTCAAGGCTTTGAGTTGAGCCTCTTTAATTTGTGTGGACAAGTGTGAATGGATAGTTATAGTTATAGATTTGACTCTCCGACCAGAGTATTCTTTCCGACTCAGTGCGTCAGCTACTACATTGGCCTTGCCGGGGTGATAACGAATTTTGCATCATAGTCATTGAGTAGCTCGACCCACCGTCGTTGTCTCATGTTGAGTTCCTTCTGATCGAATATATGTTGAAGGCTCTTGTGGTCTATGAAGATAGTGCTCTTTGTACCATACAGGTAGTGTCTCCAGATCTTCAAAGCAAATACCACTGCTCCTAACTCAAGATCATGTGTTGTATAGTTGACTTCGTGTGTCTTAAGTTGAAGGGAGGCATAGGCAATAACCTTTCCTCTTTGCATAAGAACACAACCAAGCCCTTGGTTGGATGCATCACAATACACCACAAAATCTTATATCCCTTCTGGTAGGGATAATATCAGTGTGGTGCACAAGGCTTGTTTCAGCGTTTGGAACGCCTTCTCTTGTTTCTCTTCCCAGTCAAAGGCCACGCCTTTCTGGTTCAATGAAGTAAGCGGTTTCGCGATGCTTGAGAAGTTCTGTATGAACCTGCGATAGTAGCCAGCGAGACCTAGAAATTGACGAATTTCCGTAGGTGTCTTCGGTGCTGACCATTTCTCAATGGATTTGATTTTGGAAGGGTCCACGTGAATTCCCTTTTCGCTAACAACGTTGCCCAAGAATTCGACTCTTCGAATCCAAAACTCGCACTTAGAGAACTTCGCATAGAGCTTCTCCGATCGTAATGTTTCTAAGACTTTTCGTAGGTGTTGACTATGTTCCTCCTTACTTCGGGAGTAGATAAGTATGTCATCGATGAAGACGATGTCACACCCCAAAACCGAGAACGGCGGAATACGTTCTGGGGTGGAGGACGTCATGTACAGTATCATAACAATGCATAATAGTAAAGACAAGCAACAACATCCATTGCATTAATATAATAATTGTAATACAAGCGTGTTCTGTACAGTTTGTTAGACGCCAAAAGTATAATCAAAATAAATAGGAGTCTTGCATGTGCTCCATCTTCTCAAAAGCTTCATATGTACCTATCTACTGATGACCTGAGAATACAAGTTATTTTGAAAGCGAGTATCAGCATAAAGCTGGTGAGTTCATAAGTATTTAGTGTCATTGCTTGTATAAAAATGTTCACAACAATGTAGTATAATGATTGATTTCGATTGTTTGAAAAATAGTATAATCCGTAGAAAACCCTATGTTTTCCAGTAAAAGTGGTCTTCTACCAAGACTCGGTTAGTTACATGTTTGATCCTTTGAAAGTGTAAAAGTTTTCCCAGTTAGACTATCGGTATGAAAATATAGTTTTAAACTTTGTTCATGTAAAGAACTTGGGAAAATAATGTTTTACCCCCGCAGTATCACTGCCGGCTGATGTAATAAAAATGCAGACTCCAGGTAGTATTAAATGTACAATACACCTCGAGGAGTCTGTTTTGCCTTTAATTCTTAATGTATTAATTAAAGGTAGGAATGTGAACTTGTATGTAACCATGCTGATTGACGATCGAATCCCTGATGACCCTCCAGGTCACACGTAGTATGGTGACATTTTGTCACCCCTAGGCCTAGTTGGCTCGGACTGTAGCTAGCAGTCGGGATGTAGGAGTGTCTGTCCCGTATAGATCTATACACATAATGCCTGCTCTCCCTCCAGGAGACTCTGGTTACACGGTGATAGCACAATGGAGTGTCGTATCGAGAAGTAGTATGTCACATTCTGTTTGAGTATGTTCCCTTGTATATTGTATAATGTATTTTCTGGTATAATGTATAGAGTGTTCCCTTGTATAGTATATAGTATTCTCTTTGTATAGTATTTAACATGTATCGACTCATGATTGTACCGACGATAGTAAGTGTCATGGTAATAGAAGTAACGAGCGGTAATCCTTAACTATACCTATTATAGTTAAATAGTAATGTTGGTTGCATGCCTTTGACACACAAAGGCGCTGAACTGAAATAAAGATTTTTATATCTAACACAAATATAGATGATATATAACTAAGAATTCAACGACAGTCGGACAAATAACAAAATACCCTAAGCCCACAATCAAACAAGAACAGGAAGTAGGGTGAGCTATTAGTCCTAAGTCCTTCAAGTCTTACTTATATATATATATATATATATATATATATATATATATATATATATATATTGGTGTAGATATGATTTGAGAACAAAAGAAGTTTTAAAAGAGTTTTAGAAATTGTTTTATAACAATTTAACATGAAAATGAGTTTGATAAATGTTTAAAGCAATTTTGTTGGCAAAGCAGTTAAAAGTATAGAAAATCCTTTTGGTTGTAAGTTATAAATCACATGTGATTGATACTATAACTTAATTGATTCAACTTGTATTCCCCCCCCTCCCCATAAAAGCATTTAAAAACATTTAAAAGGTTGATTAAGGGGTATGAACTCACCTGCAGTGAGTAGTTTGGATGGAAGTACCGGGTAGGATGCTAGGTGTCAAGTGAGGACTTGATCACACACACAGATCCTATGTAACATGTAGTGATACATAAATGTATCTAATTAGTTATTTACTCACTAATTAAGTAAGTAAAGACACTCTAATGCATGAAAACACTTTGATTCAAGTGCTAGGAGTGCTAAAGGTTGCAACTAAGGAGTGTATGGCCTCACTATGGAGTTTACACTTCAAATGGTCACCCTTATGGGTGTTTACGGTTGGAGGACCATTTCCCCCATGAGTTTATGGTCGTAAACTCATGGGAATGGTGTGTTTGCATGTTTTAAGGTCTCATGTTTCACAAAGAAGTGTCCTAGGGTTGATTCAAAGGCTTAGGAAGTGGTTAGGACTCAAAATGGTACTCCCTTGGAGTTTGCGGTCCTTGGACCACTCCTTGGGAGTTTACGGTCGTAAACCCTAGAGTTTACGACCGTAAACCTTGGCCACTTCATCCTTTTTGTGTTTTGTGGTTCTTAGATCATGCATGCAAGTTCTAGCCTCTTATCCAAGCATTAGAGGGTGTTAGGGGCATCAAAACACCCTTTGGGAGTGTTTACGGTTTTGGGAGATCCCCAAACCGTAAACCCATGTTCTTGGGGGTTTTTGGTGTTCAATCCATGGATTTGCAAGCATACTAAGCAAATAACTAGTTAGGAAGAGTATACTTACTTATAGGAGGCTTGTAAGAGTGTTTAGGACCCAAGAACACTAGTATGTGTTCTTGGTGTTTTGATGAATGCTTGAAGATCTATGTAAAAATCGAAAATCCAAGGATGAAAAGATGGATAAACACTAGATTAAGTGTTTTATGAAAGAATCTAGGGAAGAAACACTTACATTTTGGCGGATTTGAAGAGATGAAATTATGATACTTGAGAGAAAAGCCTTGTGTTCTTGAGGTGGGAAGTGTAAAGTGAGGGTAAGGAGTGTAAACTCATGCTATATGCATGAGTTCTTGGGGAAAATGGTGTTTACGGCCCAAACACCCTTGTTTGGCCATAAACACCTTGCTAAGGTGTGGGTTGTTCGGTTTGTTACACCTCACTAATTACTTCACTTCCTTTTTATTTAATCGCTTGACGAAAAAATAAAATAAAACACCAAACGGACTTAAATCCGGCTAAAAATGTACGGAAATGTTTTTGACTTGTTTTTGAAGTTTTTTTTTTTTTTAAAGGTAGAAATTATACATATGAAAATTTCGGGTTGTCACAGACGATAACAAACTGATCCAAGTAAGGACGACACACCCTATTCATTAGATCCATGAATACAGCTGGTGCGTTGGTGAATCCGAACGGCATTACTACAAACTCGTAGTGTCCATAACGAGTTTGGAAGGATGTCTTGGGGACATCCTCCTCTAACACTCGTAATTGGTGATACCCGGATCTCAGATCTATCTTTGAGAAGTAGTTTGCTCCTTGAAGTTGATCAAATAAGTCATCAATGCGCGGTAGAGGATAACGATTCTCGATGGTAAGTTTTTTCAGCTCTCTGTAGTCGATGCACATACAAAACGATCCGCCTTTCTTATTTACGAACAAGACCGGTGCTCCCCATGGTGAGAAGCTTGGCCTAATGAATCCCTTTCTGAGAAGTTCGTTAAGCTGACTGGAAAGTTCATGCATCTCTGTTGGTGCCAGACGATAAGGCGATTTGGCTACTGGGGTAGCCCGTGGAGCTAAGTCGATTCGGAATTCGACTTGACGTTGTGGTGGTAATCCCGGTAGTTCTTCTGGAAAGATGTCGGGAAAGTCACGTACTTCGGGGATATTCTGAATGTCTTTCACTTCTTGGTTTGTATCGACGATGTGTGCAAGGAATGCATGATATTCCTTTCGTAAGCACTTCCGAGCTTGAATACACGAAATGATGCGAAGGTTCGTACTTGATTTATCGTCGTAGATAACTAGAGTTTCGTTGTTAGGGAGGTTAAGACGAACTACTTTATCAAAGCACATGATGTCGGCGCGAAGATGACTTAACCAATCCATGCCGATTATGACGTCGAAACTTTTAATTGAGACGGGCATGAGGTCAATTTGGACAGAATGACTATCTAGAGTTAAAGTACAACCTATGTATATGCAGTTAGTACTTTCCGTTTTCCCGTTTGCCATTTCTACAGTGAATGATTCTTCTAGTGCACGTGGTTTTTGTTTGAGTAAATGAGAAAATTTTTGGTTCACGAAACTCCTCTCCGCTCCACTATCAAATAGTATGCATGCATATGAATTATCGAGGAGAAACGTACCAGTAACCACCGTAGGATCAGCTACGGCTTCCTCGTGGCCTATCGCCAGAATTCTTCCCGCTCCGCCAGCATTTCCTGCCTTCGGGCAGTCTCTCTTGAAATGACCAACCTCACCACAACCGTAGCAAGCTTGGCCGACAGCAATGTCGGGGACTCAGTTAATTGGCCTCGCCGGAGCCTTGCAGAATCGGGCAGTGTGCCCTTTCCTGTTACAGTTAGTGCACTGCATTTCCCGATAGGCACCATTATGATGGAAGGTGCATTTGTTGCACTTGGGCAGATTTCCAGTATAGTGCTTCCTTGGCGCAGTAGCAGCAGGTGCAATCGCGGCATGAACAGCCACAACTTGCTGCTTCTTGGCAGAGTTCTGCGCCGATTTGCCCTTCTTGTTATCCCAGAACTTACGCTTGTTGTCAGCGGGTTTGGAGGGTTCTGAGATAGCCAGGGTTATTGTCGTTGTCGGGGTAGAGACCCCGTGATCGATGAGCCGCTGTGCCAATTGCTTGGCACTGTCGAAAGTAGTGGGGTTTGAAGCTAAGACATTCCCCTGAAATGGAGGCACCAGCCCCCAAATATACCTCTCAATCTTCTTTCCCTCGTTGGGAACCATATTGGGACATAGTGCCACCAGATCGCTAAATCTAGCAGCGTATGCCACTATGTTGGAGCCCTTCATGGTCAGACTCCAGAGTTCTTGTTCCAATTTTTGAACCTCGCCCCTCGGGCAGTATTCTTCTATCATAAGCCTTTTAAGAGCTTCCCAGCCCATTGCATTTGCCACTATTAAGGTTAGTGACTTGACATGGCTATTCCACCACGTCAGGGCTCTATCACTGAAGGTGCATGCAGCAAATTTGACTTTGCTTCCTTCAGTACAGGAACAGATCTCAAAGATCGATTCCGTCTTCTCGAACCATTGCGACAGAGCAATGATTCCACCGATTCCATTGAAGACTCGGGGTTTACAGTTGGTGAAATCTTTATAAGAGCACTCTCGCGAGCGCACAATGACATCACTTGGTGTGGAATGAATGACTGTCCCACCTCCACTAGTACCCTGGTTGTTGTGGTATTGTGTCATGGCTGTAGCAACAGCCGCAACTACCGCAGCATTAAGATCTGTCGTATCGAATTACGGAGGGGGTGGTGGAGGTGGTGTTTGAGTTGGAATAATCGGAGGATTACGCCTTGTTGACTTACGAGGAGGCATCTTTCAACTATAAGTTTAAAAGATGAGTATAATGATAAGAATTCAATAGTGAAGTTAATGAATGAGTCCCATGAAATAAATCGCCATAGTTCAACAACTAGATAAGAGTATGAGTTCCATAGAGTTCTAGAATTTAGAAGATTGAAAGTTTTTGAACAAAGATTTCTACAAAAGATTAGCTGACTGCCAATATCATTGATATTAAGGATGTAATTAGTTTGGGGGAAAAATTGACCTAAGAGTAGATCTTACATCATATCAGAAGTAGTAAATTTTTGACAGCTTAGAAGTCTAGTTAAAGTACTTGAATGACAGGAATATTTTACAGAAAAGTGCTTCATAGAGCACCGATACGAAAGGCTATTCCTTAAACAAAAAGAAAAGATGAGTCAGACATCTTCTACTGGTGACGGGTATTCCTCGGGCGAACCCTCAGATCTGCCAGTTGACGTACTATGTCTTGAAGATGTCGCTCATGAGCTCTCTGACGCACTCGAAGTTCTATGACTTCAGCTCGGGATGCAGCTAGCTGTTGCTGCAGAGCCTCATTGGTTCTCCTATTCCTTTCCATGGCTTCTTCGAGTTGGCGAATGCGGACCGTGTTAATGCCAGAGTTAGCGTCAATTTCCATGACTCGGTCGATGGCTGCTCTACCTTGCTCATTATTCTGAGCAATCCTGCGGACCATAATGGGCAGGACTCGGTCAGCTGCGCCTCCATCGCTGCGATTATAAAAGCTTCGGTCTCCATTTGTGACAACCCGAAACTTTTATTATGTACACTTGGTCAACTTTATCAACATTTAACTTGATTTCCGTTACCTTTTAACGTCGTTTAAGAGTTAGTTTAAGTGTTCTAAGCTTGAGTACAGCCGGGAATGAGATTAGAAATGAGTCAACAAGTCGTATAGAGACAAAACCGGGCCATACACCCTCTCGGGAGGAGTGTACAGCCGTACACCTGATGTGCGGCCGCACACCCACCTCCATATATAGGAGGAGACCCCTTCATTCACTCTTTTTCCATTTTGGCTGCATCCTACTTTCTCTCACTACTTTCTCTCTCTAAAAACTTCATCAAAGAACACTCTAAGGGCCTGAAAAACGTGAATTACTCCATCATTCAGCTTGTTATAGTGGTAAGACACCTTGATCTAAGATTAAAACTCTTCATGTTCTTCGTGTTCTTCATCACTTGAAGGTGTACGGCCGCACACCTTCATAAGGTCGTCGTACACACCTTAAAGACTCTCCAAGGTGAAGAGTTTGGCCTTCATTTGATAGTTGGACTTGGTATTGACCTTGAAACACCCGAAAATCGTCATTTTGGGCATGAATGAAGAGTCTACGGCCGCACACCCCTATGTACGGCCGCACACTCCCTTGTATGACCGCACACGCCCTCTGTACGGCCGCACACTCCTGTGTGCAACCGCACACACATGCTGACCGCACACCCTGGCCGCACACACACTATTTTGGCCGTACACCTCCCTTGTTTGATCATATAGGGTCCCGACAAGCATTTCCATGTCTTTAGGGTGGTTTCCCGTCATAATTAGTCATGAAACACCCAAATTCTAACACACATATGTGTTATCGCATGTTAATAGGATCCACTTGCGTGCGAAACACTGGTTGACATCCAGCATTCGTAACCGATCATACACCTAGATCCTACGTCAAACAGTGAGTTCATACCCCTACACCTTTTCCGAGTTTTTCATGTTTTCAGGGGGAGAATACAAGCAAAAGTACAAGGAAACTTGTACTCAAAGTATATTATTTCGTATAAAATACTTATATGTTCAGTATGCTTTTAACACAGAAAACAGTTTTACCAAACGATTAAGAAATCAACTTGTAGAAACAGTTTTCAAAACTAAAGCAAGGAACTTGTGAATCTTGTCATAAAATAGGATATTTTGCAAAGGATTCATATAAAACATAAACAGGGTTTTCAGTATTATTACTTGTAAATTTGTTAGGCTAAGTTTTGAGACACGTCCTTGGTAACACTCCCACCAGATTCGAGAGTGTAGGACTAACCCTTGTAACCATAATCTCTTGGAGGGAGAGCGTGACTATTGTGTATAGATCTATATGGGACTGAGTATCCCGCACCTTCGTTGCCAGCTACAGCGGGACCGTTAGGTTCAGGGGTGACAAAGTCATAAAAAGATACTGGCTCCGTTTACGTGCCATATCCAGTCTAAGTACGGTTATGACACTCACAACCTAGATAGCGAAAATTTACTTTTGTAATAATGAAACAAGTGAACTAACCTCAAAGTAATAACCGATTTGATTACTAGAGGGCATTAGTAATACCCTTAGGATCTAGTTCACTACTTATTTATTTGTTTTATTTATGTAATAAGACTAATACATCTCACTGAGAGCAAACAGGGTTTTTCAAGGAAACTACATCTAACGATACAAGTATGGTAGATACTTGTACACCTCATACCAGAATAGATAACCAACTATCAACCTTTTGGGAAAATATAGGATTTTCCCGGGATCAACCGGCTATTCAAATACGAATTGTTTAACATGCAACTTATGGATATTCATATTTCTTCCACGACACCTTGAATTATTCCTACCTTGTATGAGGGAAGTCATGGAAGGAATGGGTTTTTCAAACACGCTTTTCATAAGAAAATATAGGATTTTCTTGGGAAACACTTTTCAAAGGATTAAAGAAATAATTCTTTCACCAGAACTAAACGCTTATGAACTCACCAGCTTTATGCTGATATATTTCAAAACTGTTTGTATTCTCAGGGAATTAGTAGACAGGTACTTCCAGGAGTTCGGAGAAGACGGAGCGTTAGAGCCACGTCTTTACTTTTGATATGAACGAAACTATGTATTAAACAATGTAAACCTTTTTCATGTATGCATTCAATTTCTGGTTGTGTTTACTATGCTTACTATGATACAATTGTTGTGATACTACGCATGACGTCCTCCACCCCAGAACTTTTCCGCCATCGGTTTTGGGGTGTGACAGATTGGTATCAGAGCTATTGTTTATAGTGAACTAAGTATACCGAACCTTACATGGTATACAACTATAAACATTAAGGGGCCTAAGTGCTCTAAACTAAAAAGTATACTTTCAAAAATATAAGTATTTTTATAGCAAAGTATACAAGTATACCCGAGTCCCAGAATATGTGTCATAAGTAGAACAAAATAAAAGTATTTGGATGTTGGGCATCGCGGTTAAACCTGGGTCGTTATGTAATCATGTCTAGGATCAATATAGCCTAATCAACTATATTCATTCGAGACATGACCAACATGTGCTTGGGAGTGACTATGGTGTTAAAGCAAGTCTAAAACTTACCTAGATACTAGAGGAGTTCTAGAGCCAAACATAAGGATTAAAATACTATAGGAGAATTTTAGGATGCTATAACGACTAAGCCGAAAACTTACTCAAGGATCCATCCTTCAAGAATCAATCATGTAGCTATAATACATTGGAAGTATTATTAGACTCGAGGCCTATTAACTATCCATTACCATCACCTCGCGTAGATAGCATGGCTAGATTCCATCTTCCCGGCGACCCGTACTTTCCCAACCAAGGAGATGGCGAATGGATCGAGCCAGAGCCAGAAGGAAACCATGAAATTCGTTGGACGATAGCTTTGCTGAACCATTTCCTGAAGAGACTGACTCGGAACCCGAAATCGAGAACCTACCCCAAGTGACCCCAATACCAAATCCTAACCCTCAAGTTGGATTCCAAGGTCCAACGCCCATGTGGGTCGGGGACTTGAATAGGTGGAGCCATGAGCAAGGCCAACCCCTCTCATACGACGGTAACCGCAACTTCTACAATTTGGATGGAGGAGGTCCTGCAGACAGGGCCCTTCCAATCCTGATACGCCGAGTGACTTACAATATGGAGCTAGGTGTGGCAACCCTTCAGCGAACTATGGAACTTGAGGAAGACTCGAATGACAACACAAACCACATTCGTAATCTTGAAGCTGCTCACGGGAGAACTATGAGGGACAACAAAGCTCTGCAGCGAGAGTTGGCTACAACCTGAGCCAAGTTCATAGAGCTCCGAGCCTGCCAGTCAGAGTAGGAAGGACACCTGCTTGACGTAGACCGACAGCTGGCCAAATTAGGGTGTCATTTGAGGAGTGCCCGTCGCCAATAGAGGAACACTCTACTCTTTCTTCCTTTCTGGTCTAAGGAATAACTTTCACGTTTATGTTCTGAGTAGCCCTTTTCCGTAAAACTCTCGGTCTTCCATATTGCCGAAATTTTCTCTTTGATATCAGGACTTAGACCTATTGTTAGGTCCTGAGTTCCGAAATATGAAATCTCAGTTTCAGCTATGATGACAACAATCGTATTTCAGTTAAAGCATGTATCATAGGATGTGCTCTTACCTTAGACGATCATTCCTTTTCCCCATCAATTTCATATCAGTATCCATGAAAAGCTTCAATGTCCTAATCGGCATAGGACAAATGAGCCTTACATCGTGCCAATGTCCTTTACTTCGAGAAAGTGATTCATCTCAATCGTCCCTCTGACGGAGTCCTCACTGGTTTCAGCGATAAGATTGTTCGAACCTTTGTATCATTTCCTGCGTCAAAGCCTAGGAGCTTCTACGAAAGGAATATTATGCATTCCTGGCTCGTGTCGTCGACGAGGCGCAAAAAGTTAAAGACCTCGAGAGCATTTCCAAAGTCCGCAACTTTCCCGATGTCTTCCCCAAAGACATTCCAGGGATTTCTTCCGAGCGTCAAGTTGAATCTCGTATCGACTTGATACCCGTAGCTACCCTTATAGCTAGCCCTTCATCTCATCTGGAACCGAAGAAATGGGAGAATTACTCAGCTAGCCCGATGGGCTGAGCAAACAAGAGTTCTTAAAATTATTTTATGTGAACTTTGTGTGCTCAAATCTTTTCTATCCTTGCTAAGACCACATCATGGGGATGTGGGTCGAACCAAAGAGAGTCAATTAGCAAAACGGGAAATATCAATGCATAGACAAACATTTAGGATAAATCCAGAGGCAACCATTGTTGCTCACAAACTCTTTTCTTGACATATAGCAGATCATGCCTCCGAAGAAGCAGAACCAATCCACCAGTAAGGCACCAATCCTCCAGATGGACTCAGCTACGTTCCAAGTTACTGTCACAGCAGCTGTAGCAGCCGCTCTAGCTGTTCTTAATGCTAACAACCTAAGTGGGAACGACTTCCACACCTCGAATTATAGCAGCACACCAGAAAACCAACAAGGACTTATCCATGAGGACACTCCAACTCCCAGACCCAAGAGCGCCAAACGAAAATTCTGGATAGGGGTGAAGCGCAAATCGCCTCAATAACTTGCCAAGAGACGACAACCTGTGATAACTCCTACAGCCACCACATCCACCAAACCAGTGCCAACGCCAGTGCGGCAATACGCTGGAAAACTCCCAAGCTGCGAGAAATGCAACTTCCACCACGTAGGAAAGTGCCGAACAATTCATCGTAAGAACTGCAACAGACAAGGACACACCACCCGTTACTGTAGGGCACCTGCACAGCCAAACACCTCGATTCTTGGCATACAAGTGGGCTAGGTTTGCTACAATTGTGATGAACCCGGACATTACAAAAGAAATTGTCCAAGGATTAAGGATGGCCAGGAAACTTGTTCCGTACAGACCCCAACCCAACACATCACTTCCACTACTGATGCTAGCATAGTCCAAGTGTGATGCGTATGTGGCGAAATGAGACATCTCAAAGGAGATTGCCCAACAGAGAAGAACAATGAGCAAAACAGGAGGAGCCTAACCTCCGAGAGTGAGGAAGCATCGAAGGACCCTGCCACATTTTGGTACGTTTTCGAAAACCCTGATAATTGTTCATAATTGTGATTTCTTTCTCGTCCAGGTTAAATCACGAAATCTTTATAAGGTTTAAAGCCCTAATGAGCAAATTATGATAGCTTAGTGAATACACTGGGGTCAGTTATAATTATACATGGCTTGTGTACACCAAACGATCATAGAGATATCTAGTAAGAACCATTTCATGGAAGTTCATAGTTTCAAGACATCAGAACCCTCGTGTTAGTAGTACCTGTTAACTTCGAGTCAAACACAGAAATCACCATAGACATTCACCCAGGGGTATCAATGTTCTAACAAAGCGATCCTTCCAAACCAACTTAACGTGCGATTCTACGACGACATCATGTTTAGTCCGACTGAGTCTATGTTATACCAAACCCTGTTGTCTTAAATCGTGTTATAGAAAAAACTCTCGTCACTCGTAACGACAAATTAGATGCGAACTTCAAAAATTCATCACTCTTCGAAAAACCCGAAAGTATTCATACGAAGAGTACCGACCACAAGGACATTGAGAAAGTAAGAGGGTAATCCAAACAATTGAAAATACGTCATGGGACACTCAACTACTCTTAGTTGAACCTTCTCGCAACAAACGGCGACATATCCAGCATCGAGGCTGCGCCGTTCGAAGCCCTCTGTGGCCGTAAGTATAGATCCCCTCTGTGCTGGGCTGAAGTGGGCAACACGCAACTATTCAAGAGTCAATTCCCCGACAGTACTCTCACGAGTCCTGAAACCATCCAAGAGACGACTGAAAGAGATCATACGAAAAGGCTACGCCGATAAGAAGCAAGAACCCTCGGAGTTCCAGATTGGAGACCGTGTCCTGCTAAAAGTCTCACCCTGGAAAGGCATGATACGCTTTGGAAAGCGTGGAAAGCTAAATCCAAGATACATAGGACCCTTCGAGATCCTCACTAGGATCGGTCCCGTAGCCTACAAACTTCGTTTACCGCAAGAACTTAGCAACATTCATCCTGTCTTTCACGTTTCGAATCTTAAGAAAGGCGTATCCGACGAAACCCTTACGATTCCTCTTGACGATATTGAGATCAACGAGAACCTGAACTTTATGGAAAAACTAGTCGAAATCATGGATAAAGAGATCAAACGAACAAAACAAAGTCATATCCCGATAGTGAAGGTTCGCTGGAATGCCAAGCGGGGACCTGAATTCACTTGGGAGCGTGAAGATCAGATGAATCAGAAATATCCGCATCTATTTTCTAATCCATGATTTGTATTCTATCTTAGAATTTCGGGACGAAATTCCCTCTACCGGGGGGATAATGTGACAACCCGAAACTTTTATTCTGTACACTTGGTCAACTTTATCAACATTTAACTTGATTTATGTTACCTTTTAACGACGTTTAAGAGTTAGTTTAAGTGTTCTAAGCTTAAGTACAGCCGCGAATGAGATTAGAAATGAGTCAACAAGTCGTATAGAGACAAAACCGGGCCATACACCCTCTCGGGAGAAGTGTACGGCCGTACACCTGAGTGTGCGGCCGCACACCCACCCTCCAGCCGCACACCCACCTCCATATATATAGGAGGAGACCCCTTCATTCACTCTTTTTCCATTTTGGCTGCATCCTACTTTCTCTCACTACTTTCTCTCTCTAAAAACTTCATCCAAGAACACTCTAAGGGCCTCAAAAACGTGAATTACTCCATCATTCAGCTTGTTATAGTGGTAAGACACCTTGATCTAAGATTAAAACTCTTCATGTTCTTGGTGTTCTTCATCACTTGAAGGTGTACGGCCGCACACCTTCATAAGGTGGCCGTACACACCTTAAAGACTCTCCAAGGTGAAGAGTTTGGCCTTCATTTGATAGTTGGACTTGGTATTGACCTTGAAACACCCGAAAATTGTCATTTTGGGCATGAATGAAGAGTGTACGGCCGCACACCCCTATGTACGGCCGCACACTCCCTTGTACGAGCGCACAAGCCCTCTGTACGGCCGCACACTCCTGTGTGCAACGGCACACACATGCTGACCGCACACCCTGGCCGCACACACACTCTTTTGGCCGTACACCTCCCTTGTTTGATCATATAGGGTCCCGACAAGCATTTCCAAGTCTTTAGGGTGGTTTCCCGTCATGATTAGTCATGAAACACCCAAATTCTAACACACATATGTGTTATCACATGTTAATAGGATCCACTTGCGTACGAAACACCGTTTGACACCCAGCATTCATAACCGATCATACACCCAGATCCTACGTCAAACAGTGAGTTCATACCCCTACACCTTTTCCGAGTTTTTCATGTTTTCAGGGGGAGAATACAAGCAAAAGTACAAGGAAACTTGTACTCAAAGTATATTATTTCGTATAAAATACTTATATGTTCAGTATGTTTTTAACACAGAAAACAGTTTTACCGAACGATTAAGAAATTAACTCGTAGAAACGGTTTTCAAAACTAAAGCAAGGAACTTGTGAATCTTGTCATAAAATACGATATTTTGCAAAGGATTCATATAAAACATAAACAGGATTTTCAGTATTATTACTTTTAAATTTTTTATGCTATGTTTTGAGACACGTCCTTGGTAACACTCCCACCGGATTCGAGAGTGTAGGACTAACCCTTGTAACCAGAATCTCTTGGAGGGAGAGCATGACTATTGTGTATAGATCTATATGGGACTGACTATCCCGCACCTTCGCTTCCAGCTACAGCGGGACCGTTAGGTTCAGGGGTGACAAAGTCATAAAAAGATAATGGCCCCGTTTACGTGCCCTATCCAGTCTAAGTACGGTTATGACACTCACAACCTAGATAGCGTAAATTTACTTTTGTAATAATGAAACAAGTGAACTAACCTCAAAGTAATAACCGATTTGATTACTAGAGGGCATTAGTAATACCCTTAGGATCTAGTTCAGTACTTATTTATTTGTTTTATTTATGCAATAAGACTAATACATCTCACTGAGAGCAAACAGGGTTTTTCAAGGAAACTACATCTAACGATACAAGTATGGTAGATACTTGTACACCTCATACCATAACAGATAACCAACTATCAACCTTTTGGGAAAATATAGGATTTTCCCGGGATCAACCGGCTATCCAAAGGGATTGGATGATCATCTTCTGGCTCTTCATCAATCCATCCAGCATTGCCCTGATTTGGGAAGTACGGGTCTCCGGGGATATGGAATCCAGCCATGTTATCTACGCAATAAGTAGGGGTAAAAGAAATAGTTAATAGGCGTACTAACTAAGATAATTATAAGATGATCCTTATCAGTTACTCCAACATTTGTGTAGTGCATACCAGTCATATGTAACCAAAACAGGATAGACCTTCGAATAAGTGATCTGAACTCTAAGTCCACAACCAAACAAGGAACAGGAAGTAAAGCAGAGATCACAGATTCTAAGTCTATGACACCCTAGTTACATATAACCGTAGTGTATCCAATCAGCAACTATTGACATACTAATAAAGACATGTTTAGTTCTCAAATAAGTAATTATAGTAACACGAAATACTCCTATAGTATTTTAAGTTTATGTTCTGTTCTAATGTTCTCATTGTAGTAGTGTTGGTAAGTTTTTAGACTTGTTGCTACATCACAACCATTCTCGGCATATGCTAATCATTTTTCAGACCAACATAGTTGATCAGGCTATGTCACTCCCAGAACTGACCATACATCCCTAAGCTTACTTGTGATGTTCAACAATCGTAATGCTTTTGTTATGTTCTAGTATGACATTGTTCTATAGTAAGTGTGTACGTATGTAATTTTGTATGCTTCTAGTTAAGTATTTTAGTAATTAAAAGTATAAACCCTTGGTCAGAGTATTTTAATCCCGTTGTGTTTATAGTTTGTATATCTTTTACGGGTTGATATACTCGATTCACTATAAACAATGCTCTGATACCAATCTGTCACACCCCAAAACCGGAATGGCGGAAACGTTCTGGGGCGGAGGACGTCATGTACAGTATCATAACAATGCAAAGTAGTAAATAAGCAACAACATCATCCATTGCATTAATAGTATAATTTCATACAAGTGTGTTCTTTAATAGTAATAAGTCACCAAAAATGAATAATCAAAATAAACGACGAGTCTTGAACATGCTTCGTCTTCTCAAAACCTGCCATCGGTACCTGTTTACTGGTGACCTGAGAATACAAGTTATTTTGAAAGCGTAGATCAGCATTTAAGCTGGTGAGTCATAAGTATTTAGTGTCAATGTTTGTATAAGTTTGATGAAAATGTTTGTGAATGTTCATTGTGAATGTTCATTGTAAATGTTTGTATATGTTTGAAAAACTCCTAGAAAATCCTATATTTTCTACTAGTATAAAAAGTAGTCTTATACCAAGACCCGACTGTTTTGTTTGTTTGTTTCTCTGTAAAAGTGGAAGCTTTTCCCAAATATGACTATCGTTACCAGAATATAGTTTTATATTACCCTTTATGTGAGAAGATCACAATTTGAATATAATGGGAAAAATGTATGTGTACTGGAGTATTATTTGTATTAACTACTGAAGTAATAACTACCTTAAAACCAATGGTTTAATTAAGGCAAAATGTGATAAGATTGTTACCATACTAAACTGACTAAAACACGACGATGAAAGACGTCGGAAGAAATGACATTTGGCACCCGTAGACTTGCAAGTCCCACTGTAGCGAACAGGAAGGTGTAGGATAGTCAATCCAGTATAGATCTATACGCAAACTCACGCTCTCCTTCTAGGAGATTCTGGTTACAAAACGTGACATAATGTCGCACCCCCAAACCAGAACGGCGGAAACGTTCGAGGGTGGAGGACTTAAGGTAAGTATCACAACACATGTAACATAGTAATCAAAGTACAAAAAACCATTGCATTAATAAGTATAAGTTTTAGATAAGTGTTTAAAAATTACATATTCAAACACTAAAGTAGGTACAGTAGAAGACAAGAGCCGCAATTACGGTACTAGGTAGTCTTCTCAAACGCTTCTGGAGTGTACCTGTCTACTGGATTCCTGAGAATACAAGTTATTTGGAAAGAGTAGATCAGCATTTAAGCTGGTGAGTTCATAAGTATTTTAGTTTTGTTAAGTATACCCTAAGTTCTTTGAATAAGTTCGCTGGTTTCTCCAGGAAATCCTATATTTCCTGAGGTGATTAACTGATAACCTCAATAGTTTCCCTCTGTAAATACTTAGTTTATATTGATTATACATAACACCATATCGAATGGACAGTCACACACTTCACTGTCAATCGAACATTACTTATGTATAACTATGATGTAATAACTAAGGAATTATAGAATTAACCACTAAAGGTCTTTTATGTTATACTAGTTTACCGAGATTGAGTGACTAAGTTCCATTAGATAAGTGGTTTAATCCCATAAACCGTTCTCTTTGCATTACTGTTTTATATTTGTATTCCTTTATGAAAACTTGAAACTGAGAGTGTGCTTGGCTCCACCAGGTGTTAATGAAAACTGTATTAAACCATTGTATTTTGTATTCTATAAACTGGTACTTTGAAGGTGTACTTTCGTTTATTTGTTTATACACTAACGTATTGTTAATATCTTTTTAATGAGTAGTTATTATAACCATACTATAACGGATGGCCTGAAACAAATGCTTTGTGGGCGTTTAAACTGGTGATAACAATTGTCACTCATCGACGTGTATGCCGGACTGTAGCTAGCAGCCTGAGTGTGGGGTTGTCAATCCCGATATAGATCTACACACACTTGTTTCGATCCCCGGCTGGAGATTCTGGTTATAATGTCAGGACTTTCCTATGTTGTCTAAAATAAATTAAACAACCTGAATATAGAGTCTCGTAAAAAGCATATTAAACGTTACATGTATATTAGTTTTGAAAACCCAATCATTCTGAAATAATAATTGACAGTATATTCTTGAATCAAAACCCTAGTTTCTTATAAAACAGTGTATTCTAGTATACTTAAATCATGAATTATTACCTCGTGTTTGCTAACTCTAGTACTCTATATAGTACCGGTGCTAATGCAAACCCGGAATTTTGTTTTATTACCTCGTGTTTGCTAACTCTGGTACTCTGTATAGTACCATTGCTAATGCAAACTCGGTAGGATGTATTATTACCTCGTGTTTGCTAACTCGGGCACTCTCTATAGTACCTTTGCTAATGCAAACCCGGCATTACCACGTGTTTGCTAACCCTGGTACTCTGTATAGTACCTTTGTTAATGAAAACTAGGTATGATGTATCTTTACTTCTTTAATATGTTGTTCGTATATTAAAGGTATTATACATATCTTGGTATAGTTGAATGAATTTTGGTAATTTCCTTGGGAAGTATACAGTCGTGAATCATACTTGTATATTTAGTTTTGAATCATAAATTATACCTATTATAATTTATATGTTCTATCTGATTAGCATGAATTCTTATGGAATATCACCTTTGCTCAGCCTGATACAAAGGTAATGATACTAAAAGGTGTAGCCTTTTAGACTCATATATGTATAATATATATATAATTAAGAAGGAAACGACATTCGGACAAATAACACAACCCTAATTCCACATCCAAACAAGGAAAAGGATATAGGATAATTCATTAGTCCTAAGCCCTCCAAATCTTATTTATATTTTTATACATATATAAACATGATTTTGGCATTTATACTTTGAAATAGCTTATAAAACATTTTTCAAAGAATTTTAACAGAGTTTTTACATGACTTTAAAGATTTAACCTGGCTTCACGTTATTTTGAAAGTATTTGATAATTCTTAAAAGCATACGGAAACTTTCTGTATGATTATTATCACACACAGTTATTAACACAATTTATTATTGTGTTAAACTTGTATTCCCCCCCCCCCTTAAAAGCATTTAAAAACCATTGAAAAGGTAAATTATAGGGGTATGAACTCACTTGATAAGCGGTGATTCGGGCAGCGTTTCGTTTCCCGGAAAAGCGTTTGTTTGACGAAAAACCGGCTCAAACCGGGCAGAGTTTCGACAGGAGAGAGGATGAATTCTCGAGAATTCCGGGGCTCCGGGGCTTGCTTCGGGCTTTAGACGTGATACCGGGGCCTTCGGGGGTCGTGAGAAAGTCGAGGGGGTCCGAAGGGTGACTCAGCAGCCACCTGGCGAGGCGAAGAGAGGAGTCAGCAGGACACGTGGCAGCTCCTGCGAAGGCGGTGCGGATCGGACCCGGTGCGAGCACGTGACTTCGGACAGGTGTAAGCTTCTAAGTGGACCGAAGTTCAGTCCAATGGGGAAAGAAGGTGACGACTTCAGACCAATCAGGAGAGGACACGAGAGGCGGCGGTCCAATGAGAAGCGAACACGTGGAGGCCTCGCATGCGAGGTGACGTGTCCGAAGCTGATTCATGTGACTTTGCCCGGTTTTCAAGATTTTCTTGATTTTTGTGCCAAAAACTTGCGAAAATCATAATTTTCGCATAAGAGCTCCGTTTTTGACGTTCTATATATGCACGCGTACGTAAAATCATACTCTACGACTTTCATTTAGACTTCGTCGGCTAATTTTGATTTTATTTTTAATATTATTATTTTTAACAGATCGGGACAGGAAATCCGTTAAAAATTCATAACTTCTTCATCCGACGTCCGTTTTCGTCTGTCTTTTTACTGTTGTGCTACTTTTGAGGAGACCTTCGATTCTCATTTAAGTTCCGTCGGCTAAATATCGATCGATTTATATTTCGAATTTTTAGTTGTCTACTGCTAAACCGAAACTTCAAAAAATCATAACTTCCTCATACGAAGTCAGATTTTGACGTTCTTTTTATGAACGTTCTCGGTTTAACATATTCTACAACTTTCATTTAGATTGTTAAGGCTAAAAATCCTTTTATCGAAAATTCGCTTTTTTACACTGAACAGTGTTTTGCCGGTTTTACCGCGGATTTTCGATTGGTCATAACTTCTTCGTTATAACTCGGATTTCAGTGTTCTTTATATTTTTGGAAACCTTGTTACAAAATCTACCACTTGGTTCATCCCAATTACGATTATTGATCAATTTATTTTTGACCAAAACTTGACTGGTGTCACATTATCCCCCCGTTAGAGGGAATTTCGTCCCGAAATTAAGTCTAAAGTGATACTCATGGACTAGGTCTAATCTTTCCTATCCCAAGTGAATTTAGGTCCCTGGTTTGTAATCCAGCAAACCTTCACTAACGGGATGAGACTTAGCGTGGTTCTTTAGATTTCCCTATCCATGGTTTTTATTGGTTCTTCTACAGAGTGTAGACTTTTATTTAACTTGATTTCATCGAGTGAAATAACAAGTGTTTTATCGGATAGACACCTCTTTAGATTAGATATGTGAAAGATGGGATGAATGTTATTAAGTTTTTGTTTTAGTCTAAGTTTAAAAGTACAAGACCGATTCTAGTAATAACCTCCAATGGTCTTATGTACTTTGTGTTTTGTATTTCACGCTTTCTCAAGCGCATCTTGTCCTTCCTGAGTGAGACCTTCATATGACAAGGTCATCAATCCTGGAATTCCAAGGGTTTTCTTTTATCGAAGCCGTAGCTTCTCTGGTTAACTTTGGAAGCTTTATGGTTCTTCCTGATTCGTATTTTGTTTTTGGTAGTTTCTCGGATGAATTCCAGATCAGCGAGGGTGCTGTGTGGAAATTGGATCACTAGCTAGTTGCGTATTACCCACTTTAGTCCAGTGCAGATAGAATCTGCACTTGTGACCACAGAAGGTTTTGAATGAAGCAACTTGAATGCTAGTGTGTATTGGTCTCGACTAATTGGTAAATGGGTATCCCATTCTTTACCATAGTTGATCCCATAGAATCATGACTATTCTGGTTCCTAGAGATTTTTGAGTGACGGCCTGAACTAGGAGATGATTCTATTATCTCAGTGGAGATAACATATATTGGCATACCGTACACTCACACGTTGTAGTTATCTTCTCTACTTGCCACATTTTTAGGTTTCAAGGCTTCCTGTTGAGCCTCCTTACTCTATGTGGAGAGATTTGAATGGGTTATCCTAGTCCATGATTGGCACTATGACCTTGGTACTCCTTTCGACTTAGGGTGTTAGCTACTATATTGGCTTTGTCGAGATGATAACGAATTTCGAATTCGTAGTCATTTAGTAGCTCGACCCACTGTCGTGGTCTCATGTTGAATTCCACCTGGTAGAATACATGATGGAGGCTTTTGCTCCGAAGTTCAAGATAAGACTCATACTTGGCTCATCCACCATCACCTCGTGTATACAAGTCGTATATAATTTAGATTTCACAAAACGTCCAGATGGGTGACTCTGCCCCAGGTCCACAACCAAACAAGGAACAGGAGATACGGCGGAAGCACACATCCTTAGTCTTGTTAAGTCTAACTTATATACCACCCTCGTGTATACACTTAGCAGCGATAGATTAACTTAATGAGTTCGTAGTCTCTATTCTTGAACTTGACCTGCGGTACAATAATTTTCCTATGAGGTCTATTGAGGTACTTCGGTAGTTACTGACTTCTAAGACTACTTCGGTGCTTTTCGTTTGAAGTTTTATGTCTACTGAGTAGGCTAGAATGGCGTGGTACTCTTCGCATGGATACTTCTGAAGTTTTGAAATGAGAGACAACCTAAGGTTTTTGCGTTATAGATTGGAAGAATTTCATCTTACGGCTGATTAAGGAAAAGTTCTCTTATACAGCATAAGAATTTTCACATGGTAAGGGCCAGGCCAAACCATGCCGAATGAGGATGTCAGAAATTTTCTCGATCAAATAGATATTAAGTCGTTCTGGGACGAATGATTACTAGGGTGATATCTTATGTATCTAAGTTTTCTGCGCTTCTGGTTTTATGTTGTTATTATCACTACGAACCCCTTTTTGATTCGAAATTGGCGGGTACTACCAATACGAGGGTTCTGATAATTTAAAATTATGAACTTTTATGAAATGATCCTTACTAGGTCTCTCTATAATCTCTTGGTGTATACAAGTCATGTATAATTAAGATTGGTGAGACCTTTCACTGAGCAACCTTGCCCTAAATCCACAACCAAACAAGGAACAGGAAATGAGGCGGGATTACTCACTCTAAGTCTACAAATCTTAATTATAAATGACCCTTATGTATACACTAAGTCATCATAGCTTACCTGTTAGGGTTTCAAATTTCTATATAAATGTTATGATTTAATTTGAACGTAAGAGTAATCATAATTATAGATAATTATCGGGGTTTGGAAGCGTACCAAAATATAGCAGGGTTCTTTGATGCTTTCCCATGTATTGGGATCAAAATCCTCCTGCTCCCCCGTCGTTCTTCTCTGTTGGACAATCCCTTTTGTAATGTCCTATTTTACCACAAAGGTGACATATGGGAATGGTTCCAACATCGGTAATTGAAGTGATGAACTCAACTGGAGTTCTACAGATGCGGGCGGTATGCCCCTTCATGTTGCATCTATTGCAATGCAGCTCTCGGAAAACTCCATGATGATGGTAGTTGCACTTGTTGCAGTGTGGGAGGTTTCCTAAGTACGGCTTGGTAGGTGCTAGAATAACAGTGCTGATGGGGGTATTGACTGCCCCAGTTCGTTGCCCTCTGTTAGGTTCTTGATTTGAACAACTCCCTTCCTTGTTCTTGAACTTTCGTTTCAAGATATTAGGCTTAAGGTTCGAGGTGTTCTTACAGGTAGGTGCTTGTGGCTGTACTTGGCCATCACCACTATTGGGGTTATTGATAGCATTACTACTAACATTTGTATTGTTAGCATTCAGGTGTGCCATGACAGTTGCTACAGCTGCAGCGACTGCAGCTTGAAACGTAACCGCATCTATCTGAAGGATTGGTATTTCGCTGGTGGGTTGGTTACACTTCTTTGGAGGCATGATTCTGTTATATGAGTTCGTGAGCGACTATCGTGTCTCTAGATGTATTCTAACCACTTGTATCTATGTATTAATCTTATGTTTTGTTATATTGTTCTCAATATTCGACCTGCATCCCTATGATGCAGTCCTGGTAAGGAATAGAATTAAGTTTCTAGAATGGTTAGGAACCGAGTATCATCCGAACTAAGTTACCTTCGTTTGGTGGATATCGTTTCCCAATTTTCGAAAATATTCGAAAATAATTCATAACAGTGTCTATATAAAATAGACTTATGAATTTGAGAAGTAAACACTATCAATTAAGATTTCGTGATCTGATTTATTGTTATTAGCCGTGACAGGAAAAGAGGATAAGCTCCAAACCTAATGTGAGTAATGAAATCATTAACTCACTAGGTTGAACCGATTTACTAGTTACTGCTTAGATGAAAAGGTGCTCGAACACTTCACATGAATCATGCGTGGTTTTCCTTTGTTCTATTCTGGGTGGTAATGATTTGTTCTCTCCTGGTATCTATAGGGTGTCCTTCTCCTCTGTAGGTATATTGAATTCCCGGGCTGTCTTACTTCCGATTCTGACACCGATCCCCATTACTTCATAATGAAGATTTTGAATCTCGGAAGTTCATGTGAATCTCTCATTGGTGTCTTTAATAAGGTAAGGGCACTAAATGATTTCTATAGTTTATGTATTTCTCATATGTTTCTTTCTTGGGATTTTCCTAATGAAATTTTGTTGGATCCTCCTTGACTCTTCTATTGATTGCTGGAGTAACTATGTTTATCTAACGGGTTTATACGAGAATGGGAATGTCTAAAGAATCTATGAGAAATTTTGAATTTTTACGAAGATGATTCTTTCTAGTCCTTCTATAATCACATGGTGTGTACCGATTATATATAATCCAGATCAAATAGACCTTTGAATAAGTAATCCTACTCTAAAACCACATCCAAACAAGGAAAAGGAAGTAGAGTGAAAATCACATATTCTAAGTCTATAAAATCTCGGCTATATATAACCTTAACGTATCCACTTAGTATATATAGACCTATCAGAAAAGATCTTTTTAACATTTCCCCAGAGGTATGTAACATACCTCCATGTTATTCTAGTTATGAGTTTGATTCTTGGACTTCTAGATACAAGAACTTAACAAGTTTTCAGTTTCCTGGTTATAGCATCCTAAACTACTCCCATAGAATTTTAGTCTTTGGTTCTAGAATTCTTCTGGTGCTTAGGTAAGTTTTAGACCAGTTGCAACACTACAATCACTCCCCTAAACACATGTTGGTCATATTTCGGATGAATATAGTTGATCAGGCTATATTGATCGCAGATATGATTACGTCACTGTCTATGTTTAACTGCAATGTCCAACATCTAAATACTTTAGTTTTGTTCTTCTTGTGATACTCATTCTGGTATATATACTCTGCATGTACTTATACTTTTATAAAATATTGATATATTTTTAAAGTATAACTCTTGGTCAGAGTGTTTTTATCCCAATGGGTTTATAGTTGTATATCTTTTATGATTGATATACGAAGTTCACTATAAACACTGCTCTGATACCAATTTGTCGCACCCCACACCAGAACGGTGGAAACGTTCAGGGGCGGAGGACTTAAGGTAAGTATCACAAAACATGTAACATAGTAGTCAAAGTATAAACAACCATTGCATTAATAAGTATAAGTTTTACATAAGTGTTTAAACATTACATATTCAAACACTAAAGTAGGTACAGTAGAAGACAAGAGCCGCAGTACGGTAGTAGGTAGTCTTCTCAAACGCTTCTGGAGTGTACCTGTCTACTGGATTCCTGACAATACAAGTTATTTGGAAAGAGTAGATCAGCATTTAAGCTGGTGAGTTCATAAGTATTTTAGTTATGTTAAGTATACCCTAAGTTCTTTGAATAAGTTCGCTGGTTTCTCCAGGAAATCCTATATTTCCTGAGGTGATTAACTGATAACCTCAATAGTTTCCCTCTGTAATTACTTAGTTTATACTGATTATACATAACACCATATCAAATGGACAGTCAATTGGGTGTATCTGCCCTAAGCCCACAACCAAACAAGGAACAGCAAGTAAGGCGGAAGTCACACACTTCACTGTCAATCGAACATTACTTATGTATAACTATGATGTAATAACTAAGGAATTATAGAATTAACCACTAAAGGTCTTTTATGTTATACTAGTTTACCGAGATTAAGTGACTAAGTTCCATTAGATAAGTGGTTTAATCCCATAAACCATTCTCTTTGTATTACAGTTTTATATTTGTATTCCTTTATGAAAACTTGAAACTGAGAGTGTGCCTGGCTCCACCAGGTGTTAATGAAAACTGTATTAAACCATTGTATTTTGTATTCTATAAACTGGTACTTTGAAGGTGTACTTTCGTTTATTTGTTTATACACTAACGTATTCTTAATATCATTTTAATGAGTAGTTATTATAACCATACTATGACGGATGGCCTGAAACAAACGCTTTGTGGGCGTTTAAACTGGTGATAACAATTGTCACTCATCGGCGTGTATGTCGGACTGTAGCTAGCAGCCTGAGTGCGGGGTTGTCAATCCCGATATAGATCTACACACACTTGTTTCGATCCCCGGCTGGAGATTCTGGTTATAATGCCAGGACTTTCCTATGTTGTCTAAAATGAATTAAGCAACCTGAATATAGAGTCTCATAAAAAGCATATTAAACGTTACATGTATATTAGTTTTGAAAACTCAATCATTCTGAAATAATGATTGACAGTATATTCTTGAATCAAAACCCTAGTTTCTTGTAAAACAGTGTATTCTAGTATACTTAAATCATGAATTATTACCTCGTGTTTGCTAACTCTGGTACTCTGTGTAGTACCTGTTAGAAATATATAACAATCTGATTACCACGAATAAAAGGCTCGGTTACCAGTTACTGGGTGACAGATATATATATTTAATGAGATTAGATGCGGAAAGATAAGAAGTGCGGAATAAATAAATACTGGAAAGCTATAAATGACTGAAAGCTATAAATGAAATAAATGACAGTATTTAAATGACATAAAGCGTTAATAAAATATATAAATATATATATATATATATATATATATATATATATATATATATATATATATATATATATATATATATATATAGTAGGTGGTGTTAGAACGGGACTTGTGGAACGACTGTTTTGTCAAGTTGTTAGTCAAATAAATGACTAACAGGCTTAGGGTTGGACTGGATCTTAATAGACTGTGTCTCTATTTGTTCAAAGTTCAATCCGGTAAGTAACAATAAGTTCTTTTTATGTAACAATGAATTGTTTACAAAACGATACAAAATACACGGGTAATGTTTTTTGTATGTGGGTATGGGTTTTTTTAAGGTGATTTGATGAGGTTGAAGTGGGTATTTGGAGGGTGGTAGAAGGTGGAATAAGGTTGTAGTTTTGGTGGTATAATGTAACAAAAAGGGTGATGTTGAAAGAGCTTTGGGTGGTTATGAATATAGATTTTCGTAGTAAATCTCTCTGGATAGCCAATTCTCTCTCGCGTCTCTCTGGGGTTTGCAGTGGTCAAAAAAATCGAGGAAAATTCCTGTATGTAGGTAAGGTCTTGAATAATCTGCGCTGAAAATCTCTCCCGTAGATTCTTCTTGAGTTGTGCTCGGTGAATTTTTTCTTAACTTGCAAATTCTGATGTCAAAAAACAGCAAGGTGGTGATAGTTGTGGTGATTTGAAAGGGTTTTTGGAGGAGGTTTAAGGAGGGTATTTGGAGGGTGTTTGGAGAGTATTTTGAGGTTGGCTATGTGTTTATTCTTCTTGAGATGAGAGAGTAATAGGAGATATATTACAAGGAAACACAAAACACACACTAAAACTCATGTAAACATGCATCTATATATATGCAAATGAATCAAGCAACTCTTGTTTGTTTAAGGAAAAGTAATGAAGTGATTGATTGTAAAGGTTGGAAGCACACATGATGTTTGGTACTTTTGCTTTTGTGAAGATTTCTTTCCAATATATATATATATGCATGATTCATGTATATATATATATATATATATATATATATATATATATATATATATATATATGTATATTGTATATATTATATATATATATATATATATATATATATATATATATATATATATATATACAATATATACAATATACATACATATATATATACAATATAATGTATATACATATATATTTATATATATATATATATATATATATATATATATATATATATATATATATATATATATATATATATATATATATATATATATATATCCAATTGTGAATTGAATTTCCATTTTTGACCCTTGAGGTTTTTAAATTCTTGACGATTTTAGTCTTGATTTGTTTTGTCTTCAAACGACCAAATATTGCGTCTATTTTTCCGTCCTTGCGTATTTCGTCTTTTGCATATTTTTCTATTTCATAATTAAGCACGAATCCACGCAACCTGAAATAACTTATAATATTTGTTAGATAATATAAAACCAATTCGTCTTATTTCAGTGATGATCACATATAAAAATATTTTTCAACAATTTCCCCCTATGTGATCATTGATGAAATAAGGATAGATATAATCACATTAACAGTTTTAATCTTGAAGATTTGGGATAAAAGTTTTGTCAATGAGAAGATATATATAAAACCATTGTAATCGTTTTGAAAGTTTGTGACTTGGTTTAACATATCTTATGTAAAAGATTTTCAGAAATTTGATTCCGAATCAAAGTCTCGGGTTCGGTTATCAAAGGGTAGTCATATATGTATCTAAAGAAATTTCCTTAGATTTTATAGCATTATTAATGACGACAAGTGGTCTAACAGGTCGATTCAGATGAACGCTCATAGGTATAGCTCACACTTCACTTGGGTGTTTGGTTGTTCTGGCAGCAGAACAAGTTAATGATCACTAAAAATGAGTGATATCTCTCTCTGACGACTCACACTCATATTGGAGGTGTTCAGCTATGCTTTTCCTGTAAAGTCACTTAGTCTCATTATTAGATAATCAATCACATAAGACTGGTTTCGGCATTACTCAGCGGGTTTCTTCATTCATGCCATTAAAGTTCACTCTCTCTCTCCGTCGGGAAATACATGTAGAGGGGTTTAGCAATTTTCATAGTGCAGTTTGCAACTAAGATTCTTCAGTGATGAAGGCTACAATATCCCGGGAAATCCATTGTTGTTGCAGCTTCTTCTTTGATAGTATCCTGTTTGTTGATCAATATCGATTTATTGTAAAAAGATATTTTGTTTTAGCATTGAGAATTTGCTACATTTGAGACCTTTTTAAGAGTATTTGACTTGAGTGATTGAGATATCTTCTTTTGTGAAAAATGGTTAAAACAAATCGCGGGATTTTATGATTTTTGTTTTGAAATAACCATTTGGTTGAAAGTTTGTTTGAAAATACCAAATATAGAATATATATATTTTTTTGTTTGGTATATCTTTATTGAATCCATTTGTTTTCTTGTTGATTTGTCTTTGAGGATTAGATGTTGATAGATATTTGTTTCTCCTTTGGTTTTCTTGTAAGGATATGTCATTGTTTGCTTGATGGATCATGGGATCGCAAGTCTTCATTTTTGGTTGGCTTTTATCTAGGTAGGGATAGGTGGCATAAAAGACAGTTTGTCTAGTATGTAAGAAATGAATGTATCGTCCCTGGTCATTTTGATATCTAAGCAAAAATGAGACCGTGACAAGGTATAATTGGGTATACCTTATAAGCAATAGTGACACACCTAAGCTCACAAGAAATGATTTCCACAATGATTTAGATCGACGAGGCACAAATTCTCACATGGGTTTTTGTTTTCATCTGAACCTCCTAACCTTATGTCCCTTGATTGTTTAAAATCGTCAATAATGAAATAAAATCGAAGGAAATAAAGTTATATACATTATGAAAAGTAGGATATTTGAACCTTCACTCCAATTGAGAATCAATATGACTTAAAATCTTCATCGAGCATAAGCATCTGAAAATTAAGTCAAGAGAAGATTAATCACAAGGTTCTATAAAAGCTTATTATGGCAAGTCTTTTATTAATTTTTTTTAAAGATTTGTTTTTCTGAATGTTTTTGGAAATATTGGTTATTTGAATGTTTTTGGTAATTTTTAAAAGGAAAGCAATTTTCAATTGTTTTTGAATTTTCCTTTTGAATGAAAGTAAACACACTTTTGTACAAACAAAAAGTAAAAGATTAAGGATAGATGTTATCTGGATTTAACATTCCTAGACGGCCTAGGAAGTATTGAAACTTTGTTTCATCGAGAGCCTTAGTGAAGACATCGGCAATTTGATCTTCGGTGTTGATGAAGTGCAATTCGATATGACCCTTTTGAATGTTGTCTTTGATGAAATGATATCGAATGTCGATGTGCTTTGTCATGGAATGGTGAACGGGATTGTGAGAAATGGCAATTGCACTGGTTGAGTCACAAAATATGGGAATTTGTGAAATTTTGAAGCCATAGTCTCGCAATTGAGTTTGCATCCATATGACTTGCGAACAACAGCTGGCGGCAGCGACGTATTCAGCTTCTGCTGTTGATGTGGATACACAAGTCTGTTTCTTTGAAGTCCAACTCACTAGTCTACCTCCTAGGAATTGACAGCTACCAGATGTACTCTTTCTATCTAACTTGCATCCTCCATAGTCTGAGTCGGTGAAAGCGTTCAGCTGAAAATCGGATTTAGCTGGATACCAAAGGCCAAGTTTGGGAGTGCCTTTTAGGTATTTGAAGATGCGTTTCACAGCAACTACATGGGTTTCCATAGGATTTGCTTGGTATCTGGCACAGACACATGTAGAAAACATGATGTCAGGTCTGCTAGAAGTGAGGTATAAGAGTGATCCGATCATTCCACGATATCTTTTCTGATCAACAGGTTTGCCATTTAAGTCTGCATCGATTTTGTATCCAAAAGCCATTGGGGTTTTTGCGGTATTGGATTTGTCCATTGAAAAGCGAGTGAGTAGGTTTTTGACATAATTCTCTTGGTTGATGAAAATGCCATCAGTTGACTGTTTGATTTGAAGTCCGAGAAAAGTAGTCATCTCCCCAATCATGCTCATTTCAAATTTGCTCTTCATTAGATCTGCAAACTTAATACTCAAAGATTCATCAGTAGAACCGAAAATAATGTAATCAACATATATTTGTACGATTAAAAGATGTTTATTATAGATTTTACGAAAGAGGGTTTGATCGATTGAACCTCTTTTAAAACCTGATTCTTCGAGAAAGGTTGTCAATGTGGCATACCAGGCTCGGGGTGCTTGTTTCAAGCCATAGACAGCTTTCTGCAATTTGAAGCTGTGATCAGGAAATTTGGGATCTTCGAAACCTGGTGGTTGTTGGATGTATACATCGCGATCTAACTCTCCATGTAGGAATGCACATTTAACATCCATTTGGAATACTTTGAAGTTTTTATGTGCAGCATATGCAAGAAAGATGCGAATTGCTTCAATTCTAGCAACTGGAGCATATGTTTCATCGTAGTCGATTCCTTCTTGTTGTGAATATCCTTTGACTACGAGACGTGCCTTGTTTCGACAAACGATTCCTTGATCGTCAGTTTTGTTTCTGAACACCCATCTTGAACCTATAACAGAAACATCGGGTGGGGTAGGGACAAGATTCCATACGTCATTTCTTTCAAATTCTTCTAGCTCTTCTTGCATAGCTTTTACCCAGTCTGGATCTTTGAGAGCAGAATGTATGGTTTTGGGTTCAGTCATGGATAAGAAGGCTCCAAATAAACAATCATTAGAAGTTGCGGCTCTAGTTTGGATGCCTGAGTTTGGATCTCCGATGATTTGGTCAGTTGGGTGGTTTCTGGTCCATTTTATTAAGCGATTCTCTTCCGCTATAATAATTGGAATTTCAGTATCCCATTGTTCTTCTCCGGGAGATTCATCTTGGAATAGGTTTGAAGGTTCCCCCATAAATGATGCATCGGTATTGTTTTGGATATTTGGGGATGGGGTATTTAAAGGAGGATTTGGTGTTTGTTCCAATGAAGAAGTATGTGTAGGTGGTTCCCCCTCGAATTGATCTGCATCATTTTGGTTTGTTTGTGGAGTTCCTTCAGTGGTTGTTCCTGTAGAATCAATAGAAGTAGTTAGAAGTTCAGAATTGTAAGCGGTTTTGGGTTGTTCAAAAAGTAAATCAAGATCGATTTCAATATCTCTGTCAGGAGAAGGTGTTTGTTGAATTGGATTTTGAAAAATATTATCGATCATTTTTGAACCAAAATGTTCACGATCCAATTTCCTGACATAAAATTCATCGAAATGAACATCGGTACTTTCTTCAATTACTCTGGTACGTTTGTTCAGTACTCGATAAGCAGCTGAAGAAAATGAGTAACCAAGGAAAATTCCTTCGTCCGACCTTGATTCAAATTTTGAGAGGTGGTCTTTATTGTTCTTTATGAAGCATCGACAACCAAAAATATGGAAAAATTTGATGTTTGGTTTTCGGTTGTTAATGACTTCATATGGTGTTTTATGAAGATGTTTATGGATTAAGGAACGATTTTGAGTGTAGCAAGCTGTGGCTATTGCTTCTGCCCAGAAGTATTGTGGCAGATCAGCGAAGATAAGCATTGATCTTGCAGCTTCACATAGAGTTCTGTTCCTTCTTTCGACAACGCCGTTCTGTTGTGGAGTGTATGGGGCTGAGAAGTTATGTTCAATTCCTTTGTCTTTGAGAAATGAATCTAGAGTCTTGTTTTTGAACTCTAAACCATTATCACTTCGGATTCTTCGAACAGGTCGTTTGAGCTTCAGTTCGATTTGTTTGATGAAGTTGATCATCTCTTCAGGTGCTTCTGATTTTAGTCTTAAGAAAAAGACCCAAGTAAAGCGCGAGAAACCATCAACGACAACAAGAATATACTTCTTCCCTTGTATGGTTTGGGTTTTGGCAGGGCCACAAAGGTCTATATGCAACAATTCTAGTGGTTCGGATACACTAGATTCTGAGATGCTTTTGTGAGTTGATTTGGAAAGTTTTCCTTTTTCACATGCGACACACAGAGTTTCATTATCAAGCTTCAGAAGTGGCAGTCCTCTAACAAGATCATCGCCGATCAGTTTGTTGATGTACCCAAAGTTTAGATGGGAAAGGCGGCGGTGCCATAACCAACTGATATCTGTTGGGGCTTTTGATAGCAGACATATATCGGGTTTACCATAGATAAGATCCATGTCAAGTGGATACATATTTCCGGCACGGTAAGAATCAACAATGATTTCTTTGGTTTTGGCGTCCATGATCAAGCTTCTTTGTTTGGTGAATAGGACTTCAAGATTGTTATCACACAGTTGAGAAACACTGATGAGGTTGTGTTTCAGGTCATCGACATAGGCAACTTTCTTTATGGTGAAGTTACCATTTGTTATGTTTCCATAACCCTTGATTTTTGCCGTCATGTTGTTGCCGAAGGTAACGTCTTGATTGGTTTGGGTGGGTTTGAAGTCACGAAGGTAGTTTTGGTTTCCTGTCATATGCTTGGAGCAGCCACTATCAATATACCATGTATCATCCTTGGGTTCTCCAGCATTAGATACCTGCAATTTAGACAGAAGATTTAGGTACCCAAATCTGAATGGGTCCTGGTTTGTTAGTTGTTTTTATTTTGGTTTTTTTGTTTACCGAACTTCTTGTAGCATTTGACTTCATATTGCTATAAGAGTTTGGTTTATAAGGATGGAATGGTTGAGGTTTGATTTTATTTATCAAAATTTCCCAAAAAGTGATTTGTTTCTGAAAATTCGTTGGTTGATAAAATCTGTGATTTGGTGAATGATATCCTAGATGTGAAATTTTTTTTGAAAAGTTATCTTCATATTTGGGATGTGATTGGCGGTTATGAAAGGCTTTTTGAAGATGATGTTTTGAAACTTTCTGATTTGGTCGTTTTTGAAAGTTCATTGAATTTTTAAAGGTGATCTCTTGAAAGCGGTTTTCAAAAGGTTTTTGAAAAGGTTTTGGTTTTTGTTTGGAAACCTGTTTTTGAGGTATGACGTATGGTTTAACAGGTTTCTTTGGTTTGTTTTCAAAAGCCTTTGGTTTGTTAAGTGGGGTTTTGGTGGTTTCATTGGTATGTTTGATTTGGTGAGTTGAAGAACTAGCAGAGTTTGTTTCAGATTTTACAACTCTTTTGATAGACTTTTTGGAAACAGTGAAAGCAGTGTCATCTGGGCTACAATTGATAACTGTTTCGTCATCTGAATCTTCCTCATTAGCAGATGTGAAAAGATCTGGTAGAGTGGATTCAGAGTTTTCACAAATTGTCATGTTTTCAATTTGTTCCTTTTCAAATGCTTCTCTACCAATTCCTGGTTTATAACTTGTATTAACTGTGCCAGATCCTAAGGTTTTTGCCTTAGTGAAAATATCATCACTTAATTTTCTAGCAATATTAATAGAATCCAATTTTCCTTGCAGTCTTTTGTTTTCGGATTCAAGAAATATGATTTTGTTTGAAAAATCAGTCAATTTTTGAGTTAAAACATAGTTTTCATCAGTTGAAGATTGAAATTTTTGTTTCAACTTAATGATTTCCATTTCTAAAATATCTTTAATTTCAGAAGAAATAACTGACTGGTTTTTCAATTCCAAATCCCTCTTTTGAATTAGGGCTTGATTTAATTGTTCCAAGACGTGAGCATTATCTTCAGATTTTTGTTCAACGTCTCTTTCCAATTTCAAAATCGTTCTTGTATTTTCTCCGAGTTTGAATTGCATCGTTTGTGATTCAGACTTGACAATGTCCATTTTAACCATGTTGTTATAATATGTATTGAGATCAACTTGCAGGCTATTCTCAATCTTGGTTATATGGGATTCAAAAATTGTTTTAGAATAACCAAGTTCTACAACCATGTTCCATACCTGTTCAATGACGTTTGGAGCCCTTGAAGGTATTTCTTCACCAGCCATGAAGCAGAAATTTGACTGTGCTGGTTCAGAGTCTGCTTCATCATCTGAAGTTGGCCAGTATTCGACGTTGGGTTCGTGGATTGCCATTAAAGCTTTATCTTTCTTTTCTTGTTTCTTCAGTTCTTCAGCTTTTTGAACGTAGTATGCTGAGTCCTTGACTTTGGATTTGCTTTTAGCACGACATTCTCGGGCATAGTGATTTGTTCCTTTACAATTGTGACAAATGATCACATCATCATTATCACTGTCAGCCTTTTGACTTTGAATTGGTGGTCTTTCAGGTGCCTGGGCTTGGTTCTTTTGTTGAGATTGCTGAAATCCAAAATTTTGATTGTTGTTAGAACCTTGATTTGAGTTGTTATTAAAAATTGGATTGGGATTGTTTTGAAATCCCCGGTTTTGGAAACCTTGGTTTGGGTAGTTTTGGAAAGATGGTCTTTGAGAACTTTGTCCAAAAGATGGTCTTTGTTGAAAACCTGGATTGTTTTGTCCAAAGTATGGTCTTGGTTGAAAACCTGAATTGTTTGGTCCAAAAGATGGCCTGTTTTGATAATTTGGTCTGAAATTTGATTGACCAGAATTTGGTAAAAATCTTTGTAGGTTTGTGTTTGCTACCAAGGCGCATAGTTGTTGATAATCCGCTTCATCATTTGAATCAAAAGAATTATAACAATTTCCCAAAAATGCTTGGTTTTGATTTTGATCGAAAAAGGGTGTTTGGTGTTGAGAAGATGTGGACAAAAGAGCTAATGGTCCACCAAAAGTTGTAGTGGTTGGTGATTCAATAGAGGATTCATACGATTGAAGTTCTCCATACAAATTGTATAAAGATTCAGTATGAATTGTTGGATTTCCCTGAATAATGAGTTTTACCATTTTCCAGCTTTCAAAAAGATTATTCAAAAATTTGAGATTTATCTCATGTTGTGACTTTTTGATACCCAAATTGTTCATTTTAATAACAATAAAATTGAACCTGTCGTGAGCATCATGAATGGTTTCTGATGAAAACATTTTGAAATTGTCAAATTCATTCAAAATGGATGTTTTCTTGTTTCCGATTATTCTTTCGTTTCCACAAAAACGATTTTTTAAACTTTCCCAAATTTGATTTGCGGTTAACAGTATAATGTCATCCATTTGACTTAGAATACTGTGTGGGATTCCAGAAACTAGTTCCTTTTTAGCTTGGAGTTCAAGCTTTCTGTTGTTTTCGGCTATTGTGATTTGATTTGTAGCAAGAGTGGCCATATCTTCTGTAGAGATTCCAGTATACGTTCCTTCCACGCATTTCCAGACATTTTCACCTAAAGTATTTAGATGAAGGTTCATACGGTCAACCCACGAATTATACTCTTCAGGTATAAGTATGGGTGCCCGTGAACCTGAACCCAAACTATTAGCAATAGAAATAGAATTCATGTTTGAGTAATTTGTTGAAGACATAAAATAATTTTTTTTTTTTTTTTTTTTAATTTTTTTTTATTAAGGATTTGAACAAGTGATATTAAAATGAAACTTTTAAAGAAAATATTATGGAAGGTTTATATAAACGCTAACCAAAAATTTTCGACAAAAATTTCAGAATGAATCACACGAGCTTTGAATTTTTTTTGTTTAAGATTTTTTTTTTTTTTTTAAAATTTTTTTTTTAATTTTTTAATATATATTTTTTTTAAGGATTTTGAACAAGTGATATTAAAATGAAATTTTTAAAGAAAAGTTTATGGAAGGTTTATAAACGCTAACCAAAAGTTTTCGACAAAAATTTCAAGGTAAATCACACAAGCTCTGATACCAATTGTTAGAAATATATAACAATCTGATTACCACGAATAAAAGGCTCGGTTACCAGTTACTGGGTGACAGATATATATATTTAATGAGATTAGATGCGGAAAGATAAGAAGTGCGGAATAAATAAATACTGGAAAGCTATAAATGACTGAAAGCTATAAATGAAATAAATGACAGTATTTAAATGACATAAAGCGTTAATAAAATATATAAATATATATATATATATATATATATATATATATATATATATAGTAGGTGGTGTTAGAACGGGACTTGTGGAACGACTGTTTTGTCAAGTTGTTAGTCAAATAAATGACTAACAGGCTTAGGGTTGGACTGGATCTTAATAGACTGTGTCTCTATTTGTTCAAAGTTCAATCCGGTAAGTAACAATAAGTTCTTTTTATGTAACAATGAATTGTTTACAAAACGATACAAAATACACGGGTAATGTTTTTTGTATGTGGGTATGGGTTTTTTTAAGGTGATTTGATGAGGTTGAAGTGGGTATTTGGAGGGTGGTAGAAGGTGGAATAAGGTTGTAGTTTTGGTGGTATAATGTAACAAAAAGGGTGATGTTGAAAGAGCTTTGGGTGGTTATGAATATAGATTTTCGTAGTAAATCTCTCTGGATAGCCAATTCTCTCTCGCGTCTCTCTGGGGTTTGCAGTGGTCAAAAAAATCGAGGAAAATTCTTGGATGTAGGTAAGGTCTTGAATAATCTGCGCTGAAAATCTCTCCCGTAGATTCTTCTTGAGTTGTGCTCGGTGAATTTTTTCTTAACTTGCAAATTCTGATGTCGAAAAACAGCAAGGTGGTGATAGTTGTGGTGATTTGAAAGGGTTTTTGGAGGAGGTTTAAGGAGGGTATTTGGAGGGTGTTTGGAGAGTATTTTGAGGTTGGCTATGTGTTTATTCTTCTTGAGATGAGAGAGTAATAGGAGATATATTACAAGGAAACACAAAACACACACTAAAACTCATGTAAACATGCATCTATATATATGCAAATGAATCAAGCAACTCTTGTTTGTTTAAGGAAAAGTAATGAAGTGATTGATTGTAAAGGTTGGAAGCACACAAGATGTTTGGTACTTTTGCTTTTGTGAAGATTTCTTTCCAATATATATATATATATATATATATATATATATATATATATATATATATATATATATATATATATATATATATATATATGCATGATTCATGTATATATATATATATATATATATATATACACAATATATACAATATACATATATATATATATATATATATATATATATACAATATATACAATATACATACATATATATATACAATATAATGTATATACATATATATTTATATAATATATATATATATATATATATATATATATATATATATATATATATATATATATATATACAAGTATATATATATATACTTGTATATTTATATATATATATATATATATATATATATATATATATATATATATATATATATATATCCAATTGTGAATTGAATTTCCATTTTTGACCCTTGAGGTTTTTAAATTCTTGACGATTTTAGTCTTGATTTGTTTTGTCTTCAAACGACCAAATATTGCGTCTATTTTTGTTTTGGTAATTTCCTTAGGAAGTATACAGTCATGAATCATACTTGTATATTTAGTTTTGAATCATAAATTATACCTATTATAATTTATATGTTCTATCTGATTAGCATGAATTCTTATGGAATATCACCTTTGGTCAGCCTGATACAAGGGTAATGATACTAAAAGGAGTAGCCTTTTAGACTCATATATGTATAATATATATATATATATATATATATATATATATATATATATATATATATAAGAAGGAAACGACATTCGGACAAATAACACAACCCTAATTCCACATCCAAACGAGGAAAAGGATATAGGATAATTCATTAGTCCTAAGCCCTTCAAATCTTATTTATATATTTATACATATATAAACATGATTTTGGCATTTATACTTTGAAATAGCTTATAAAACATTTTTCAAAGAATTTTAACAGAGTTTTTACATGACTTTAAATATTTAACCTGGCTTCACGTTATTTTGAAAGTATTTTATAATTCTTAAAAGCATACGGAAACTTTATGTATGATTATTATCACATACAGTTATTAACACAATTTATTATTGTGTTAAACTTGTATTCCCCCCCCCCCCCTTAAAAGCATTTAAAAACCATTGAAAAGGTAAATTATAAAGGTATGAACTCACTTGATAAGCGGTGATTCGGGCAGCGTTTCGTTTCCCGGAAAAGAGTTTGTTTGACGAAAAACCGGCTCAAACCGGGCAGAGTTTCGACAGGAGAGAGGATGAATTCTCGAGAATTCCGGGGCTCCGGGGCTTCCTTCGGGCATTAGACGTGATACCGGAGCCTTCGGGGATCGTGAGAAAGTCGAGGGGGTGAAATGGTGCAAAATGGGTGAAAAATGGGGTGAAAAACCATTCCATCCGAGAAGGCTCGCACCCTTTATATAGGGGTGCGAGGGTTCGGTCCAATGGGTGACTCAGCAGCCACCTGGCGAGGCGAAAAGAGGAGTCAGCAGGACACGCGACAGCTCCTGCGAAGGCGGTGCGGATCGGACCCGGTGCGAGCACGTCACTTCGGACAGGTGTAGGCTTCAAAGTGGACCGAAGTTCGGTCCAATGGGGAAAGAAGGTGACGAATTCGGACCAATCAGGAGAGGACACGCGAGGCTGCGGTCCAATGAGAAGCGAACACGTGGAGGCCTCGCATGCGAGGTGACGTGTCCGAAGCTGACTCATGCGAATTTGCCCGGTTTTCAAGATTTTCTTGATTTTTGTGCCAAAAATTTGCGAAAATCATAACTTTCGCACACGAGCTCCGTTTTTGACGTTAATTACATGCACGCATAGGTAAAATCATACTCTACGACTTTCGTTTAGACTTCATCGGCTAATTTTGACTTTATTTTTAATATTATTATTTTTAACAGATCGGGAAAGGAAATCCGTTAAAAATTCATAACTTCTTCATCTGACGTCTGTTTTCGTCTGTCTTTTTACCGTTGTGCTACTTTTGACGAGACCTTCAATTCTCGTTTAAGTTGCGTCGGCTAAATATCGATCGATTTATATTTCAAATTTTTAGCTGTCTATTGCTAAACCGAAACTTCGAAAAATCATAACTTCCTCATACAAAGTCAGATTTTGACGTTCTTTTTATGAACGTTCTTGGTTTAACATATTCTACAACTTTCATTTAGATTGTTAAGGCTAAAAATCCTTTTATCGAAAATTCGCTTTTTACACTGAACAGTGTTTTGCCGGTTTTACCGCGGATTTTCGATTGGTCATAACTTCTTCGTTCTAACTCGGATTTCAGTGTTCTTTATGTTTTTGGAAACCTTGTTACAAACTCTACCACTTGGTTCATCCCAATTATGATTATTGATCAATTTATTTTTGACCAAAACTTGACTGGTGTCACACATAACGAAATGGTCGATGTGTCATGAAGTAGTATCTCACATTATGTTATCTCTAAATCTTGTTATAGTATACTTGTTATAGTAATAGTATTCTATGTATAGTATTCTATGTATAGTATCCTTTGTACAGTGTTCTCTGTCTAGTATTCTCTGTTATAGTATTCTCTGTTATAGTATTCTCTGTTATAGTGTTCTCTGTTATAGTATTCTCTGTTATAGTATTTGTATATGATAGTATTCTCCTAAACTATACCTATTATAGTTTACTAGCAATTTCTATAGTTTGAATGAAGGAAGGTATGCCTTTGCTACCCAAAGGTACTGAACTGATTGATAGTACTTTTATATCTACATATGTATACATAATATATAATTGATATTTAAATGACCTTCGGACAAATAACCGATACTTTCAAGCCACGTCCAAACAAGGAAAAGGAAATTAAGCGAGTTATCAGTCCTAAGTCCTTTAAACATTTCTTATATAACTATACATATATAGACATGCATTTGACAATATATAAGTTTAAAAAGAAGTTCTGTAAAACATTTGAAGCGTTTAATAATAAATATTGATGACTTGATTTCAATTTATAAAATGATTTAAAAGCAGTTTGATTGATAATACAGTTTGAAAGTATAAGAAATCCTTTGTTTGAAACACAGTTTGAAGTATATGAAACCCTTTGTCTGAAACATAGTTATAAATCACATGTGATTGATTATATAACTAACATGTTTTCTATTTGTATTCCCCCCCCCCCATAAAAGCATTTAAAATCATTTAAAAGATAGATTAAGGGGTATGAACTCACCTGTAGTGAGTGATATGGAAGTATGTTTGGAAATAGGATGTAAAGTGTCAGGTGAAACCTTGAGCACACACAAAGATCCTAATAAATATATAATGACATGTATGTGTATTTGATTAGTGTATAAGCAACTAATTATAAGGGATAACACCCTAATAGACTAGGAAACTCTTAGATTGAAGGGATACAATCACATATGATTGCATAGCTAGGGTATATGGCCACCCTATAGAGTTTACGGTCCAAATGGCATGACCATAAGTGTTTACGGTCAAGATGGTTTACGGTCCAAGTGGTTCACGGTCCAAGTGGTTTACGGTCCAAGTGGTTCAAGGTCCAAGTGGTTTACGGTCTAATGACCTTATGGTCATGGAGTTTACGGTCTAAGGAGATCCAACCGTAAACTCATCAAATCTTGGACAAATGATGGTTTGCAATGGCTGCATTCAAAGGCATCGGATTCTAGGGACCATGCTTAGCCTTAGGAAGGGTTTAGGGTCTCTAATGCACCTTTCATTAGAGTTTACGGTCTAAGGAGATACTCTCAGACCGTAAACACCTTGTTCTTGGCTAAAAATGATGTTTTCAAGGTGATTAACTAGTGATTCTAGTATATAACAAGCTAAGGGTAGTGTACTTACTTATTAGAAGCTTGTAAGGGTGATTAGGATCCAAGAACACTAGTGTGTGTTCTTGGTGTTCTTGGTGAAATGAAGAACACTTGGAGATCTATCAAAATGAAGAGATTTTATGGATGAAATCATGCATAACCACTAGATAAAGAGATGTAACAACAAATTAAAGGAAAGAATTCTTACATTTTTGGAAGATCAAGATGAAGATCTTATGATACTTGAGAGAGTTTTCGAGATTTTGGCTTGGAAATGAAAGAAATTATCAAAATGATCGTAATTATGTATATATAGGGAGTTTACGGTCACCATGACCGTAAGCTCTAAGCTTCTTGACCGTAAACTCCTTTTGAGGAGGTTTACAGTTTGCTAACTGGTTTGGAACCCTAACTGATAAATCCAAACACTGATTCCTTTGATGCACTAGGCTCAGAATGCTCAAACAGACTCTAAACAGTGCTAAAAGTTAGCAGAAACAAGTCTGACTTTGATTGAAGTGAATGGTTGTACCAGATAAAATTTCGGGTTGTCACAACACATGTGAGCTATCTAAGGAAAGGTGTATGATTTTGGGAAGCTTAGATAAAGTTTTATCAAAGCATCTCGTATCAGAAATTTGAACTTTGGTAAGAAAGTCAATAAGTATTGATTTCTAGAAGTCCATCTGATTTCTGGATACATGTCAAAGCTAGTGGGAGCATAAGTGTTATGCTAATAATTATCATGTTAGTGGGAGCATCATTATTATTTTAGGTTTTGCAAGTTAGCAATGTTAATTATAGAAAACAAAAGTGTCAATTTGCAAAGTTGCAGGGTTTGGAAAGTTGTTTTGCTATAATTAAGGGAGAGGAAATTATACTTCATTCCAATTCTAAAAGCTTAGATTGAGATTTTAATCAAATTTAGTCAAGTATATATATGGATGTTATGTTGGAATGGTTCAACATAAGGAAATTATGTATATGGAAATATTATTTACGTTCTAAAATTCGATTATGATTACGGCATCCCTTTTCATAATTCAAATTATGAGAACATTGAAAAGAGAAAAATTATAGCAAAAGATTGGTCTAGGATCATATCTTTATGTGAGACATCATGAATCGTGTCCCATATGCTTCGGATATAGGATCGATTACATGTGCTGTAATATTCATCCGTTCTAATTTTTCCAAATGCCTAGGGCATTATAAAAAATGAATAGAACTGGATATGCCTAAAAGGATTAAGCAATTGTCGAGGACAATCTGAGGCTTACCAAAGATTGGTTACTCATGGACAGTTGGAAGTATAGTGTTAATTTTGGAAGGACCATATTGACGAATTTTGAAAAGAGGCAACTATTGTTCAGAAGTGATAGTCAAAATGGGAATATGGAAATGTTTCTGTAGGTGGAAGTTATTCTTTAAATCTGTATAAGATTAGGAAACTTAAAGCAAGAACGATGTTCACAGGAATGTACTTTAAATGTGAGACTTCGTTTCCATGGAATTGCTCTCCATTGGAATATTTTGTAATGTCTGTTGCCAAGTCTTTGTGACTTTTGGGCATAGTCATTACAAGAGGATCATTGCATATAAGTTTAGAATCTAACAGATTTTAGTAAATGGCAAAGAATCTTGTATTCTTACATTTATCATAAGGATTTGGAATTGTGAAATGAGCATCCTTGAAAGATTTTTTCAATTGATCTATTCCACAAAGAAAGAACCATAGGTAAACATAGTGTGCATGCTTGGAGCATGGCATAACTATTGTTTTAATTCAAGTATTAAGTTGATAAATCGAAACATTATACAATGAATAATGAGTAATCAATATGACTCAAAAGTGTTTGGGCCATATAGGATTAGTATTATTCTTGTGTTTCACTTTGCATGTTTTGACTTCCTGAATAACTAGGTTATTCAAACCGTCCACAGTCGATCATACTTTCGAAGTAGGTATTGAGGCAAGACTGTCATGAATGGGTCTGTAGTATGTCTAAATGTTTTAGACATAGTTGCAGTATTCATGAATGCTCCTGGAATAAGATTCGAGTATTGGATTAAACCCACGCTCATTTGAATCACTTCATGGATTTTATCACGAGTGATCATGAGACGATAATATCTTATATTCTTGAAACTGAGAGATATGAGTTGCAGTCTACAAGTCGGTTACACATTGATAATGTGAAAACGCACCAGTAACTTGGTGTAATAAAACACATTGTTGTGTATGATTTGATGAGCAAATAGAGCAAGCATATGAGTCGAAGTTTATCCATTCCTTTTACCCTTAGAGGGATAAAAGCGATATCTGTGGGCCCCTCGATTGTCACACCCCAAAACCGGAACGGTGGAAACGTTATGGGGTGGAGGACGTCATGTTTAGTATCACAAGACATGCATCATAGTAATCAAAGTAATAAACAACCATTTCATTAGAAAGAAAGTGTTTACAAAGTGTGTGTTCACAAAACATAGAATACAATAGCAATTAACAAACAAGACTTGAAGCTATACTGCTCCATCTTCGGGGTCCCAGTGCGAGTACCTGTCTAATAGTCTCCTGAGAATACAAGTTATTTGAAAGAGTTTATCAGCAATTAAGCTGGTGAGTTCATAAGATTTTAGTGATATAAATAAATCGTAATTTCTGTTTAGAAAAGTTCGCCAATCCTCTTAGAAAGTCCTATATTTTCTACTTTGGTGAAAGATACGTAAAAATGATTCTACAATCCTTTCTATGAGTACTAAATGGATACAAGTGATATACAACTCAAAGTAAACCAACAATCGATTGAGCGCATTTGCTCTAAGGCGGAAGGCACACATCCCATTGTTTGTTTGATCATTGTAGTATATAACCCCGGTGTATTCATTTGTTACTCATGGAGTTAATTGCAATGGTTCCTTTATATTTAATGAAAAGATTCTTTAAGGAAAACTCTTATTTCTCATAATACAATGGTGACCACAGTGATTACTCCTATAATCACTTAGTTTATGCTGGCTATATATGATCTAATATCGAATAGAGAGTTAATTGGGTGAATCTGCCCTAAGCCCACAACCAAACAAGGAACAGGAAGTAAGGCGGAAAGCACACATCCAACTACCTATTGGGTATTAATAATATATATCTCCGTGATGTATAAACTAAAGTATTATAGAGTTAATCACTTAAGGTCCTTTAAGTTTAGACGGGTTTAATAAAATGGATTAAACCCTTAACTGGTAAGTCTCTAGCTTTGCATACCCAAAGTTCTGATTTGGAAAGTATATTCCGAACTAGAAAACTGTGCATTGACTCTGTGTCCTATGACTTGACCCATACCTGGTACCCTCATGATGACTCAATGTATACTGGACATATATATCTAGAATCGGATAAATAGTAGACTGGGTGAATCTGCTCCAAGCCCACAACCAAACAAGGAACAGGAAATGAAGTGGAAAGCACACATCCTATTACCTGTCGGATCCTATTGATATATATGTATCCTCTGATGTATACATTAGGGAATCATAAGGTTAGCATTATGGTCCTTTCTACTAAACGTAGCCTTCTACCAAGGCATCAAATGTTATGGGTGTTCATTCCTTGTATTAGTAGGTATTTTCCCAAATGGGACTATCTTTAACTAAATATAGTTTATACATTAATGAATATGTAAGACGATCACAAGTAAATGTAATAGGGAAAATAATGTTTCACCTCAGCAATGGCACTGCTGGTTATAAAGTAATAAAATACTGACTCCATGTAGTATTAAATGAACGATACACCTCGTGCCTGCTAGTCCTGGTACGTGAAATCGTACCAGTGTCAATGCAAACCCGGCAAGATATATTATTAGGTTTATCACCTCGTGCCTGCTAGTCCTGGTACGTGAAATCGTACCAGTGTCAATGCAAACCCGGCAAGATATATTATTAGGTTTATCACCTCGTGCCTGCTAGTCCTGGTACGTGAAATCGTACCAGTGTCAATGCAAACACGGCAAGATATATTATTAGGTTTATCACCTCGTGCCTGCTAGTCCTGGTACGTGAAATCGTACCAGTGTCAATGCAAACCCGACAAGATATATTAACGTGATTTTTCCCGGTACTTAGTTGATGGGTTTTAGGTAAAACAAATAAACTAGAAAAACAATTCCTAAGTTCACATGCAACCTACTTTGGATCTATGTTTTAACTATTGAACATATAACTTTGAATTGCAAAACAAGAACCCTAGAGGAGAGAGGCTAATTTCGAAATTAACAACCTAGGGTTTAGGAGTTACATACCTTTCAATTGTTATAGCAAACAAATGATAATCCTCTTGATCTTGATCTTGATCTTCTTGGAAGCTTAGCACCACAAATGTAATGCCTCTAATGGAATCACACCCAAGAACTAGCAAGAAGGAAACTTGGAGGAGAGAGGATGGAGAGAGTATGCAATTTCGGCCTTAGGGTTTCTTCCAAAGAAATCAGTGACCAAAAACATGAACCAGGAGGCTCCTTACATAGCTGAGGGATCTAGGGTTTAAGGGAAACCCTAGTTATCCTTTGCTTAGGGCCTAAGCAAACCCAAGGGCCTTATCCAAGCCCCTATGGACGAAATTATTAGGGTTTCCCCTAAAGATTTCGTCCACCCTCTTCCAAGGGGGTTGTAGAGCCTTCCACTCAACTATTAGATAATTGCAAACTAGTCCCTGCACCTTATAATTAATTCTTTTAACCCCAAAATCAATTCTAATTAATTTCTGGCTAACAATTAATTAAACATAATGATTTCTAATTAATATATTAATCCATTAACATATTAATAAATCATTTATATATATATATATATATATATATATATATATATATATATATATATTAATTTATTAATCTTATAAATTAATATCTCTCCTTTCATAATTTCCTTGTCAGTTGCTAGGTTGAGGGCAACCCAAAAGGACTGTGCTGCTATCAATTCAAGTACATACCAATTATAGTTATGGGCTTAGACACCTAATCCAACAGTCTCCCACTTGGATAAGTCTGTAACTATAATTGCTAGTATGCCTTCTAAATTTGACCAGCAAATTGTAGCTTCCAAAAGCTGCTGCCGAACTCTGACCCAGTCAGTTACGTGTCCTAAGATAAGTGATCATATAATCCTTCGTTCTGCTGGATATCCCTAGACATAAGACATGGAATGTAATCAATCTCTTTGTCCAGAATCTATGTTTCCCGATTCCTGATTTGTGATGATGTAGGACTTCTAATTGAACACATCAATTTAGTCCTGGCTGGGCCCAGCACATAAGTCAACACCAAATCATCGAGGGGCCCACAGATATCGCTTCTCCTGTTAGGGCAAAAGGAACGAATAAACGTTGACTCATATGCTTGTATCTTTTACTCATCAAATTATACATGACAATACGTTTTATAACACCAAGTTACTGATGTGGTTTCGTATCACCAATGTATTACCGACTTTGTAAATTACAACTCATATATCTTCGTTTCAAGATTATAAGATATTATCGTCTCAATATTACTCGTGATGAATACCATGAAGTGATACTCTGAGCGAGGGTTTATCCAATACTCAAATCTCAATTTCTGAGTACTCATGAACATTGCAGCAATTCTATTGCCATGTCTATCCTTAGACAATCTGCAATCCAATTCATGACAGTCTTAATTCACTACTTACTTCCAAGAGTACGAGCGACTGTGGAGTTTGAATGATCTCATTATTCAGGAAGTAAAACATGCAAAAATGAAACACAATAATAAACAATTGACAAAAGGCAAAAACCAAACTTATAAATAATACTTTATTATTTAATCACCAAAAGTCAATTACATTTACTTTGTTACAAGTTTCAGAATAAAACTAATCTAACTACTAAAACTAATATCATCTTTCAGTCCTATGCTCCGAGCATGCTGAATATGCTTAGCCCTACTCAGACCCTTTGTGAGGGGATCTGCTGGGTTATCTTCAGATGACACCCTCTTTACTATAAGATGGCCTTCTTCAACTCTATGTCTGATGAAATGGTACTTTCTGTCGATATGTCTGGTCTTACCATGATCTCTCGGTTCCTTTGTCAAGGCAACCGCTCCTTCATTATCGCAGAACAGTTCCATAGGCTCCTGGATGGTTGGAACAACTCCGAGATCCCGGATGAAGTTCCTCAACCAAGCTGCTTCTTTCGACGCTTCACTTGCTGCTATGTACTCTGATTCACAAGTAGAATCAGCCACTGTATTTTTCTTGGAACTCTTCCAAGTAACTGCTCCTCCATTCAGTAAAAACACCCAGCCCAACTGAGAACGGAAGTTATCTCTATCCGTCTGAAAGCTGGCATCACTGTAACCATCTACTCTCAAAGTATCACTGCCACCAAGCACAAGGACCCAGTCCTTTGTCCTTCGCAAATACTTGAGTATATTCTTAACTGCTATCCAATGAGCTCTACCTGGGTTTCCCTGATAGCGACTGACCATGCTCAAAGCAAATGCCACATCAGGGCGAGTACATGTCATAGCGTACATGATCGATCCGACAGCGGAAGCATAAGGTACACGACTCATGTCATCTATTTCAACATCTGTACTCGGGCATTGAGTCTTACTCAATTTGGTATTGCTCTGGATAGGTAGCTCTCCCTTCTTGGAATTTTCCATACTAAACCTCTTTAGTACCTTATCCAAGTATGTGCTCTGACTAAGTCCAATTAGTCTCTTCTTTCTATCTCTCAATATTCTAATCCCAAGAATATAGGCAGCTTCTCCAAGGTCTTTCATGGCAAAACACTTTCCAAGCCAAGACTTAACTTCTTTCAAGGTTGGAACGTCGTTACCAATGAGTAATATGTCATCGACATACAACACCAGAAAAGTTACTATACTCCCACTAGCCTTGATATACACACAGAACTCATCTTCACTTCTAGAGAAACCAAACTCTTTGACTTTCTCATGGAAGCAAAGATTCCAACTGCGAGATGCTTGTTTCAATCCATAAATGGATTTCTCAAGCTTGCACACTCTATTGGGGAACTTTGCATCAACAAAACCCTCTGGCTGACTCATGTAAACATCTTCAGCCAACTTCCCATTAAGGAAAGCAGTTTTGACATCCATCTGCCAGATTTCATAATCATGAAAGGCAGCTATGGCGAGCAATATCCTAATAGATTTAATCTTAGCCACTGGCGAAAAAGTCTCATCATAGTCAACCCCTGGGGTTTGAGTGAAACCTTTTGCAACCAGTCGAGCCTTGAATGTGTGCACATTTCCATCCATGTCTGTCTTCTTCTTGAAGATCCATTTGCACCCAATTGTCTTACGACCTAGTGCACTATCAACCAAATTCCAAACTTGGTTGTCATACATGGACTTAATCTCGCTGTCCATTGCCTCTTTCCACTTGGAAGCCTCTGGGCCTGCCATTTCTTCCTTATAAGTGACTGGTTCATCTAAGTTTACCAGTGTTCTGTCACTTATGAATGTGTCACCATCTGAAGTAATATGAAAACCATACAACTCAGGTGGCACACTCACCCTAGTGGATCTTCTAAGAGGTAATGAGTTATCGATTGGTTCAATAGGAACTGTTTCCTCTGGCTGAGTGCTAGTGTCATCTAAGGTTCCTTCATTGGCTGACTCTTGAATTTCTTCAAGGTCAATAGTGATCCCACTGTCCTCTTTGAATATGAGCTCTCTTTCAAGAAAGACTCCTCTTCGTGCTACAAAGACCACGTTCTCACTAGGCCTGTAGAACAAATATCCAAAAGATTGCTTTGGGTAACCAATGAAAACACATTTCTCACTTCTAGCTGCTAGCTTGTCGTGAGTCTCTCGTCTTACGAAAGCTTCACAACCCCAGACTTTAATATGTGCTAATGAGGGAACTTTCCCTGTCCACATTTCGTGAGGTGTTTTGGCAACCTTCTTTGTAGGGACAAGATTGAGGATGTGGGCGACTGTCTCTAAGGCATACCCCCAGAAGTGAATAGGAAGCGAAGCCCGACTCATCATAGAACGAACCATGTCTAACAAGGTTCGATTACGCCTCTCAGCTACACCATTTAACTGTGGTGTCCTAGGAGGAGTCAATTGTGAGACTATCCCACATTCTTTCAGATAGTCGTTAAACTCGATACTAAGATACTCCCCGCCTCTATCGGATCTAAGTATCTTTATCTTTCTGCCCAATTGATTTTCGACTTCATGCTTAAACTCTTTGAACTTTTCAAAAGTTTCTGACTTATGCTTGATCAAGTAGATATATCCATATCTGCTATAATCGTCAGTGAAAGTCACATAGAATCGATTAGCATCTCTTGTAGTTGATCTGAAGGGCCCACACACATTCGTGTGTATGAGATCCAACAGACCTTCACCTCTTTCACAAGACCCTGTGAATGGTGATTTTGTCATCTTTCCCAAAAGACAAGATTCACACATATCATCTGACTTTAGGTCAAATGATTCCAACACTCCATCCTTTTGGAGTTGGGCTATGCGTTTCTTGTTAATGTGTCCAAGACGACAACGCCACAAGCATGCCTTGTCTACACTATTAGACAAGTCAATATTAAGTACACTGTTTCCTAGGCTATCAACACAAGTCACTGTTTCATACACACCATTACAAGGCAAAGCTTCAAACATAAAAACACCATTATTATAAACAGAAATTGAACCATTCAAATCATTAAAAGAATATGTAAAACCTTGTCTGAACAATGCATGAAATGAAATAATGTTTCTCGTCATCTCAGACGAATAGCAACAATTTATTAAATCTAATCTAACATCATTACTAAGCAGAAGCTGATAAACTCCGATCTTGGTTACTGGTGAAGACTTTCTGTTTCCCATGATCAGGTTTATCCTTCCTCGCTCTATCTCCTCACTTTCCTTTAGACCCTGTAAATCAGAACATATATGAAAACCACATCCTGTATCAAGGACCCATGAACGAGAAGATAATGAGTTATTAGCAGAAATAGTGTAAATACCTGCCGAAGATGGCTTCACTTTGCCATCCTTGATATCTTGCAGATATTGTGGGCAAGATCTCTTCCAATGCCCCTTTTGGTTGCAGTAAAAGCAAACTGCCTCTTTTGGATCAGAAACATGGGGAGTGGAACCATTGGGCTTAGCCTTTGGGCCATTACTTGATGACCCAGCTTGAGCCTTGCTCTTCCAGTTTTGTTTGGGAGGACCTTTCCTCTTTTTCCCCTTTCCCTGTCCAATAGCCAAAACAGGGGCACTCATAGGTGTGGAGGGTATACTTTTACCCTTCATCCCTGCCTCAGCTGTCTGCAACAAGTTGTGCAATTGGGCCAAGGTCTGCTCAGTATTGTTCAAATGGTAAGTTAGAATAAACTGACCATAACATTCAGGAAGTGAGTTCAAGACCATATCAATGGCCAATTCCTCATCAAAGTGAATATTGAGCTTGACCAAACGCTCTATGTAGCGTTGCATTCTTTGCACATGTGACACAACCGACTCCCCATCTTTCATCTTGCAAGCCATGAGTGACTTGACTACTTCGAACTTTTCTTGACGAGCTCGCTTATGGTACTTTTCCATAAGGTCCTTGTTCATCTCGAAAGGCCAGTAGTCCTCATAGTACCTCTGCAGTTCTGGGGACATAGTTGCCACCATGATGCATGCCACTTTGGTAGCATCATCGTAATGTTTCTTGTAGGCAGCAAGATCTTCAGGAGTAGCTTCATTCTGATCAAGCTCTTTGAGCTCCTTTTCAAGAACATATTCTTTGTTCTCGAAACGAAGAGCCATCTTGATGTTACGCATCCAATCGTTATAGTTTGAGCCATCCATAACGACTTTGGAGCAGATATTGAGCAAAGAGAAGTTTTGGTTGGAGGAGGACGAAGCAGAAGTGTTTCCAGGAGTAGACATCTGAAAAGAAAGAAAGTTTTAGTTAGATTTCAAGATACCTTAATAAAATAACCCAAAGATATAATATCAAGGTTAGGATCCAACTATGAAGATTCACAACTTAGAAATGGGATGCCGAGATCCAAGTGCAAATTTCATAAAGGTAGGTGAATGACGATTCACCAATTCCACCATTAGACGAAACAAACGAAGTGAAATTCCTAAATCTTTTGAGATACATTGAAACTATTCAATGGCATGTTTTAATCTCAGATTATGCTCTTCTATTTGTGACTGGGATGCCGAGGATCACAAACAAGATGTGAATAACCATGCAAATGTGCTTGGTAACCTCATTATCTTTATCATTAACTATTGATGTGCTGGTAAACCACACACGCTCCATCAAAATGACCATTATGAGATACCCATTACTACTCTTTATTAGTGCCCTTTAGTGTGCTGGTTAACCACACACGCTCCACTAACGACCAATAAAGCATAATGTGCAATTTCATGGATTAGCATACTTTTCACATTTTTCCTAAAGTAACTAGAGTTGGGATTTTAAAAATAATGTTCTAGTACTTTCTTTAATGTCATTATACTTTTACTGAGAAGTAGTTGTCCTATCAAATCCGTTCTGCTAACGACCCTCCACTAATCAAGGAAGCGGTGGGTGAGAGTGGAAACCCATTCAACTACCATTTTATAGGCAGTTTCCTTATACCCCCCTTATAGATTAGCTTTGTGAATGAGGCATACTAGCGATTTGACTGACCATATTCTTATACATATATAATATTAAACTTTTAATCATAATACATATATATAGGGTGTGTTTTAAAACATTTTAAAACTTCAAGGGTTTATATAAATTTCGAAATTCAAACTATTAAATTTAAATTTAAATAAACCAATTAACTAGATTTAATATTTATCTTTTAATTAACTATTAATCAAATTATTAAATCTTGTAAGGATTATCTAATTAAATTAATCAATTAATTTAATCCTAATCCTTATCCCTCTAAATTTCAAAAAATAGGGTAAGGATAATTATCCAATTAATCTAATTAAGTAACAATTATCCAAAACAAGAAACCCTAAAACTTCTAGCAATTTCGAAATTTACAAGGGAGGAGGCTAGGGTTTTCAAAACCCTAACCCTAATTTCGATTAGGGTTCTTTGGAGGCTAGGGTTTTCGAAAAAACCCTTTTATCCAAAACCCTAGAAATCGAAAATTTGGCATTTAGGGTTTAATAGCTATAAACCCTAATTTGCAATTCAACAATTATAGCAATTCAATTTAAAACAAACAATGGCTCTGATACCACTGATGGGTTTTCGGTAAAACAAATAAACTAGAAAAACAATTCCTAAGTTCACATGCAACCTACTTTGGATCTATGTTTTAACTATTGAACATATAACTTTGAATTGAAAAACAAGAACCCTAGAGGAGAGAGGCTAATTTCGAAATTAACAACCTAGGGTTTAGGAGTTACATACCTTTCAATTGTTATAGCAAACAATTGATAATCCTCTTGATCTTGATCTTGATCTTCTTGGAAGCTTAGCACCACAAATGTAATGCCTCTAATGGAATCACACCCAAGAACTAGCAAGAAGGAAACTTGGAGGAGAGAGGATGGAGAGAGTATGCAATTTCGGCCTTAGGGTTTCTTCCAAAGAAATCAGTGACCAAAAACATGAACCAGGAGGCTCCTTATATAGCTGAGGGATCTAGGGTTTAAGGGAAACCCTAGTTATCCTTTGCTTAGGGCCTAAGCAAACCCAAGGGCCTTATCCAAGCCCCTATGGACGAAATTATTAGGGTTTCCCCTAAAGATTTCGTCCACCCTCTTCCAAGGGGGTTCTAGAGCCTTCCACTCAACTATTAGATAATTGCAAACTAGTCCCTGCACCTTATAATTAATTCTTTTAACCCCAAAATCAATTCTGATTAATTTCTGGCTAACAATTAATTAAACATAATGATTTCTAATTAATATATTAATCCATTAACATATTAATAAATCATTTATATATATATTAATTTATTAATCTTATAAATTAATATCTCTCCTTTCATAATTTCCTTGTCCAGTTGCTAGGTTGAGGGCAACCCAAAAGGACTGTGCTGCTATCAATTCAAGTACATACCAATTATAGTTATGGGCTTAGACACCTAATCCAACATTAGTATGGTGTATTCCTCCCTGTTTCTCTTTATAGTGGGTTCTATTTATATTATCGTGTATTGTATCTAGCATGAACTGGATTTCTAAACTATACCTATTATAGTTTACTATTGTTTTCCTTGAACTGATATTGAAAAGACTCTTTTATCTACCAAGTTATGCCAGTACTTTAAAAACGGAGTTTTGTGAAACTATAAAGTAACATAACTTTAAAAGAGTTTTTGAAATGTCTTGACGACTTATAAATGACATAAGTAATCCTCTTGAAATATTTAAAACAAACAATTACACAATTATCATTGTGTTCAACTTGTATTCCCCCCCTTAAAACATTTAAAACAGTTAAAAGATTCATTTCGGGGTATGAACTCACCTGATGTGGGTGATTCAACGAATATGCGCGTAAGGATGAGAAGTCCCACGAGTGAAGTCCCGAGACACAACAAGTCCTAAATGACATACATTGGCATATACGGACATAAATATAGTGCTTGAAAGCAACCAAATGCAAGGAAACACCTCACGGGACTAGGGAACACTTTGACCAAGTGTTGGAATCACATGTGATTCTACTAAAGAGTGTTTAAGGCCATGGTTTGGTGTTTACGGCCCTGAGTTTAAGGCCAAGGGAGTTTACGGCCGTAAACTCATGGTCAAAGTTGCATAATTGTGGGTTTGAATGCTAGGGAAACTTGAGGGATTTTTGCTCTACACTTGTATGACAAAGACCAACCCATTGAAGGCTTTTAATGAGTTTACGGTCCAAAGGAGTTTACGGCCATAAACTCATGGACATTATGAAGTGAGTGTGGTTTAAGGTCTTTCAAAGCACCTAGGAGTGTTCTAGCCTCAAATCCAAGCCTTAGGAAGAGTTTAAGGTTCAAATGACACACTTATAGGGGTTTACGGTCAAGGGAGATGGCTTGACCGTAAACTCCTTTTGGTCCTTCATTCTTGATGTTTTCAAGGTCCTAAGCACGAACCTTAACTGGATATCAAGTATAGGGAAGAGTACTTACGATGTAGAGGCTTGAAATGGCCGATTTTGGCTAAGAACACTAGTGTGTGTTCTTGGTGTTCTTTGTGAAACTTGAAGATTTGAAGATCTAGTCAAAATGGATGTTTTCATGACCAAAAATGGGTGCATCTTTTCTTAGAGAAATATGGACGATTTTGGGTGCATGGAATTCTCTCTCAAGAGCCACCTTTGTCCTAGGTGAGTTATGAGCCATTTGAGGCATTCATACTTTTGGTGCTAAGCTCTTAAGGCCAAATACAACAAGGTTTCAAGCTACATAAAAGGTATGTCATCCCAACTAGTATTTCATATTGTTTATGTCAATTGCATGCTAGTTATAGGCTTAATTCTTGGAAATACCATTACATGTATAATTAGAAAAAATATAGATCCAAGGCATTTAGGGTTGTATGTGCACCATAGGATGTTGTAGTATACTAAAACCCAACAGTTATGTCTTTGACAAGAATCACACTTTGCATTTAAGAAGGCATCCTTTTTCATTATTGGCTAGTAGTACCCCATCCTTAGTAACTTGGAGCATAAGGATTTTCCCCAAATATGGTTGCCACAATCTCCTCCATCTATGACTTTTAGGACTTCTAGAGCTTCATGATTTTCCAAACATCTTAGATATGGACTGATGAAGTGTGGAATCAAGTATGAATCAAATCAGAGTAATCAGAATATAGATTGACCACACGATGTAAATATGATCTGGTTTCAGCTCTATTATGCTTTCAATGTTACAGAGAGAAAATAGACAAGTTCATACAAAGACTCTTATCTAACTCTAAGTAATGTCCCTATTTATAGGAAACATGAAAGCACACAAAAAATTACAAGGACTAAACAAGTACGCTTCGTTACATAAATGCCTTGTAAAATAAACTTATGACTTCCACATATTACAACAGGTCTTCGACCCTTACATTCTCCCCCTTTGTAATAATGTCGACCATCTTCAGTTCAAAAGAATCTGTATAGCATACAGCATCACACTTTGAATTTCAGAATACCAAGAAATGATCTTCTTCAATTCTTTCTTGTCGCCTTCGTTATTCTTCTTGCAGCTATTCATACGAACAATGAAGTTTGTATACTGGGACGTTGTGTATCTTTCCACTTCGCAAGCTTAGAATAAGAATCTCTTGGCTTTTCCATTTTTGTCTTTTCCTGCGAAGACCATCCCAAAAGGCTTCAAGCATATTTCCCCATCAGCATAGTTCTTTCACTCAAGTTGAGTTTTCGCTGGTTCCATGGGTACTTTCACTTCTAACCCCTTCGCAGTTGCTAACTCCACATCAGTTAGGGCCAAACACTCATAATAGTTATCTATGAATATTTTGATGTGAGCTAGACCAAGACGAAACACTTATGGATCAGTCTCACGAAGATACGAAGCATATTTGTCTTTCAGAAGTAATGCAACTTGTATCAGATCATACAAGTTCATTAATGGAAAATTAGCAATCGAGAAATTACACTCCTGACCATTCGCCCTTGCAACATAAAATCGAAGATTCTGCATCATGTCTTCGAAGAGAACATCCTTCTAAATACTGATCACCTTCTTTATCTTCACGAGTGACCAAATATCCTCTGGAAGTTTCCTTAACACAGCATGAAACCTGAGCTTCATGTATGTGTAATCATCATCATTGTCGAACTTCTCAGCAATTTTGTACTGAGCCATGATGAACATCATTTCGTTGATTGGGAAATCCAGTTGTCTCATATCCGTATTTACAAATCCATAGCTCTGCTTCGGCTTCTTCTCAAAAGCATACATATGGTTATATGAAACTCTTGGTTCGATTGTTTCATAGTTGTAATGCTTTGCAGGATCACCCTTGTTCATTCCAGGTGGGTCACTTGCACGAAGACTTAAAATGCTTTGCACTACTCTCAACTTCTCAAGCTCAGCATCAGTTTCAGCTTTCTTCTCTTCTTTCGACTTTTCAACCAAGATAGTTTTTCCTTTGTCTTTGACTGAGGAATTATCAACAACTTCCTTGGGCTTCGAACTGCTGCCACCTTCCCCAATCACAATTCCTTTAGAAATTGGTCTTGGAATTGGCTTCGTTGAAATTGGCATTGTTGTCACAACTGTCGAAGTAACAGGACCAGCAGTTTGAAAAATCTTCCCAACAGTTTTCACAGCATCATGCGAACCTTCACCAACTTTCACATTACCAACCTTCTTCTCTCCCCCTTGCACCCATGTGACCACAGGTAGGGCATCCGTTGGTAGTAAACTGGAAAACTTGGATAATGGAGCCAATTGTTTGTGCAACACAGCTTCGAACTGAGAAAACTTCTGAGACAAGAATTCTAGAGTTATTACCGAAGAGGCAACAGGTGTGGTGGACAAATCTTTCGACTCCTTCAATAAAGATGTAAGCTCCACAAAGCTTCGACTGTTATCTGTTGAAAGTTGAGTAACTTGAGGACTCAAGCCTTCATACAACTTGACATATTTTGTGACAGCCTCACAAATGATATCCACCTTTTGATTAAGAGATGCATAGTCTTTTTGAGCACTAGCAATCTCATTGATCATGTCTTCACGAAGTTCTTGAAGCTTAAGATTGACATCTTCGCGAACTTGCTTCACATCTTTAATGAATAAAACATGTTTTTCTTTATTCACCCTTCATAAATCTTGAACTTCACTCACAAAGTTCGAAGACTGAGACTTCACCCGCAATTCGTTACACTTATCACTTTGATCCACCTTCTCCAAGATTTTAGACTCAAAATCTTGAAGCATTCCATACACTTTATTAACTATTCTGGCTTCGAATGCTTTAAGCATAACATCCAATTCCAAACTCGAAAGAGATTGACTTCCCCCCATGTCAGCTTGAGATTGAATAATAGAATTCATCTTCTTATTCAAAATATTGAATTGCTTCATTGTCATTAACATGTTGTCTGGGTAAGTTTCTTCTTCTTCGTTAAATTCCATCTCTTCAAACGTTCCCCCAAAACCCCCTTCGTCGACATCAGTATCCTCAGTATTTTGAAGTGGATCAGTGGTTTGTGATGAAAACAAAGTTGTTATGGGTTGGGTGAGAATGGTTTCAAAGGTGGGTGAGTTTGTAGTGTTCGAGATAGGGATTATGAATGGTGGTAAAGAAACAAAAGTAGCAGAGGATGCAGGAATACCTTGAGTCCAAACAACAAGTTCTTTATTCATATTTCCTTCACCCATATTGACATTTACATCTGTATCAGATACGTTTGTATTGATGTCTGAAGTTCGAACCTCCTCAAGAATTGATTCAGTTAACGAAACTTCGGGTGGTGTGACTGTAGTCTTCTCAGGAATAGAAGTTGATTGAAGAATTGTAGCTTCAAGAGTTTCAGGAACTTTCTCCCCTTCGGATGATTCTGCTTGAAGAACCATCTTCTTTTTCTTTAGCTTCTTCTTCGAAATATGTGTAGCAACATCTTCAGCTCTTCGTTTCTTGGAAGAAGGAGAAACAGGAGCTGGAACCTCACGAATGAGAATTCCCTGGTGATTCAAATATGGTTTACGAACCATCGAAGAAGACTTGAATGAACCATCAGAAAGCTTTCGTGATCGACGATACTTTCTCTTAATCCTTCGAAAAATACCTGATTTTGATGGTAGTGTTTCCGTTTCTTGAGTATCAGCAACAGGCTCCACCGGTTCAACCACAACAGTCGAAACTTGTGCATCTGGCTTCGTCTGTTTTGGTGGTGATTTCTTTTTCTTTGGCTCTTGTACTGGTTTCTCAGGAGTAATTGTTACATCCTTCTTTGACTTGCGAGACTTCTTTAAAGGACCAATTGTTTCTTTTGGTAACAATTTCCCAGAGCCATCATCCGGATTGATTGTTTCTAAGTACTCCATTAGAACCAAATTCGTTGGATCAACCCGTTGTAACATTGCATCCGGAATTCTTGCAATGTGTGTAAATATCTCAGCATCATCTGAAACCTCCTTCGCAAATTGATACTTGATGAACTCAGCAGTCTCCTCATCAGTAGGCACCTCAATCCCCTCTTTGGCATAAAAGTATCGAAGGATTAAACTCCAATACCTAGCACACGAAATTCCTTGAACGACATTCGTGTTTTCGACACTCTTTTGAAATTCCTTCCATAGTTGGGTAGAATAATCCACAGTAATGTCATAATACAACCCTTCCACCATTTCATACACCTCCATTCGACCTTTGTCCAACCCTACACTGCGACCAGTCAAGCAGCGTAAAAAGATTCCGAAGAGAAAATTCCAAACAGTTGGAAGTCCTGATTTCTTAAAATCACTGATCTTGGTGATTGGGGGTCGATAACCCATCTCATTAAACATATGGATGATTTGAGTAGAAGAAAGATCAGTATAGATTGGAGAATTAGGGATACAAGAATTTGACAGAAAATCTTCTTGGACAATCGAATCTTCTTATCATTCACCAGTTGAAAAGTGATGATATTCATTGCTTTGTTGTACGTAGCAGTGGATCCTGCTTGAGAAAGCCATGAAAGTGGAACTGCAAACGAATTGAACATGGGAGTTGAAAGAACAGAACTCTTCAAGGCAACTACCAACATTTTCAATTCATCTGGGTATAAAGAAACATCATCTTCAACTTCATATTTTGTTCCTTGAATCTTCATGATTGGTTGGGAAGTAATGACTTCTGTGTTTTGGGATTGAACAACAACTTCAGCAGAATTGGCCATGAGTAAGGTTTTTGAAAGCTTTGAAGAACAATCGGAAAGTTTCAGAGAAAGTAGGAATTTTTCGTTCGGAAGCGTAAACTGAGAATACGCTTTGATTCCCCTTTTTATATGTAACCCTAGTGTTTGAATTTGAAGCGGGATTGGCATTAAATAAGATCCGACGTGGCACCTTGAATCTCGCACCATACTGCCGATAAAGTAGCCATGCGTCAAAAAGTAGCTGTCACATCACCTAGAAACCCGGACTGAATACAGAACGTCTTTTCAAACAGACTGATCGTATATCTCAATTGAGTTGTAACCGTCACTGATCTTCGGATGGAAGTAAGGCTCTTTCACTTTTGGGATAAAAAGCGAAATCATATGCCAGAAGTTTGAAATCATCAGCCTGAGTTGGTATTACTCAGAACCTCAAGGATTTAGTGAGTGCAGTGTTCCAAAGATAAGATAAGAAACAATTAATCAAAAATTTGGATATGTGATGTCAAAGAACTTCGACACAAAAGCAGATAAACCCTAGGAAAAGGTTACTTCGTTAATTATCAAGAGAGATAATCAACTGCTTGTGTATGTCCCCATGAATTTCAATCGAACACTTATAGAGAAGTATCGAAGGGGTTCTTTTATAAGGCTTCATGGGTAGTTTACAATTTCGTTACATGTCAACCTTAACATAAGGTGAGTAATTGTAACCGAAATTACTTGTTTGACCGGTGTAGTCAGTGACAAGTATGCTTTGAATTATTTTGAAAGTAACTTCGAAAGCAAATGAAACTCACACGGAAATCATACTCATGAAAAAAATTAATATTGAATCTTGTTGGGTAACAAACATCATGGGATTCGATAGTTTGATCAAGATTACTCATAAGAAATAAATATGATTTGGAGTTTCGAAAAGTGGTACTGAAACAAATGTTTCGTCAAAACTGGAACATAGTTCCCCGTCAATTCCTTACGAAGATAGAATGTTGGGTTTCACTTTTATCACGGCCTCATGATGTCAGATCATTAACACAGAATTTTGATATGTCTAAATCTTGATTGGTTGAATCAAAGATCTCTTGGACATATGTCTTCGTGTGTGCAAGTGTAACAAATTTGGTGATGAAAAAGATTGGTTGACGAAAACACTTGTACCTCTGTTACGATTGGACCAAACAGACAACTCTTAACTCATTTGAGAAGAGTAAGGTAGCTCATTCGACTAATGTGAATATAAGCCTGACTTGGGAAGAAATTTTCGTGAGAAAAATTTCATTAAGGCTTTCATAAACACACATTAAGTCTATGGAGGCTTGGGTCGACATGCTGCAGCATGCTTCTAGGGACAGTCTATATAGTACAAAGATGTCGAAATTGTACCTTCCCAGAGAAACATAAGCATGATCCTTGGATATCCTTCGTGAAATCTGTACACACCAAAGATAAAGAACAAAATAACAAAAATCTTTTTGATGTTTTTGATTTTTCTTAAAAGAAACAATTAACAAGCAAAAGAAAATCTTTTTGAATTTTGTGATTTTTCAAAACTGAAGTGACAAACCAAAGATAAAATCTTTTTGTAGTTTTTAATTTTTCGACAATAGAATTACAAAACAAAAATAAAATATTTTTGTAGTTTTTGGTTTTTCGAAAATAAAACTAAGATTTAAAAGAAATTTGGAAATCTAACGAAAAGAGTTACACCAAACCAAAATGCTCAATGTAACGAAGTCGAAGCATGTCGAAGCGTTGACTATGAATAGTAACCGTTGAATGGTTAATACTATCATCCTCTGAATGAGTCATGATGACCTCTGAATCGACATATTTATATAACACTTCGTTGTTATACATTTGAAATCATTCCGGGAACTGAACTTGCTTCGATCATTCCCAAACCTGTCAAAATTCGAACAAATGATTTTACATCCAAAGCTTTTGTAAAAATATCAGCAAGCTGATCCCATGTTTTTACAAAATGGACTTCTATATTGCCATCTTCCACATGATCTTTGATAAAGTGATAACGAAGAGCAATATGTTTTGTTTTCGAATGTTGTATTGGATTATGACAAATGCGTATAGCACTTTGTGAATCACAATACAATGGAATCTTTTTCATATTCACGGCATAATCTCTCAACTGACTCTGAATCCAAATAATTTGTGATGTACAAGCAGCAGCTGCAACATATTCAGCTTCAGTAGTAGAAATCGAAACACACGTCTGCTTCTTCGACTGCCAACTAACCAACTTGCCATCCAAAATTGACAACCACCACTTGTGCTTTTTCAATCCAAAGTACATCCTCCAAGATCTGCATCTGAAAATGCCTGAATGAAAAACCCTGTTTTCGAAGGATACCACAATCCTAACGAAATTGTTCCCTTGAGATAACGAAAGATATTCTTCACAGCAATTAAATGTGGTTCTCGTGGATTTGCTTGATACCTAGCACAATTACATACAGAAAACATGATATCAGGTCTACTTGCAGTAAGATAAAGCAATGAGCCTATCATGCTCCTGTATAAGGTAAGATCAACCGCATGCGTTTCTAACGAAGGGGATAGCCTTGTTCAACCAGTCATTGGTACTCTTAGCTTCGTGTTATTTGTCATTCCAAATTTTTCGAGCAAATTCCTTGTATACTTTTCCTGATTGATGAAAATGCCTTCTCTGCATTGATAAATGTTTAAGCCAAGAAAATTATTGATTTTTCCCATCATGCTCATTTCGAATTGACTTTTCATCAAATTTTCGAATTCACTAGACAAAGCAAGGTCAGTAGAGCCAAAAATAATATCATCAACATAAATTTAAACAAGCATTAGATGAATCCCAACTTTCTTTCGAAATAATGTGGGGTCAACTGATCCTCGTTTAAATTTCGACTGTTTTAAGAAACTGGTAAGAGTTGCATACCATGCTCTTGGTGCTTGTTTTAACCCATAAACTGCTTTATCTAAAATGTACACATGATCAGGATTCATTTCATTTACAAAACCTGGAGGTTGTTCAACGTAAACAGTTTCTTCAAGTTCACCATTGAGAAAAGCACATTTCACATCCATGTGATAGACATCGAAATCCTTATGAGCTGCATAAGCTAAAAATATTCTAACAGCCTCGAGTCTTGCGACAGGGGAAAAGGTTTCTTCATAATCAATCCCTTCTTTTTGCGAATATCCTTTTACAACTAGTCGTGCTTTATTTCGTACAATATTTCCATCTTTGTCGGTTTTGTTTTTGAAAATCCATTTTAACCCGACAATCGAAACATTTTCAGGTTTTGGAATTAATCGCCAAACCTTGTTTCTATCGAATTCATCCAGTTCAGATTGCATTGCAACAACCTAATCTGAGTGTTCCATTGCAACCTTAACTGTCTTTGGTTCTATTTTCGAGATGAAAACATTGAACATGCAAAATTCTTGATGAGTATTTAATACCTCATTCTTTGCACGAATCTGAGCTCTTGTTAATACTCCATCTTGAGGATTCCCAATGACTTGATCTATCGGCTGAGTCTTTGTCCATTTCTCTAACGGTGGATATGCTGGATCAAATTCCAAATGTGCATCTTCGTACATCTCTTCATTTCCAGATCCTACAACAGAAATAACATCATTTAGATCATGAAAATCATCATTTTGATTAATATTTATTATATCAGTTTCTTCATTTTCCTCCTCAACATGATTATCATTTTGATGCTCCCCCTCAACTAGATGCTCCCCCTCAACAACTTCATTCATTCTCCCATTCTCCCCCGTCGAAAGAATGCTCCCCCTCAACCAGAGTATTCGAATCCAAGTTCTCTCCTTCCACTGGATTATTATTCGTACTTTCGCCAACTCCGGGAGAATTCGTTGTTGAATTAACATCTACAATATTTTGAGGAATTTCCAAGTCATCAGTATGCTTCAAGGATTCAGAGTGATGATTATCATTCGCATGCACTTCAGCATCCACAGCCCTGTCAGGAATACCAAAAATTAAATCATAATAAAAGTCAGATGAATTTGATTCTTCAGTTTCATCAGATGATTCATTAATTATTGGTTATTGTTCAAATTGCTTTTCAACTTGTTTGACATAATAATCATCGAAAGTAAGATGGAATGTCTCTTCGACTTTTCTTGTTCGCTTATTTAACACTCTGTATACAACCGAGTTGTGTGAATATCACAAAAATATGCCTTCGTCAGCCTTAGCTTGAAATTTTGAAAGGCTATCTTTAAGATTCATTATAAAACACCTGCAACCAAAAACATAAAAGAATTTGACATTAGGTTTTCGGTTATTTATAATTTCATACGGAGTGATATTGAATCGACGATGAATGAAAGATCGATTTTGAGTGAAACATGTTGTCGAAACTGCTTCAGCCCATAGATATTGAGGAAGATTCGCATATGTCAACATAGTTCTCGCTGCTTCGCAAAGTGACCTATTTCGTCTTTCAACAACACCTATTTTGCTGAGGTGTATAGGGCAAAGAGAAGTTATGCAAAATTCCTTTTTCTGTTAAGTACGAATCCAGCACTTTGTTCTTAAACTCAGATCCATTATCACTTTTGATCTTTCGAACATTTTTCTCCAGACTCATCTTAATCTTCTTAATAAACTCGATCATTGTTTGAGCAACCTCAGATTTTAACCTGAGAAAATATACCCAAGTAAATCTTGAAAAATCATCAACAATAACCAAAATGTATCGTTTCTTGTTGAGAGTTTCAACAGTCAATGGTCCACAAAGGTCAATGTGAAGAAGTTCCAACGGTTCCACAATTTTCGAATCTATCACAATTGGATGTCCTTTCCTGTGACAAACACTTGATTTGGAAAAACAACATCATCAGTACACTTGAAATTCGGATACACCACTTGATTTGTTTCCAAATAATGGGCTCCTTTTTCAGACAACACTTTGTCGAAATTTTCAGTGTTCCCAAATACTTGATCAACAACAACACGTGGAATTTCAGTTTCTTTCGAATCTTTGTTTGATGAGACCTTTTTGTCCGAATTGTCATCATCATTTTCATCATCACTGCTATCCGTTTGACTATCACGGATATCCACAAACTCAAAATCACAAACTTTCGAAGTTGAAGGTTTGTCAGTGTCAATCTTAACCATCAAATCCTTAAGTTTTTCTTTTCCTCTAGATTTTGATGCAACATTAATGACAGACAACTGAGAAAAATCAACATCCTCAATTTCACTAATTTCGCTAATATTGTCAGAGTTATCTTCGATATCGGCAAAATTAGATTGAGAATCAGATGTTGAATTCTCAGTCTTTTTCAAAATTTTGATTTGTTCTGATTTTGTCAAAGTATCATTCACAATGTTAACTAATTCATTTGAATCAAGACATTCGTCAATTTTGACAAGTCATAAGTATATCAATCATCATGAATTTTGTCAAACTCAGCAATATTTTTCTCACAATCATACGAAATATTATCAACCTTCGCTCTCTCATAAGCTAAAAAAGGTAGTAATTTCCTATGTTGTTCCTTGCTAATATCACACGAATGATGCAATTCAGTTAATTTTCCATATAGACGTTTAGCAGAATTGCAGTAGATATTCCGTTGAGCTAACAAGAGTTTTACATCACTAGATAAAGAATCTCGATCACACATTATGTTTGTTATTTGCAATTCTAAACATTCTATCTTGACAACTTTCGAATCTAACTTCTTCTGTGTCTCTAACAACTGATTGCTTAATTTCTTAGCTTCATTTCTAGCAGAAACAACCAAATTATCGAAATAAGCAACAGTATCATCAAAAGCAACAATTTCATAATCATATGCACTTAAAGGAATATTGAAAGATTGAAGAATATTACGTACCTTTGTTGTCATTGGAGACTTATCAGCAGACTTTGACACAAAGCAACAGCCCTTGACTTCTTCGTCTGAATCTTCCTCCAGCTTCGCATACATGGCCCCACGCGTAGGATTACGCATTTCCTCATCATCGGAGCGCAAAGACCAAATTTGATATGTGCCATCATTCTCCTGTTCACATTGAGCCACCAAAGACAAATTTTTCGCCTTGGTACGCACCTCTTCCAACCTCTCCACATAATATGCCTCATCCTTCACTCTATTCTTTTTCTCATCTTTCCTTCGAAGCATGCAATCATTTGCTAGATGATTGGCTCCATTACAATAATGACAATCTATACCAAAATCTCCTTTCAATTTCTTCTCTTTCTTCTCCTCAGCACCCTTCGCATCATTCTTCTCATACTTCTTCTTCTCTTCTCCTGCAGCTTTGTTCACGAAACTTCCTTTTCCCTCACTTTGCTTCATCTTTGAATTAAACGGTTTCTTGAAAAACTTTTTGACTCGGTTGTTTGAGTAAAAAGCAATTGCCTCATCATCCGAATTCATGAGAAACCCCTCTTCATCATCAGAATCACCTTTTTCGACTGTTTCCTTTTCAAACACTTTAGAGACAAGTGCTAATGGACCTCCCAGACTAAGCTTCGACTCTTCTGCCATTTTGTTCACTTCACTTTCGTGAGTTTTCAGTTGATTGTACAAATCATTCAAAGAAGATGTGTCGAAACTCGGTTGATTTTTCACCATAATGCTAACACTCCGCCATTCTTTACGGAGTCCCATAACAAAGGTGAGATTGAATTCCATAGAAGACCTCGTGATTCCATAACGATTGCATTTGTAAATCAGCTCGTTCAGACTATCATAGTAACTTTTAATCGTTTCACCGTCTTTTTGCTTGAAATCCTTCAATTCAACCAAACATTGCTTAACTGAATTGATTTTCGTCTTCTCGTTGCCTTGAAACTTTTCTTTGAGATTATTCCACATGTCCTTTGCAGTTGTACAACTTCTGAAATAGTTATACACAACTGGAGGAAATGCACCACGTAACTCCCTAATGCATCGTTTTTCAAGTTTCTTCATACGAACATTTTGAACTTCCACACTCGTAGTACCAGACGACGATCCAATTGGTTGAAGATTCATCGGAAGAGTAACATTCCCTGAGATGCAAGACCAAAGCTCTTCATCGATTCCATTCAAGTAATCTTGCATACGATCAGACCACTGATCATAGTATTCCGGAATGAGCATAGGAATCTTAGTTCAAGATCCTAGCAGATGAGAGTATGAAGTCATCGAGTTGAGATTGAAGTTCGCCATTGATATACGGAAGAAAATTTTTGAGAATTTTTGAGAAATCAAAGAGAATTTGAAAGCAAATTGCTGAATTGATCAGAAAATTGCTGAATTTGAAAGCATAGGAGGAAAATGAAGTAGAATACTCGATTCAACAACTCAGTTGCAGAATCAAATCACAACTGAAGATCTAAAAAGCTTTTTCACGTCAACAGATGCGGAACATTTTGAACCAGAAATTTGATTCAAAAACCTTTTGAAACAGAGTGAAAATTAGATCTCAGATCATGATTCCTGCTCTGATACCAATTGATGAAGTGTGGAATCAAGTATGAATCAAATCAGAGTAATCAGAATATAGATTGAACACACTATGTAAATATGATCTGGTTTCAGCTCTATTATGCTTTCAATGTTACAGAGAGAAAATAGACAAGTTCATACAAAGACTCTTATCTACTCTAAGTAATGTCCCTATTCATAGGAAACATGAAAGCACACAAAAAATTACAAGGACTAAACAAGTACACTTCGTTACATAAATGCCTTGTAAAATAAACTTATGACTTCGACATATTACAACAGGTCTTCGAACCTTACATGGACCTGCCATGGAATTTTTGTATAACTTCCCTTGGATCATTAAGAAGCGTGAGACCCTCATATTGAATGCTTTTTCGCTTCTTTCTTCCTTTGGGATTGTGTCATCTCGAAGATATTCTATAATGGGTTTTTATCGAAGATCTCGGAGGATCCTTATTATTTGGATCAAGATTTTGCTCACTAGGATCTTGGTGGGCGGCTTTAAGACCAGGATCCTGAATTGTTGTGATAATGATATTCTGATCATGGTCTTCGGTATCTTCTAATCACTTTGTAGGATCCTCGATGGCTGGGATCATTATATGGATTATTGGAATCCTCTTTTCTGGTGGGATCCTATGGGAAGATCCCAGATTGTCCAATGCATCTATTTTGGCATTATCTTCCCTAGGAACTTGGTTTAGGCTAAAGGCTTCAAATTTGGAGGCTAATTTTTTAAGAATTTAAAGGTATGATGCTATCCGTTCACCTTTAACTGTAAAGGATCCATTAAAGTGGTTAGTATTTAATTACGAATCAACGAATACCTGAAGATCCTTGATTTTAAGATCCTTGGCTAGTTGTAGTCCCATAATCAGTGCTTCGTATTTCACTTCGGTGTTGGTTGCATCGAACGCACAGCTAACAACCTAGGGTAGTATGTCCCCTATGGCAATTTTAGTATGATCACAATGTTGGTTCCTCTTTGGTTGGATGCTCCATCTGTAAAGAGTGTTTATCTTCCCATGTTTTCTTCTTCTAGATGTTTGCGACTTCTCGTTTCCACCTCGACTTGTAGATCATCACTAAAGTCAACCACAAAGTCTGCTAGTGCTTGTGACTTTATCGCGGATCTTGGCTCATATTTATGTCAACTATACTGAGTTTCATCGACCACTTAGCCATCCTTCCCAACATTTTTGGTTTTCTCATAACATTCTTATTTGGAAAATTAGGTCTTACATGTATGGTATGACTCTAAAAATAATGTCTTAACTTAGTAGAAGTGTAACTAGTGCAAGTATTAGTTTTTCGAGATGAGAATACATGGTTTCAGCATCTAGGAGACTTTTACTTACAAAGTAGATGGGATGTTGGTCTCCGTCAAGATCCTTGTTCAGGACTGAACATATAGAGTTTGAGGATACTGAAAGGTATAGGAGGAGTGGCTCTCCATCTGACGATTTTACTAAAAGGGGTGCCAAACTTAAGTACTTTTTAATTTCTTGGAAGGTGTTTTCGTGTTCCTCATTCCATTAGAACCTCTTTTTCATTAGGATGTTGTAGAACATTTTACACCTCTCTGAGGATCTTGAAATGAACTTGTTAAGAGTCGTTATTCTTCCATTCAGCCTTTCGATATCTTTGATCGTAGTTGGGGATCTTAGATCAATTATGGCTTTGATCTATTCAGGGTTGGATTTTATCCCTCTCTTGATGACCATATATCTAAGAAACTTTCTTGCCTTCATCCCAAAGTGGCATTTAGAGGGTTTCAACTCCATGTTGTAATCATCTAAAATGTCGAAGGCTCCTTGAATATCCTTAAGGTGATATTCAACTCTCTTAGACTTGACCACCATGTCATCAATGTATACTTCCATAGTGTCCCACAATTTGTCCCTGAACATTCGATTCACTAGCCTTTGGTACGTTGCCCTTGCATTTTTAAGACTAAAAGGCATGGAAATATAGCAATATATACATGTAGGGGTTATGAAGGCAGTATCCTCTTGATCAAATGGTTCCATTTGTATTTTTTGGAATCCTGCTGAAGCGTCCATGAAGGCTAGTAGTTCATGTTGTACTGTGCCACCTATCACCGAGTGTATGTATGGTAAGGGGAAAGGATCCTTAGGGCAAGACTTATTGAGATCTATGTCATCTATACACACTCTCTATTTTCCATTCTTCTTTTGGACCACCACTACGTTGGCTAGCCATCTTGTTAACTTCACTGCTTTAATCATACTTGTTTTGAGAAGTTTTTTAACTTCTTCTTGAATGATTTGGTTTCTCTCGAGTGAAAGTTTCCTTCTTTTTTGGTGTATAGGCCTGAAATAAGGATATATATTAATTTTATGAGTTATGATTTCCTTATCTATACATGTCATATCCTCATGTTTCCATTCGAAGGTCTTGTTTCTATCCTTTAAGAACTCTATTAGTTCTTGCTCTATGTGTTCTGTTATTGAGGACCCTATAAGGATTTTGGCTTTAGGGTCCCCAAGGTTTAGGGGCAGCTCCTTTACATCATGCTCTCTTGCTTCTAGAATGCCTTGTGCCCCCTGCTTTAATTGCTATGATTGTCGTGGTGTTGTTGAAGACTTCATCGAGGTCTTATAGTGTTCTTTAGATTCTTGCTAATCCCAGACGATCTTCACTATCCCCCATGGGGTAGGCATCTTGATGCACTGATTGTACGTCGAAGGGACTGCTTTCATGTCATGGATCCATGGCCTACCGAATATGACATTATAGGAGGACAAAGCATAAATAACACAAAAACGTTGCATGGAATTTATCCCTTTAATGTAGATGGGTAGCTTGATTTCTTCAATGGTGTGCTTTGTTTCCCCACTGATTCCTATTAGGACCGATGATCGTTTGATTATTTCGGATTTCCAGATGTTCATCCTGGTTAGAGCATCTAAAAATGTGATGTTCATTGAGGATCCTCCGTCTACCAGGATCCTTCTGACGAAGTGATTGGCGGTATATAGAGTAATCACCAACCCATGATGGTGAGGATCTTGGATGTTTTCTCTATGTTGTTCGTCGAAGATGATCTCCTTGCTGCTTATGAGTGACGTATTTTTTTGGGGTCTTTCCTCCTTTTCTGTCTTGGACACTTTGGCATGCCTTTTAGCTACAGAGTAAGAAGTTCCACGAATTTCAGATCCTCTAGAAATAACATTGATTACCTTGGCATCCGAGGGAAGGGATCCTAGTTTTTTCAGTATCTTCGTAGGGTCTTGCTATTTTTCCCTAGATCTTTTTTTTTTTTTTCCTTCCTATGATCTCTTTATAATATCCCTTGCTTAGGAGATAACTAATCTCCTTTCTTAGGTCTATGTAGTCCTCAGTGTTGTTAACGAAATCCTCATGATATGCACACCACTTAGAATTTTCTTTCCACCTGTTCGACTTCTCTCCTTTTCTTGGCCATCTTGCTTTGTCACCAAGATACTACATGGCGAATATTAGACCTGAAACATCCACAGAGAAGCAATAATCAATAATTTTAGGAAATTCGTTTTCCTCTCCTTCATCATCGAGAGCATTAACCCTGTGATGATCAGATTTGGAATATTGTTTTGACTTATAGGATCTTTGGGTTGAGGATTCAGTCTTCTTCTTAGGTTGTCATAGGAACTTGGTGTGTTGGCCATCCTTTGTATTTATTTGTCTTCTTCCAATCTGATGAACCTTAGTGTTCGACTCCTCGCTTCATCGATGCGTTTGCATGGAGTCATCACAAGGTCTTCGTAGAATGGAGAATCCTTTTTGAAACACGTCTTAAAGGCCTCCACAGTAGTTTCCATGTTGATGTTTGGTATGTTTAGTGATCCTTTCAAATATTCAATAATTTTGGGATCCAGACCACCCAGTAGAGATCACTAGTGATCCTTTCAAATATTCTGATGCAAGAAAACTGATTATTGAAAAGATTAACAAAAAGAGCAAAAGAGGTAATAGAATAAGGAGGAACATTTAGAATCCATTTTAAGTCTGATCATGTAAGAGTCGATCCAAATCCTTTGCATAAATAGAATTCTTTTAAGTGTGGTGGAATGGGGAAGATCTCCATTCTCTCCCTATATGTTCTTCAGGATCTGTGGTTCCATCGTAAGGCTTCATGCTAGGAGTTTGGAAGCGCTTAGGAACTTCGATATCGGCTATTGAGGGGATAAATCTTGAGATCATGTGACTGGTGGGGGATGTTTCCGGTATAGTTTGGACCACCCCTGGTACGCTTTAGATCATCTGACTTAGTTTTTGGAGTTCTTTGGTCATATTTAGACTTATTCCTGCATCAAGATTCGAGGAGTTAGTATTAAGATTGTTACTATTAAATAAGTTACCGGTGTTTCTGTTATTAGGAGTATTGAAAGTCTCATCAAGATCCTGGGTAACAGGAGGTTGGATGTTTGGGATTGTTCTCCTTTTTGGAGTAGCAATGGATGTTGGATCTTTCGATTCCGGCCGTTTCCCTATGGATCATGCATAGTCAAAATTCAAGATCCTTGGTTGTAAGATTGAGGGTATGGCCTCCTGAGGTTTGCAGATCTCTACCCTTATCCTTTCTACCTCCTTAAGCAGCGTTTTGTTTTCTTCCTGTTGCTGAGCCACATGCTGTGTCAATGTCTTCATCATGGAGAAGAGTTCGTAATTGGAGACCGAAGCAGGAGGATCATGTGATCCTAGGTATCCTAGAGCAATAGGAGGAGTGCTCTTCTTTGGTACATCGGAAGTTTTCCTCTGACCAGGGAGTCCGCTTGGGGGAGGTGGAATATTTTTCGGAGGAATAGATTGAACAGAGGAACAAAAAAGAGGGTTGGTTGTGTATACATGATTTTTGAGGGTTATAAACACCACGGCCCCACGGTGGGTGCCAAATTGCTTTGGTCAAAATCAATTAAGTGAATATCAACCAAACTGAATGAGAGGTTGTTGTGTTGTAGGTAAAGTGATTATCGAAATTAGAACAAGATTGCTCAAGAGATTTACAAGGAAAGCCCTTGATCCTTGCTACGATCTCCGGCACAAAACCTTGCGAGGTAATAATGATCACCTGCCTTGTTTATTTTTATTAATTGAAAGATGGATTACAGGGTTGAAAGTGCATAAACGAGTACAAGTATTTCAATGTGTCTAGTTATGTGTAGTGTACGAAGTACATGTGTATTTATAGTCTAGTCTATATAACAATAAGTCTGATATTTCCAGGATCCTCTCGAATAAAAATGAACACGTTAGCTTGACTTGGTATTTCCGGGTCTTCTTCCTAGTAAAAATGTTTCTTCATTGTGAATGAGTCTTATATTGATTAATTCTACACATGTGAGAAAAAGACTTGAAATATATATGTTATAAATATAAGAAAATAATAGTAATGATAATTGTTAGGATCCTGAGATATGTTCGGGATCCTGAAAGTTCTTGAAGATTCGGGATCCTAAATAGTGTTGAGGATCTTCGCCCTAAAAAATACTATGATCAGTGGGTTGATCGTATGGAGGATTACCTCAACGGGATTGATGAAGATCTTTGGATATCGATTAATGTTGGTCCATATCTTGCCAATCGTATTCAAGAAGTGGGAACAGCATGTGAAATTGAAGATATGATTTTACTGGGTAATAAGAAAAAATCTAATGACAAAAGATGCATTTGAGAGCAGCGTGGAGCCTTACCACCTCTTATGTATATCTACATATGTGGCTGCAAGACTGTACAAGAGATTTGGAACACACTCAAAGAAAAATTTCAAGGAAATAAGCGAACGAAGAAAATCTCATTGACTCAATGCTTGTCAGAATTAGCCGACTTAAACCAGAAGGAAAATTAATCTATCAAAGCGTACTGCAATCATTTCAATGAGTTGATTTACATGTGCACGAGGTATAATATTGTTCGTACTTCTCTAGAGTTAAACATTACTTTCATTCTTGGTTTAAAGAAGAAAGGGAAGAATATATATTTGATAATTAAGACCCAGTAGAATTTCGACACTTACTCATTGTCGAATCTCTACAAAATTCTTAAGGCTTATGAGTCTGAGGTGAAAAAGATTGTAGAGGAAACTAGCAAAATGAATTTTGGAGGTCCTTCAGCACTAGTCTCGAAAATTACTAGGAAAGAAGTATGTTATGATGGTGAAGCAGATGATAGAAAATAAGGTTTGTTGATGAATTCTGATGACGAAGTTGTGGCCTGTTATTTAAATAATAGTCTCAAGAAATTTTACAAGAAGCCAATTGGTGGAAACTTCAAAAACAACTCATTTAAGAAGTCATCTTCAAGTTCAGGTGTTTCACAAAAGGGTGTTGAGAAGGTGGAAGAGAAGAAGGAAGAAAAGAAAGCTGAGAAGAAGTTAACATTAGATTATGGTTAAGACTATAATTAATGCAATGGGAAGAATCATTTTGCAAGGGATTGCACGTTGAAGAAGTAAGAGGAAAACAAGGAGAAGGTGAACGATGAAGCTTACTATGAAATGAAAATTGAAGAGCTTAGAGAGAAGTCGAAAAACCTTTCGTTGATGGCAAGAAATTCAACTGGGGAAGATGGCACTTACTAGATTTGGTCATTTGGTTCAAACGATGAGAAAATGCGTCATCCGACACATGGTGTTATGTTTTCCAAGCACTATGGTGATCATTCATAGGAGATGAGAGTGTTGAAAGAGTTTGTGGAGGAAAGTGAAGAAGAGAGTAAAGAAGAAAAACGAAGAGATGAATGAAGGAAGATGCCTCATTTCTAGAACTTTGAAGTCTCCTATGACTAAGACTCCTTATCTCTCTTAATATTCCTTTAAATTATTACAATATTGTTTTATCCTATTTTGATGATACCTATTCTTATTTGAATGACATGTTGATTTCCATGAGTAGTGAATAGGAGAAAAATAAAGCTATGCTTTATGAGGCCATGAATAAATTAGAAGAGAAAAAGGCTAGGATTGAAAGCTTATATTTCAGAATTACAAGTATTATGATTGATAGAAATTCCCAAAGAACAAACAATAGGTTGCTTGTAAAACAACGAAACATCTATTGTAATATAGTTAAACGATTGTATGGGAAGCTTACTCTTCTTTATCATTAATTGGATATTTCAAAAGAACAGCACCATAAACTTCTTCCTTTCATTAAATTTAAGTGAGAACTAGTTGATGAGATTACATATGATTGTAAGAGTAAGGTTGGTAAGTATGATCAAGTACCAAATGATTCGTATGCTTATGGTATTGTTAACATTGATGATTGTTTGGATACTGATGACTTCGTAGATATTGTGAATGATACTCTATCTAAAAACGAACAAATGAAAATTTTGAACAATACTGAAACTTCTACACAAAGTACTCAACAAAATTTCACCGATGTCAAAGATGATTCTGATAATATCAGTGAAATTGAGGAAGAGGGATGAGTAGATTGTTCAAAATTGTTTGTCATTAAAATCACTTCGTTAGCTAAAAGTGAAGAAAACGATGATTCAAAATCAAAGCTAAATAGTGATTCATTTTGGAAACTAAAAAACTAATGAAAGTCAAGAGTCTGTTATTGTCGAATACATAACAAACAATAAAAGTGATAGTGAGAATTCCACAAGCTGTTGAAGCAGAAGTGTTTGAGGATTCATAGGTATACACAAAAATTTTGTAAAAAAAGAAAAGAATTTTCTTGAACAAAACTCAGTGCTTTATCCATAATTTAAAGATTTTCCAAATCAAATTTTCGTTATAAAAGGAAATGGTGATAATGTTGATCCAAAGTTAAATGAATTGTTAAAAAAATATAATTTGAAAGTGACTGATGATGGTTTTTATTCTAATCAAAATGTTGTGGAAAATGGTTTAAATCAAAGATCAAAAACTTTTCAATGTCAAAAGAGTAAAAAAAAACTCTTTTTCAAAAGATAAGCAAAATGAAAAATCTGGTGTTTGGGTTGTGAAAGGTACCCAATCTGTTGTCGAATACAAGTCAAAAACAAGTTGTGATAAGCCTTTACCATATGAGTTGAAAGATCAAAAAGTGAAGACTCAAAATTTCAAAAATGATGTTGAAAAATATGATTTAAACTAAAATATTTCCAATAAGAAAGCTCAAAACAATGCTTATTAGAAGAAAATAAGAGATTTTCAAAAGGAAAAGAAATCACAACATAAGTCAACTCAGAATCAACAAAAGAACTTTAAAGATAAATCAAAAAATCACTTTTCAACAGCATCATTGAAAGTTTCTCATAAATAAGTGAACAATAGTGTTCATAACAAAAATCCAAATGGTTTTTCACAAAAATCGAAGATTGATCATAATTCAAAGATGAAGCGAATTCTAAAGTTTCAAAATCATCATCAAAGAAGTTATCAAATGAATTTTCTCAAAGTCATAAAAGTTTTCAACAAAAGTGACATTTTGGATATCAAAATCGATACCAAACTTGTTTTCAGCAAAATTCACAAAAAAAATCTCAAACGAGTTCGTCAAAACCAACAAATGTCGTGAAGAAAATTTTATAATTTAAACCTGATGGTCCACGATTTCCAAACTCATCTTCTTTGCACAAATCAAAAGTTTCATTTGTTAAAGGAAAAACTGAAAAGAGATATTTCAATCATTGGTTTGAAAGTCAAGGAAAAAAATTTCAGTCAAAAGAGTATTCTCAAGAACAAATCAAACAGGCTTATGAGAGTTACTTGAATGAATCAATAAGTGGAAGTACTTCATCACAAGAACTATTGTCGAAGACATCAAAATGAAAGAAGTTAAAACAAACAAGAAAGTTGATTTTTCTAATAGTAAGGTTGAAAAAGAGAAAATAAAAGTTGATGCTTCGATATTGAACGATTATATTTTGTGCCAAAATCTAATGAAGTTGATTTAATTGATAAGCTCAAATCAAAGGTTCGAAGTTGGATTTTTAAGTCAACATTTCACACTAATACACAAGGACCCAAAAATTCTTGGGTACCCAAATCTCTCTGATTCATTTCAAGTACTATGTGACGAGAAATACGATGAAAATTGGTATATCGATAGTGGGTGCTCACGTCACATGACTGGAAGGAAGGAAAACCTGGGAGATTTTAGGAAGTTATAAAATGTTGGAGTTATGAAGTTGGGGAATAATCAAAAATGCAAAGTGACGGGTTATGAAAAGGTAACAAATAGGAAGTTCACTGTTAATCGAGTCACTTATATCGAAGGTTTGAAGCATAACCTTATAAGTGTATGTCAGTTGGTTGTTGGCACTGGAAATCAAGTGTGGTTTGATGAGGAAGGAAGTGTGATTTCAAATAAAACAATGAAGGAAGTGTTGTTAAGGTCAAATATGAAGGGAGATATGTTCACTTGGACATAAAACCAATTGTTGGCTTAACCTCAGTTTGCTTAGTATCGAAGGGCACTTCAGACCTCAGTTAGCTTTGGTATCGAAGAATTTATCATCTTAATTTCAACATTTTGAATAAAACTGTTTAAAATGATCTAGTTCAAGGTTTACATGTTCTAAATTTTGATAATGATTCTTTGTGTGTAACTTGTGAACAAGGAAAACAACATCGAAAAGGTCATCTTATTGTCATCGATTCAAAGATCGTTGAACCATTGGAACTTCTACATATTGATTTTTGTGGACCTTCGACTATTGAGTCTATCAATGGGAAGAAGTACATACTTGTCATAGTAGATTATTTTTCACGTTTTACTTGGGTTCATATTCTAAGACAAAAATCTAAGAATGCTCAAGTGATGATTGAGTTCATCAAAAGCATTGAAAAGAGTCTAAAGAAGAAAGTTCGTCGTATCAAAAGTGACAATGGAAAGAAATTCAATAATTATGTTCTCGATTCATTCTTAACAAATCTGGGAATTTCTCATAATTTTTCGTATCCTTACACACCACAACAAAATGGTGTTGTTGAAAGGAAAATTTTATGTTTGTGTGAAGCTGCTAGAACAAAGATCACTTATGAAAATGTACCTCAATATTTTTTGGTAGAAACAATTTTTACACCTTGTTTCACTCAAAATCGTTCTTTCATTCATCGAAGATGTAACATCATACCTTATGAAATCATTAATAAAAGGAAACCTAATATCAATTTTTTCCTTGTTTTTGGTTGCAGATGATTTATAATAAATCTAAAAGATAATATTTCAAAATTTCAAACAAAGGCTGATGAAGGAATATTTCGTTGATATTCTCATAATTTTGTGGCATATAGGGTGATGAAGAAACGAACATGAAGAGTTGAAGAAACTTTCAATTTAACATTCGATGATTACTATATTAAAAGAGTTGAACATGAGTTTCCTCATAAACCAATTCTTTTTTATTCTAATGAGGATCTTTAACAAATGCTTAATTTTGATATTGACTTTGTCACACCCCCAAACCGGAACGGTGGAAACGTTCGGGGGCGGAGGATGTCATGTCAAGTATCACAACACATGCATTATAGTAATCAAAGTACAAACAACCATTGCATTAATAAGTATAAGTTTTACATAAGTGTTTAAACATTACATATTCAAACATCAAAGTAAATGTGGTAAAAGACAAAAGACGCAGCACGGTACAAGGCTATCTTCTCAAAAGCTCCGGGAGTGTACCTGTCTACTGGATTCCTGAGAATACAAGTATTTTGAAAGAGTAGATTAACATTTAAGCTGGTGAGTTCATAAGTATTTTAGTTATATAAAGTATACTCTAAGTTCTTGGAAAAGTTCGCCGGTTCCTCCAGAAAATCTTGTATTTTCTGATATGATAAAATGATAACCACAATAGTTCTCTCTGCAATTACTTAGTTTATACTAGTTATATATAACCTAATATCGAACGGACAGTTGAATGTGTGAATCTGCCCTAAGCCCACAATCAAACAAGGAACAGGAAGTAAGGCAGAAGTCACACATTCCACTGCCTATCGGATATTACTTATATATAACTCTGATGTATAAACTGAGAAATTATAGAATTAACCATTAAAGGTCCTTTATGGTATACTAGTTTTGAGAAAGTGACTAATTACGTTCCAGAAAATCCTATATTTTCTGCTTTACAACTGTTAAGTAGTTTTAATCTCATAAAACCGTTTTGTTTAAGTATTATTTTACTTATAATAAAGTTTAACATAATTTTAACTATCCATAAAATTATAAGAAGAATGTTTTCCGTTTTGTTGGTGAAAAGTAGTTTTAAATCCCCATAAAACCGTTCTGTAAAGTAGTTTTAATCCCATAAAATCGTTCTGTATAGTAGTTTTAAATCCCCATAAAACCGTTTCGTTTTGTTTGTGGAAAATAATTAATACAGTAGTATTTCTTAAAAATAAACTACTGAAGAACAACCCTAATATTAAACTGATTAATTAGGGTTTAAAATGTGATAAAGTTGTAACCATGTTGGACTAGAATGAACACGTCAAACTTCTGGCGTCGAAACTGAATATGTGACATTTGTCACCCTATGGCTGGTATGTCGGACTGTAGCTAACAGTCGGGATGTGGGATTATCAGTCTCCTATAGATCTATACACACAATGCCCGCTCTCCCTCCAGGAGACTCTGGTTACAAGAATGTAACATAGCAAGTATTGATATGTCCTGAATACGTACCATCACATTTTAGTTTGAGTAAAGATCGAATTATATCCTTTTCTTGACAAAGTAGTTTAGACCTCGTATACTTATCTAGAAAATAGATTTCTCGTTTGTTTAATAAATTATACCTATTATAATTTATACGTTCTATCTTATTAGCATGATCTAACCTGAAAGTACCCCTTTGCTCAACATGATACAAAGGTAATGATACCGACTGAAGTAACATTTTATATTCCCATATGTATAATGTAGATAATTAAGAAGGAAACGGGATTCGGACAAATAACCCCACCTTGAGCCCACATCCAAACAAGGAAAAGGAAATAAGGCAACTCATTAGTCCTAAGCCCTTTAAGTCTTATTTATATACTTATACATATATGAACATGATTTTGACAATTATAAGTTTAAAGAGTTATAAATACATTTTAAAGAGTTTAACGGTATCTTAAAAGAGTTTATGTGATTTTGAAAAGAGTTCACATGACTTTAAGTCATTATGGAAGTATTGGGAAATCCTTTATCGTAAGAATAATAATTCAAAGCATAAGGAAATCTTTTATGTGATTGATATCACATGTTTTTACTAACACAATTAGATTGTGTTCAACTTGTATTCCCCCCTAAAAAGCATTTAAAATCATTTAAAAGGTAGATTATAGGGGTATGAACTCACCTTATGTGATTGATTCGATTGACTTCTGGAATAAGAGTGTTACTCCTACGAGTGAAGTTCTGGAGCACAATGAGTCCTAAATAACATATAATGATGCATATAGGCATGATATTAGAGAGTATAACCACTAAGGTGTTAGGGAATCAACCTAGGATGTAAGATAACTCACCAAAGAAGTGTTAGAAGCAAGTTAGGAGGTTGAAGGAGGGTTCACAACCCTATGGTGTGATCACGGCCCAAGAACACATGAAGTGTTCACGGCCCAACATGGTGGTTCGCGGCCCAAATGATGGTTCACGGCCCAAGGATGAGTGATTCACGGCCCAAAGATCAACACATGAAGGGTTCACGGCCCAAACTTGAAGATCCTTGAGGAAAAGTGATGAAAAGATGATGAATCAAGATGGAAAGGTAAGGGCTTACAAGGAACAACAAGAAAAGATGAGATACTTACGTTTTTGGGGTGAAATGAGAGACTTTATTGGATGATACTTGAGAGAACATGAGTGGTTTACGGCCAAGGATGGAAGAAATGAGGAATAAATGAAAGAAATGTATATGTATATATATATATATATATATATGTATATATATATATATATATATATATGCAGAGGGGTTCACGGCCAAACATGGGTTCACGGCCGTGAACCTAGTTTGCGACCGTGAACACCCTTTGATGAGTTTTCTGGTTCGATTTCATTCCTCTAATCCCAAGATAACACTTCTCAACATCCAATTCATAAGTGTACAAGGCTTAGAAACCTATATATGACCCTTAACACAGTCTAAAAGATAGCAGAAAACAAGTCTAACTTACAAGATAGAAATTTACGGGTTGTCACAGACTTTGATTTACTTTTTGGTATTTCTGATAAAGCAATTGATGTTGAGTTTAATATCGAAGAAAATCAAGTTCCTGGAGAATCGAAGCATTCTGATGATCAACAATTACTGATAAAGAATAGATCTCATCTTCGACACCAAGAGCTCAAGTCAAAGTAGGTCAAACTTCGACATCTATTCAAGTGGAGGGTGAGCACTTGACAACACAACTTCAAGTTGAGGGGTAGTCATTAACTTTCGAATGCTAGTGTTGATTGGGGGCAACACATAGCAGATCCATGTGTTGAGGGGGAGCCAAGTTGAACACAAATCAAAGATGAAAATTCATTGCAAGACGACGATGATAACGAAGCTCCAAGTAATGAAAATAATGACATTTACGATATTTTTTTCTATTGTAGAAGAATTTTCAGAAGCTAAAGAAATACTTGAAGATGCTGATTTGCATTTTGATCCATCATTTCCTCCAATAGAGAAATGGACTCGTGATCATCCCAAAAGAACAAATTCTTGGTAATCTTAATTTTGGTGTGTTAAGAAGAGCATAGGTTAGAACAAGAAATGAAGTTCTTAATGTTCACAAAGAGTTTTGCATGTTCAATGTTTTTATTTCAAAAATTGAACCAAAAATAGTCAAGACTTCATTAGAACATCCTAATTGGGTTGTTGCAATGTGATCTGAATTGGCTGAACTTGAAAGAAATAAAGTTTGGAGTTAATTCCTAAACTAGAAAAGGTCCAAAAAGATTTTCTTTATTTTTTTCAGTTTTTCTTTATTTTGGTATCATGATGGATATTTCATTGTAACACATGTTGTAGTTAAGCATGCAAAAGAGAAGCTCAAAAGGATCAGGTATTCTTCATTTCCCATTGACTAGTTAAGTGTCCCTTGAAGCATGTTGCAACATGTTGTCCAAAGCCTCACTGGCTCATTGTTTGAGCAGCCTTAATGAAATTTTCTTCTAAAAAAGTTCATCCCAATAGGTTGTATAAACAATAGTCAATGAGCTACCTTTCACTTCTCAATTTGAGTTAAGAGATTACTGCTTTGTCATATTTTTTAGCAGAGGTACAATGAATTCTTTTATCCAATCTTTTTTACCCTATATTTCTTACACATTTCACACACCATGACACATATTCCAAGACATCTCTATTCAAAAACAACTAGGATGTAGGTGTGCCAAAAATTTGTGTTTATGATCTTGAATTCATTTTTACCATGATGAGAGTGAGACCCAACGAACATTACCCTTTAAGGAATTGACGGTGAACAATTTATTGTTCAAGATTTTCACAAGGAATTGACGAATGGAACTTTATGTTTCAATGTACCTTTTCAAATGTTCAAAATTTCATTTTCATTTCTTGTGTGTGATCGTAATGAAATGTACTGATCCCAAGTCATTTCTTCCCAATAGGTCCAGTTCTTTATTTTTTATGAAATGATATTTCTGTCTGAACATTTACTTAGATCTTTAGTCACCTACAATTCTCAAGCTTACTTGAAGATGATTACACTGATCACTCAAGTGTTTTCTTACGTTTTTTTGCTCTTATGTTAAGTAGCGAACTTGTTTGAAAATTAATCCAACCTTCAATACTTGTTAAAAGAGGCCCTTTGATACTTCTCTATAAGTATTGGATTATAATTAATGGGAAACCACACAATCACTTCGATTTCTCTCTGTATATTGAAGGAAGAGTATGTTTGACCGGGATCTTACTGCCTTTATATCAAAGCTTCTTTCATATCACAATTTATCTAAATTTTTCTTATTTTGCTTCTATTGTTTCATTTGGAATACACTGGCACTAAAATCCTCGAGGTTTTGTGTATTATCAACCCATACCAAGATTTCGCAAAGTTTGGTTTATGATTTCACTTAAAATTCTTATAAGTGAATGAGGCCTAGCCTTAACCATCGAAGACTGGTTCTTGGAAACTATTGAAGTTGGGTGATTGTTCGATTTTATTGGTGATATCGAGGTGACCTTTGGGAAGTGACGTTACTATTTCTTTATCTTGGATCGAGAAAAACACTTATTACATATATATGTGGAAGATTGAGATGATGTCGCTTCAGTTACTTACTTTGTATGTGGCAAGTTTTCATTAGGTATTGATTCAAATTTAAATTTCGCACCAGTTATAAAAGCACTCTAAGCGGTTCAATTAAATCTTTCCGATCTCTTGAATTTACACAAGAATCCTAACCCTATTTTTGTGATCATCTTCAAAATTCTCTTCTCGATCATAATTTCAACTGCTAATATTGTTGTCCATAACTTCAACACAACTGACATTGAGGTTTCTGTTCCTCGCATGAAGATTCAATCAAACAACTTTTGGTTTAATCCAACTTTATCTGTGTACCCTGAAAGAGTTGAAGATGCTCATCCAATGTTTGAACGATTCAATTCATGTTCATGCTTTAATGGCTTCTTTTGTAATTCTGATGAGTTGGCTATCACTTGTAGGTTCTACAACAAACAATAACAAGACGACTGATGTCGTTACATTTCAGACGGAATCCAAAGGCAACAAACAATTACAGAAGAAGCATTTTGAAAAGATTCTTAGATTCCCATATGAGGGATCGTTTGAAGTTCCTTCATCTAAACAGGTACTTCAAATGTTTAATGAAATGGGATGTAATCCTCCAATATGATTAGCAGCTTTAAGAAGTCAAATCTTTCAATTGTATGGAATTTTTTCTTTGGTGTTACTATTCATTGTTTGATTGGAAGGAGATGTGGACTTGAAAAGGAAAAACTTCAATTTTATTTTGTTATGGTTGGTTTGTATTATGGAATGAAGGTTGATTATGCTTCTCTATTGTGGGAAGATTTTACAATATATGTCAAGCATTCAAAGAAGTCTACTGAGATTGCAAGTGCTTGTTTTTGGAGCATAATTTTGCACGAAGCATACAATCATGTAGGAATTATGATTCCTGAAGGTGTTGAAGTTGCTCAATTCTCACATCTTTAAATCCCTAAGACAACAATTGATGATCCTGTGGTATTTCCTTTTGTTGGAAGAAATCCAGATGTTATGCTTCAACTAGTATCTCATTCGAACTAGTTACTGATTCAATACAAAGCATCTTTGAATCTTACTTCTTCATGTCCTATTCCCCATAAAGTGACATTTAAAGTGAAATAGGGTACACCTCAAGATTCTAATTTTGTTAAGAAGAAAGCATCATCCAAGCCCAAATTTGCCATTAATATTGGTGTTTCGAAGGCAATGGTTAAGGAAACGAAGACTTTAAAATCGAAGTCTCAAGGTGTTGTCCTTAAGGAAGTTATAGATGAGGAGGCACAACAAAACAAGAAGCATAAGGCTGTAGGGTTGTTGAAACAATTTAAGAAGCTTAGACCTCAAATAGTCAAGGAGCTTTCCACCACAACAAAGCCTATAACGAAGGATGTTGAATAAGATACGGATAGAGAAGAGACAGAAGACAAGGTTAATAAAACTGTTGATCTTACATTTAATGTTTCACCATGAAAGGATGCCATTGTTGAATCGAATACCGACGAGACAAACAACCCGGATGTCACTATACACATATCTAATGTGGATACAAACATCATACCACTGAAACAACTTCGACTTTGATTCCTGAGTCGAAAAGTGTTATTCCACCTGAATCTCCTAGTTCCCAGTCCAATACGGAGGAGGATAGGACTTCAATCATCCCTGATAACTTATATGATAAGGACTCAAATGTTAATATGGATGAGAATCCTTCGATAGTTTCATCAAGTACTTTACCACCACCTTCGTCACCACAACCATCTTTGATCATTCCACCTACACTAGGTCCAATTCATTCTCCCACCTTTGATAATATCATGCAGCAACCTATTACTACGATGTTCTCTTCTCAATCACTGATCAGGATATGACGAATTTTGAATAAAAATAACATATTGAGTTTGCTGATTTGGAGTTTAATCCAGAAGAAAAAGATGTAGAAGATCATGCTATCATGTATGGCAAGCAATACAAGATCCTAAATTCAAATCTAAATACGACTCTTCAATCTTTAATGAATCATCTGCTTTTAAAACGTCTTCCATAACCAAAGAAGATGTTGAATTTTTGTTGAAAGGTCAACAAAAGGAGACGAAGACTCTTATTGATAGGGTAGTTTCTCAGCTAGAGACTCGTCTTTTTGCTAACATGTTTTCTTTCACTTATGATATTACAGAAGTTAAAAATATGGCACGTGAGAGACATGAAATTTTTGAGAAGATGGGGACCTCTTCGAAAGAGTCTATTGAGTTAAAGATTAAAAATTTGGTTGATTTGGTCTCAAAACAAGTTAAAAATATTGATAAGTTTTGCTTGGGAATTCAACAGAATGTTGATGTTCTTCTTGGAGTAACAAGAAAATTAATCGAAGATATTCGTTCTTTTAATAAAGAATATGCTGCAGAGTTAAAGTTAAAGAATGAATCTGATGGGAAGGTTTTTACAAGCATTGAGAACTCTCTTACAAGTTTTCATGATCGCTTATCGAAGTTTGATATTCCATCAACCACTTTAATTTACCAGGAATAAATCTCTTCGGTTATTTCTTCAGCGGATTGTGTTTTAAAACAAAACTTGCTCCAATCATAGATATTGTACTTCGATTATCCACTAATGTTCCACGCCCATCAATGCTCGTGTCACAAGGAGAGGATATGGGTGGTTCATCGAAAGATGGAGGAAAAGACAAGGGAAAAGTAGTTGGGAAGGTGTTTTGCACACAAATCCCAGTTTCCACTCCATTGAAACCTATTTTGAAAACTTTGACAACAAAGGAGGCTCATGTTCTTTGGCAGTCAAACATGTCGCAACTTCATAACCAAAATTAAGGGAAAAGGTGTTCAAGTAGATCCTACAGAAGAAGAGAAAAATAGACTTCAAGAGCTTGAAATTGAAAGAATGAAGCAGCTTAACAACATTATGAGAATGGGAGCAAATGACCCACCTAGTCTCGAAGTTGATGCTTTTGAGAAAAGACCAAAGAAAATATATGCCATTGAAGACTCAGATTTTAATCAATTGGACTTCCCATCACATTTTCTTAGTTCAAGCTTGTTGAGAATTTTCATGATACTGAAGAGTTTAAAAGTATGAAGATTTGATTCCACGATGTTCTTGGAAAGAAAGAAGCAGAAGTTTGGTCTTTGGTGAAGATTTTGAAACTTGTATCGATAACTCATGATGTCCTATTCGAAGGAGTCATTCAAAATTATCGATATAAAGTTGTCAGAGCCAACAATGTTCTTTTTTACTTCACCATTGCTGACTTTCCCTTGTTGAACTTGAATGATGATTAAGTGAGATTTGAATATTGATCAAGTTAAAGATAAAGCTTCCTACATCATTGGGTATAGTCAGATCAAAAGCTTCATAGATTGTTATTTTGCTCATCTAGCATTAACAAACATCGAGTTCGCTACTTCATTTAACAAAAAGATAAAGGTTCCCGAGTCGATAGTGAAAGGGAAGTTAAACATTGATGACTATGAAGATGGTGAAAAGTTTAATCAACCGCAGGGTGTTGTCTTTCAAGGAAAGAACATGAAGGGAGGGAAAAAGAAATACTTCTACCATACTGACGATAAAGAAAAATATTCAAATCAAAATCTTTCCAGTGCCCTTCTCCATATCAACAAGTGTAAGAAGAATTCAAATGAAGACAGAGCGGAGATAAGGAAGATTATTGTTTGGTACATGGATATAAAAAGGGTTTTGTTACAAGTTATAAAGACACTGCCCACAGTTTGAAGATTCGATATTGATCGCAAAGGGAGATATTGTAAAGTTAAATATTTTGTGATATATCGAAGTCTTAGGTAGTATTCGTAGTGTCGAAGAGTTTGTCAATATTGAAGGTCTTCATGACTTCGATATTGTATGTATTTTATCAGGTGCATATGTAGTTTCTCTTTAATTGTGGAAGTCCTAATATACTTTTTGTATCCGTCGAGTACACTATAAAGAGTGTAGGTACCTAAGTCATTTGTAACTTTTCCAACTTGTGTATCATACTTTCTCTCTCACAAATGTACTTGTACTACCTCCGGATTTTATGAGCTTAATCAAGATCTTATTTACATATGGTGTTCATTTTAACTCTGATTTCATATACGATTGATTAAACATCCTTTCAATCACTTGGCCAAGTGGGAAAATGTTGGAAAATAACACATTAGTGTGGTCTTATGACTATTTTGTAAGGATAATTACATGTTAGGTACAATTATATCCTATATCGTTACATTTTCTATAATGACATATCAGGCCCCTAGACTTTGACTTGTCTAGTATGATGGATATGACATGTGTCTATAAATTAAGGGACTAAACTTAACGCTTCTATAACTTACCCATAAGGTGTAATAATGAGAATTAAACACGTAAATAAATTGGAGAAACTTATTGAGAGACCTGAAATGATTCTCTTCCATTTTCACATTTCAATATTTCCCTTATAAAACACCATTATGATTATGTGTAATGCTTTTCCATCAAGAACTCAATGAATCACCTTTATGGGAAGTGAAAAGAATCAAATTGGCATCGCCATCTTCAACTCCATTGAAATTATCATTCCTTATAAGTAACTGTTCTTCATTTGATTTAAGGATCCTCGTCTTTATTAATAAAATGATCTTGTGTATACCTTCATCGCTACATTGGAAGCTTGACTACATTCTAGTCTCCTTTGTTTTGCCAAACATCTTCCTTTTTTTCAATTTTGAGATTATAGACTAGATTACATGTATGATGAGATATGGGCATAAAGAAACAAATTGATTAATCATAAGCCAATCCGCGGAAACGGCGCCAAAATTTGGTGGTTGTCGAGGCCAACAAATAAATAACCCTAAAAAATGCACACTAGATAGTATATAATAGCAAGGGGATCGAATCCATGGAGATTGTTTTAATCTGCGACTCTATAAAATATATTTGTAAAAACACTCATAAAATGCCAATAAACATAAAAATGGGGGTTTCAGTCTTCTGGTTATTTTATGGAAACTAAGTTATACTAAAACTTGGAAATTGCAATTAAACAAGAAAAAGATTTTGATTCAAATCAATGAGAAAAAGATGGTTGACATTGGCCTTCACCACATGGATATGTAGTTAATTTATCATTAGATGTTATGGTACAATACTTGTGATTTCATTTAACTTGGCTATAGTGATTTATAAGAATAAATTATCTAAACTCTTCTTTATTATTAAAATGGCTAGAGAAGCTCATAATACATTTCCTTAATCAAAGTCACAAAATTAATGAAGCATGTAATTTGTGAAAATCAATTAGCATTAGGTTTTAAGAGGCGCCAAGTCCAAAAGGTAATCAAAATGCTTACATTACCATTATGGAGGACATACTTTCATGATTTAGGTGAAATGAAAACAAACACAAAACATTGTTCCTTACTAATTTGAAGATCTATTACATAGCCAAGAAATTATCCAACTAATTAAACATTTATTCATCTAAACTCATGATTAAAAACAAACAAACATAAAATTGTTTGACTATAAAATACTACCATAAACTGCAACCAAGGTTCATAACAATCTTCAAAATAACTAATCATCCATGGGTTAAACCAACATCAACCAAAGATAAAGTTAGCCTAACATGGATGAAAAATCCTAACGTAATCCAAGCAAAACAAGATGAAAATCCTAATCTTCATGTGTTCTTCAAAGCTTCAAAATCTCCAGAGAAAGTGCTCTCAAATCTGATATCCAAAGTGTTGAAAAGTGCTCGCCAAATTACCCTCAAATATCCACTAGAAGCAAAAATTCGGAAAGGCCCTTACAGGAGTCACGTGGTTGTGTGAGGTCAGCTGAAAATTCTCATGCAACCTCGTGAGGTGTGCTAATCGCGAATGGAGCAGATTTTCTCCCTTTCCTCTTTGGTCTTCTTTGTCTTCTAGCTTTGACTTTCTTGAATTATCCTAAATCCCATTTGACGCATTACTTAGCCCATAACAAAATAAATATAAGTCCAAAGATTCCATGACCCAAATATCATTCAAAGATCCATCAATTTCTTAGTCCATTTGATTCCATTTTTTAATCCACCAAGTCCAAATTTTGTTTCATATAATTTTCATAGTAAATTCTAATGACATTAGTGTTCAATACAAATCTCTTCGATAGGCCCCAACAATATCGATCATTCGCTCGCGCTCGGTTTGTCTTCTGAATATCCCCTACTTTGCTCTAGTTTTCTAAATAGTTGCAATCAAACATGAAATAAAAACTAGAAAGTAGTTGAAATAGATATAAAACAACGAAAGGGAAAATATGCACGAACAATAACTAAAAATATAATAAAATATTCGAAAATAAACTATAAAAGGAAGTAAATAAAATGCACTTATCACCTATTCACCAGTTGTGGCAAAAAAAAAGCATGGATGGGAGGGATGTGGGTATTATGGAGGGGCTTGGTGTTTTGAGAGTTATTCATAGGTTTAGAATCCCCTGAGTATGTATCTAGAGAATATAAGGAAAATGAGGGAGTAGTAAATAGTGGAGGTGATCTTGGAGTAAGGGATGGTAATCTGGGTGTAGGTGATGTTGATCTGAGTGGTTGTACAATATGTTCCATATATACCTTAGCCTGATTTAGAATTCCTGATTGATTCATAAGTGGTTGAGATCTTGATGATTTTGCTAGGGGATGAGAGTTTTCCTCTTGGTGATCTTTTTAGTGCTCCAACTAATTTGGATAAGTGTCATCTGAGACGTTGAAGTAGGTATGCCTATTTATGGGAGGAGAAATAAAAATGGAAGCATTGTCACCATATTTAGACACAACTGTTGGACGTGGTTGTTCAGCATCAGCATTTGATCCCTCGTTTGAGCCCTAATGGGATTTTGCATCGTAATCATCAGTGTTATCATCACTATCATTTCCATCATTTTCATCATCATCATCATCTTCTTCTTCATCAATATCTTCCATTGTATTTTTGACTAGAGGTATAGGCTGAAATGGACGATTAATCCATATGTGCATGAAGGTTATGAGTAAGGGGTCTATGTCAGTAGGAGGTGACTCAAACATCTTGTGATTTAGTTGTTTGGCTCTCAGTAAGGATTCTTGAAGAGTTTTATAGGAGAGACTTGACCAAAGGGCTTGTTTAAGGGATAGAGACAGGACTCTAGGAAATGGAACGTTAGACTGGAGATTTGGGGATTTCTTTAGGAGCATATCAATTTGATCAAAGAACATTTTGTGAAATCCATGTTGTAGCCATAGCACATAGCATACAAGATGTTCATCTTCATGGTGTTTAACTGATCCAGTCCACTAGTTTTAAAAGAAATACACATGGAGATTGTACCAACAAGATTTCCAGGTAAATTGCATATATAATTGTTTGAGGAGATTAGGTCAGTTCATTTTTTTGTTCACATCATACCTAATGGCAGGTAGAATTGTGTGCAACTCCTAATTTGTTTGAAAAGGATATAATGGATCATAGATGAGAAATTGAAGTGCATCCCACATATGATTGACATTGATGGTTACCGGTCAATGTCCTCCATTGAGAGTACCAATCCTTAAATCTAGTGCTAGTAACTCGAGAAGGTATTTCAAAGTTTTCAATTTCATTCGATTTTTTGATTGTGACATGAGAACGAGGTGTTGTTAAGGCAGGGATCAAGTTCTGCTCGGGATGAAACATGACGGTAACCATGGAAATTGTTGTTAGGGTTTCTTGCTGAGAGCACTAGAAGTTCTTGAAAATTTACGAAAAGATAGAATCTTCAAGAAATATTGAATAAAAGGATATGGGGGAGATTAGGGTTCCCGATGAGATAAGATTGATTCCATTGTTTGATTTAGTGTTAGCCGCCCAAGTAGGCACTGATTACCGAAATTGGTGTGACAACTGTCAAGGGGCTCTTTTAAATCTTCTCGCCTGCTAAGAACTGAAGAGGCATGTTTGTCAGTGGCAAGTGAAACATTGTTAGTGGATGATCAGTGGTTAAGCAATAAAGGTGCTACAAATATTTTTTAGTGGTTTGTCATGGGGATGAGGATGAACCTAGTCATTGATGTTCATAAGGGGATGAAATTGAACACATCCCTGATACCCGTTAAGAGTAACGAGATTGGATATCCACTGATAGTTTTCTTTTTAAAAGATAAAAGAAAATAACCCTTTCCAAACATAGACGTGGCTATACATATGAGTCAGCCATAAACATTGTTATATGCATCAACTCATGGGTTGTGCTCGAACGACTCAGCAGATCATGAGACTTGGGACACATACAACGACATTCTTCCATGGCCATATTTGTGATCATGACAAAAATAAATAGGAAAGAATTTTTATCTCTCACATAAACTATGGTGATAATAGTAAAGATCACTGACATTTACTATGTTTGAAATAAAGATGTCTCGTATCAGGGATTGTTGTGTCTCACATACACTATGTTTGAAATAGAGAAGATCATTTCCACTTGGGAAATTCCTTTTGGTATCTCACATAAACTATGTTTGCAATATAAAAGATCATTAATACAAATATTTGAATTTATATATCAAGTTGTTTTGAACTTAAGATATTGACTGTTCGTGCAAAATAGGAAGAAAAATTGGATATTTTGAAAATTTATGATTGGGAATAAATCTATATATTTTGCAACCTTGTCTTTTGAATATTTCTCAAGGTGGACAAGACATAATTCTCTGAACTAATCAATAAGCTTGGTTATTTGATATAGTGTTTGAGAAGGGGTGCACACACACAAGTTCAGTGAACCCAATCCAATTCGGTTCTCATTTCCAAAAGAAAGTACCCATGTGTGATGAAATAAAACTCATTAACACCTTTTGTTAACTTCTTCCATACATCTCACTTTAACATACAATTTCTCATCCACGTTAAATCTGATCTAGGCGTGTGATATACCAAAACGAATGTATCACGGAGGTTAAAACCAATTTTCCAACATATATCATACAACGTTCACATGTGATAGTCAAAGAGGCAAGAGCCATATCTAGTGCAAAGATCTCGTGTTCGATATACATTCTTTAAATCAAGTGTTAGTTATGCAGTTAATACTTTGTGAGTTATACATTTTTGTCTTAAACACCTATAGTATATGTATTAGTCATGTATTATTTTCTTTACATCAAGAAATTGTTTCTTGCATTCTATTTGCTTTTTTGCACTTTGTTTTTCAATTGTCAATCTCAACCCATTGCATCAAAAAGAAAATGCACTATACGCAAGTTTATGATATACTTTTTGGGTGGAATAATGTAACAAAAGCGTTGAAGTGGAAAACAAACATTGGCGTAATTATAGATAATAATTGAATGTATTATCAAGTAAGATTGGTATGCTACTTTTGTAACTATGGTAGTGCTGGTAACACTAAAATATCTTGTTCGCATCGGCTGCAAACATATATATTTGGAATTTCTTCATTGTTTGGTATCTTCAAACACCGTGTGTGCTGCCAGACTTCACAAATATCACATGCAACCATTCGTTCACCATCGTCATCTTTTGCTCCACAAGCACAATCCACAATAAAGCTTTGTCTCGGCCCACTTTCATATATACTTTCATGATTCATTCCTGTTTCAACCAGTTTACCTTGGAAAACAAGTCTGCTACCAGTTCTCGTTACCCTAAACACCTGATCAGATCCCTTTGGATTTAAGTTCATTATGGACCCAAACATGAAGCTCTTTAATCCCCAATATATCTCCTTAAAGTTTTTCTCAACTTCGTCTACAAGATCATTGAATGTCGCATTGTTTCTTAGCATGATGGTCTCGTATGGTGTAGTAACTAGCTTCTTTCTGCACTCCTGATGACTGTTGATCTCTTCATTGTCTTGTATTGTGATGGTGCAATAAAGTTTTGATTTTTCTCCCATTTCTGGTTCAAGTTTCAAAGGTGTTTCTTTGTTGTAATCTTTAACAAAGTACTTGGAATCAAGGATTATTCTGGAAGCAAGTGAAATTGTAGATGTTATTGTGGTATCCATGTCTTTTGTTTGACCTTTAAGTATGTGTCTATAGATGCAAAACATGTCACTCATAAGTTGAACCCTGGAGATCTTGCACCGAGTCTTCAACTTGGAGTCATTTGTAATGAACTCTTCTTGATTAGGGAAAGCATTTGAAATGTCTTCTAGACAGTACTCTAAAACTTTGGTCACTGGATTCAAACATCGTCTGACCAAATACTTCCCAACAACATGGTTCCCTAAAGATTTGAGAACAAAATCTAGCAAACCTGTGTCACCAACATACGCACGTGCAGCATCACGAACTTCTTGCCTTGAAACCCATCTGAATTTCGCTTTCTTTAACGACTCAACAATCACCCGAGCAGCCATTTCAATACGTTTTGGTGACCATCGACAAGAATTCTCAACCAAAATCCCAGGGTTGTATGTATGTAGAGTACTCTCTTTGGGAAGCCTTGACTTGAGGTCTAACATGAAACGTAGTAGATCACTAAGGGTTACCAATGAACGGCTAGACAGAGTTTGGTATCTAGATAACAGAAGTGGTATCTCCATATTTGAAGTGCCAATGTTTTGAGCAATGATGCATAGAGGAATGTTTTGGAGAGCATCGAGAGCTTTTTGATACATTTGTTGTGTCACACCAAAGCTTCCACGACCAAAATGGTAACCCCATTGACCAAACCATGATTGCCCATATGCTACCCCATGAAGAAGCCTCATATCCATGCTTTTATGCTTTGCCAAATCAATCAAGCTAACTTTCCTGCAATTGCAGATATATAAAGAACAAGTTAGCCTAGAACCAAGAGGAGGGTGCAACTCATGCACATAGATGATGAAGACTAAAATTCAAAAATAAATCTATTTAAGAAGGAAAACTTATCAACAATATATAAGATGATAATGTTGTCGTAATATAGATCCAATTGCTTAGAACGTTTTTTGAAGTACAACTAAAATGGGACAATACATAAGCCTTGTCCAATTTCTTAGAACAGTTTTAAGTACACACAATTATTTTCAAATGTTAGTATTAAATATAGTTCAACGCATTTTAATAAATACTAACGAATGAGTTTAACTAAATAAGATATGTAACATGCAACTTAGAAACATGTATAAGAGTCTTTTAGGATTTATCTTTTATCATTTCTTTTATAAAATTTACGTTTTATCACCAGTTCATTTACTAATATGAAGTCTGTTATATATGTACACAGATTAGTTTTATCATAACCAATTTTACTAGAAAAACTACATTTTTTTATTGCTAATGCTTATATATGTAAGTTACATACACACTAACTTATATTCTACGTGGTCATAAGAACCAAAGAAATTTTTTGGCAAAATTCAATATTATGGAAATTTTATAATGATGCAGAATAATAAGCAAATAATGAATTTTATTGAAAATTTACTGAAATTATAATATTAAATATACTTATATTAAATATATGCCAAAATAAAATTATTAGAAAACTTTTTTTTAGTAAACTAGTGACTTAAAAACAATGTCCACACGTGTGAGCTTGGTCAGTTGAAAATTTTTAGGGCATCCACAATATATTAAATCTTTTAGAGTTCAACAAATTATCACATCATTATTCGTTATCATTTTTGTTCATAATGCATTGAACTATACCAAAATTCAATGAAACATATTTTAAACTTTTATTTAATTCAATGAAACATATTTTAAAACTTTTATTTAAGAATCAGAGGACCTTTTTTTATTTATGAATTCAATGGCTATTAAATTTCACATTCATTATATATGAAGATTATATATTAAGATGACATCTCATAATGATAGCATTTTATTTATTGAATGACAACTAGGTTTGTAATTTTCCATTAAACCATATATTATGGATGCTTATAAGACTACAATAAAACATCTATAAATTAATAATGTTGGACTGACATATTTTATTAATTTAGAAAAATATTATTATATCGATAAGTTAATAAATTATTAATTTAAAGAGAACTTGATTACGGGAATGCATTATCGCCACAAAAATACATGTGAATGAGTTGTTGGGTTATCCAGGTGAAAATAATGAATGTTACGAGGTTCAAAGCATTGAAGAAATTATCACGGATACCATTCAAACTTCGGTTGATGATGAAGTTGATGATGATTCGGTACCTTTGGAACCGGTCATTCGAAAAGAAGCATTGCAAGAGGCAACAACTCTTCACAACTTTTTGTTGTAATTCGAGAATACAATGTCTCAACTCTTAAGTGCAATTTGGAGATTTAAAGACTAATTTAATATAGATTTGAAGTTCACAAAAAAAAAAAAAAAAAAAAAAAAAAAAAAAAAAAAAAAAAAAAAAAAAAAAGTGACTATAGATTCACATTTTACTAGATAATTCTAGAATTTTAGAATATTTTAGTAATTATTAATGTATAGTTTCGCTGGGACCAATATATTTATATTGGGATTTCAAAAAAATTACTCTCTCCGTCCCAATATTATTGTCCACAGACAAAAAACACACATATTAAGAAAAGCATTAATTACCACTAACTTTATTTAATAAAATAACAGTTTTGTCCTTACTTTGCATTTAATGTTCCATTAAATGCTTAGTTGGTTAAATAATAATGAGGGAGTATTTTGGTAAAAATGTTATTTATTTTTAGAAATGGACTATTATTTTGGGACAAACCAAAAAGGAAAGATGGACTATAATTTTAGGACGGAGGGAGTATTATTTTATTATTTTATCAATTGGGGTCCAATTTTGTACTGGTCTCAAGTTGGAACCGGACAAATTATTAATTTTATCGAGATTATTAATTTATCTAGTATTAAATTATAGAGGTTCTACTGTAATATATTAGAGAGATTAAGCATTTCCGTTAATAAAAATTGTTTACCATAAATTTTTAGGGTAATGTCTTAAAATAATGATCAATAATTTTTAAATTTTTCGAAGTTACTTATCTTTGAATTATACCGACCTAAGTCAATATTTTTTTTCTATGATTTGTTACCTTATTAGAATGGATTACAACTCTAAAAAGTAGTATTTAAAATATTATATTGCATCCATCATGACATCCAATAATATATAATGGGTGTTCGGCACGGAGCGTTTGAGAGCTTCTAGCTTCTAGCGTTTAACAAAACGCTCCGTTTTGAATAGAAAACCTCGTTTGGCATTACAAGCTTCTAGCGTTTAGTTTAAACAAAACGTTCCAAATGCTACTTCACGTAGCGTTTAACAAAACGCTACCAGATAGAATTTACCCGCTACCCGCTACAAACTACCCGCTACCAGTTATTTTTGTCGAACACACTCATAATGTGTTCGCTTATATTTACGTAGTCATTTTATCAAAGCTACCGCCTATCGACCATTTTTAAGAACTACAAGGCTCACCATACACCAGCCACCACCAATCACCGGCCAACCCCACCAAAATTAAAACCAAAGCAAATGCAATTAACAGGTTCCTAGTTATAACCAAATTAAAACCAAAGTAAATATCATAAAATAAAACTAAAATATAGAAACTTGATCAATTTTTCGAAGAAATTTATCGCTAAAAACACTTAAAACTAAAGATTTTGATTTATGGTGTATCTTCATAAATTTTTTGGCAATTACAGTTTAACTTAAATTTAGGAAGACATTTGGTTAGGAGATTCCTTGTCTCAAGATCGGTACCCTACACTTTTGTGATTGAAATGGAACAAGGGATGTATGGTCAGTTCTTACATCAACCATGGTATGTGGATGTGGGATTGTCATTATAAGCCAAGGGAGGAATGGAGGCTTCATAATTTCTTTAACAACATTATTATTCAAAACCGACTAGCAAAAAAATTACAAGAGGATGACATTAATTAACTAGATTTTGTAATATAATAACCCAGTGAATAACAACTTTTTGATTTCTACTACCCTACCAAGTAAACGGATAATCTCATATCGAATCAAACATAAAATCCTTATGATACTTCTTTTCCCCAAAAACTATCGAATTTTTAAAACACGAAATAACCCACCAGATAGTGCAAATAATCGCTTACAATGCTAACTTTTTGGAAGTAGTAATAATGGTGGAAGAACCTCTATAATTGAGTTGAAATTCAGGATAGGAAGGTCCATCCATTTAAAAATAGTATGGAAAAGTGTAGCCACACTCCAAGAATAAATGCATCTTATCTTTTGTATCATCAAAGTCACAACGAGAAAAAAAAACGATGGAACATCATGCTTTTGTTCATCAAGTTAACCCTCGTTGGGAGACATTGAGTAAAAGTCTCCACATAAAGATGTTTACTTTCATAGGAAAAAAAATCAGTTCCATATAGTAGCCATTTCCATTCAGAAAAATAAACTCATCTATAATTCTTCTCATGTCATGGTTGTAAATGTGTCAGAATTAGCCAACTCCGAATACCAAGTATAACTATGCATACTCGATTGGAACTCAACAAGTATCTAAAGCAACTCTCCAAATTAAGACCTTTCAACACCCCCTCTAACTTGTAGTCTGCAATTCCAATTCCATGTATGGTCGCTCCAATGATATTTAATAGTGAAATATTTTGTTCTTTCAGTTCTATATAGCGTATCAAACCATGTTTTTAAAGAAATAGGCTCATCCACACATCTTCCAAAACAATGTACACACTCTATCTCCAACACATTTTGACCAAACTAAATAAGGAATAATGCCCTTTATTGTTCATTTGATTCTAAGAACCCAGTATCTAATGACACACACTTCATTGCTCTGGTTTCTAAACTCCCAACATCTGAATCATGTATCTCTTATTCCCTTTAATCACATTCATCCACAAAATCATTTTTTTGTGCGTAAGATGTCGACACCAATGCCATTTATAAAGAAGTGCATGGTTAAAACCTTCAAAGTTTCCAATACCAGCCCCTCCCTTTCTTTAAACTCAAGAACCACATCCCATTTAACCCAAGAAATTCTCCAGTTGTCGCCATCTCCTCCCAAAAAGAAACATGAACAGTGTCTTTCCAAATTAATTTTCATGGTATTTGGCATAAGAAAAATAGGCATACAATAGACTCCAAGTGCCCCAACAATATATTTAAGAATCATAAAATGACCACCACTGGAAAGCATTTTAAGTTTCTATGTAGACATTTTCTTCTTAAATATATCAATTATCGTATGTATCTATTCTTTAGATCCATATTCAAACCAATGGAAATTCCAAGATAAAGGTAGTCCACATCTTCACAGACATATCAATTCCTATCAATATCTTTTTCTAAACGTGAAAATGTACCTATCAGGTCGGGTTCTGATGCTTTGTCACTTCCATACGACCATATTAAATCATTCACATATTGTATTGTAACTTAGAGACTAACCATTGATTTTGTATTATATCTACTTTCTTGCTTGTTTATTATTTAATATAATATTACTTTCGTTCTAAAAAAAATTGTTCATTTGTTCTTCAGACATAACCTAGAATGTAGAGCTACGGTTTTTTAACCTGCGGTTTGAGATGGACCCCTAAGGACTTCTTCTCCGTTTTAGTCATTCAGATTTTAAATTATGAACGTGTTTAGGAGCTAGATGAGTTAGGGTGGTTTTTTTGTTGCTTCTATGAAGCATGTTATTGATGGTTCTAGATGAGTTACCGGTCTAAATGCTTTACAAAAGAAGGGGTTTAATATAGTTATATATGTGCTCTTGTGGATAGTTTAGATGTTCAGAAATTCACCTCTTTTTATACACAAAAGCCAAAAAATGGTACTCTTTTCGACAATATTGTGTATGGTATATAAAAGATATAACTATTGTTTTCTGATTCTTAGTATTTTTTTTTATATATACTTTTGCTAGCTTAGAAAATTAGGTATAATGTATGTATATAACGATTCAACTCTTCCAATAAGAAAAAAAAAAGTATGAGATTACAACATCTTAATGGGAGATTTTTTTAAAGTTAATTATAATGTGTGTTTTTTAATTGACTACTTAATGTCACTGAAACATATAGTTAATTTTACCCTATTAATTTTATTTTTAATTATTTCTATTAATTATTAATTACATGTCATTTATCAAATACAAATTTTATGATAACCTTATAATATTTTCAACATTTTTTATAACTATAACGTAATAACTTTTTGTATTTTATTTATATGAATTAACGATTTTACATAATAATACTTATATTATATTCTCGTTTGTTTGTAATGTTTTAGATATAATGAATATATAAAGAACAACTAATTAAATAAAATGATTTTTGTATAACATTTTAGATAGATATAAATAAATTAATTGATTTCTAAAATTACTAAAAAAATACTAGTTATTTGAGATGTCATTTAGTTAAACATTAAAATTATTGTAATAATAATTAGATGATAATAATTTTGTATTTTTTGTGAAATAAAACTTAAATTTTGATGACAAGATTACTCGTACAATCTTTTCAGACATGCGTTTTGACATGTATTAGATAATTATTTAAAGTTTTGTATCTTATTGATTTTAAGGTTATGTTTCTAATTAAGACTTTTATAAAATGTTGAGTATGGATTTTATGGATAAATTGAAAAAGTAACAAATGAAGGTGAGAAGATATTCGATTTCAAACTTGATTAACTTTTACTTTGCTGTGGAAAAAATTAAATAGTATTTTACATTTTCTTCTTACTATCTTTATATTCATATAAGATTATTATATATAAATACTACTAATTCTTTCTCTAAAAAAAATTTTAAAAAAATATAAAAAGATATTATTTATATACAAAAACCTTTCAACTTGCCTAAGCTATGACAAATTAGTCTAAAAAAAATGATAATCGCATTTAAATAATATAATTTATGATAATATTAATTTATCAATATTTGAAGAATACTGAGAATAATAAAATGAAACACGTCAGGAATTTTTTAATGTGGTTCAGGGGTCATTAAAATATCTATATATTTAAATAAATTGTATTTGGCATTTTGTATATGCATATACCACAAATGACTTGTATCTTTTAATTATTAGTATCCAAACAAACATATTACTTTAATATACTTTACATCTTAAAAGAGATCACTTTTGTCTTTTTGACTTGTATGAATAATTGTTTTTTATTAATATATATTAAAAAGAATAAATTACCTCAAATATAAAGACGTGTTATTCGAATGTAAGACATCTTTTTGATTCCCAATATTAATATTGATAAGAAAAATTTAAGGAAAAAAAAACTATAAATTTAATTTATATTCGTTTTTGGTTCGTTATCTTTGGATTTAAATATATTATATTTTTATAATTCAAAATGGGAATACTAATACAAATAAAACCAATAACTTAAAAAAAAAAAATAGAGAAGGAAGTCAGTGGAACCATCGATACCACCATTGTGATGGTTCCGAGTGTAGTCCGGTAACCCGATAAAAGCATTTGTGTTTGTGCAACCCGCTCTCTCTCTATTCTCACTCTTGTTTTAGTGGTATCTTATGTTTAAAAACTTGTAACCAAATAGTTTTATATATTTTTAATTAGCATATGAATTAATTTTATATATTTTTAATATTTTATAAATTGATTTTATATGTTTAAAACTACGGCCCATCCTAAATGTGCCATCACCCACATTCATGTGATGTGGACCTCATATACCTATTAATATAATATTTAAAGCTTTATTTGACAACATATGTTTTTAATATCTTAATGCAGGATTTGTATAAAATAGTATATTTTAATTTACTTATATTAATATTATATTTTCCTTTTTGTTAAAAGTGGTCTTTTAGCAATATTGTCAAAAACTACGATTTGAAAATAATTGAATTATTCGTTTAAGTATTGTATGTTACATTTTGTTTGATTATATATATATATATATATATATATATATATATATATATATATATATATATATATATATATATATATATATATGTGTGTGTGTGTTGAGAAGATGTTGACAAGTGATGCTTCTACTATACATGCTAGCTAGATCGAGAACTTAATGATTGAATGTTGATGTGATTGATGGTATATAGATAATCTTTTATGTCTTTTGAATTGGCTATATGTATTTTTCTTTTTTCAATTAAAAACTAAGTGTACACATTTACAAATGATTAAGTCACTAGACGTATATTATCTATATAATGGGAATATAATATATGCATTGTACTTTGGTAATTTTGAAATTTTAGCCATGCTATTTTTAATAAACAAGATTTATGTTTCAAAAATAAAATCCATGGAAAGAAATTTCATAAATGCCAAAATAAGCAATTAATCGCAATTTTCCATATTGATATTTTGTTGACAAAATTATACATATGGTCAATATTGTTTGCAAAATACTCAATAATAAGTGGTTTTGTTATTATTTTTATTATGATTCTTTTTATATTCTGAAAACATTGAAAACATTGCATCGTAAGTGTTTATGTCTAATTTTTTTAGAAATTAACGTAAGTACAAGGATTTATAAAATGACTAATTTGCCGCTCTTTTTTCTTTTTCTTTATTACCTTATTTTTTTATTTTTCTTTATAAGGCTATATGGAATGGGAGGTGTTAAGGATGTTACACAACTCCTTACCTTGTGCTAAAGAGGATGATAAGAACGAGTTGCTATGGATGTAGGGAGAGGAGATATGAGAGAGAAAGTATATATATATATATATATATATATATATATATATATATATATATATATATATATATTAATTTTTTTTCTTCAAAATTAAACCTATTAAATTGTCACACTTCCACTCCCTACCTTTTTTATGCTAGACATGCTAAACTTATGTGGCACAAAAAAAAAACTAAAAAATCATATGTGGCAACGTGCTAAGAGTGTTATCAGTCTCTCCAACCTAAATACCACACACCATTTACATTACATCACATCCACTTCACATTCACTTCCCATGCCACCGCCACGGTACTATGTAGAATCAGATAGATTTTTTTATTTTTTTTACAAAATATTATATATTGATGAAGATTTGTTATAGAAATCCAATCCCATGTACCCCTTTGAACTTGACTTGAATTGCAAGACCAGCAAACTTGATTAAAACCAACACAAAGGCTTCAACAGAACCCACAAATATCATTACGATGTGGCATCCCAGGTTCTCGATATGTAATATCAACTTAGCGTATATACACTAAATAGGAGCTACATAGCCTTTTTATTTTAAAGTTATGTTTATTTTGAAAAAAAAAGGTTTTAAGTCTAAAACATAGAAATATATTTATTTATATCATTGATGGAGTTGGTTACCAACTAGTAACCCTAACCCACTCTAACTTACGTGCAACATACTTGGACAAAATGGGTTTAAAGGTCAAAAATAGCAATTTACTTGTAAAATTATCCTTATATACTGTTTAAATAAACATATCATTAGACCTTGTGAAAACAACCTTGAGACAACCTTTGAAATCAAACTTCGTCTTGTGAAATCAACCTTGAGAAATGAGGTAAATAGAGGAATTTCATCCTTACAATGTCATAATTATATTTAAATATTTATTTCTAAGTTTATGCTCTAATGATTGAAGAATAAGTCATTTCAGAAGACCCTATATGGTGTATAAGAAGAAGAACAAGAAGGAGAATAATGGATTAGGGTTTTAGAATCATGTATTCTATTAGGTGATTGATGTTTAAGACGTACATTGGTTAGGGGGTATAGTGTTACATGTTGGTCTCCATTAATGAAATAACAACAAATAAGTTAAAGTGTTACATGTTGGTCTCCATTGGTTAGGGGGTATAGTGTTACATGTTGGTCCTGAAACAAAACACGAATCCATACAAAAAAAAACATAGATGCGAATTCATTCTAAAAGAATGTTATTGTTGACATTAATGACGAATTTAATTGTTTCTATAAAAGGAGAATTATAATTATGGATATCATTTAATATACATACAATTATGGAAATTATTTAATATCTATCTTTATTTAATTAAATAATTATTTAATTTTACTAAATTCTTATTGGTGCATTCTAGCACACAATAAATGTAAGAAACAAATTAACCTAGCCTATATATATATATATATATATATATATATATATATATATATATATATATATATATATAATGTGTAAGGGTGAACGGTATGTGATGAATGGTTGTGGCTAGTGGGGCGATACCCATGGTACCGTAAGTACTTCCCTTTCGTGAAGATGGAGTGAGGGTTCGGTAGGACTGGAAGCATTCTCAACCCACTCCCTTTTTCTCTCTATGTGTAATCTCTCAACCTGTACCATATATGATTCAGTACTTGTACAATGGGAGAGTGTTGGAAAAAAATGGATTCATTTTGTTAGAGGTTAGGAAAAATGAAAGTGAGGGGAGAGAAAAAAAAACATGATATGACACATAGATGGCAAAAGGGTTGGATGGTTAGGAAAGATGAGTTCCCTCCGTCATAATAGATGCACCCATATGAGATATGATCTAAGAGATGAGGGCTACAAAGAAATGTGATGTAGAGTGATAACAATTGTTTTTGGAATGAGTGATGGAGTATGAGATTGTATGAAAGTTGAAATGAGTTCTTAAATATGTTTATGGAATACCTATTATGAAATTTGTATAATATATCAAATAAAGAAAATTGATTCATATATAATTTAAACAACCTTTATTAATTTTAAACATAAAAAAATACAAAACTGCCAAAATAGTCCATGTGGTTTTTCGAAAATTGTCATTTTGGTACAAAATTTTTTGGACTAATACCACTGGTCCAAAATATGAATTTTATTGCGGTTTTAGTCCAACCGTGTTCTCTTAAATCCTTATAAAGGGACATTTTTACCCCCTCTATCTATATTTATTTACTAGACCCTTTATGTTGTCTTCACTTTTGACCCCCACCTCTCTCCCTCATCGACATACTAATCCTACCACATGGTATTTTTTAAGACCAACCCTACCACCAAAATATGTAACAAAGTCACCTGAGAAAGCACTCTGGTGACATGTCGTCCATGTTCCACCCATTATTCCAACTAGTCACTAAACCAAAGCATTTGCATTGGTAAATCTTTCACACCTTCAAGTTCACCCCATTCGAGAAATTCAAAACTATAATTCATCTTCTTCCCCATTCCAACAACCAATTTCTTTCCATTTCTACCCTTTAGAAGAAGTCTATGACTTTGTGAATCAAACCTACCAACTGATTTCAAACAACAAGTCTGAATAACATTTTGAAAAATGAAACCAAAACCCAAAACAACCTCTCTCTAACAACTGGCCATTTCAAAACCAAAAAAAAAAATTTGTGTGGTTTGATATACTATCGAGAAGGTTTATATTACTTACACACCCTATATTTTTAGAAACACCCTATTTGCTCATAATTTTAATGTTGAATCGTGAAGAAGCAAATTAACCGATTTCAAACCCATTGTGTTGATTACTTGTTGCCAAAGCCTACCGATCTCTAGACCTAATTCAATCGATTTTAGATGTTCTACTTTTGACATACATATCTCATTTTCTTTGTAATCGTAATTTGCATACCCTTTTCTCGACTAACTAATCAAACCCCCAAAATATGCCTTTTTCTTTGATCTCATTATACATCTCAACGAGCCTCCCAAAACCCCTAATCGGCTTATGTGCTATCACTGTTACAAACGCATCGGAAAACCCAGGACCAGGGAGGTCTACGAAAACAACATTAACACCCTTTTTGCCTAGGGTTGATTCATCGATGAGGTTGAAAGACGAGATGTCGTCGGTTAAGACAATATGGACTATTTTTGAAGTTTTGTTTAAAAAAATTATTAACTTATTTTTCCATGAATATATTATATAATGAAGAAAAAACAATATCCTTTAATATATATATATATATATATATATATATATATATATATATATTCACAATATTTATTTAAATTATCACTACAACTCAAGACTTGTCTAATTTATGTATACTTTTTACTTATAACTCAAAAACATTTAAGTTATGATTATTAATTATTAATAACTAATGACTTTTATTTTACTTTTATTTATACACTTTATAACTTATATTATATTAGTAGTATATAAATAAGATTTGTTCACAAAAAATATTTATGTGTTTGAAGAGATTTATGATTCAAATATGAAGAGTTAAAAATTAGTTCGATTGAATATTGAGATAATAGTGTTTTTATATATCAAATGTATGTTGCTTTTTATATATTCTTTTTGTATGATTTGTAAGTGTTTAATAAGTTTTTTTTAATATGAATGTTATAATAGATGTTTTTAAGTTATTAAAAGATATTATTTTTTTCATACTTTGTGTTATTTATTATATATAAATCATTATACATTTAATATATAATTTACACAAATTTAAACAGTCTATAAAATTATTAATTATCGATGTATAGCATCAATAATTTATGATTTTGATGTTTAATAAAACTATTAGGTTAACTATATGTTTGATTTTACTACTGACATTGTGTTTCTAAGTACAAATATTAAATATTAATTTGTTAAGAGTTATTATTTTAACTATATAATTATATTTTTGTATAATGGGGAATGAGATATTGCAATAAATGCAAACTACATTACAAATAATATAACTTCTTTTATAATTTGAATTTGAGGAAATCACATATAATTTTGATTATTTTTTTGCGAGAAAGCTTTTTGTTTCTAAATTATTGTATGTTATATTTAAGTAATTTTTATTTCTTATTTTTAATTAATATAACATTTGAATTTAATGTAATAGTAAATTGTTTATAAGTTATCAAAAAAATTAAAAAGTAAACGATAAATTAAAAATAGATGAAACGATGTGTATGGTTTCTCAAAATATCAACTTCTTTATTTTTTCCGATCTCATGGAAGGTCATTATAGTTTTAATTTCTACCGTGATCCATATAAAATGACCTTGATATCATTTTTAATTTATTTTACAATTTATTTAAGTACACCTATTTTTTAAAAAATAAAAAACAAATTAATAAATAGCCGCATCTCCGAACTCCCCTTCTTTCTCTCACGACCCAACAAATCCGGTCGCTTTGGTCCCAAACCATTGATGGTATCTCGTCGACTACCTCATACTTCCAACATCACTGTTGGCATCGTCCCTTAACAACTTCTTCAATTATTTTGACATATAGTTTTAATAATAAAATTTACGGAAGCTACTCCACCTATTCTCCCTTTCTTCACTCGTCTTTCTTTCATTGCAGTTACACGCAACCATGGATGATCAAACCAATTATCTTCTTAATTGCCATATTTCCACCTTGGAAATGTTAAATTTCTTGAGTTATTGTAATAAAAAATCGAATTTTGGTCTAATTTTGAATCTTTTTGTGGATGAGTTTTGATTAAAAAATGATTACTTTTATAAGATATCAAATGTGACTACTGTTTTATATATTAAGAAATTAAAAAAAAAAATGCTACAACTTAGTATGATGGAAAATTCTAAAATGTTGTTTTATGGGAAAATATATAATTTCAATTCATTTTTTTGAAGATATATCTTTGAAATATGACTACTTTTTATGAAGTTAGAAAAATCCGAAATATTGAAAGTTTTATCAAAAGTAACCACGTTTTTATCATTACATAAACAAACCACGTTTTAAAATTTGTCATTAAGAACAAATACTTGGTGGAACACTAAGTAAGAAGAAAATAAGGAGGGTAGGTAATTTATCATTGTTCTTTCATCTATCACTTCGAAAACTTTAAAGAAATCCGCGACCATGTAAACACATTCGATTATTAACAAACAACACGTATTTGTAAAGTTTGATGATTTTCCCCTTAATAAATTAATTCATTTAAATAAGATACAACAAATTTTCAATCATTATACAAATCAATAAAAGATTATTAACAAACAACATCTATCACTGTTGTTTTTTTTTTTTTTCAAATCTGTTTTGATTTCATTTAGTGCCTTTGGACTAAGAGGTTTTTTAATTATCATGACATTCAATCTAATTGATGTAATAAATTTATATGGATTATGCGAATCGGCATCTCGGCATCTCTATATAATGTGAATAAATTTGGATTTTCCAAATGAATATTAATAAATTGATACCATTTAGGGTGGACAGAATCATCTTTTTAGCAGGGTGGTTTTGGGGTAATTTGCAGATGGATTGACTTCGAAAAAAAATAGTATTGTTAAAGTGGATAGTCACGGGTTACATAACATGTTGGTTTTTTTTTCTCTCTCTCAAAATTTAGGTAGTTGTATTTCATACATAAAAACTTGTACCAAAATAATATTTATGGCTTTAATTACTAGGTAAATTAGTTTTATATGTTTTTTATATTTTATGAATTAGTTTTTTATGTTTTTAACTAGTTTGTAATTATTTTAAAATAAAAAAAATGAGTGACTTGTGATGAATGAGAAAAATGGGTTTACTTGTTTTATGAGATGAGATGATGAAAATAAAAAGAGAAAAACAAGTTGATGTGGCTTGGTGTGGAAAGTGAGTTTGGAGGGGTAGAAGTGCACCTTATATAAGGCTATTAAATATCTATGTGAAGTGAAAACTTTGTGGCTTATGCCTCAATGGTGAAGATCATCTCAAATAAAAGTAAGAATCTTGTGGTGGTGGTGTGAAGTATGTATCTTTACACCCTTATATAAGGCTATTAAATATCTATGTGAAGTGAAAACTTTGTGACTTATGTGTCAATGGTGAAGATCATCTCAAATAAGAGTAAGAATCTTGTGGTGGTGGTGTGAAGTAGGTATCTTTAAGAACACCCACAATCTCTCTCTTTTTCTTTCTATCTTGATTTCTCTTTCTTTCTCTCTCTTATTCATCTCTCTCTCTCTCTCACTCCCTCTCTTGCAAATTTCATTTATTTTATTTATATAAAAGTGGTGATGTGGTGTAATGTGTATTTCTTAAAATGAGTAAGGATGTAGTGAAGTTGATGTGGTGCTAAGACGACGGTACGCACATTGTGGATTACACATGATGGCCTAAGATCTAACTTTTAGACTTTGGATGGAATTTTTAAGTATGCTAAATTAGAATAACTAGACTAACTCTAATATATAATAAATGACATAGATTTAGATTTTTCGAAGTGTGGGTCGTTTGATGTTCGTATGATTCGACATTTTAGAGTTTGGAATAAATAAATGACAACCTAACCCTAAAGAAGCCCTTTTATACCCATAAGAAAAACAATCGATTGTTTAAATTCCAAATAAGTGTTTTATTCTTTTGTTTTAACTTATGTTATTGCAAATGTAGATAGCGTGAATACAAATAGGGTTCGAAGGTTTTGTATATCGCACCAAAGCGATGTACAACAACTTTATTTAAACTATACAGAAGGCATAAGATGAGCCTAAAATTAGCCCTATCATTAAGCAAGAATTGCATTTTTGGAGAAGAGTTGGATTCATCCTTAACATATAAGGTCATATGCTATACATTGTAAGGGGACCATTCGTAGCTTAGGTGGCAGGTTGGCCACGGTCAAGCACACCACCCCCGGTGCGATGACTATGTCACTTGATGGAGATCACAATGAATGGGCATGGACAAATAAGAAGCAAGGTTGATACATTTTGATGCATTGAGGTATTTTTAAGTTGTTAAACAACGCTTACAATGTAAAAAAAATTATAAAAAATTACCCATATAAATTTACCACTTCAAATCATATCCTTCGTACCATTGTTTCCTTCTTCTAACACACATTCAAACATCTTCGCATCTTTCCCACTATGGAACAAAATCCAACACCCCACCAACAAACCGATCCCGAAATATCGACGGGTAATTTTTGCTAGATACGACTCGGCATCAATTTTTCTAGAATGGATTCACCATAAGGTGGTTTCATGAATTTTCTTCAAAACTCTCCTATCTCACAACAAGCACTCTTCCAACATCCTTTCCAACAAAAAAATTATTTCCAACAACTTGATTTCATGCAACCACCTCATTGTGAACCACAATTGACCCCTTCTTCTCCTAATACAAGAAACACAATTCGAGCAACCAAAAAATCAAAGCAAAAAGTCAAAAAGCCTAAACCCATTTCAACATGAACGAGGAAGTGGAAGGAACCGCTTTACCTAAGGCTTGAATTACGGCTAGCCAAGAACCGATGAAAAGGAACGCACAAACGGGAGATAGTTTTTGGGAAACCGTTCGAAACATCTTCCATGAACAAATGGATCAAGATGAGTATCAAAACCAATTAATTTCCAAATTGCGTGGCGTGAGGTTAACAACTACTAAATTCAAAGGATTTCACAACAACCTCAAGAATATTCACAAGAGTGGGGCGAACGATTTTGATTTCTTTGTCGCGACACTTGAGCAATACCAAGAATCGCAACCAACCTGAAAAGTTTTTCCTTATGTGAATGTTTGGTATGAGTTGAAGAAATGTCGCAAATGGCTTCTTAACGAAGATTTGGTTTCTTCTAGTTCAAAGCGCTAAAGGAAATCTCTATCTCACTCTTCTTCTTCACTCTATCTCCCTCTTCCACTAGTGAGTATACCATTTTCTAAAAGCTAGTGAGATGTTAATGGAGGTAAGGTGGGCTGATGTGGCCATCTCTTATGGGTAAAAATCACAAAACCACTCTTTATAGCCTAAGGTGATGTGTAATTATGTGGTAGTAATTTTCAAGTGCTTAAATAGTAAATATATCCCATGACCTAGGTTTATGGTTAATTTATGTCAACATTAATTAATGGACCTTTTTAATGAGACAAATGAGTTTTTACACAACCAAACTAGTTTAAATTTTAATGCTTTGGATTATTTCTCCATAAAGTCAAGAGAGCCACCTTTTGACTAATGGTTGTTTTATTGATCTATTCTTGTTTAATTAGTTCACCGGCAAATAAGTAATCATGGAATTTGAGCTCAATATGTGTAACTTAAAGTTAATATTATATACGCTAATTAATTGTCCTATATCATAGAATAGAGCATAAATGTTCAAACTAACCTGGCTTGCAAGCAGGAACAAAGACGATTCCAAAATTCCATGACAAGGTGCCCAGCCAAGTCCGAACCCATCTCCAATCCATTGATACACAGCAAATGCCCAAATCCATTAGAGTGCAACACACCATGCATTGTATGCCCATTTAATTCCACAAAATTCAACTTACCCATTACTATGTTGCTGTGATTTCCTTCATAACTCAAGAAAGCTGTCATTGTATCCTTTGATGGAACCAAAAAATGATACTTCTTATTGCATATCATATGGTCTCCCCACCCTATGCTTTCATGTTGCCAAAATCTACATTTAGTTATTGTATCTATACATGTATACTCGTATGGGAAATATATATATATATATATATATATATATATATATATATATATATATATATATATATATATATATATTAGAGTCTCTTTCTTTTTTTTTTTTTTTTTTTAAGTGGAAATCAAGATTTATATAGCAAAGATGATGACTTTACCAACATATATACAATGCTTGCAATGACGATTTAGTGATGCTTCAAGTGACTCTTCCACAACAAATAACAAGACATGAGAAGGAGGGTGGCGATGGACTTCAAGCTGAAAGGACCAAAATGTCATTCCATTCACAAATGCCATTTCAACATTTCCGTATTCCAAAAGGGCTTTCACATTATCACGGAAGGTGCCACAACTCTCTATCGGGTACCCTTGTTCACCAAACGCCTTGAACTTAAACACCCTCTCTACCCTCTTCCTTTTCTTGCATCCACTTGGGTCTAAAGACGACATGCTTAGCTAGAGAAGAATTCTGCAAAGCTGATTTAACGGGATCTTGAAATATTACATAGTTACATGTATAGATCGATCACACAAGATGTGCCTACGTATATAAATAAAGATGTGTGTGTCTAAAAATTTCATATATTAGAAATTAACTCGAGTGGCTATGTGCGTGATTGAGCAAATCTATCGCAAAGTGATGCATGCATGGTTATTGTAGAATTTTGATTAGATTAAAGGAAACATGCGTTTGATCATGCAAGTAGTGCATGGTTCCGACAATTTTTGTGGTCAGTCGAGGCGCACAGCCATATATCTTAGGAGTGACACACAATGTTTCTTGGCCAACTACTCCATCACATAGTTAATACTTGAATGGTAATTTTATATTTATGTTGTGCAAAATCGTGTGATCGTGTTTTGAAGGTTTTTTTTTTTTTTTTTTTTTTTATTTTTTTTAATACGACAAAAGTCTTGCAAAAATAGAGCTCTTTCAAATTTATTTCTAAAAATATAGTTGGTTTCCTTGGCCCAACTACAAAGTCAAGTGAGTGTTCTTTTAATTTTTGATCTTTTTAAATTACATTTTCAGTACTTAAACTTATATTATATGTTCTGTCTTAAATATTTTATTTTTATTATATCAATTATATAAATTCATACCTTTAGAACTTGCATATTCCGTGCCTTTATTTATAATATTTTTATTTTTTAAAATGGAATTTTTAACCTTAATATATTAACCAAATAATTTTATTTATCGAAAAAAATATAATAAGAATTTATAAATTAATTTTAACGAATTATAATCTATACCAATATAAATACCACTTTTTAAATAATTAAATTATCATTTTAAAAGAAAAATAAGAATCTACAAAAACAAAAGAAATATATATTGTCACTGTTAATTTCAATAATAAGAATTTATATTTTCCACTTAATCCTTTACCATTCCTTTCTCATCATCAATTTTATCATATTTCGTTCTTTCATCATTCACATTTACGTCTTCAATAATCAATGTTCCATCCAAAGTTGTCAAGATCGAAATTTTACGTATGATCGTTTTTTGGTTTGCAAGATCGGGATCAAGATCCTAAGATCCCACAAAATAAAATATAATTTTAATTTAGAATTTTTAGTCATAAAAAATATTTTAAACATTCAATTTTTCGTTCAAAGGTTATAAAAACTTTAAAATATTAGTCATAAGTCACAACACAAAATGATAAATGATAAATTAGTAAGGGTAAAAAAAATAAAGTGGTAAAAAAAATTTCATTTGCACACAAAAAAAAAATCAAGGGAAGGTAGGATCGGATCGGATCTCGATCCTACGATCCTATCTACAATCTTACGATCCTACCTGCGATTCTACCCCAAATACGATCCTTTTACGATCCAGATCGTTTTTCATACCGATGATCGTAGGATCGTACGATCCTACGATCAGGATTGCGATTTTGACAATCATGGTTCCATCATCTATAAAGTGTGTATTTTGTTCTAATTCTTTTTCATATATTTGACTTTAATTTTTATATATGACATAATAAATTATCAATTATATCTTACAAATTAGTACGCAACAACATTTTCGTATATATATTATCATTATGGCTCTAGATCACCCAATTTCATCAATTCATATTGGGATGGTAATATTAAATATGAGAATGGATTCATAAATGATGACCAACCAACTTTGAGTACTTTAAATATTGTTCAAAATAAAATGGGCAATGAAAAAATTTAAGATTTGATTTACATGTATGTTGGAGTTGAAAAGATAGCGTATAAGTCGAATATCGCCATATGTTACCAATTGTGTTGCATATATATAATATTTCATGAGTAATAAATTATTGTTAACGTATCTCACTACGAATCCGTTAAAGATAACATAACTGATGTCTTTAGGACGACTTAGCTAACGGTCACAAATCCGCTCTAGCGCCAGACCCAGACCTTCGCCCTCGTGCTAAGACCCTCACACTTGGCGCTCTCGTGCCCAGGTGCAATTCCTGACGACAATCTCCAGTCTATAATGAGACAAAACATAGCTCGTCGTTTCCCAGAACGACAAGTGCATTGCCCAGGGCGATGTCCACTGTTTATTCTGCACCAATAGCAGACGGCCACTAGTGGTGTACGATCCACCAATGGGGCTCCTCCACGTCCTATCAGCCAAGACAGGACAAAGGACATCGTTGGGATCATACGCAAGGAACAACATCTATAAAAGGATCCTTCTTCTCCAGAAGAAGGGATTGCTTCCTCTCCATCTTAAACCCCAATTGCCTTATTCTCAAATAAACACTAACTAGACCGTCAGAGCTTCGTCACGGGACCACCTCCTGGACGTCGACTAAAGTTTTCTCTTCATTGTTATGATTCTAAGGCTCAATCCAACCATAATCATCAAGTAACGGTGTTAAGTCCAAGGCCCATATCGTAATATTTGGCGCCATCAGGACATATACTTAGAGTTACACAACCTTGATACGACTCTAGACGATGGTGATGACAGGAAAGGGACCTATGGCGTCCGGTGGGGGAGAGACGAGCCAACTCAGATCCATGATTTCGCTCGATGTCACGCAAGCATCTACATCATAGTGGAAAATCTCCACCCAAACGCTAGCAGCATAAGCACCAGGTTCCACAATGGAAAACGCATCAACAACAATAGCCGCCCTATGGCGACCACCACCCATCACAGCAGAGCATCTGGTTACAACCACGACTGCAACGCCTCAGATAACGGCAACCCAGCAGTCGCAACCACCGACCCAGCAGTCACAACTATCGACTCAACAGTCGCAGCCATTGGTTTCTCATCCGTAACAGTCGTCGTAGCAGTCCGAGACGAACAATTGGTCCCCATGAACCATATTGTCTTCTGCACAACATCCAATGTCGAGCTATTAGTGCTCTCCTTTAGCGGGCATGTTGCACATTCCGCTTTTCACTCAATAACCTCCGATGTTTAATCCTTATTTCCAACAACTGAAGGGGCCATTCCTTAAGCGCCACCATCGCAGGAGTCCAACCATCATTCGTCATCGACACAACAACTCAATACCCACACTCAGCAGTCGCGGGGGTCGAACTTGTACATGCTCCAGCAGTCGGGATCGAGCTCGCAACTGCAGCAAAGCATGCCATCAAGCTCACAGCAGCAACCGTACATCTCATAAGCAATGATGTACAATCAAGCGTATGGCAATCCGTATTACGTCCAACAATTGACGATGTGTGGTGGTTTTCCATATCCACATGTGGAAACCCCGGTAAGAATCACTAGCTCTGCTTTATGCCAAGAGCTACTACAATACGAGATCTCACACTCAACAATGATACCAAACATTCCAAAGTATGACAGTACCACCGATCCAGACAAGCATATCGACACTTATGAGTCGACGATGAAGCCGTTGAGGATGGAAAAGCGGTTCACTTACACATATTTCCCTGTCACGCTATCGGGAAACGCAGGAAAATGGTTCAAGGAGCTGTGACCTCGCAACATCTCGAGTTTCGGACAGTTGTGGTACCTCTTCCTCAACAAGTTCATGTTGCTAAGGAAGGGCAAGGGAGATGCTAACTCAATAATGACATGCAAACAAAATGAGGGAGAGTCGATAAGGGCATATTATGACAGATTCACTCTGGCAACGCTAAATGTCCCGGGTCATGAGGAATTCCTTGTAACCGGCGATTTGGCCGAAGGTCTACTTCATGGCCCTTTCTCGAAGAAGATGCAGGGGAGGGTACCTTAGTCGAGGGACGAGCTTAAGTACATAGTCGAGAAGTATCTTAGACATATCAAAGGTGAAGAAAGAAAAGAGTCCAAGCTAAAGGCTGTTTCCAATGCGTACATAAAACAGGAAGAAGTAGTCTCTCACTCCATCACTGGCCATCGAGAGCGCCAGGACAACGACCATGAAAAAATCAGCCGGTACTCACGACACCCATCCTAGAGATATCGTCCGTTTGGAAAAGACGAACGTTGGGGCACCGAATCAATGTCCACGCCATCGAGAAAACTCCTCCGAAGACGGACAAAGAAAAGGGCAAGTATTGTGAGTTTCACAAGAGCAAAACTCATGATATTGGTGAGTGTACGGTGTTGAAGAAAGAGATTGAAGAAAAACAGTTGAAGGGCGACCTCTCTGACATCGCAAAGGAGCTAAGATCCAAGTTTGACGTCGATCACAAGAATGCCCTAGCTCAAAAGATGCAGGCAAACACCCATAGAAAAAGGGTGACATCTTCACCATCGTTAGGCGCTGCAAAAGAGGCAATCCCCACAAAGCAAAGGATGACACCGAGGTATTATTTGGTAACATACTTAATATCAAATTCTCGATAGATGACCCAAGGCCACCAAAATGGGATCCCGGGGATCCAATCTTGATCACTGCTTACATACGCCAAACACAAGCTCACTGTGTCTACATAGACAACGGTAGCGGTATAGACATATTGTACGAACATTTCTTTAGGTAGTTTCCCACCTCCTGGAAGGAAGGACTAAATCCCCCTACAGGTAGACCGTTAATAGGTTTCACAAGGCATAGCCTATGACCGTTGGGCACCATACATTTACCTCTTACCTTGGTTAGTCACAATGGGAGGGATAAGATCAAATGAACGATCGAATTTTTTGTAATACGCCTCCCAACAAAGCACAACATATTGCTCAGGCGATCGATGCTCTTCTAGATGCAGGCTATACCATCAAGGATCCATGGTATTGTCAAGTTTAGCATGCGTGTTGGGTCAGCCGCAATAGTTGCCACTAACCCATGAGCACACCATTTCCATCAAGTCATTGCCGCACCAAAGCTGGTACGAGCGCCGAAAAATTCAAGGGAAGATTGCCCAACAGAAAAGCACATCATTCACCCAAATTACCAAAGGAAAACATTATGAATTAGCGTCAAGCTATCGGAAGAAGCAAAACTAAAGTTAGTCTCCCTCTTGAAGCATCACTCCAAGGTTTTCGTGTGGCAACCTACTGATATGACAGGGGTCAATCACGAAGTCATTGAGTATAGATTGAACATTCTCCCAGGGAGCACCCCCATCAAGCAAAAAAAGAAGGGCAAGCGGGTGATAGAAGTAAGACAATCAATGCTGAGGTGGTAAAGTTGGTGGATGCATGCATCCTCCGGAAGGCAGTTTTTCCTACTTGGATAGTAAACCCAGTAATGGTAAAGAAGCACGACGGATCACGGCAGATGTGTATTGACTACTCCGACGTGAACAATGCTTGCCCAAAGGATCATTACCCCCTCACGGAGATAGATCAAAAGGTTGAATCCTTGGAAAGATTCCATTTCAAATGCTTCCTCGATGCCTACACGGGCTATCATCAAGTCCAAATGAAAAGAGAATATGTGGAGAAAACGACCTTTCATACCGATCGTAGCACTTTCTACTACCGGAAAATGCCATTCGGTCTCAAGAACGCCACTGCAACATACCGATGCCTGATGAATAAAGTGTTTACAGACCAAATTGGCAGTAATGTCGAGGTATACATAGATGATATGGTCATCAAAAGCCATGACGAAGCAACATTGATCCATGATATCGAGGAAACATTTCAGACCTTGACAAAGGCGCAAATGAAATTCAATCCCGGCAAATGCACTTTCGGGGTGGAGGAAGGCCATCTATTGGATTATCAGATAACCAATGAGGGAGTATTTCACAACCATGCCAAAATACAAGAGTTCCTTGACTCTAAAACCCCTCACAACCTCAAGGGAGTGCAAGAGATCAACGGAAGATTAACAGCACTTGGCAGATTCGTCGCCAATTCAGCCGAAAAATCCCTCCCACTTTTCCAAAATTTGAAAGGATGCGTCGATAAAAACTAATTCAAATGGACACCAGAGGCCGAAAAAGCTCTACAACATCTGAAAGAAGCCATGCACCAGCTCCCGATCATGGCGAGCCCCCTACCGGGAGAAACCTTGCAGATGTACTTGGCACCATCCGACAAAGCCATATCGTTGGTGCTAACCGTTGAGAGAGACAAGAAGCAATTGCCAATACACTTCGTGAGCAAGCATTACACGGTCCTGAGAGAAACTAAACAATCTTGGAAAAGCTGGTCCTCGCATTACTCTATGTAGCTAGGCGACTCAGACGCTACTTCCAAGCTCACAAGATTGAGGTTCTGACCGGCTATCCAATAAAGAAAATCCTGTTGAGGCCAAAAAAATCAGGACATCTAGAGAAGTGGGCGATCGAGCTAGGCAAGCATGACATAGATTATCGATCTCGCACCGGCATCAAAGCTCAGGCACTAGCAGACTTCCTAGTCGAGATACCCGACACGCTCAAGAATGTACCGACGGTTCTCCTAATAGATCCCTTAGAGCCAGAGGCGAGTCAGGATGTCTAGGAATTGCACACTGGTGGAGTTGCAAGCAAAGAAGGGTCAGGAGCAGGCTTAATCCTCAAAAACCATAATGGAGATGAAATCACATATGCTCTGCGCTTCAACTTCCATGTTTCCAACAACGAGGCAGAATACGAAGCACTTCTAGCGGGCCTTCGACTAGCTCAAGAAGTTAGAGTGAAACACCTCGCAGCCCTCAATTACTCTCTCCTCATCACCAACTAGGTCAACGACACGTACGAGGTAAAGGACCAAAAAATGACAAGGTATCTCAACACAGTGCAATAGTTGGCGCAATCATTCAAGAGCTTCTCGATCAACCAGATCCCACGGGGAGAAAATGAGAGGGCTGACGCTCTCAGCACGCTAGCCTCGACATTGTTCGACCACTTAACCAAAAAGGTCCTGGTGGAAATTCTCCTGGAAAGAAGCATTGATAACAAAAAAAGTCGATGTTATCGCGACTACCACAGATTGGAATATGCCTTTCACAGATTATTTACTGCATGGGATCCTCCAAGATGATCCCACAGAGGCTAGAAGGATCAAGATTAAGGAATCACAGTTCGTTGTAAGAGATACACAATTATACAAGAGGGGATACTTGGCACCATGGCTAAAATGCATAACAAAATCCGAAGGACAGTCACACCTGGAGGAAAGTCAAGCGGGGGAAGCTGGAGCGCACGAGGGCGCGTGGGTACTCACCGGAAAGATACTCCGTTTTGGGGTATATTGGATGAACATCTATAAGGACGCAACCAAGCTCACCAAAAAGTGCCCGAAGTGTCAGGCTTTCGCTCCTTTCTAGAACCAACCTATTGTGCCACTTGCCATTCTCAGCAACCCCTGACCCTTTGACCAATAAGGTATAGAAATTGTTGGTCCATTCCCCATCGCCTCAGGTGGAGCTAAGTTCTTGTTGGTCGCTATCGATTACTTCACCAAATGGATTGAGGCTGAGCCCTTGACCACCATCATAAGGAGACAAATGATAAAAATCATGTGGAAAAACATACTCACCCGGTTCGACACTCCAACGGTCCTAATCAGCGAAAATAGCACTCAATTTGAAGGAACCCTTCAAAGAGTGGTCTGAAGAAAAAGAGATCCATCAACGGTTTACCTCAGTAGCACATACCCAAGCCATCGGCTAGACCGAGATATCAAACAAGATCATTATCAATGGCCTTAAAAAGCGCCTGATGAGGTTTTAGGGGGGCTGTGTAGAAGAATTGCCAACGGTGCTCTAGTCGTATCGCACGACCTCGAGATCCAACACCGAAGAAACACCATTCAGTTTGACGTATGGCACGGAACCAATTATTCCACTTAAGATATTGGCAGGATCGTTGTGAGTAACAGACTTCGAAGCAAATGCCAACAAAACCGGACGACGTTAAGAGTTGGACACGCTCAACGAGAAACTCGAAGCCGACCAGCTCCGCCAAGCTGCCTATAAGGTCCGCACCGAAAATTACTACAACAGACATGTGCGAGTGAAGAACTTCAAGGTAGGTGAATGGGTGTTGAGGAAGAATGAGTTCAACCCTCCACAACCTCATGGGAAAATAAGTGTCACCTGGGAAGGCCCGTACAAGATTGTAGAAACACATCAAAATAGAGCTTATGTTCTATAAGCACAAGACGGGAGGCCAATCCCCAGAACCTGGAACGTGCAAAATTTGCGCCAATTTTACTCCTAGAATAAGGAGAAAAGGAATAACGAGGCACGCCAAAGGCAACAGTATGCGATCTAACTCCAAGCGGATACTCATATCCCATCAAGTAGCTCTAGTTTTAGGCCCACTTTTGTGTCAATTTTTAGTCATTGTTGCTTTCATTTGACAAAGTTTATATCTTAAAAGTACTATAAATAGAATGATGAAAAATGATTATTTCAAAAAGCAATTCAAATGTTTATTAATATCCAAGCTTGTTACCATATTAAGAAGAGGTTGTGCACATTTACCAAGTGACAACAAGGAATGATCATCCACATCACTTGAGCAAAATTGATGAAAGAACGCAACCATAGGCTTCAAAGGCTCATAACCTTTCCCTAAACGTGTCAACCTAATTCAAAAGACTACCACCTTTACCCATGACACGAACAAAGGCTTTAAAGGCTTATAACCTTTCCCTTGATATAACAATACCTAAGTCCTAAACGCCTCGAGGTGACGATCTCGGCTCAACTTAGATGACTAGGGCCAGAGTGCTAATCCCTTAGGCCTAAGACTTAGAACAAAGTCTTAAGAAGGTAATTGTAATATTAAAAAAGGAATACCTTAATAAAAAAATGGACCAGTCAAGGTTCACGTGAGAAGGCTAGCCAAATCCTTGACCCAAAAATATAAGTTCATGACTCTAAAGAAGGAAGAGGCCTGAGCATACTAGAGCGAGCTCCCAGGATAAAGCCAAAACACTACGACTAAGAAAAAACAACCCCCATCAACCAAAAGAGAGCATAATTTGGGTCCCAAAAACTTTCTAAACAGATGGAATTTACACTCAATAAATTCCTAAAGCAAACATTCATCATTTTTGGTGCAAAAAAACCAAATAAGACCCTCCGGTCAATAATGTACTAAGACCCTCTGGTCAATAGTGTAAATGAGACCCTCTGGTCAATAACATGAATAAGACCCTCCGATCACACATAAATTACCACACATGTAAGTATAATGAGAAGACTCACCTCGCAGAGTAAGGCAATATATCTCACACTCGAACAGCTGGTCTAGACTCCACCTCTCCATAGCCTCCAAAATCCACAGCTTGACCAAAACCCTAAAGTCAACGAAAGTCAACAGTCAAAGCTGACCCAACTCGTCGAGTGCAACTCATGAAATCGTCGAGTTCCTCAGTACTCAGTAAGTCACGAAAACCCGAGTGAACTCACTGAGTTGCTAGCCAACTCGTCGAGTCCATGCAGAGTCTAGAAGATTGGGGAAAAACCCTAGCCACTCGTCGAGTTGTCCCACCAACTCGTCGAGTTCACTCTGAATCCAAAAACGGGAAAACCCAACTCAACACGACGAGTTGGATGCCTAAATCGTCGATTTCTTCAGCCCTTTCTCATTAAACTCATTACAGTCGATTCCAATGCTCCAAACTCTAGATCCAACCTCCTAGGATGAAGTTACCATGTAAAGTTGCTAACTTTACGATCATGCAGGCCTCACAAGGCTAAAACACCCAAAACTAAGCTCAAGATTAGGCCTAAGTACAGATGGGTTTGCACCACATGAAGCATTTGGAAAACAATATTCATCTTGGCCTATTATTTTAACACCTTATAATTTTCCACCTTCTATGTGCATGAAAGAGCCTTACATGTTTTTGACTGTACTTGTGACAGGACCGTCAAACCCTAAGCATAAAAAAGATGTATTTTTGCAACCAATTGTTGCAGAGTTGGAGCAATTATGGGGAAGAAGGCGTAGTAACATATGATATATCTTTAAAAAAAATTCCATCTAAGAGCAGCTTTGATGTGGACAATAAGCGATTTTCCAGCATATGCAATGTTGTCCGGATGGTCTACAGCAGGTAAGCTAGCATGTCCACACTGTGGGAAACATACACAAGCATTCAGACTAGAGAATGGTAATAAGATGTCATGGTTTGACTGCCATAGAAGATTTCTACAGGTAAATCACCCATATAGAAAGGATAAAAATAAGTTTAGGAAGAATCGTCAAGTGATAGAAGGTCCTCCTCCAAGTAAGAATGGTGAACAAACTTTAAGGGAGATTGAGCAATTAGGTTTGGTAAAAGTGACTGAACTAAATGCTGATGATGTAAACAAAAGATGTGGTGATCATGGTTGGAAAAAGAAAAGCATATTTTGGGATTTACCATATTGGAAAACAAACCTCATTAGACATAATTTTGATGTTATGCATATTGTTAAAAATGTATTTGAAAACTTTTTTTACACTGTAATGGATGTCAAGGGGAAGACGAAGGACAATGTAGCAGCCAGAAGAGATCTGAAACTCTATTGTAGGAAGAAAAAAGGAGTCGAAGATAATGAAAGAGCATACTACACTCTGGACAAGAATCAAAAGAAAGTCATATGCCAATGGGTGGAGAAATTGCGTTTCCCCGATGGTTATGTTTCTAATTTGGGGAGGTGTGTTGATTTAACAGGGTATAGACTGTTCGGAATGAAAAGCCACGATTGTCATGTTTTTATGCAAAGATTGATGCCAATTGCATTTCGTGAGATGTTGCCACAACAAGTGTGGGAAGCATTAACAGAGTTGAGTATTTTCTTCAAAACATTAACAGCAACATCAATCACAACAAAAGACATGGAAATGATTGAAACCGAGATCCCAATAATATTATGTAAATTAGAGAGCATCTTTGTCCCTGGTATTTTTAACTCCATAGAACATTTACCAGTACATTTTCCATATGAAGCGAAGATAGCCGGTCATGTCTAATATCGGTGGATGTATCCATTTGAAAGTTTTGTATGGTACATCGTAATGTATGTTGCTATTTTTGTAAGCTAATTTAAACAATCTTCACTATAGGTATCTAAATCAGTTGAAAAAAGATGTGAAAAATAAAGCTCGAGTGGAAGGGTCAGTTGTTAACGCGTACTTGCTACGTGAAGCATCAATATTTTGCTCTCATTATTTCGAGAGTGGTGTCCCCACACGTAATAGAAAGTTGCCTCAAAATGATGATGGAGGAGGAGATGAGCAAGCAGATGCTAACAACGATATGTTAGATATATTTTCATATCCTGGGCGTCATTATGGAAGATTCACGAATAGAATGATGTCTGATGAGGAAGTGCATGATGCCCAAACTTACATACTCCTTAACGAAGATAAAATCAAGCATTACATCAGGTTCGTATGTAACATATGCATCACTTTTAATTATAATAATCATTTGTTGTGTAATTGCTATGATCGAATAACATTTACATGCATGATTTTGTTTATTACAATCATAGTTACTTTAAAATGTTATTGAAATGGTGATACAGAATATTTGAAGAACATTTGAATGAACTTATGGGGGATATGGATGAATAGGTCCTTGCAGCTGAAGTTGAGAAAAATTTGCATTATGGTTTCAAAACTATGTGGGTGTTATTTTTGTATTTTTTAAAATTGATTATTTTTTGTTATGGTTATAATTAACTCTAATTAAGTGTTTTACCATTATTCATATAGGCACGTAAGATCCCAATAAACAACAAGTCTATATCTGACCTATCCAAAATGTCATTCAAAAAAGTGAAATTATATAGTGTATACTTTGTCAATGGTTACAAGTTTCACACAGAAACTCATAGTCTGAACAAATCAACAACCAATAGTGGATTGTGTGTTAGTAGCCAAGCAGGTGATTATTATGGTAAGGTAGAGGAAATTTTAGAAGTCGAGTACCCTGGTTACACAATTAAAACCACGGTTTTGTTTAAATGTCATTGGTATGATCCAAAACCTAACATAGGAGTTAAGGTTCACAAACAATATAACTTGGTCGAGATAAACGTCAAAAGAAAATACAACAAGTTCGAGCCATTTGTTTTAGCTATGCAAGCCACTCAAGTGTGTTACATTCCCTACCCAAGTTCGAAAACAAACAACTCGGACTGGTGGGCTGTATTTAAAGTTAAACCTCGTGGTTGGACCGATGAAAATCATCCTCAGAAAGACGTTGCTTTCCAAGAAGATGAAGTTGAATCAAATGAAATCATTATACCAAGTCTAGCCGATACAGACAATCATGATGACGATCACGAAATTTCAAGCAACAGTTCAGATAATGAAAATAATATTGATGAAGAAGGTGAAATTCATGAGGACGACAATGATGGTATTCCTGACAACGAGGGTAGTTATGAGTATAGTACATCGAGCAATGAAGAAGAAGAGGATGAAGAAGAAGAGGAGGAAGAAGATAATGACTAGATGTTTTTGTGTTTAATGTTTTTTGCGATGAAGTTAATTTGTAATTTGGTTTAATATCAATACATAAATGTAAACTAGGAAGAAAGCTCAGGCTTCGCCCCGGGATGTTTTTTGTGTTTACATCATTCTATTAAAAAGGCATTTTAGTCATTTTTTCTTGCTATGTTGTTTGAGTAGGATGAAGTATTTGTAAAACCCATGTTATTTTTGTGATGAAGTATACTTAATGTAATTAAAAATTAGTTTGTAATGAATTCGTTATTAAGGAAAATAATCTACATAGATTATATACTTTAACATGCCCGGTTAATGTAATTAAAAATAACTTTGTAATGAATTCGTTGTTAATTATTCATTATATACTATGTTTTCAAGAAATTATACACAACTTGATTAGCACAGCTGGCTTAACCGCGCCCTTTTCTAGCATAAGCTTAAGTTCAAGTCTGCTTGCCAGCAATATCTACTTTATAATTCATTTTTACATTTTTTAGCCATTATTTTATGCCACATATTACCAATTCAAAAACATTTCATTCAAACCATATCTTACAAATTCCAATGATCATAATAATAATTCATCCATTGTATAACAAAATTAATTAAGCATACAACATCCTAACAAATGCCGTCACAAATTAGCTACGCGTTTTGTTCCATAGCAAAACAAGCAAACGAAATCATATTCCATAGCAGAATTCCCTAGCAAATACCTACGAATGCTACTTCCATAGCAATTCAACTATGGAATTGGTTTCCGTCACAAACTCTGTTGCATAGAAACCACGATACTGAATTCCATAGCATCGGTACAACGGAAAGTGATTTGGTAACAAATGTCGTTGGAAAATTGCTACAAATTTCTATTTCATAGAACTATCGGTAGCATAATACCAACGAATATGGAGTCGGTAGCATTTTCCCTAGCAAGTCCCATTCTCGCTACCAAAAATAAAATACGTAGACAATGTGGTAGCGACATTGCTATGGAACGACATCCCATAGCACGATCCATTGCAGATTAATAACGAAAATACGTTCCATAGCGACCTTCCCTGGCAAAATAACGTTTTTCTTGTAGTGATGTGTACGGTCACGCCTTTGCCTTGCCATGGTCCACTGAAGTACCTGAAACCATAAACCAAAATTATAAGCACGAAGCTTAGTGAGTTTCCACCAAATACCACCACACAAACAGATAACATATACAAACAACAGTATGCATACCGATACTCATGCCTGGCCCAATCAGCCTCGGGCTGGAATACCAAGCATGTCTACAATTGGCCCAGTCATCCCCGGGATGGAATACCCTCGTATCATAAGCAGTTTGGTCCAATCAACCATCAGGTTGGAATACCAAACATGTTGGGTCCGCTCAACCATCGGGTTGGAATACCCCAGGCCTATTGACTGATGCATAAAGCAGTCTAGTCTCACTGCATACCATACAATCATATCGGGTCCAATCAACCATCAGGTTTGAATACCCCAGGCCCCTCAACCATCAGGTTGGAATGCCAATACACAACGGGTCCTGTCATCCTCGGGATGGAACACCATCGGGCCCATTCAACCATCGAGGTGCAATGCCCCCGGTCTGTTGGCTCAAGCACAAAGCAGTAAAGCCTCAACCACCAACCAACATATAACCAGTCAATAGACAATCGGGCAGATCTACAGATCACTAAGCATAACATCATCCTATATACCAGGATACAGATCTAACAAATCACTACTATATAACAACATACAATAAACCAGGATAACAATCTAATGGGCCGGCCTTGGTGCCTTCGACCCGAAAGTACAGTGATGAAAATTCACCTCGCAACTGAGAAAAGCTGATAAAATCCCTGACTCCAAAACTCAGCTCTTTAACATGCACTTTAGGAGACTTGAAAATAAAGAATAAATCCCAGATCAAAAGTGGTTCTAGGGTTACAATCACGGAGGAGAGCGTGAAAGCTGCAAAGGTGAAGGTAAATGAGGCCATACGGATGCTTAAATACCATCCAAACCCTAAAAATTAGGGTTTCCTCAATTAGCAAGTATGCCCAGCGTACAATGATGTAAGCCTAGCGTACTCCGAAGCCTCAAATTACATAAATGCCATTAAGGCCCCTCTTGCATACTTCTTGAACTTAGGGACCAAAAATGCATTACATCTAAAATAAGGATCAACAATGGAAGTTCTTCAAAACCAGATGTTACATTATTTATTGATTGGGATCTCGTGCATGCCAGTTATTGCAATGGAAGAAGCATCCAAAGTAGAACCCATGTAATGTAGTAGGCCTACAAACACCAAATGCAAAAAGGAAAAACCCTAGTGAGAGGGTTTATTCGAAATTTCTAACCCTAGGAGAGAAGTTAGAATTTTGTATATGGAGAGAAAGCGAGAGAGGATGGATGAAAATCAGAGGAATAAATCACATAGGGTTTGTCCCATAGTAGTCTATTTATAGGCAGTTGATGAAACCCTAACGGATACAAACTCTTAGGGTTTATCCTTAGCTTATCAGAATCCAACCTTATCCCTATCAGGGAGAGGCCAAAACCGTCCACCCTTAGCTCTCTAGGACCTTCTATAATATTCCAATTAATCTAGTGGATTAGTTAATATTCAAGCTCATTAATTAACTAAAACAATTTAATTAATTCCAAAATAATTTCTAATTAATTTATTAATTCCTTAATAAATTAATAACTTATTTACTCAATTTCCTTAATGTTATTTGGTTCACGAGGCCAACCCAAAAGGACCCTCTATTATTAAAATATTACCAAATAGTTAATGACCTTGGATACTATTTTCAACACAAATATATTTTTAGGGATCTTGTACATGTTATTACTCTATTTCATCTATGTTGACCTATTATTTATGTTGGTAGTTATAATTTGAAAGGTTCATACAAGAGGAAATGTTTTTGTTGTTACAAAAGATGCAAATAGTAAATTACAAATTTCTTATGTTATTGTCAACAAGGAGACATTGCATAGTTGGTGTTGGTTTTTCTATAAGTTTAAACATCTTGTTGCTCAAGATAGACAATTATGTTTCATTTCAGATAGAAATCAATAAATAATCCATGCAATAATAAATGTAGATGAATGAGTATAGCTATTAACATACCATCATTTCTACCTCTAATGCCTTAGAAGTAATCTCATGAAAACTACAACAATCTGAACCTCAAAACATTTTGTTAGGATATGGGAAGTGCCACATATAAAATAAATTTTGTCAAGTATATTATAGAAATAAAAACAATCAATCCCGAAGCTTTGTAATATTTAAAATAAAATTATAGAGGTCCATGGTGCATGGTGCCTTTTATATGATGAAAATCATCGATGGGGGTTTTAAACGATAAATATGTTTAAGAGTATGAATAATACGTTGCGATGAGCAAAATAGTTACCAATCAGGGTGTGTACTGACCTTATATTTAATAGTTACATGCAATTGTTTAAGAAGCATATTGTTGTTGCAATGAACTACAATACATTTTTACAATCACATACGTGACACCTCTTCCTTAAATGGTAGAACCATGCACAAATCCATAATATAATTAAGTTTGACTATAATGAATGTGTCTATTGAATTCTCACTAAGTTTCAAGAAAATAAAAGTTACAAAATACATATATTTTACATTATTTTCAACATACATGAATATGTGATAAGTGGTAGATGGAAATATTTTCATTTTCACATGCTCTTGAGTTTGTTGGTACGGAGGGGATAACCCTTCATTATCAATGTAGTTTATATTATTATCACATATAAAGAATAATATTATGTTTTTGCACCACTTTCTCGTATTAATTATTGGTTGGAGTGTGATTGGAAGCTTGAAGCAAGTCTCAAAACTTTTTTGTTTAGTATGGGTCAAAGGCGTTCAAATAAATTTTGTAATGAGATGGGTATTCTTCATCCTGATAAACCTCATACATATGGGCTATTCCATCAATCTAGTCATAATAGAAGAAATCGTCAAATTCTCAACAAAGACTTAACGTAAGTTTACTATGTTTTTATTTAATCTATATTGTTATTTCCTCTTCGGGTTGTCTTGTATTTATTTTGTAGTTTTATTTTAGTTTTTTCTTATAATTTCATATTTAATTGATCTTGTATTTTCATATCATTGTAATATATTCAATATTAATATTAATCTGAAGATATTGATGAGATTTTGTAATGGTATAATTTATTAACAACAATATATAAATTTTAATCATATAGTTTCAATGAAACAATTATACACTTGATATAAAAACTGTAAAAAATAAATTATTTAAAGCTGAAAGGTATAAACATAAAATATAATATAAATTCAAATATTAAAAATAGAATTTAAAAAGGTCAAAATTTCGATGTATACATGACTTTCTGGTGGGCCAAAAGAATCAATTTTAGACATGACTTACCAAGTAAATTTTAAAGAGCCCTATTTGCAAGACTTTTCTCAAACAAACATATTAAAAGAAACTCTTTGAATGATGACATTTTATGTATCATTAACGAATGAATATTAGGAAATTAAACGATCGATAGTGAACCTGCCTAAGATCTTAACAAGCGGTGACTAAGCCAAGTCTAATATTAGACTACAAGGTATGGGCAACCGGAAGGTGGATGTTATAACACCCAAACTTTTCCACATCACATTCCAACATGTTATAACATGTGTTGGGGGTGGTGTTCCCATGTTATAACATGGTGTTGAGAGAGAGAGAGAGAGAGAGAGAGAGAGAGAGAGAGAGAGAAAAGCTAATGAGAGGAGAGAAAAAGAGAGAAAACTATTGTTTCAATATATTATCATGCCAATATCTCTTAACATAACATCCCTTAAAAGGGGGTGGTGTTCCCCATGTTATTTCAACGTTAAGAGGTGCCAGCTCACCCATAACAGACTTTCCCGTTGCCCACACCGCATAGTCTTAGGATCTCAAAGATTGTATTATTTTTATTGGTTGGTGTCTTTTGGATTAAACATGTATTTTTTTTTCTTGTTTAGATACAGGTTTATAGCAAGGGGAAATGATGTTATTGTTTTCTTCTTTTTGTTTTTTTAGTTTTCTTATAATTTTCATTACAACATTTTTCGGTTTGTTCCACCGTATCGTTAGAATTAAAATTGAGCACTCACTTCCCAAAAATGAACAAACCAACAACAAATGAAAAACAAACTTGGATGGTTAACGTTGTTGTTCAAAGATGCCAAACAAAATCAACCAGATTATAAAACGACTCAACATGATTGCATGAACTGTGTGATAATGTATGTGGGGGAGGAAGTTTATTTAACTTGAGAACCGAATGGTGATTATAATTCGTGCTATTGAACTCATCATCGAAAATTATCACTAAAAGTGAAAATCAAACCACTAAAAATCACTCACAAATTGTCCTCTATATGAACCTCATGATTAGCGTATGACTCCAAAATCTATACGTCTTGTTTAATAGACATATGCTAGAGACACTAAAAACATGCTTGAAAGTATTGTAGGATTTCTTATATTAAAATGTCATGCATGAACCTTCCATATATAAAAAATGGTGTAGAGGGTGCGAATAAGGGAATGTAGGAGTACGTCCTTTGTCTAGCATCGACACGTTTAAAGCAATGCACATAATGTGAAGTTGTGTTGCAATGTGAACAGACTTGTTTACATGGTTAGCTGGACTCACCCGGATGGAAAGACGGATGTCTGTATCACATATTTTTTAGACAAAACTGCAAAAATGGTCTCTGTTGTTTGCATTTTTAGGAAACTAGTAGTCAATCTTACAAAAATTGGAGAGATTGTATTTTTCAACTAGTTTCGTTGTGGATTTGGTTCTTGTTAAAATTTAAAGGACTAATATGCCCTTTAAATTTTTTTTTTCATTTTCTTAAATATTTATTTTATTTTAGTATTAATGTTACTATAGAGAAAGAGGAGGTTAATACTACCGACACCACCCTTCACGGATTGTTGGCTGTAAGTCCCCAATCTGCTTGTGTATCAATCAGATCCGTTTGATGGTGCGGAATCTCGATCAAATGGATGATGCCAGATCTAATGAAGAAGGAGGAGGAGAAGAAGATGATGAATCTATGTATGAATTGATAAGAATGAAGTTCCTTACACAATATTCACTTTCTCTCTCTAGAAAACACCTTAGAATACACACACTTAAGCTCCTTGTCCCTTTACTCTTTCTTCCTCACACTCCTCACCATATATATATATATATATATATATATATATATATATATATATATATATATATATATATATATATATATATATATATATATATACATGAGAAACATGGGCCGTAAATGAGTTTACGACCGTAAACCTGTTTACGGCCGTAAACACATCCCTGGCCGTAAACCTGAGCGTAAACTCATAAAACATTACAGAAAAATACAGTTGCCTAGAAGAGCAAAGTATAAACCATAATTTTGACCCAACAATCTCCCCCTTGGTTTATAGCTTTCTTTTCTTAATTGAACCAACAAGCTCCCCCTAAAAAGTAGCTGGCTTTTCTTGTTAATCTTCATTGGGAGCTTTGGCTTCAGCTTTAATCTTCGATATCTTCATGACTTCAAGATGAACAGATGAATCTTCAATGAATGACTTCATCTTGAGCAGTTGGGCTTTTCTTCAGAATTTGGCTTTGAACGCATGTCGGGTGATGAGGCTTCTTGAAAAGATTCTTGAAAGATGGCGCTTTCAGCTTGAGAATCTTCAAAGAGAATAGAGAACAAAGCTTCTGGATCACTTCAGCGGGTACAAGATAGCAACAAATTGATTGAGGAGGCTTTAATGCAACCCGTCACATAATCTTCAATTGCTTGACCTTGCTACTAGGCTTAAAAGATTGAATGTTGAAAGAATAATATTCATTTCTTGCTCCTTCGAATGAGAATTCTTCGATGATCACGGATGAAGCCTTGGCTCAGAAATTCTCGATACAGTCTCCATGAGTCTCATCTACACCTGAATTCACTTTTCAAGACAAAACAAAACTAAAAGAAAATATTTTTGGATTTTTTTGATTTTTCTGAACAAGAAATAAAACAGAAACAAAAATATTTTTGGATTTTTTTAATTTTTCTGAACAGAAAAATAAAAAACAAAAATAACACTATTTTTTTTGGATTTTTAATTTTCTGATTTTTGTTTGATTTTTGAAATTTCTGATTTTTGTTTGATTTTTTTTTTGAATTTTGAATTTTGAATTTTTAATTCTCCCCCTAAATTTGTGCATAGAGGAAAACTATGAACAAATTTAACAAGAACAAAAATATTTGGGATCAAGGTTGTCAAACAATCCAATATCGTTTATCAGCACACGCCTGCATGTCTAGATCTGGTCAATCAACGGTATTGTGGTCCACTTAAACACAAAGTATGTTAACAATTTGGACAGATTATAAGTGACAAGACATTGTGATATATATTCCTAAATGGACATTTAGCTGACGACGACCAAAGATATTGTTGTCCACTTAAATTAAGCAGCAAGATCTACAGACAACCTATTAAATGGTTCAATTTTAGATGTACTATAACATGTTTCCCACTTCCTGATATACCCCGGTAATCAAGAACTTCCAAAGAACTCCTTACTTTAGGTGAGTATTCAATCATTAAGAAAGAAGTCAGATATAGAAGTGCATATGTTGTATCCCAGGTCGGATGTCTTCCAATCACACAGAGGGAACAACATGTGACTAACATAGATAGAGGGATTGAGAGGTAGAATGTTGCATATGCTGTGTCCCAGGTCGGATCTTCTGATCACGCAGAGGGGACATCATATGGCTAATAGATAGAAAGAATTTCATAGATAAGGAGGTGCGTAGAATTAGAGTTGCATATGTTGCAATCCAGGTCGGATATGTTCCAATCACGCAAAGGAAGCAACATATGACTGACAGATAGAAAGCAAGAAAATAATTTCCTACATACCTACTTTATCAGAACCCCCCAGTTGCCCAATCAATACCGGAATTAAGGACATAAGTCCATACATCAAGGAAGAGTTAAGCCACAGTTCTAGATAATTAACTTTTAGTGTATCTCACATGTTCCCATGTTTATCTCACTGCTCAATCTACCCGAGCGTCGTATGGTCAGTCCAAATGAAACTATCTAAGTCTATATTGTCTAGTCCTTTCATGGTCAATCAATGTCTAGTCTATTTGAATCCTTTGTGCCTACCAGCACATTGAATACAGAGTCTAGACAATTCGACTTTAGTGCATTACACGAATTGTATATTGCCCTTTAGCACTAGACTTCATATCACTTCCCAAAACAACCTACTAAAGAAATACATATACGAAAATTAAAGAAAAATGTCTTTGAAATGAAACAATGTAAGATAAGCTCAGGAGTATAGAGAAGAAAACTCAAACCGTAAGTCACCGATTGAATTTGCATCCAGAAGGTCTAAGAACAGCACGCATAATCTCAGAAATGATCCGAAAATTCTTCATGTCATTAAGCATTGACCCCATGAGTGATCCCTTCCTTTCTTCCTTTCCCGAAAGGGACACATACTCTCAAACAATGTTATGAATGTTGTACAGTTGAGAGATGTCCCCTATCATGTGCCTGGAACAGCCACTACCAAAAAAACCGAAGTCTGATGATATGCCTCCATAGCTGCTCCGACACAGAGCGGGATTAGTTGGTCTTTGGAACCCAGTCCATTTTGAAACTGGGTTGACCTTTTTCATCCTTGCACGGTACTCTCTCCCATGACATATCCTGTTTATCACATACAGAAGATGTAGAAATATTAGAGTCATTAGTTGATTTGGGAGAGTGAGCCTTTGGAACCCATTTGTAGTTGGGTTTAACCCATTTCTTTTTCGATCTGATGGGTGGCTTAGTACTTGCTTTTGATCTTGATGTCGGCCGTTGAGATGACTTTGACCTAACCGGTCTTTGTTTCACTGGAGCATCTCTTGGATTGGGCTTCTTAGCCGACATTCCCTTCTTGCCCTTGGGATTCAGATTCTTGGCCTTGTGGGTTTGATTCTTGGCCTTCTGCGCGTTCCAGTCACCATTGTCTGAACGTGACCTTGAGGGGTTTCTTTTGAAGTATCTCCCTCTTGGCGCGTTCTGCCAGCCTTGTGCATAGTAGGGAATGTATGCGCGATTAGGACAATTTCTGGCAATGTGTCCAGATATTCCACAGTGAAAACATGTCTTTTTCTTCACTGTGAAGTTGTTTCTTCCTGCCCCTGGTGGCGTATCCTTGCCTTGTCTCTTATTTTTCCCACAAGCACAATTACAACAGGCACTCTGTTTCACTGGAATTGGTGCCCTGTATTTCTCAACAACAGGTTGATCAGAAGCAGCTAAGTTTGAAGCAACAGATTCAGAGCTCAAGGAGATGTTGGTTTGTTCAGTAGTGTTCTCCTTGTTCTCATCTTCTGCTACTTTACCTGCACATGAAGTAGAAACATTAGTATCTTTCATCTCAACACCCTCAGTTGGCCCTGATTGTTCAGTTATAATTGAAGCTGGAACAGGGGGTTGGCCATACTGAAGATGTGCTTCATTTTCAATTTCTTCCTTAGTCAGAGGGGTATAAGAGTAGTTATGATTGAAAGGGGGAGGGACACTCTCATAACCTAGACCCTTTTGTTGGTTATTTTTAAATTGCAAACAATGGTCTATCATGTTCGCAACTACTTCGCTTGACACATCAAATTTTCTGAAATCAAAATCTGCAGTTTCAAATTTGCTTTTTAATGTGTCAAGCTCAGCAGTTAATTCAGCAAGTTGTCTAGTCACAATTTTCACATTTGTTGGTATAATCTTCTTGAAGCCTCCTAAAGTCTTTGGTTTTTGCTTCTAATTCAGCCTTTAGGGGTTTTTGTCCTTTCCTAAGTTGATATCCTTCGTATTTTAGGTCCTTGACTTCCCTTTTAAAAAATCATTATGTTCACGAAGAAGCTTAATCGTAGCTTCACATGATTGAGAGCATGAAACTTCATTAACCGGGATGTTTGCGGAACTCATTGTTTTTCCACACTTCAAAGCGTCAAGTTCTTCAATTACAGCAGCAAGACTAAGACGATTGAGATCTTTTGTCTTCTTGATGACAACCACGTTCATATCCCATGACTTCGGAAGTGCATTCAGCAGCTTTTTGTTTATCTCAGATTTAGTCAAGAAGATCCCAACTATATTCATCTCAGTAGTAAGTGTAGTAAATCGCTGCAACTGAGCTTCCAGGGTTTCTCCAGGTATATTGTTGAACATGTTGAATTTTTGTCTTAACATATCCTGACTCTCTTTCATGTCTTCATTTCCCTCGTAGACCTCAAAGGTCATTAAAAGCACAACTAGAAGCCAAAATCAAACTTAAAAGTCAAACTTAAAAAGGCAAACCGAAAAGCTAAATTTGAAAATTTAAAAGTTAAACGAAAAAGTCAAAGGTCAAACTTTAAAGTAAAAAGTCAATTTAGAAATTTAAAAATTAAAAGCTAAAATTTTGGAAGAAAATAGAATTTAAAATTAAAAAAAAAATTGATTTTGGGCTAAAAGTGTCAATTTTGCGAAATTAGGAACTGGAAACGACGCGTTTTGAATTAAATTTCGAAGGAATGAAGCAAGATGCAGCCTAGTTGAGTTGGTAAGGCGCCTTGGAAAGATAAACCAGGGGACCCAAGTTCGAAATTTGGCAACCCCAAAAATGTTCCACCCCTTTTTTTTAAGTAAGCACGCTGTTGTTAAACTATATGATTTAAACAAGCGAGATGTCTAACGAGTTGCCTTGTAGCTCAACTGGTAAGTCGCGTGGTAAGTTTGGGAGGAGGCCCGGGTTCGATCCCCGGCACCTGCAAAATCGCTTCTCCTTTTTTTTTAATGAACACAGATGCGAACTTCGGACTCTGATCGAAGACGAGATCCGATGCGAGGACGAGGACCGCAAACTTTGACCGTACACGTGCGAGACCGAGCCGTAAACTCCGGACCGTACACGTGTGATGCTGACCGTAAACCTCGGACCGCAAACCGAGGGCCGTAATCTCGTACCGTAAACTCCGAGGCCGTAAACTCCAGGCTGTAAACTTCGGAAACCCTAGCTGCTGACCGTACACGCCGCCACCCCCTCGCTGGTTACGACCAAAAACAATGTTTTTCACCCTTTTTTACTCCAAAACTCGATCAAAAACTCGTTTTTATGAAAAACGCGAAGAACAAACCTCCCCTAATTTTCATAGTTCTATCAAAAAACGCAGGAATCCTTCAAAAATAAGATCAAATAAGCTCCAGATCTGACGAAATTGACTGATACAATCCAAGCTCTGATACCAATTGTAAGTCCCCAATCTGCTTGTGTATCAATCAGATCTGTTTGATGGTGCGGAATCCTGATCAAATGGATGATACCAGATCTAATGAAGAAGGAAGAGAAGAAGAAGATGATGATTCTATGTATGAATTGATAAGAATGAAGTTCCTTACACAAGATTCACTTTCTCTCTCTAGAAAACACCTTAGAATACACACACTTAAGCTCCTTGTTCCTCTACTCTTTCTTCCTCACACTCCTCACCCTATATATATACATGAGAAACATGGGCCGTAAATGGGTTTACGGCCGTAAACACCTCCTTGGCCGTAAACCTGACCGTAAACTCATAAAACATTACAGAAAAATACAGTTGCCTAGAAAAGCAAAGTATAAACCATAATTTTGACCCAATAATGGCATTGTTTCTCTTATTCGACCAACCCTAACCCATACATTTAAGTTCACAACCCCGTCAACGCCTTCCCTCCTCCTCGATTTCATCAACCTCCTTTCCACCAACAACCGACCCCTTTCATCCCCTTCACCACTCCTTCAAACAATTTCCATGACTGCTTGCAGCCCGTTTATTACTCTGAGGCAAAGCCTCATGTTTGCGCGAAAGCTGGCCCGGAAACCCTCGTTAGGGAAGTTCCCTTTCCAAAAAAAAAAAACTCAAAAAACACACGCAATAAAAAACCACGCATAAACACACATAATCCAGTTAAAGAATCTAAGATCCAACATATTAAAGAAAAATCGAATCATACAATCCAACGAGTTACATATAATTGAACAAACAAGAAGCTTGATACCATGAACAATTTTGGAGAATGGAGTTTTGTGCTCGGTGTTTCAATATACATATTTACACTCATCTTTGAAACTATACATTAGTTTCTTGGAAATTAAAGGGGAAAACTGCAATAAAGTCCCTATATATTGACCTTATAATCGATTTAGTCCCTATATTTTAATTTTATTCAATTAAGTCCCACATACCGGTAGTCGTATTCAATTTAACCCTTTCACCCGATCAACAGGTCATCCAACTTTCAAAAATTAAATTTTTGGCCCAGATTTCAAATTTTATTGCAAATTTAGTCCAAAATTTACACTTTTGGCCCAGATTTTAAATTTTGTTCCAAATTTGGTCCAAACTTTACCCTTTTTGCCCAAATTTTAGAATTTTATTATGAATTCATCCTAAACTTAGTTTTTTTTACAACTTTTTTTCTCAAAGAATTATTTCTAATATGTTTTTTCTTTATAAAATCATATTTATACAAAAAAAACGTATTTTCACATAAAAATCTTATATTTTCTATATAAAAACTTTTTTTAAAAACTTTTTTGTATATGAAATATCTAGTTATAAAAATAGCTATTTATTATGTATATAAATATATACAAATCCGTTTTATAAAAAAAATGTATGCAAAATCGTATTTTACAAAAAAAATGTATACATACACCTATTTTATCTATATTTTTTTTATAAAATCGTGTTTGTTTACATTTTTTTATAAAAACGTGTTTGAATAATTTTTTATATAATACGTGTTTGTATATATTTTATAAAATGTATACAAACACGATTTTATAAAATATATAAAAACACGTATTATATAAAAAATTATTCAAACATGTTTTTATAAAAAAAATATAAACAAACACGATTTTATAAAAAATATATATAGATACATACCTATTTGTGTGCATATATATATATATATATATATATATATATATATATATATATATATATATATATATATATATAAAGGTGATAGGTGTTTGTATACATTTTTTTTGTAAAATACGTTTTTATATACATTTTTTTATAAAAGCGGATTTGTATATATTTATATACTTAATAAATACATATTTTTATAACTAGATATTTCATATACAAAAAACTTTTAAAAAAAAGTTTTTATATATAAAATATAAGATTTTTATGTGAAAATATGTTTTTTTTGTATAAACAGTCGAGTACAAGCCGAACTCGAGTTTGTTAAATTATCCACGAGCTGATCTCGAGCTTTGAAAATTAGGCTGAAAACAAACGTAGCTTGAGCTCGAGCCCCATGAATTTAAACAAGCCAAACTCGTGCTCGGATAGCCGGATAGGCTTGTTTACACCCTAGTGATATTCGTTTGGTTAAATTTAACAAAACAAACAAAGACCATGTAAAAAAAATGAATTTTCTTATTTGTGTGTTCATGTAAACATCTTGACAAATAATACGATAAAGAATATAAAAGAACAATGAAGTCTAAATATCATCATATTTATCCAAATATCTTTTCCAAAATGCACATTTGATAAACTTTACCCTTTGCCTCGTCACATCAAAATATCTTATATAAAATAAACGAATATACATAAAGAATATTAAAAGAACAAACATAAACAGTCGTTAACGAATAAAGAAAACCAAGTGTTCATCAACTAAAATTAATGAATAAGACCATTTTTATTGTGTTCCTCCATTTAACTAAAAATAAGAAACTCTTGTACATATATATTTTTTTTCATTTATTGAATAAGCATAATATAAACGAACTTCCTTAGCATGCAATTCATTTGTCAAATCGTTTACAATCATACACGATTTGTAGTCATTCCGTAAATAATCTTAAAAAGATGGTTACTTTGGCATACCCTTCCATTGTCATTTTTGTGATTAGCCTATGTTTTTAGGAAGCCAAAATTGATAATAAGGTCAATTAGTTTATAAATTTGTATTTATTCGTCATTTCTTTCATTTATATAAACTAGTAAAGTATCCCGTGCATTGCACGGGTAAGATTTTTTTGCATTTCTTTACCTATAGTAACAATGTAGTTACATTTCTATAAACATAATTGCCACATTCTTACAATACTTTTCTCATAATAGCAATATACTTACATTTCTTTACATAAAAATAGAAGCTATGCTATAAAGCCATGACAACGGTTGTAATTTGATGCTATAGGTATCGATGGATTTATACTAATGATCTGAAACAACAAACAAAAGTCACCGATAAAGTTCATTCACCATTTTTTTTATTTAACCACTCAATGAACTTGGGATCTATAATTGTGATTTCTCCAGTGCCATCTTTCCTAAAACGCGACATAAATCGATGCGTAGAGCGATTTTGTACGATTTAGATCGCATTGAATATTCTTATCTTTTGGTTGTAAAAGCATAATTTAACTCATGGATTGGTCAGATACAATGAGAATGACCTTCATACCCAATAAATTATAACATTGTACTTTCAAAAAAAAATTATCAAAATGTAATACTTTCTAATCTTCGCCCAACCATAACAATGAAAAATGATTTATAGATAGATGATGTTGCTATTATTTGATAGATTTTTCTAAATATGGAAGTACAACGCTATCTTTGGGCGGTTTTTAGAAAATGGAATTGCAATGGTATAATTGCCTATTTTTTATAAAAAAAAAATGAGAGTGAAATTTTGCACTTAGAGATTTTCAAAAAAAATAAATAAATTGTGATATACTTGAGTAGATTTAAAAAAAACAATGTAAGTGCAATGATGTATTTGAGGTTTTCTTCAAAAAGATGAAAGTGCAATTACCTCTATTGTTCACCTAATGCTCTAGATTTCAAAGCATTTCCGAATGAGAAATCATCAGTCTTCAAACGCTTTGATGTTTTTAATTGTTCATTCTCGGAAATTTCTTCCAACTGTCTGTTTTTTTGGTTTCTTTTAGCCACAAATATGATCCATAAGTTCTGTAATACAAAACAATAAAATAAATAAGAAAATGGGAATAAAAATTAGTGCATCATTAACCATCATTGATTTTAACACAAATGCTAAAAACCTTGAACCCATTTGATATCGAAACATTTAATGTTTCAGCAAATAATGACAACTGCAATACAAATCAAGAACAATTGTATAAAGCCACTCACCTCGAATGTTGATTCTTCAATATCATTATCATCATAATCCAAGAGAGAATCTAGTGAAAGTGAAGATGAACAAATCTGTGACAGAAAGGGGAAAATACATTATTATTGCAATTTGACTTAATTTTCAATATACTTAATTAATGAAACTTCTTTTTGTAAGAGTTTTCACAGCAGGAGTATTAACAGTTGAATTTTGAACTTGATCTTGACCTTCATTTTGACTTATAATCTATAAATTTATACAATGAAGGCAAAAAAATGTTAATAATAATAAATCTTTGAAATTAAAAAGAAAAGAAATGAGCTTACCGGCTGGCATATAAGGTTTATTTCCTATAATAAACAGAAAAATGAAATCACATTGGCATTTCTTATATGTAGACCAAAAATTAAAAGGTATGTTATCAATACATTATAACCAGATTGCATTCTTTTTTCATTTAATCTATCATGTTAACTTCTGCCACGTGCTAGCAAAAATTAAATTGTATCATGTAAGATTACATTTACAGGTGGCATGACCTTTCCAAGGATAGATATTCATGAGTCATATTTCTTGCCTTGCTTGTCCCCTCCATCTGTGCAATACATGTGTCACACCCCCAAACCAAGGATGGCGGAAACGTCCGGGGGTGGAGGACTTCATGTATAGTATCATAACAGCAATTGTAATAGTAATTCAAGCAAACACAACCAACATATATAAAAAAAATTTACATCATTGTATGAATTACATGTTTACGAATCAATCACAATATGTTGATAAAATATGAAATAGTAGACGCCTTAGCGTCCCATCCTCAAAAGCACTTGATTACCTGTTTAATGATTTCCTGAGAATACAAGTTTTTGAAAAAGTGTCAACACAAAGGTTGGTGAGTTCATAAGCTTTTCGTTTGTAAAAGTAGTATTTGTGTTAGAAAAATCCAATATTTTCCTTAATGTGTAAATGTAGTCTTAAAACCCAAAGACCGAAATGTACAAGTAATTTGTCATATTTATAGTAAAACAATGCAAGTTTAAATCGACATAAACTCGTTAAATTTTAATGAAGTCCCCGTAAATTCCAATGTTTGTTAATACTTTATGTGAGTTTATTATAACCATACTATGACCACGGTTGCCTAAAACGACGTTCTTCAGGCGTCGGAAATGTTATGACACGCAAACATGCATGTCGTCTTCTTTTATGACAGGGGCTTCCTTGATACTCATTGCGTGTCCTCAACACGCGAGTCGTAAGTTTACGACAGACAAATGTGTGTCGTCTTCCTTTATGACAGGGACTTCGGTCCTGAAGCTTCAGTTTTGGGTCCTTAAGCCTATTTTACCCGTTTTTACCCCGTTTCAAGTGGTTTTTGACCCAGTTAAGGGTCGGGATGGTCCGAATGATTACAAAAAATTAAAGGAACTTTTGAGAGAGATTTGGGAGAGATTTCAATTAGAAAGAGATAGAGTGAAAACGATTTAGAGAGGTTTCGTTTGTGATTAATTTGAGTGTCCGGCTTCACAACGCAAGGTTCGTAAACCCCATTAAACCGTGTTTTAGTGTCGTACACAATCCCGATGATTGTGCAATAGTGTTTTATCGTTTTGGTTCGTTGTTTAGCACTGTTAAGGCTAAGGAAAATCAAACACATGAACTTTCCAAATGAGGATTTCTCATTAAAATAGCGAATTGTATAGTGATTACATAACGTAAACCCTAGCATACAAGGGTTATTGGAGTTGACCGGTTTGACTTATTGACTTTGAATTGACCGAAATTTGACGGTTGTCACATCATCCCCCCGTTAGAAGGAATTTCGTCCCGAAATTTTCATTTTGACTGGGATTTCAAGAGTTTGGGAAGAGATGTGGATACTTTTGTTTCATCTGATCCTCGCGTTCCCAGGTGAATTCGGGTCCTCGTTTAGCGTTCCAACGTACCTTCACGATGGGAATACGACTTTGTTTCGTTCGTTTGATTTCCCGATCCATGATTTCGACTGGTTCCTCCACGAAGTGGAGATTTTCGTTAACTTTGATTTCGTCGAGTGGTATTACGAGTGTCTCATAAGACAAACACTTCTTTAGGTTCGACACGTGAAACGTGGGATGTACTTTGTCGAGTTCCTGAGGTAATCGAAGTTTGTATGCTACTGGCCCAATCCTAGCAAGGATTTCGAATGGCCCGATGTACCTTGGATTTAGTTTCCCGCGTTTGCCGAATCGTATCATTCCTTTCCAAGGGGAAACTTTTAGTAGTACTCGATCACCCACCTGGAATTCCAAGGGTTTGCGTCGTTTGTCTGCGTAACTCTTTTGCCGATCGCGAGACGCTTTCAGTCTCTCTCGAATTTGAACGATCTTTTCTGTGGTTTCCCTTATGATTTCAGGGCCAGTGAGGGTGCTATTAGAGACTTGCCCTCTAGCTAGCTGTGTATCCCCCACCTCAGCCCAACACAGGGGTGATCTGCATTTGCGACCGTAAAGAGCTTCGAATGGAGCGACTTTGATGCTAGTATGATAGCTGTTATTGTAGGAGAATTCGATAAGCGGTAGATGGGTATCCCATGCTTTACCGAAGTCTATCACACAAGCTCTTAACATGTCTTCCAACGTTTGAATGGTCCGCTCGCTCTGTCCGTCGGTTTGTGGGTGGTAGGCCGTACTCATGTCAAGCCTAGTTCCCAATGATTTTTGTAGAGACTGCCAAAACCGTGAGGTAAATCTACTATCTCTATCGGAGATAATGGATATCGGCACACCATGGAGTCGTACAATCTCTCTGATGTACGTTGTAGTCAGCTTCTCCATCTTGTCGGTTTCTTTTATTGGTAGGAAGTGTGCTGATTTGGTCAATCTGTCTACAATTACCCATATTGTGTCAAGCCCGCCTGATGCCTTAGGCAGCTTGGTTATGAGGTCCATGGTTATTCGTTCCCACTTCCACTCAGGTATATCCGGCTGTTGTAATAGCCCGGATGGTTTCTGGTATTCTGTTTTGACCTTAGCGCAAGTCAGGCACTTGCTCACATAGGTAGCAATCTCAGCTTTCATGTTCGGCCACCAGTATAATTTCTTGAGGTCCAGATACATCTTATCCGACCCGGGATGGATGGAGTATCGAGTCTTGTGTGCTTCATTCATGACGACATCTCGGAGTCCACCGAACTTCGGTGTCCAAATCCGGTTCATGATATAACGTGCTCCATCCTCCTTGACTTCTAAGTTTTTATCCATTCCCCTTAATGTCTCTCCTGCCACCTTTTCTGGTTTCAAAGCTTCCAGTTGAGCTTCCTTGATTTGTATGGTCAGGTGGGAATGGATTGTCATTGTTAAGGATTTTACTCGGCGGCCCGAGTACTCCTTCCTGCTTAGAGCATCGGCCACTACATTGGCCTTGCCCGGATGATAACGAATTTCGCACTCGTAGTCATTCAGCAACTCCACCCATCTCCTCTGTCGCATGTTGAGCTCTTTCTGATTGAGGATATGCTGAAGACTTTTGTGATCAGTGAAGATAGTGCATTTCGTGCCGTAGAGGTAGTGTCTCCAGATCTTCAAAGCGAATACCACTGCTCCTAATTCCAGGTCGTGCGTAGCATAATTAACCTCGTGCGTCTTAAGCTGTCTTGATGCATACGCGATAACCTTCCCTCTCTGCATGAGCACACATCCGAGGCCTTGATTCGAAGCATCACAGTACACTACGAAGTCCTCGGTTCCCTCTGGGAGAGACAAGATCGGTGCGCTGCATAGGGCTTGTTTTAACGTTTGGAAAGCAGTTTCTTGATTATTTTCCCACTTGAATATCACACCTTTCTGTGTCAAGGTGGTGAGTGGTTTCGCAATCTTGGAGAAGTTTTGTATAAATCTTCGATAGTAGCCAGCAAGCCCAAGGAATTGTCGAATTTCGGTTGGCGTCTTGGGTGCTGACCAATTCTCGATTGCCTTGATCTTGGAGGGGTCCACATGTATGCCTTTCTCACTTACCACATGTCCAAGGAAATCCACTTCTCTAATCCAGAATTCACACTTAGAGAACTTAGCATAAAGCTTCTCCGCTCTTAGCGTCTCTAGCACTTGGCGTAGATGTAGGCGATGCTCTTCTTCGCTTCGCGAGTAGATCAAGATATCGTCGATGAATACGATTACAAACTTGTCTAGGTAGGGTCGACACACTCTATTCATTAGGTCCATGAATACCGCAGGTGCGTTTGTTAAACCGAAGGACATCACCACAAACTCGTAGTGCCCATAGCGAGTTCTGAATGCAGTTTTGGGAATATCTTCTTCTTGAACTCGTAGTTGATGGTAGCCTGACCTTAGGTCGATCTTTGAGAAGAAATTTGCTCATTGGAGTTGGTCGAAAAGGTCGTCGATTCGGGGCAGAGGATATCGGTTTTTGATGGTGAGCTTGTTTAGTTCCCGATAGTCGATGCACATGCGAAAGGATCCGTCCTTCTTCTTTACAAAAAGGACTGGTGCTCCCCAAGGTGAGAAGCTTGGTCTGATGAACCCTTTGTTCAAAAGCTCGGTCAACTGACTGGACAACTCCTGCATTTCTGATGGTGCGAGGCGGTATGGAGCTCTGGCTACGGGGGTAGCTCCGGGTATTAAGTCAATTCTGAAATCGACTTGTCGTGCGAGTGGTACACCAGGAAGATCCTCTGGGAACACATCCGGGAAGTTACACACTTCGGGGATGTCCTTGATGTCTTTCACGTCTTGTTTCTTGTCTACTACATGGGCTAAGAAGGCGTGGTACTCCTTCCGGAGATACTTTTGGGCTTTGATGCATGAGATGACTTGTAAATTCGCACTAGGTTTGTCACCATAGATGAGAAGGGTTTCGTCATTTGGTAGATTAAGGCGAACGGCCCTTTCGTAACATAGAATGTCGGCACGGTGAGGAACTAACCAATCCATCCCGATGATTACGTCGAAGCTTTTTATGGTGACTGGCATCAGGTCAATTTTAAATGTATGGTTGTCTAGAGTGAGAGTACATTCTGAGTATATGTCGCTAGTGCGTTCTACTTTCCCATTTGCCATTTCTACTACATAAGTATCCTTTAGTGATTGGGGATTTTGTTCAAGTAAATGTTTATATTGGTGGCTCACGAAACTCCTCTCCGCTCCACTATCGAATAGTACGCATGCATAAGAGTTATTGAGGAGAAACGTACCGGTAACCACCGTGGGATCCTCGACTGCTTCCCCATGTCCTATTGCCAGGACTCTTCCTACTCCACCAGCATTAGGGGCTTGTGCTTTGGGGCAGTCTCTTTTGAAGTGACCTGCGTCTCCACAGTTGTAGCAGGTCCGGGTTGCCCCCGTACTGGCGACTTGGTTGATTGGTTGAGCCGGCGCTTTACAGAAACGAGCAGTGTGCCCCTTCCTGTCGCAGTTGTTACAGTGCATCTCCCTACAAGCACCATTGTGGTGAAAGTTGCACTTGTTGCACTTAGGTAGTTTTCCCGCATATGGCTTCGGTGGTGCTGGAGTGGTAGCAGTAGTGGCAGCATTAGTGGCAGCATGGACAGCAACAATTTGTTGCTTCTTAGCGGGGTCCTGTGCTGGTTGGCTCTTCTTTTCGTTCCAGAACTTCCTTTTGTTGTTTCCCCCTTTTGATTTATCAGTGGTGGTGGTTGTAGTATTATGACCGGCTCGGTGGTCAACAAGTTGTTGTGCCAGCTCCCTGGCACTGTCAAAAGTAGTTGGCCTTGAAGCCAGGACACTACTTTGCACGTGGAGAGACAGTCCCCAAAGGTATCGCTCCACCTTTTTCTCCTCCGGAGTAACCATTGTTGGGCAGAGGAGAGCCAATTCATTGAATTGGGTGGTGTAGGTTTCAAGGTCAGAGCCCGTCATCCTGAGGTTCCAGAGTTCTTGTTCCAGTTTTTGAATTTCACCTCTTGGGCAGTACTCCTTCATCATCAACGTTTTTAGTTCTGCCCAGGTTATGGAGCTAGCCACTTCGAGAGTAAGTGACTTAACCCGGCAGTTCCACCAAGTAAGGGCCCGGCCGGTGAAGGTTAAGGTTGCGAACTTAACTTTGCTCGCTTCAGGGCAGGAGCACACCTGAAAGACTACTTCGGTCTTTTCAAACCATTGCATCAACGTGATGACTCCCCCGCTTCCATTGAAGTTGTCGGGTTTGCCATTTGTGAAGTCCTTGTATGAACACTCTTTTGCACGTCACGTACTGTCTCCGTGGTTAGAGTGTGTAGCTCCCGATCCCGAACCACCAGCTCCGTTGGTCCCTATCTGCGACATTACGGCCGCTACGGCTGCTGTTACTGCAGCCTGGAACATCGCGGAATCAAACTGTGGAGGCGGCGGAGGAGGAGGTGTTGCTGTGTTGCTGGAAGGTCTTGGTCTTCTTCTTGGCGGCATGGTTCTGTCATAAGTCGTAAACCAATGTACTTTTAGTAAAAGTGTATTTATAGGGAGAGAAATCTTTTATACATAAAGTATATTATTACGTTGTTTTCCGGTATGTTTACGATACATACGATTTTATACTTTTTATTGACCCAATACATTGGGTTATGAGGTAAAATGAAAGTATAAAATATTTTTATTATAGTAACACAAAATACTCCTATAGTATTTGTAAATGTTTAGTTTTGAGTTCTTAAAGCATTTAGTTACTTTATAATATTCATCATACTTTTAATGAGAATTTATAAGTCCTTGTCTTACCCGTTCGGCTAACGACCCTCCACCGATCAAGGAAGCGGTGGGTGAGAGTGGACACCCATTAAGTTGCCATTTTATAGGAAACAACCTTATACCCCCCCTTATAGACCGGCTTCGTGAATGAGTCGTACTAGCGGTAAGACGAGTTTGTTAGATTTGTTGTCCATCCTGACCATCCCCCGGTATATGCAAGTCAATTCCCGGACAGATATAGTTGATCAGGCTATATCCTTCCCAGACTTGATTTACATATACCAAGGCATACCCATAATGTACAACTCCTCTTCTTTTATTTTATGTTGTTGTAGTTATGACACTATGTGAGCATGTATGCATGTATTTATACTTTTTAATAAAAAGAATCATTTATTTTCTAAAAGTATATTTATTTGAAAAATGCACAAATCAGAGACTATTAGTCCCAATTGTGTTTATAGTTTGTATATCTTATGTGGTTTGATATACTTAATTCACTATAAACCGCGCTCTGATACCAATCTGTCACACCCCCAAACCAAGGATGGCGGAAACGTCCGGGGGTGGAGGACTTCATGTATAGTATCATAACAGCAATTGTAATAGTAATTCAAGCAAACACAACCAACATATATAAAAAAAATTTACATCATTGTATGAATTACATGTTTACGAATCAATCACAATATGTTGATAAAATATGAAATAGTAGACGCCTTAGCGTCCCATCCTCAAAAGCACTTGATTACCTGTTTAATGATTTCCTGAGAATACAAGTTTTTGAAAAAGTGTCAACACAAAGGTTGGTGAGTTCATAAGCTTTTCGTTTGTAAAAGTAGTATTTGTGTTAGAAAAATCCAATATTTTCCTTAATGTGTAAATGTAGTCTTAAAACCCAAAGACCGAAATGTACAAGTAATTTGTCATATTTATAGTAAAACAATGCAAGTTTAAATCGACATAAACTCGTTAAATTTTAATGAAGTCCCCGTAAATTCCAATGTTTGTTAATACTTTATGTGAGTTTATTATAACCATACTATGACCACGGTTGCCTAAAACGACGTTCTTCAGGCGTCGGAAATGTTATGACATTTGTCACCCCAGACCTATCGGTCTAACTGTTGCATGCAGTTTAGGTGTGGGTTTGTCAAACCCAATATAGATCTATACAGAAGTATCACGCTCTCCCTCAAGGAGACTCTGGTTACAATACAGGACTTAATGGTAATTTGAAGTAAATGTCTCACAAAGTCATTAACGGAATTACGTGTTATGAAAACTTGGTACCGTATGGCCGTACCTTGCTTAATGAAAATATCCTTTGTATAAATGTACCCTTTTTAAATGTATGTGTTATGTAATGTATCATAAACTATACCTATTATGGTTTATCAACCAAGGGTAGTACGTGGTAATGTATGCAAACTATATTCAAAATAGTTTATTTAATGTTTGAATGTATCGATTGTACTTTGATTATAATCACTTGTTATTCTTTATATTTTATATGACCAAATCCATTTGTAAACTGATGTGTGTCTAAATATTAAGATAAAATGTCATATATTGCAGTAACATATAGTCACATAAAGATATACACCTTGCTCAACATGTTACAAGGTGAAATGAAATTAACAGCAACTTTTCGTTAAAAACAGTTTCTGTTACCGTTCTTAGAAAATTTATAGAAAAATCATCACAGCTCTAAATCCAAATCCGCAAATTTTGAGAGTTTGGAATATGAGTCTAGTTTGTTCGTGAATTTTATCATGATTTTTAGTGATCTCTAACAGAGGTGAAAATGTTCATAATCACAGACTGGTCCGGGTTTGCCTCTGAAATGACAGGCAGTTTTGTAAAAATCACCATTAATTGTAGAAAAATCATTTGGAGATGTGCAAGTAGTCATTTTAAAGCTAAGAGTTTGAACTACTTGCACCTGAAACAGTTTTGAAAACTAAAATTTTTAAGTTGACCAAAACAGTCCGTGATTAACGTCCATCTTTTCTGATGCAATCTGTTAGAAAAAGTTTAATTGTGTTCTTGATGATTTTACTTGTATTCCCCCCTTAAAACTTAAGAAAAACATGTAAATGTATGGGTATGAACTCACCTTATGTGGTTTCAGTAGATGAAAGTGAGAGAGAGGAAGTGTTCAACTCAAGAATACTAAGAAGATGTCTTGATGATTCGAAAATCTAACACCGAATAAGATGGAACTTGTGTAAGATATCAATAATTTGAGTAGAATGGAGTTTAATAATTATGTGAATGATGAAGATACTTACTAATTGAAGAAAGAAATCCCTGGAGAAAGCCTTGAAGTTCTTGAAGTTAAGAGAAAAGATGAGAGAATTTTGGAGAGTGTTCTTGGTTGCTAAGTGTAGAATGAAAGAGTTTTTATGGAGAATGAGGAGAGAGGATCAATCCTCCAGCTCTTAGAACATGGGAAGAGCTGGAGATTGGCTGTAAAGGTCCACTAAGGAGACAAGGAGTAGTGGGAAATAGTGGATGATCATAGAGTGAGGTGGTGGTGGCTTGCTTTTGTCATAAAATAAGGAAAAGCAAATATTCCCTCAATAATTAGTCCAACCACCAATTCTTTTAATACATTTTTATAAAAACCCTGGAGATTTATATATTTTGGGGCCTTAGTTTATAAAATAAAGTTTTGGGTGAAAATCCCACGTTAAAATAATGAAAAACGGAGTTAAAACGAAGTCGTAGTCGAAAAAACCGGAAAAATTATGACACGCAAACATGCATGTCGTCTTCTTTTATGACAGGGGCTTCCTTGATACTCATTGCGTGTCCTCAACACGCGAGTCGTAAGTTTACGACAGACAAATGTGTGTCGTCTTCCTTTATGACAGGGACTTCGGTCCTGAAGCTTCAGTTTTGGGTCCTTAAGCCTATTTTACCCTTTTTTACCCCGTTTCAAGTGGTTTTTGACCCAGTTAAGGGTCGGGATGGCCCGAATGATTACAAAAAATTAAAGGAACTTTTGAGAGAGATTTGGGAGAGATTTGGGAGAGATTTGGGAGAGATTTCAATTAGAAAGAGATAGAGTGAAAACGATTTAGAGAGGTTTCGTTTGTGATTAATTTGAGTGTCCGGCTTCACAACGCAAGGTTCGTAAACCCCATTAAACCGTGTTTTAGTGTCGTACACAATCCCGATGATTGTGCAATAGTGTTTTATCGCTTTGGTTCGTTGTTTAGTACTGTTAAGGCTAAGGAAAATCAAACACATGAACTTTCCAAATGAGGATTTCTCATTAAAATAGCGAATTGTATAGTGATTACATAACGTAAACCCTAGCATACAAGGGTTATTGGAGTTGACCGGTTTGACTTATTGACTTTGAATTGACCGAAATTTGACGGTTGTCACAACATGTTGTCCCACTTCCCAAATAATGTTGCATGTTTTGTTCCATAAAGCGACCTCCCACTAATTAATCAAAATTTGCTACCTTCAGTAGAATTTGTCTTGGTTATTTACAAAAGCAATTTAGACAATGACAATCACCTTGGGGAACCATTTGGAAAAAAATAGAAATTTATCCAACAATTTAAGCATCACATTTGTAACAATGAACTACCTTTAAGCGTAAATGGCTCTGGTGAAAGGTGGGTAGGCGACCATCACAACAAATGATCGAATCACCACATTAACCACACATGTAACATGACAATAGTCATTAACTTCTTATGAAGGTCTCCATAAAGTCCATCATTTTCAATTATAACAGTCATTTTTGTACATCAAATAATTCTATATTCACCAAAAACAGTTACCTCTAAAAGAAAACAAAGAATGCAACTTAAAAACTTACTGGTAGTGAAGATATAGAGTTACCTGCTTGACCACCTTCGTATGACAGTTCCAGTCTCGAATGCTTTTATTTCCTACTCAGTGATCTTACTTTACATGAAGGATCTCAGTTCTCTTTAACATCAGTTAACCTCCATATACACCTTATAGATTCCCCTAAAACGAAACTGAATCAAAAGCATATCCACATATTTTCAATTCTTGAGACAAAACAACGGTATCATTCATGATATCTCCTTTGCTATTAGTACTCCGGTTGTAATACAAACTATTATCTATATAGATGAATTTTTTTTTTCTGAATACAACTACGTATAACTAATGATAATAATCCCAAAACCAATTAACAACCCACGAAAACCTTAACTTGAAGAAATGGATCCATCTTTACAGAGACAGCAAAGAAAAAGAAGAAATGGATCCATCTTTAGAAGAAGAGATTGAATCGAACAAAGAAGCAAAGCAGTTAAGGTCAAATATGACATCGTCTCCACCAATCGACCTACTCATTGCCTCAAAGCAAAACGTTACCTTTTTGCATTCGACCGGTTGATGTCGACAACTGTGGCAAGAAGGGGAAGGTGGGAGGAGTCGGTGGACTGAGCACATAACCGACGACCTTTGAGGTGCAGCAACGCCAGAGCAGATGGAGGTCAAATAACGGGTGTTAATGGAGATTATCGAAAGGTAGGGAAGTATTATAGTCGATGGTTATGAAAAGGTTAAAGAAGCATCTGGACTGAGTCGGTTGTACCAGGCGATGAGAAGTCGTCACTCAATTTTGGAAGCAATCCTGTTCGATTTACAAATGAATAGGAGAGCGGGAGAGGTATCAGTTAGGCCAATCAAACCGTTGAAGTGTCGATTGGCTTGACAAACACTAACGCATCCTCATTCCCTCTACTATTGCCATCGATTCAGCACACGCACATAAAGAAATGTACATACGTAGCCTGGTGGAACATATTACCTGCAGATGTTGTTGACCAATCAATCGACCAAAAAATTAACACGTGAATCAGAAATCTCGTGAGGAAACTTCAACCTTCACATCGCCTCCAGCCACCCCCACCGGGAAACGACACCATCGCACCACCACCAACAGCAGCGCATATATGCGTTGTTGATTCTTGTTGCTTCCCTCTCGAACTGGTCAAATAAGCGAAAGAAACTCCCAATCGATTACAGGAGACAGAATTAAAGTAACTCAGGTATACCAATCAACCCTGGAAAGATAATAAAAAGAGATTTGGTCGGAGAGGCGGTGGAAATTTCCAGAAAGAGAATAGAAAGACATTTGGTCGGAGAGGCGGTGGAAATTTCCAGCAAGAGAATAGAAAGAGATTTGGTCGGAGAGGCGGAATGTAACTTAGGGGATCAAAAGAGACAAAAATGATGCTAGGTTTACTGTTCCTTTCCTCCACAATTTTATATATATATATATATATATATATATATATATATATATATATATATATATATATATATATATAATAATATGATTTTATAAGGAAAAAACATATTAGAAACAATTTTTTGAGAAAAAAAGTTGTAAGAAAAACTAAAGTTAGGATGAATTCATAATAAAATTCTAATATTTAGGCAAAAAGGGTAAGGTTTGGACCAAATTTGTAACAAAATTTAACATCTGGGCCAAAAGTGTAATATTTGGACCAAATTTGTAATAAATTTTGAAGTCTGGGCCAAAAATGTAATTTTTGAAAGTTGGATGACCTTTTGACTGGGTCAAATGGTTAAATTGAATACGATTACCGGTATTTGGGACTTAATTGAATAAAAAATATATATATAGGGACTAAATCGATTATGAGACCAATATGTAGGGACTTTATTGCAGTTTTCCCAAATTAAAGCATGGTTTAATTTAAGGGGAAAAGTTGAAGGAGAACGAGGGGATGATGGAGCTGGTGTTGCTTGTTTTGCATTGAACATCCTTATTCATCCCCTACAAAGCCTATATCAATCACAAATTAATCACATATACATAAATCAATCAAATTTACAATCAAATCAGATTGAACAAAAATGAGAACTATAGTGAAGAACTTAATTTAACCTTCTTCTATAAAGCCTTGATTTCACATGAAAACAGAAACAAGTCAATAGGCATACCATCAAGAAATATGGGTCTACATCGGAAATAATTAGTTATAGATCTAATACAATGTTGATTTTGGATATGGATCATATGTGGAGATGAACGAGAAGGGCATAGATGATGGTGGTGGTCATCGGTATAAAGAAGGTTGCATAAATCGATTTATCAGATAAAGGTGGTAGTAATGCTCAACAAGGAAGAAGGTAGCATAGGTAGTTATCGTTGTTAAGGAAAGTAGTGGTGGTTGTCTTCGTCATATGGAGGTTTGGTATAGAGTGTTGCTGATTGGAGGTGGTGGGAGGTGAGGTTAACAATTTATGGACTTTGGTGTCGGGGGTGATGGCATGCATTTAAGGAGGGATTTACTTTTATTTTTTTAATAACTAAAATGGTAAAAAAAATTAAAAAAATAGGAATAGATAAAAGGGTAATTTACATATTTTTAAGTTTTTAGGGACCACATTCACAATGAAACTTGCTCAAACAAAGATGTTTTCTCCAAATTTTGTAAGGTTTGGAGTGGTTTCCTGAAAAAATAAACAAATGACATGGACCATTTTTGCAGTTTTGTCCTTTTTAATTATGCTTTGAGCAAACAAAGGCCATAAGGTTTTAAGACTAGAGGAACCCTCAATATTTAGGGAATCAGACATCTACATGTAATGTAACATGAGATTTTTTTTGGACTTTTTTGATAAAATTACCAAAAAAACCCACTCCACCTTGATCGAGTTTCTTTCTGTTAGGTTTTCTATGCATCTAAAGACATTATCATGCCACAAAGGAAACAAATTAAAATCCTATTTGTTCATGCACACTAAGGATCTAAGTTTCATGATATTTCTACTACCATATTAAAACATAGAAAATGAAGAACTACATACCTCCTTTGTAGCTAGTGACCTTTTTGCTTGAGACCTTGTGCATGCCACCTTGTTTGGATGAAAGGATCCAAACCAGAATCCCTTTATTGGTTCACACCCAATAAACTCAAAATAGTATAATAAGATTAACTAGAAGGAGGGTCAAATTTACAATCCCTGGGAGGGAGAGGAATTCATTAACTATAGAGGGAGGAAGAGGATTTACGAATTTGTCAACCCAAGGTGCAAGGAATTATGAGATCCTTAGAGCCATATTTATAGCCTTGGATCATTTCCTTATATTTGTCTCACATCCCATGTGGGATGGAGACCAAATTCGAATTTCTCCTCCATCCCATGTGGGATGGAGTGAATTTCGTCCAACCCTATTTCCTTAAGGGTTCTTGAATATTCCAATTAACCATTTATTGATTAATTAATATTCAACCTTTTTAATTAAGTAAACTATTTAATTAATTCCCCAAAAAATTTCAGTTAGTTTCTAATTAATTATTAAACCATAATAATTAATAAACTAATTTTTCTTTTATTTATTTTACTAAATTTGGATCTTGAGGGCACCCCAAGAAGACCCTGTTATTTTTAGAACTATTATCAATAGTTAATGACCTTGGGCACTCTTTCCAATAGTGTCCAACTTGGAAAAGTCATCAACTATACGATTTCCAATACTTCTTTAATAATCAACAGAGAGTGTGTCATCCAATGCACCTGTTGAGCTTTGATATAATTAGGATTTAACCCTCAGATAAGTGATCAACTATTTTTTCGTTCGACAAGATACTGTATGAATTCGAGATATGAATAATGGTCAATCTCATAGTTCAAGGTTATGTTTCATGATTAAGATTTGTGACGACTACATCTGATTACTAAATCGACCACATCAATTTCAGTCAGGACCTGACAAGGCACTTAAGATCTTAGTACCAAAATCATCGAGGGACTCATAGATATTGTTTCTCATGTTAAGGAATAAGGAAAAATAAACTTCCAATACATAGTTTTTTCTACTTCATCATATCATACATGTACATACCCTTTATTGCTACCAGTTACAAGTAGTGTTGGAGTAAACTAATGCATAATAAAATTATAGAGCAAAACCCCACATGTATCTAGGTTTGAAGAATAGAATATATTATCATCTTAGAATTACTCGTGACAATATAAATGAAGTACTATCTAAGTATGGGTTGTTCTAGTACTTAAGTCTCCATTAAGTATTCATGAGTGTTAGCGCAATCTCTATGATATGCCCGGCCACTTTGGAAAATCCACCAATACTCATGAAAATCGTAAATCACTTATTTACTTCCAAGAGTATAATTGCTATGGAAGTTTGAGTAAACTGATACTCGGTAAGTGGGTTCTAAACATGAAAAAGCGAAAAACAATAATATATTAACAGAAATGGTAGCATCACTAACACTTTATTAAGTCACTATAAAATAAACACCAAATTGGTTACAATTCATAATGTTAAATGTTCCAAAAAATTTATCAAACTAACAACTAAATAATTACAACATATCATCAGAAACTCTAATACATATATACCTAGTATGACTATCATGTTTGGTCCTTTATAAGGGCTTCATGAATGGATCAGGAGTATTCTCATTCGATGACACTCTATTCACTATAACGTGTCCATCCTCGATGCGCTTCCTTACGTAGTGGTAATTTCTAAGTATATCTCTCGAGTTACCATGATCCTTAGGTTTACTCAATGCGAATGGACCGTTATGATTATATAAGATTTCCATTAGATCCTTGATGCTCGAAATGACACCAAGATCGTCAATGCAATTCTTAAACCATGTAGCCTCTTTTGCAACTTCATTAGCCAATATATACTTTGGCTCGCACGTAGAGTCTGCTATTGTCTTCTGCTTAGAACTCTTCCAGGTGACCACTTCTCTATTCATCAAGAATACCCATCCTAATTGTGAACATGAGTAATATTTATTAGTCTGGAAACTTACATCATTGTAACATGTAACTCTTAACTCTTATTTACTTCCATATACCTAGAATATATCCTTTGTTCTTCTTAGGTATTTCAGAATGTTCTTTACTACTGTCCAATGATTATTACCAGGATTGTACTGATAACGACTCACCATGCTGAAAGCATATGAGACATTAGGTCGAGTACAAATCATGGCGTACATGATCGATCCTATTACAGAAGCATATGGGACTGGACTCATTCTGTCCAGTTCATCACTAGTACTAAGACATTGATCTTTACTTAATCTTATACCATGTTGCTGTTGGATTAATGTCTAAGTCCATAACTATATTTGGTATGTACTTGACCCGACCCGGCATGGTCCATTTGGGTTGCACTTCACTGGCACAATTTATATGGATAGTCTTTTGAGAATAGTATATTTATGATTTATATTAATATATTATAAGTTCTAATATATTAATATGGAATCATATTATTTAATTAGTATTGATCAAGAATTAATTTAGAATTAATTAAGTGATCAAAAAGAACTAATTAAATATGGACTCTTATATATATGGAATGGGCCAAGTTCATTTAGGTTGGGCTAAGCTTTCATGGATGGTCCATGGAGCTTTTAACCCATGGATCCTATGTAAATGAAATGTCATGGGTATTAGGGTTTACATGGATGTAACCCTAATCCTCCATAATATATAAAGGGGTCCTTGGCTCACAAAATTGGCACAAGTGTGTGAAAATAAGAGTGGGCCGATTTTAGTGTGCATACATATTCTCTCAAGTTCTTCCAAGGTGTTTTGGTGATTTGTGATTCCATTTGAGGCTTCCACACTATTGGGGCTAAGCTCTTAAAGCTTGAAGACATCAAGCTACATCAAAAGGTATGTCATCTAACTAGAACTTTGTAGTATATGTGCTTCATAATATGCTAGTTAGGATGAAACCTTGGAATAGTTAATATTTGCATGTATAATAGAGAAAACATAGATCCAAGGTTTATAGGGTTGCATGTACACCATAGGAGTGTTAGAATGCTCAAAAAGCAATAGTGGTATCAGAGCCAGTTTGTTTTCTGTTATATTGACGCAAATGTTTTATTTTCAAGTTGAAAAAAAAAAGGAAAAAAAACATGACGTTTGTCAAATTTTAAGATAATTACTTGTTTTGTGAAAAACGAATTATTTGTAAAATTTGAATCATTTGTTATATGAGTTGAATTAGGTCAAATTTAGTAAAAGATAAAATGATATGATTATTTTATTAGTTTTAAAAGTTTGGTCTAAATGTTTTAAGGAGTTACATATTTTGTCATAAAATTTTGGAGCTCAAAAGTTTTTTTTTAAAGTTGTGATCTTAAGGGTTTTTGAAACTTCCATAAGTTATGGATATGAAAGTTTTTTTTTTAAAAAAAAAATTTGATTCAAAGTTTTTATGGGTTCATAACTTAAACAATTAATTAAATGGTTTTAATTTTGAGTTTAATAATTGGAATTATGATGTTTTGTTGAATAGTTCAAATTAACTCTTATGGACTTTATTAATAGTTAATTAAAGCGTTTAATTAAAAGAGTATTATTAATCCATAAATATATGGTTTGAGTTTAATTAAATTAAAAGTCTAGTTTAATTAATAGATTAAACCACCAAGTATTTTAAATGTCTAAAATACACCCTTATACTATTATAATATTAAAAGTTTAATATATTATATGTATAAGAGCAAGTCGTCTTACAATTAGTAGGCCTCATTCACGAAGCCGGTCTATAAGGGGGGTATAAGGTTACTGCCTATAAAATGGCAGTTTAATGGGTGTCCACTCTCACTCACCGCTTCCTTGACCGGTGGAGGGTCGTTAGCCGAACAGGTAGGACAAGGACTATAGTTCTCCCTTCATTATAAGTATAATGATAAATACTAAGTAACTAAACACTTATAAATTCCCAATCTTAATTACTTAGGAAAATGTGAATAAGGTGCTAATCCATGAAATTACACTTTGCACTTTGTTTAAGCTGTTAGTGGAGCGTGTGTGGTTAACCGGCACACTAACCTGGACTTAACAAGGTAGGCAAAGGGTAACTTAATGTTTATCATAGTATCGTTGGAGCGTGTGTGGTTAACCGTCACATCGATTGAGGGGTAAATATTAAGGGTACCAAGTATATTTGCATGGTTACTTCACACCTTGTTTTGTGATCCTCGGCATCCCAGTCACAAAACCTGAAGGGCACACTCGAGATTGAAACATGCCATTGAAAAGTTCAATGAATCTCAAAAGAATCTAGGAGTTTCAAAACCAATTAAAACCTAATAATACATTTCGTTTATCTTGGTGGAAATTGGTGAATCGTCATTCACCTACCTTCAAATATTTTATAGCTTGGATTACGGCATCCCTCTTCCAAGTTATAAAATAGTTTGTTGGGTCCTAGCCTTAATATATCATATTGGGTGTTATATTAAGGACTTAAATCAACTTTACGTGAATTTCTCCCATTGTTGATGTCTGGTTTAGACAACAATGATCTTCCCAAACCAAGCTTTCCTAATGAATATGACTTCCCGAGTTTGGCTCATGGAAGTCATACTTCTCTTCCTCCACCTCCTCCAATTATTCTCCCTAACCCACAAGTTCAAGGTCACTCAAGCCCTAATGGCAAGCAAGGTCTATGTGTGATCACATCTTAGAGATGAAGTCACATATTGACAAGTCGGGAGAGTTGGGTGTCAAAGTCTTGAGAAAGTTGGGACTACTATGAAACAGACTATGACATGAACCTTAGTGATCATATCTATTTGCTTGGTGCTGCTGAATCAGCAATGATTTGGAACGATAGTAAAGCAAATTTGATTAGAAGATCAACTTCCCAAAAACTTTATGGACAGTGACAATGGTGACACTGGAAATCCAGAAAAAGCATTCTCTTCCCAATGGAAAGGGATTGGCCATAGTCAACCCGGTTGACCAAATGGTAAAGAGAAAGGCTAAGTCTGAGATAGTCCCATTACCAAAGGGTCCATATGTTTATTTTGCCAAAGGAAGGAGCGTTGATTACAAAGCTGCCAAATTTACCTAAGGATGTTAAAGTCAATAAGTTTGACTCTACATCAGGTAGAGCCCATTATCTAACTCTGTTAAGTTCTATTCTGAGATCCTCATTACATGATGTGACTGGGTCACATGTTGATGTTTTAAGAATCAAAGAATAGAGAGAAATCTTAAAGGAAGTATATGCTGATTCTGATCGCGAAGGTGGATTTCGATCGCATCAGAATTTTGAGCAGTTGCTTAAGAAGTTATGATATATTGCTAAGGAATAGATAACAACAATTTTCCATGTGGATTGTAAGGATAAGTTTTTCCGCAAAGTTTTAAAATAAAAGAAAATTGTTTAATTTTATTTATTTGAAGTATCCTTACAATGGCATTTGTGGAAAATTGTTGCTTATATGATTCCACTGACAGCAATATTGGAAAATGGATTTGATTCTTTCATTTGTGGTAGTGTCTAAATTTACCAAATCAGGAAAGTTCCTCATCACCCAAGTTTCAATTGGACCGAAACTTGGAATCATGCAAGTTGAATAGTATGATGAATGAGAACTTTCAAGCATTGTAAAATCAAGACTAATTACTTGTTCACATGGATGTGTGAGTCAAGTGAAGGACTAAAGGGATCGAGTACACATTCTTGTGCACTGGTTATGTCCACCACAAAGCTCGTTAAGACTATTTGATTTACTAAAGTTTAGTAAATATGGTTATACTTACAAGTTTAAGTATAATTCTGAAACATTGGAAAAGTCTCAATGTATGGCAGGACGAATGGGAAGAATCAAATTAGGCAGAAAGATAAAAGTTTCTCAAATCTGAAAAGAGGGGAGAGTACTTTAGTATCATGTTTGTGATCATCTTAATGATTTAGAAATCATATCACAATTAGTCCTCTAAAGGTCATCTTAGTGCATTCTTATGACTAAGAAGAGGAGTCATGAATTGTTGAAATGGTTAGATCAGGAAGATGAGTCATACTTCGTTCCAAAACAATTCTTAGAGTCATACTCCAATATTGTAACTTGAGTGACATATCTTAAAGAAAGGTTTAAAACACTTGTCAAATGTAAGAGTAAAAGTGTCCTACTCTTGTACATTTGAAATTGGTAAGTTGTGATGTTTTGGATAAAACAAAGACCAACTAAGGCCAATTGTGTAAAGTGTTTGTCTTGATAAAGAATCTGCACTATCTCTTGAATATTTGGCAAGATAGTCTTATATGTCAAGAGGATAGTGGGAGTCTTAAAGATCCTAAAATGAATTTCAAGAACTAATCAAGAATAAAACCTGAGGTTCTTCACTAGCACATGACTTGAGGTTTATAACCTATCGTGTTGACATATTCTGTGCCCATTCCAGTTAAAGTTGGCTTTGCATAGGAGTTCTGAAAGTTCTTAATTGGTTGCATAACAACTTGGAAGCAATGGCAAGCTCTGTACTGCCAGGTGGCAAGAAGTTAAGATTGCATAAGTTCAGTCCATATGAGTTTGGATTTGTCATTATCCTTGTCTTGTGACTATGGTTTTGACGATTCACATGGATAAGAACACATACACCATAAAATCTAAGGGTTATAAGGTTTCTCTCCGATTCATGAAAATGATGGTGAGGAAACACTTCCACCAAGTAGATTTGAAGCAGATGGCAAAAGGTCTAAACAATTGAGACTATGATTACGACATCCCTTTTCATAGTTCTGAAATTGTTTAGACACACATGCATGCTATCTAAGGAAAGGTGTATGATTTTGATAAAGTTTTATCAAAGCATCTCGTATCAGAAATCTGAACTTTGGTAAGAAAGTCAATAAAGTATTGATTTCTAGAAGTCCAGCTGATTTCTGAGTACATGTCAAAGCTAGTGGGAGCATAAGTGTTATGCTAATAATCATCATGTTAGTGGGAGCATGATAATTATTGTTAGTGTTGCAAGTTAGCAATGTTAATTATAGAAAACAAAAGTTTCAACTCGTGAGGCTGCAGGGATTGAAAAAGTTGTTTTGCTATAATTAAGGGAGAGGATATACTTCATTTCAGTTCTAAAGGCTTAGATTGAGACCTTAATCATCTTTAGTCAAGAATATATATATATGAATTTCATGTTGGATTGGTTCAACTAAGGAAATTCTATATATTGCGTTCTCAAAATTCGATTATGATTACGGCATCCCTCTTCATAGTCAAATTTTGAAAACATGGCAAATAAAAATATTGTAGCCAAAGACTGGTCTAGAATCATGTCTTTATGTGAGACATCATGAATCGTGTACCATTTGCTTTGGGTACAGGATCGATTGCATGTGCTATAATATTTGTCATTTCTAAATTTTTCCAAATGCCCAGAGGCATTAAGAAGGGAAAAGGTCTAGAATTGGATATGACTAAAATGATTAAGCAATTGTCGAGGATAATCTGAGGTTTACCAAAGATTGGTTGCTCAGGGACAGTTGGAAGTATAGTGCTAATTTTGGAAGGACCATATTGACATATTTTGAAAAGAGGCATCTCTTATTCAGAAGTGATAGTCAAAATGAGAATATGGAGTTGTCTCCATAGGTGGAAGTTATCTGTGTAAGATTAGAAAACTTAATGCAAGAAGCATGTCCAAAGCAATGTACTTTGAATATGAGACTTAGTTTCCGTGGAGTTGATCTCCATTGGAATACCTTATAATGACTGTTGACAAGTCTTTGTGACTTTGTACATATTCATTACAGGAGGGTCAGTGCATATAAGTTTAAAATCTAAACAGATTTCGATAAATGATAGGAATTTGAAATTCTCACATTTTTCGATAAGGATTTGAGAGTGTGAAATTAGAATCATTGAAATTATGTTCAATTGGTTTATTTCACAAAGTAAGGATCATAGACAAACATAGAGTGTATACTTGGTGTATGGCAAAGCTATTGTTTAAGAAAAACATAGTGTACATGCTTGGAGCATAGGACAACTAGTGTTTTTAATTCAAGTATAAAGTTGATAAAACCGAAACAATGAATAATGAGTAATCCGTATGGTGATAAATAAAAGTGTTTATTTATATTCATATGGTTTGATACCATATTTGATTCATTTATTCTTGTGTTTCACTTTGCATGTTTTGACTTCCAGAATAACTAAGTCGCTCTTCCTGAATGATTAAGTTATTGAAACCATCCACAGTCGGTCATATGTTGGAAGTAGATATGAATCAAGACTGTCATGGGTTGGTTTGTAGAGGTCCAAGTTGGTGGACAAAGTGGTGCTACAACACTCATGAGTACTCATAAGTTCTGAGTATTGGATTCAACCCGCGCTCATTTGAATCACTTCATGGATTTTATCACGAGTGATCATGAGACGATAATATCTTATATTCTTCAAACCTAGAGATATGAGTTGTTACTATGAGTTGGTTATACATTGATTGCACGAAAACACATTGGTAACTCGATGTTATAAAACGTGCCTTTGTGTATGATTCAACAAGTAGTAGAACAAGCCATATGAGTCGAAGTTTATCCATTCCTTTTACCTTCGGGATAAAAGCGATATATGTGGGCCCCTCGATGATTTAGCGATGACACATGTGAGTGCTTGGCCAAGCCAGGACTGATTTGATTTGTTCAATCAGTCAGTCATCATAAATTGAAAATCGGGAAACAACAAATGGACAGAGAGAATGATTATAATCCATGTCTCAGTCCATATGATATCTAGAATGGAGGAATATATGATCTCTTATCTAATGGACAAGTCATTGACAAGGTCAGAGTTCGACAGCGGCTTTGAGAGCTACGATTGCCAGTTAGGTTTTGAAGTCATACTCAATAATAGTTTTAGAATTATCCAAGTGGGAGACTGTTGGATTAATGTCTAAGTCCATAACTATATTTGGTATGTACTTGACCCGACCCGGCATGGTCCATTTGGGTTGCACTTCACCGGCACAATTTATATGGATAGTCTTTTGAGAATAGTATATTTATGATTTATATTAATATATTATAAGTTCTAATATATTAATATGGAATCATATTATTTAATTAGTATTGATCAAGAATTAATTTAGAATTAATTAAGTGATCAAAAAGAACTAATTAAATATGGACTCTTATATATATGGAATGGGCCAAGTTCATTTAGGTTGGGCTAAGCTTTCATGGATGGTCCATGGAGCTTTTAACCCATGGATCCTATGTAAATGAAAGGTCATGGGTATTAGGGTTTACATGGATGTAACCCTAATCCTCCATAATATATAAAGGGGTCCTTGGCTCACAAAATTGGCACAAGTGTGTGAAAATAAGAGTGGGCCGATTTTAGTGTGCATACATATTCTCTCAAGTTCTTCCAAGGTGTTTTGGTGATTTGTGATTCCATTTGAGGCTTCCACACTATTGGGGCTAAGCTCTTAAAGCTTGAAGACATCAAGCTACATCAAAAGGTATGTCATCTAACTAGAACTTTGTAGTATAGGTGCTTCATAATATGCTAGTTAGGATGAAACCTTGGAATAGTTAATATTTGCATGTATAATAGAGAAAACATAGATCCAAGGTTTATAGGGTTGCATGTACACCATAGGAGTGTTAGAATGCTCAAAACCCAACAGTTGCATGGGTAGAAACCCTTTCTTGGAGTCTTGCATCTTGAATCTCTTTAAGATTTTATCTAAGTATCTACTTTGGCTAAGTCTTATTAGATTTTTTGATCTATCTCTAAAGATTCTTATACCAAGTATGTATGTAGCCTCTCTCAGATTCTTCATAGCGAAAGAACTCCCAATCCAAGTCTTAACACTTTGCAAAGTTTGGATATCGTTTCCTATAAGCAAGTTGTCATCAACATACAATACTAGGAAGACTACAATACTCTCACTAGCTTTGATATATACACAAGACTCATCTTCACTTCTATAAAATCCAAACTCTTTGACCTTTTTGTGAAAGAAAACATTTTAGCTGTGAGATTCTTGTTTTAGTCCATATATAGACTTTTCAATCTTACACACTCTATTTGGATTTTTTGGATCTATGAAACCCTCAAGCAGTGCCATATATACATCCTTTGTGAGGTTTGCATTAAATAAAGTGGTTTTCACATCCATTTGCCATACCTCATAATCATAAAAGACATCTATGTCTAGAAATATCTTGATAGACTTGATCTTAGCTACTGGTGAGAAGATTTTTTCATAATCAATCCTTTGATTAATAGTATAACCCTTCACGAACGTCCTAGCCTTGAATGTGTGTACATTCCCATCCATGTTGGTCTTCTTCTTGAAGATCCATTTACACCCAACAGTTTTAATGCCAGGTGTGAGATCAACCAAATTCCAAGCTTGGTTGTCGTACATGGACTGAATCTCACTCTCCATGCTTTCTTTTCATTTGGTAGCCTCAGTGCATGCTATCACTTCCTTATAGTTAGATGGCTCGTCCATAGCAACCAATGTACGCCCACTAATCAATACGTCTCATTATGTGGCAATATGGAAAACATAGAACTCAGGAGGAAGATCAAATCTATTATACATGCGAAAAGGAGGTGGAGATATGTGAATTTTCTCAACAAGTTTATCTACCTCAGGTTGAGTGCTAGTGCCAACTAAAGGTTCTTCTTCTTTTAACTCTTGAATTTCTTCAAGATCAATTTGACTCCCACCGGCTCCTTTGGATATAAGATCCTTCTCAAGGAAGAATCCCCTTCGAGAAACAAACACCTTGTTCTTAGAAGACTTTTAAAACAAGTATCCAATAGAATTTCATGGATAACCAATGAAGTAACACTTCTCTGTTCTAGGTTCGAGATTATCGTTGGCCTCACGATGTGTTGGGACCAGGATCCTTACTATATCCAAGATCCTTAAATATCCAGGATCCTCGGCCGGATCAGGATCCCGGTTAATTACCGTTATTATTTTTGTCAATATTTATAACGGTCATATTTTGTCTATAACTAACACGTGTGCAGAAGTAGTCAAGGGAAGACCAATTCTCAACGAAGAATCATCTCAACTATGCTAAAGACCCGGAATACTTGGTCAAATAACGTTCGTGAAGCTGGTCATAGAGGATCCCGGGAATATCAGACATCTTTTTGGCTAAATTAGACTATAAATTGACACTTGTAATCTCCACACGACACACTGTTCTTTAGCTCAAGCTTACTCTACGAAATTCTCTACTCATTATTACTAACAACTTATTGTAATCTTTACTTTATATCAATAAAATCATCAAGGCAGGTGATCATTATCACCTCCCAAGGTTTTATGCCGGAGATCCTAGCAAGGATCAAGGGCTTTCCTTGTAAACCATTGTGTCACTTTTCTTTTACTACTTTCTATTACACAATTTGAACATCACAGCCTCTCATTCAATTTGGTTGATTAGTACTTTTGTAATTTTTGACCAAAACAATTTGGCGCCCACCGTGGGGCCGTGGTGTTCAAAATCCTCGAAAAAATCATGTCTACACAACTGATCCTCTCTTCTTCCTCTGCTCCTTCCATTCCAACCTACCACCTCCTCCGAGTGGACCCCCCACTCAGAGGAAAATTCCTGACACTTTCAAGAAAAGCACCCCCACAATCGCTAATCCATGAAGTTTCGGATCCTTAGGGCTCCAGGATCCGACTGCCTCAGTCACTACTGCAGAACTTTTCGCTATGATGAGGAAAATGACGCAACAGGTGACCTAACAGCAGGAGGAGAATAGAACACTACTCAAAGAAGTGGAGAGGATGAAGGCGAAATTTCAGAAATCCTAGGAAACTACGCCCACAGTTGTGCAACCAAGGATCTTGGACTTCAATAATGCAGGATCCTCAGAAAATCGCTAGAAGGACACAATTCCTACCACTGTGGCATCACCCTGGGGGGGAAACTATGGACAACCGAGCGTCCATGATCAATGATCTCAATGATCCTTTCAATACTCCTAGAAACCTTGACTCTAGTAACTTCTTAAACAACAATACTATTAATACTAACTACACTAATGTTAATGCAGGAATAAACCCGAACATGGCTAGGGAACTTCAACAATTAAGTCAAATGATCTCCAGTGTACCCGAAGTGGTCAAACCAATACCAGAAGCATCCCCTACAAGCCACAGGATCTCTAGATTTGCTCCTGTGATAGCCGATACCGAAGTTCCTAAGCGCTTCCAAACTCCCAGCATGAAGCCATACGATGGGACTACAGATCCTTAAGAGCATATATCCCAATACAGAGAAAGGATGGAGATCATTCCCATCGCAGGGCACTTGAAGGAAGCTTGCCTATGCAAAGGCTTTGGTTCGACCATTACAGGATCAGCCCTCAAATGGCTACTAAACGTTCCCCCATACTCTATTACTTCATTTGCACACTTATTCAATATCTTTAATAACCAGTTTTCTTGCAGCAGAACCTTCGAGAAGATCACTAGTGATCTCTACTGGGTGGTTCAGGATCCTAAGGAAAAACTTATGGACTTTGTTAACAGGTTTGTCAGGGAAGCTCTGAGCATCCCCAACATTGACATGGCCACCACTATGGAAGCTTTTAAAATGGGATTAAGAAAGGATTCACCCTTCTACGAAGACCTTGTGATGACCCCGTGCAAAAGATTGGATGAAGTCAGGTGTCGGGCGTTGAGGTTCATAAGTCTCAAAGAGGATAGAGATCCAAAAGAGAAGAAACACTTTGTATCAATCTGAGAACCCCAACAGGAAGGCTGAATCCTCGACTCAAAGATCCTACAAATCGAAGCCGTATTCCTATTGGGTTTTAGTATACTACAACATCCTATGGTGCACATACAACCCTAAATTCCTTGGATCTATGTTTTCTCTAATTATATATGTAATGGTGTTTCCAAAGCATTAAGCCTATAAATACCATGCAATTGACATAAATAATATGAAATACTAGTTAGGATGACATACCTATTATGTAGCTTGAAACCTTGTCGTATTTGGCCTTAAGAAGCTTAGCACCAATAGTGTGGATGCCTCAAAAGGAATCACCATGGACAAAGGTGGCTCTTGAGATAGAATATCCATGTACCAAAAACACCTCCATGAGCTCCAAGAACTAGTGTGTATGTTTTTAGCTATAGAGCACATATTTATATGTAGGATTCCAAGGGTCATGGGTATAACCCAAATCCATACCCATGGGTTTTATGATCCATGGTTCATGTAGCCCAACTCTTTATGTATCCATACATAAACTTAGTCCAACATGGATCATAAGCCCAACACATATAAATATAACTAATTACCATAATTAGTCCCCATAAATTTAATTAGTCTCTTTTGATCACTAAACTAATTCTTGATCAATACTAATTAAATCATATGATTTCATATTAATATATTATAACTTATAATATATTAATAAATCATAAACAACCTCTTCTCTGAAAAGTCCATCCTAACAAATTGTCCTGATGATATGCAACCCAAATGGACAATGCTACTCTCGGGTCGAGTACATCCCAATAATAGTTATGGGCTTAGACATCTAATCCAACAATTCCAAACCGGATCATCACAGGGGTAATGCCCTTGAAGATGGAGAAGAAGAAGAAGAAGAGCTTCCTAAAATCATTGACTATTGTTTTTATGTTGATGTTTCAGTTGTAATTCATGCTATGCATGATCTTGGAGATAAAGCAAGATGGACAAAGAGAGACAGCAAGTCCACCGCTTGGAAAGACAAGTCCAAATGGTGTGCTTACCATGAAGACTTTGGCCACATGACGGAGGACTTCATAGCTCTAAAAAAAGAAATCAGCTACATCCTTAGCAAAGGACACCTCAAAGAGATCGTTGGGAGAAAAAGAGAAAAATCCAAGGAGAACAGCCAGGATGATCACATGATCCCGGAGAAACTAGGATCTCCACCCTCTAACGCTAAGATAATTAACGTTATCTCAGGCGGATCTAACATCTGTGGTACATCTTATTCTCAGGCTAAAAGACACGCAAAGGTCTTCAAAACAGAAAAGGAGGATAGGCCACGAAAGAATACCATGGTTAGAGGTGAAAAAGAAATTACATTTGACAAGACTGACAGGAAAGCAATTCAGGATCCTCACCATGACGGACTCGTGATAACACTGTACATGGCCAACCATTTCGTTAGAATGATCCTTGGTCAATATCGTACTCCTAGACGCACTGAAAAGAATAAACATCCCAGAACCAAAAATAGTCAGAAGATCATCAGTCCTCATAGGATTTAGCGGGGAAACAAAACACACGGTTGGAGAAATAAAGCTACCAATATACATAGAAGGGGTAAACTCCATACAAAATTTTTATGTTATTGATACCCTGTCTTCTTATAATGTGATACTAGGTAGACCATGGATCCACGAGATGAAAGCAGTTCCCTCAACATACCATTGCCCACTCTATGGGGGACAGTCAAGATCATGGGAGATCAACAAGAATCGAAAGAATGCTACAAAACCTCTATGAAATCTACGACCAAACCCCAACAAGCATAGCAATTAAGGAAGGGGGCACGCCATGTTCTACAGACAAAGGAACAAGACGTAAAGGAAGTGCCCCTGGGCATCGAGGATCCTAAAGCTAAAGTCCTCATAGGATCCTCAATGCTTGAGCAGATCGAGCAGGATCTACTGAATTTCTTAAGAACCAGAAGCAAGACATTCGCATGGAAACAAGCAGATATGACAGGTATAAAACATCAAGTATATTAGAAAACAACCTATGGCTCTGATACCACTGTTGGGTTTTAGTATACTACAACATCCTATGGTGCACATACAACCCTAAATGCCTTGGATCTATGTTTTCTCTAATTATACATGTAATGGTGTTTCCAAAGCATTAAGCCTATAACTAGCATGCAATTGACATAAATAATATGAAATACTAGTTAGGATGACATACCTCTAATGTAGCTTGAAACCTTGTTGTATTTGGCCTTACGAAGATTAGCACCAATAGTGTGGATGCCTCAAATGGAATCACCATGGACAAAGGTGGCTCTTGAGATAGAATCTCCATGCACCAAAAACACCTCCATGAGCTCCAAGAACTAGTGTGTACATTTTTAGCTATAGAGCACATATTTATATGTAGGATTGCAAGGGTCATGGGTATAACCCAAATCCATACCCATGGGTTTTATGATCCATGGTTCATGTAGCCCAACTCTTTATGTATCCATACATAAACTTAGTCCAACATGGATCATAAGCCCAACACATATAAATATAACTAATTACCATAATTAGTCCCCATAAATTTAATTAGTCTCTTTTGATCACTAAACTAATTCTTGATCAATACTAATTAAATCATATGATTACATATTAATATATTATAACTTATAATATATTAATAAATCATAAAGAATCTCTTCTCTCAAAAGTCCATCCTAACAAATTGTCCTGATGATATGCAACCCAAATGGACCATGCTACTCTCGGGTCGAGTACATACCAATAATAGTTATGGGCTTAGACATCTAATCCAACAGTCTCCCACTTGGATAAGTCTAAAACTATTATTCCAAATATGACTCCAAAATTCCGACTAGCAATCGTAGCTCTTAAAAGTCGTTGTCGAACTCTGACCTAGTCAATGACGTGTCCTTTAGATAAGGGATCATATATTCCTCCATTCTAGATATCATATGGACTGAGACATTGATTAAAATCATTCTCTCTGTCCATCCGTTGTTTCCCGATTTCTGATTTATGACGGCCGACTAATTGAACAAATCAAATCAGTCCAGTCCTGGCCGAGCACTTAGGGTTGTCATCACTAAATCATCGAGGGGCCCACAGATATCGCTTTTATCCACATGGGGTAAAAGGAACGGATAAAATTTGACCCAAATGCTCGCTTGTACTCACTCATCAAATTACACACAATGATATGTTTTATAACATCCAAGTTACTGGTGCGTTTACATATGTCAATGTGCAACCAACTCACATGTTTCCGTTTGAAGAATATAAGATATTATCGTCTCATGATCACTCGTGATAAAATCCATGAAGTGATTCAAATGAGCGTGGGTTTAATCCAATACTCGAATCTTATTCCAAGAGCACTCATGAATACTGCAGCTATGTCTAGGCCACCTAGACAAACTACAGACCCATTCATGACAGTTTTGCCTCAATACCTACTTCCAAAGTATGATCGACTGTGGACGGTTTGAATAACCTAGTTATTCGGGAAGTCAAAACATGCAAAGTGAAACACAAGAATAATACTAATCCTTTATGGCCCCAAAACTTTTGAGTCATATTGATTACTCATTATTCATTGTATAATGTTTCAAATAATCAACTTAATACTTGAACTAAAACAATAGTTGTCCTATGCTACAAGCATGCACACTATGTTTACCTATGGTCCTTTCTTTGTGGAATAGATCAATTGAAAACTTTTCAATGATGCTCATTTCACAATTCCAAATCCTTATGACAAGTTTAAGAATACAAGATTCTTTGCCAATCTGTTAGATTCTAAACTTGTATGCAATGATCCTCTTGTAATGACTATGCACAAAAGTCACAAAGACTTGGCAACAGACATTACAAAGTATTCCAATGGAGATAAATTCCATGGAAACGAAGTCTCACATTCAAAGCACATTCCTTTTAACATCCTTCTTGCACTAAGTTTTCTAATTTTACACAGATTTAAAGAATAACTTCCACTTATGGGAACATTTCCATATTCCCATTTGGACTATCAATTCTGAACAATAGTTGCCTCTTTTCAGAATATGTCAATATGGTCCTTCCAAAATTAACACTATACTTCCAAGTGTCCATGAGCAACCAATCTTTGGTAAGCCTCAGATTGTTCTCGACAATTTCTTAATCATTTTAGTCATATACAGTTCTGGTCCTTTTTCCCTCTTAATGCCCTAGGCATTTGGAAAATTTAGAACACATAAAAATATTATAGCATATGCAATTGATCCTATTGCCGAAACATATGGGATACGATTCATAATGTCTCACATAAAGACATGATCGTAGACCAGTCTTTTGCTATAATTTTTTCTATTAGCCATGTTCTCAAAATTCGGACTATGAAGAGGGATGCCGTAATCATAATCGAATATTGAGAACGCAATTAGTATTTCCATATATAGAATTTCCTTATGTTGAACCATTCCAACATAACATTCATATATATATACTTGACTAAATTTGATTAAAATCTCAATCTAAGCTGTTAGAATTGGAATGAAGTATAATTTCCTCTCCCTTAATTATAGCAAAACAACTTTTCAAACCCTGCAACTTTGCAATTTAAACTTTTGTTTTCTATAATTAACATTGCTGACTTGCAACACTTAACATAATAATCACGCTCCCACTAACATGACTATTATATTCTTATCATCATAACACTTATGCTCCCACTAGCTTTGACATGTTTCCAGAAATCAGCTGGACTTCTAGAAATCAATACTTTATTGACTTTCTTACCAAAGTTCAGATTTCTGATATGAGATTCTTTGATAAGACTTTATCAAAATCATACACCTTTCCTTAGATAGCTCACATGTGTATCTAAACAATTATGAAGAAGGATGTCGTAATCATAATGTTTAGACCTTTTGCCCCTTCTCACAATTCGAATTATGAAGAGGGATGCCGTAATCATAATCGAATTTGAGAATGTAAATATCACAATTGCTGACTATTTAAAATATACTTAGTGAAAGCATTTCCTCACCATCATTTTCATGAATCGGAGAGAAACCTTGTGACACTTGATTTTTATGGTGTATGTGTTTCTATCCATGTGAATTTGTCAAAACCATAATCACAAGACAAGGTTAGTGACAAATCCAAACTCATATGGACTGAACTTTTTCAATCTTAATTTCTTGCCACCTGGCAGCACAAGGCCTACCACTGCTTCCAGGTTATTATGCAAACAATTGAGAACTCATAAAATTCACATACATAGTCAACCAACTGGAATGGCACAGAAACAAGAATATGTCAACACGATAGGTTATAAAACCTCAAGTCATGTGCTAGTGATTAATAATACCCTTGATTAGTTCTTGAAACTTTTCAAGATCTTTAAGACTCCCACTGACCTCTTGACATATAAGATTCACTTTGTCAAGAACCATTCCTTGACAAAACAAATATTCAAGAGTTAGTTCGGATTCTTATCAAGATAAACACTTCACACGATTGGTCTTAGTTGGTCTTTGTTTTATCCAAAACATCACAACTTACCAATTTCAAATGTACAAAAGTAAGAAACTTTTTACTCTACATTTGACAAGTGTTATAAACCTTTCTTAAGACTATGTCACTCAACGCTCGGTCTTGGAGTATGACTCTAAGATTCGATTTTTGGAATGAAGTATGATTCATCTTTTGATTTAACCTTTTCATCAATTCATGATTCCTCTTCTTAGCCATACAAATGCACTAAGATGTCCTTTAAAGAATCAATTGTGATATGGTTTTTCCTAATCATTAAGATGATCATAAAACATGATACTGAAGTACTCTCCCATCTTTTCAGATTGGAGAAACTTTTATCTTTCTGCCTAATTTGATTCTTCTCATTTGTCCTGTCATACATTGAAACTTTTCCAATTTCTCAGAATTACACTTAAACTTGTAAGCATAACCATATTTACTAAACTTTAGTAAATCATGACGAATAACCTTATCGTTCTTTGTGGTGGACATGATCAGCGCACAACCAAGTGTACCCGATCTCCTAGTCCTTCACTTGACTCACATATACATGTGAATAAGGAATTAGTCTTAATTTCCCAAAGATAAAGATTCTCATTCATTATACAATACAGGTTGCATGATTCCAAGTTTCTATCCAACTGAAACTTGGGTGATGAAAATCTTTCCTTATTTGGTAAATTATGACACTACCACAAACGAAAGAATCAAATCCATTTTCCAATATTGTTATCAATGGAATCATATAAACAACAATTTTCACAAATCCCATTGTAAGGATACATAAAATAAATAAAATCAAAAATTTTCCTTTTATTTTAAAATTGCAAAAAAACTTATCCTTACAATGCAAATACATATGAAAACTATGTTGTTATCTATTCCTAAGCAATCTATCATAACTCTTAAGCAGCAGCTCAAAATTCTGATCTTCGAATAATGCGATCGAAATCCATCTTCGCGATCAGTCACATACTCTTATTCTAAGCTTCCTCTCCTTTTTCGATTCTACAAAACATCAAAATGCGACCTAGTCACATCATGTAATAAGAATCTCTAAATAGGAACTTAATAGAGTTAGATAGTGGACTTTACCTAAAGCATAGTCAAATTTTTTACTTTTACCATCCTAGTGAACTTTCAGCTAAATAGGGCAGCTTCGCAACCAATTCCCCTTCTTTTGGCAATAAAAACGTATGGACTCTTTAGTAATGGTACACAGGACTATCTCAGACTTTGCCTTTCTCTTTACCATTTGGTCAACCGGGTTGACTATGGCCGATCCCTTTCCATTAGGAAGAGAAGACTTTTCTGGACTTCCACTGTTTCCATTGTCAATGTCCATGTAAGTTTGGGAAGTAGATATTCCAATCAAATTTGCGTTACCAGTGCTCCAAATCATTGTTGATTCAGCAGCAACAAGCAAATAGGTAAGATCATAAGTGTCATGTCGTGGTCTGTCACATAGTAGTCCTTAATGAACTCACTATATGAATCGGAAAGTGATTGAAGTACCCAGTCAACAGTCAACTTCCTTGAGACTTCGACACACAACTCTCCCAGCTTGTCAATATGAGACTTCATCTCCAAGATGTGAGTACATATAGACACTGCTTGCCAATAGGGATTGAGTGACCTTGAACTATTCAAGAACTTGTGGGTTAGAAAGAATAATTGGAGGAGGTGGAGGAAGTGAAGTATGATTTCCAGTCCCATAAATGCACAACAAAGGGATTAATCTTTCACCTTGATTGCCATTTGGGATATCATCTTCATTAGGAAAGCTTTATCCAAAAGGATAAGGAAGACCATAGTTGTCATAACTAGACATCTATGAGGGAGAAATTCAAGTTTAGTTTATTTAAATCCTTAATATAACACCCAATATGAAATATTAAGGATAGGACCAAACACAATATTTTATAACTTGGAAGAGGGATGCCTTAATCCAAGCTACAAATATTTGCAGGTAGTTAATGACGATTTACCAATTTCCACCATGAAAAAACGAAATTTAACATTAGGTTTTAAATGAATTGAAACTCCTAGATCTTTTGAGATTCATTGAACTATTCAATGGCATGTTTAAATCTCGATTGTGCCCTTCAAGTTTGTGACCGGGATATGAGGATCACAAACAAGGAGTGAATAACCATGCAAATTAACTTAGTACACTTAATGTTACAACCACCTAATCAATGTGTCGGTTAACCACAAACGCTCCATTGATCTATGATTAACATCAAGCTACCCTTTACCACACATTGTCAGTCCCAGATTAGTGTGCCGGTTAACCACACACGCTCCACTAACGACTTAACAAGGTGCAAAGTGCAATTTCATGAGTTAGCACCATATTCACATTTTCCTAACTAACTAAGATTGGGAATTTATAAGTGTTTAGTTACTTAGTATTTATCATTATACTTTTAATGAAGGGAAAATTAATGTCTTGTCCTACCCGTTCGGCTAACGACCCTCCACCAGTCAAGGAAGCGGTGGGTAAGAGTGGACACCCATTAAACTGCCATTTTATAGGCAGTAACCTTATACCCCCTTATAGACCGGCTTCGTGAATGAGGCCTACTAACAGTAAGACTGACTTACTCTTATACATATATATAAATATTAAACCTTTAATATTATAATTGTATAAGGATTGAATTTTAAACTTTTAAAATTCTAAGGGTTGGAATTAAAGTATACATGGGGGTAACTTTACAAATTCCAAAACTTGAGGGCAAGTTTTGAACAATTCAAAAACTTTTGGTTTCCATAACTTATGAGTTTAAAGTAGTTTAATGAAAAAACTCTTCAAGTTCCATAACTTGAGGACAAGTTATGGAAGACTTTAAAAAAATTTTAAAAAAATGAGACTCTTCATTTTCATAACTTATAGAAATTTTATGAGTTTTAAAATTCATAAATGAGACTTTTCATATAACTTGAGGACAAGTTACAAAACCTCATATCATGAACAACTTTTAGATCAATTTGAATCGAAAACCAATTATCATATATTTTTTATATTAATCTAAACTAACTCATAAGAATAAGATAATTCATATCATCAATCTTCAAAAAATTGGCATAAACATATAAACTAATACAAATCTTGAAATTATGACAATTATCTTTCAATCGGATGAGAATCATCATTACCATAACAACAAAATTAAACTTTATGAACAAAATCATTTTGTGGTAATGATCCTAATCCAAAACAGGCCAAAAAACTCGAAATTTTGTTGTCTGGACTGCCAACTTGTCGAGCCCCATACTGGACTCAACGAGTCCAAGGCAAAAGTCATGTTACTCGGCGAGTCACCCAGTAGACTCGGCGAGTTCACTGGGCAGAAGGCAAAAATTTTGATATTTCCACTTTGGAAACTTATAAAACATCAAGTATATTTGAAAACAACCCATGGCTCTGATACCACTGTTCGGTTTTAGTATACTACAACATCCTATGGTGCACATACAACCCTAAATGCCTTGGATCTATGTTTTCTCTAATTATACATGTAATGGTGTTTCTAAAGAATTAAGCCTATAACTAGCATGCAATTGACATAAATAATATGAAATATTAGTTAGGATGACATACCTATTATGTAGCTTGAAACCTTGTTGTATTTGGCCTTAAGAAGCTTAGCACCAATAGTGTGGATGCCTCAAATGGAATCACCATGGACAAAGGTGGCTCTTGAGAGAGAATCTCCATGCACCAAAAACACCTCCATGAGCTCCAAGAACTAGTGTGTACGTTTTTAGCTATAGAGCACATATTTATATGTAGGATTCCAAGGGTCATGGGTATAACCCAAATCCATACCCATGGGTTTTATGTAGCCCAACTCTTTATGTATCCATACATAAACTTAGTCTAACATGGATCATAATGTAACGCCCATGTTTCTGGGCTAGGCATTAATGTTGATGTAATAGTCTAGGTTAACCTTTGTAACCCTTTATGAAATAATAGAAGTGTATTATTTGAGTATTTTGTGTTTTGTGCTTAATTGTGTGTCTTAATTGAATTAAGGATAAAAATAAGCGTCAAAATGAAATGTTAGATAAACCCAATATCTATGAAGGATGTGGTAGTGGTCGTGAAGAGGTTTCTGAATATCTAGAGAATGTTGAAATCCAAGTTATAACGAAGAAGTTATGATCTGTCGAAGTTTCGCGACAGAAGCGACACGACGCTGAATGACGTAAAATATGAATTTAAGATAAAGCGATATTTAGCCTTAGTAATCTAAACGAAAGTTGTAGAGTTCGTTAAACCGAGAGCGTGCATAAAAAGAACGTCTAAATTTGACTTTGTATGAGGAAGTTATGATTTTTCGAAGTTTCGACTTACCGGTATGGAGCCCGAATACTCGAATTTGAGATCGAGTGGTTTCTAGCCGAAACTTTCTAAATGAGAATTGAAGATCTCATCGATAGTAGTCCAACGGTGAAAAGACAGACGAAAACGGACTTCGGATGAAGCAGTTATGAATTTATAACGGAGTTTTCCTGTCCCGGCCTACTAAAAATAATATAGTAAAAATATAATAAAAATAAAATCAAAATTAGCCGACGGAGTCTAAACAAGAGTTGTAGAGCATAATCTCACCTACGCGTCGATATAAAGAACGTCGAAAAGGGAGCTCGTATGCGAAAGTTATGAATTTATGAAGTTCGGGGCGCGAACCCCAATACTGTGTCAGAGTTCACGACGTGAATACAGTGTTCACGACGTGAACTCAGTGATTTGACTTTTCAGAGCCTGTCAGACGCAACCTGTGATGACGCATTCAGTGACGACTAAGTTCACGACGTGAGAACTTAAAATTCACGACGTGAGAGCTGAAAAATAGCCCTATAAATAGAAATCAAGGGTCAGCCGATTTTGGTTGCTCTATCTCTTCTCTCTCACTCCCGATACCCTCTCTAAGCCCTATTTTAACCCCCCGAAGCCCCGGTATCATCCCGAGACCCGAAGCAAGTCCCGAAGCCCCGAAGATCCCGAGAAGTGCAATTCCCAAGCCGAAGCTCTGCCAGCGAGAAGCCAATTTTTGTGAAGATCTTCCAGATCTACTGAAGAATACTACTTCTACAAGCCGTAGTGCTGTCCGATCATCTTCTGATCAAGTGAGTGTGTAGTTACTTTCTTCTAACACATAATTTGAAGTATTTGATACGAAATACGTGTTATGTGTATATATTTATATGTGTGAATGTATATTCACTTTCTTCTATCTCATAGATATAATTTATTCTCTATGAAATACGTGTTATGTGTATGTGTCTCATCTGTTGTTTGGAATATGTATTGAATGAGAATGCTATACAGGTTTTAAACTATGTATAAAAATATATATTTTTATCTACTAATATGTTGGGTAGAACATGGGTAGATAGTTGATGTGTGATAAACAGATGAGAGGCCTCGATGTTGTTGTTGTTGATCTAGTTATCCAGCGGAGTATGGATAATGACCACGGACACTTTCTAGACAGTCATGTGGAACGCTAGCAGGCTCATAACCTGTAGGTGTTGTGAACGATGTGTTCACCGGTGTACTCTATCCCCTTCATGGTTGCCTTAGGACTTTTATTGCTGAGGAAACCCCTCGCGGTAAAGTCCATCCCGATGAAATTCCTAGATTAGGTCCCTTGAGATAGATGTTGTTTTAGGGACGTAAAGTGAGGATAACGGGAATGGGTAATCGGGTTATTGTTGGTTGGTGAAATTAAATATAATTATTTATTGTGGGTTGAAAACCCTATATGCTCACCAGGCTCCCAAGCCTGACCCACTCAGTTTTATTTGCATTACAGGTAGTGGCGCGAGAGCATAAGATGGATGAATCATCAAGTTATTTTGTTTATAGGCCAGTAGTTGCATAGAACTGTTGTAAGGCCTATAATGTGCTGTTTATGCTTTTGGTCTGTATCGGAACATGACATCCCGAGGTTTTGCTATATAATGAAAATACATTTCTTTACCAAATGCTTTGGTAAATATTATTTTATCATATTTTGTTTTGGGAACAAATTCCGTAACTCTTTTAAATCAATGGATTTACTCTGAAACTATTTTAAAAGCATAAATGAAACCGGTCTTTTCTGGCCGTGATTTTGGGGATGTCATACATAAGCCCAACACATATAAATATAACTAATTACCATAATTAGTCCCCATAAATTTAATTAGTCTCTTTTGATCACTAAGCTAATTCTTGATCAATACTAATTAAATCATATGATTTCATATTAATATATTATAACTTATAATATATTAATAAATCATAAATAACCTCTTCTCTCAAAAGTCCATCCTAACAAATTGTCCTGATGATATGCAATCCAAATGGAACCATTAGACCAAGAAGATATTGCATTCATAACACCAACATGTATATATTGTTACACCGCAATGCCTTTTGGTCTTAAAAATACATGTGCGACATATCAAAGATTGGTGAATCGGATCTTCAAAGACAAACTGGGGGACACCATGGAAATTTATGTTGACGACATGGTAGTGAAGTCGATGAAATCCGAAGATCACCTTAGAGACCTCAAGGAAGCGTTTGACATCCTGGACGAGTAAAATATGAAGTTGAACCCACTCAAATGTCACTTTGGAATGAAGTCAGGAGAGTTCCTTAGATACATGGTAACCAAAATAGGGATAGAAGCAAGCCCAGAACAAATAAAAGCAATCATGGAACTAAGATCCCCGTCTTCAACAAAGGACATCCAAAGGCTATCCGGAAGAGTAACAGCACTCAACAAGTTCATTTCAAGATCCTCAGAAAGGTGCAAGCCCTTTTACGATATCTTGAAAAAGAACAAGAAATTTGCACTACTAGAAAAATAGCCTTTTACGACGCGCAATGTGTGTCGCAAAACGCTCAGACGACGCGCAAATGTGTGTCAAGGAATGCCCTGTCATAACGAGAGACGACACACTTTTGCGCGTCGTCTATAGACGACGTGCATTTATGACAGGCATTTATGACGCGCATTTACGACGCACAATGTGTATCAAGGAAGCCCCTGTCATAAAGGAAGATGACACACATTTGCATGTCGTGACCTTACGTCGCATGTTTAGGACACGCATTGCGTATAATTAAAGCCCATGTCATAAACTTCAGCAACCATTTACGATATACATTTACGACGTGTCTTTACGATACTCATTTACGCATAATACAAAAATATGGAAACAAATATATACCAAAATAATCAATTTCATCCATAACATCATGTCCAAAAATTATAATACATTGGTATTAAGAGGATCCGATTGTACATTGTTATTAAGAGGTTTTCCCTGACTATATAACCTAATACTACATTGCTATAAAGGAACACCTTCTTGTTTCTACTTCTTATTGTTATGCTTCTGTTTCCACATGATACCTGTTTTCATCATCAACACATTAGTATTCAGAAAGGCTTCAAGCATCATCAATCTATGTTATAAAATATTAAAATTTAATACACATGTAGTAACATACCTTTTTCCAATAATCCAAGCTTCAATACAGCCCATACCTGTATAAAATATTAAAATTTAATACACATGTAGATTATAAAAGTTAATATGAAATTGTGAAATAGTGCTACTTTCCCCCCCCCCCCAAAAAAAAAAAAGCAACACTTTCTATTCTATTATATTATACTATTTCAGTTAACTTAATATAAACCAAAAAGAATCAAATACAAAATATGAAAGTGAAAGTGAACAAGGGGACATACTTACTTTTAATAAAACACGAAAAGAAAATGGTATTAGACCAACAAAGATTTTCTTTGTTCTTGATACACCTCTACTACCCAGCATATCCTCTCTTGGAACTGTTGTTAGGCGTGTCAAACCCAACAAATAATAGGGGTACAACAGACTCCAAATACACTGCTTTAATGCACTAAAAAGTAGTACAAGGCAAGCAGGGTCGAACCACAGAGACACGGGATAAAAGTCTATACCTCTTTGCGCAAGGTACTTTGGTCACAAAGGGGGGTTTGTTTGCAAAAGTAAATAACTAAATAACAATCTACTTTAAAAGCATGCACAAAATGAAATAGATTTGTAAACAAATTGTAAAAGTGCTTCTGGTTCTAGTTCTCGATGTTGTTGTTCAACTTGATTATGACTTGATGTAATTCATGATTGCTATTCTAAGTTGGTACTGAAAGATATTAACACGCTCTAATACCTCTCGTTTGCCAAATTATCTAACCAAAACACGCTCTTTGACTAGACCTAGCTTTACTAATTCAACCTAAACACGTTCTTCAAACCCTATACAAGAATTTTGAAACTCAATACAAGAATCAATTCAAACTTTACAAATCAAGAACTAGGGTTTATGAAGAAAAATCCGATTTTACCCACTAATGGATGAATTTGACCTACATGATGAATGAAGTGAAGTTAGGAACCAATAGTAACATACCTTGGTGGCTTAATCTCGAATTAATTGAAAGAAAAATTGTGCCCTAGACTAGGGTTTAGAGGTTCGGCCGAGGAGTGATAGAGAAGGGAGAAGAAGCGCACGATCGTGAGGGATAGAGAACTAGAGAGAATTGAGCGTGAGGTAGAGGTAAATCAAAAACGCATGGGCCGTGAGTTTTGAGATGTGCCCAATGCAATTTTTTTTAAGGTCGTGCTCTTTTTTTTGGTTTGAAAAGTTGCGATCAAAAGGCATGGATGATTTTAGCCCATGCGTTTTTGTCCTTGCCCGTGCATTTTTAGCATGGCCCATGCGTTTTTAGAGATAGCACGTGCTAATTTTTTTTTTCCTTTGAAACTTGCGATAGCCACGCATGGTCTAAAATCATGCCATGCGTTTTTGAGTCTTGCCCATGCCAATTTCACATGCCCATGCTTTTCTTTTCTGTTAACAATAAAAAGCACGTTTTTTTTTGTAATTTTTTTTTATTACTTTTAATCTCACAAAAACATTTTTTTTTTAACATGACTCCCTCTCAATCTTTTAGATATATATTTTTGCATGAAACTCTAAATAGACTCAAAAACATTGCAATACAATAAAGTAAATAAAAGAAGAATAGGAAGAAAAATACAACCCGACTTGCCTCTCGGTTAGCCGCCCTTGTTTCAAGTCTTTGGCTCGACTTGGCCCTTGAAATATGTTATTCTTTGAATATTAGGGCTTTCCAACTCAATGAACTTCTTATTACTTCCTCAAATGGGACACTTATCTTGTACCTGACTTTCTTTTTGTTTGGGAACCATACTGGACTTAGACCCTTGATGACAACAATCATCCAATCGAACCCTTTCTTGTACTTGTCTAGTAAGGTGATCAACTCTTCTTTAGTTGATAGGGATGTCGATTTAATGACCGGTTGGGTGTCTTCCTTCTTGGGATATGTATCCTTTAAAGGGTCTGATAGGTTTATCATTTTCGGCTCTTGTGGTTGGTCTACCAGTGAAAGGAGTTTCTCATTGGTAGTAGGTGGCTCAGCCTCTTTTTCGTCAACCTCCAATACATCCTTTACAACTTCCATGTCATCCTTCTCCATTTCTACTTCTTCCTTGACAACCTTCTCCACTTCTACTTCTTCCTCCTCCTCCCGGTCTTCAAATTGCAATCTTGGGTCATCAAAAATTTTCCCATCGTTCAAGGTAATCGCAGAAACGGTATGCCTTGGGTCCTCTTCAGTCTGCGATGGTAATTTGCCTTGAGTTTCCAATATACTCACAGATTGAGCAAGTTGTGCAATTTGTTCCTCTAAGCTTTTGAGGCTAGCTTTGGTTGTTTCCTGGAAGATTTGGGTAGTAGTGGCAATACTTTTCACAATGTCTTCCAAGGACATGCTCGAAGTTTCAGCTTGTTGGGGAGGTGCAGAATATGGTGGTTGGAACTGTGGAATTAGTTGGTATTGGTCATTTCCCCAAGCTTGGTATGGGTTTTGGCATTGGTTGTTTCCCCAAGATTGGTTGTTTTCCCACCATTGATCATGTTGAGGTTGATCATAACTCCATTGATTTGGCCAGTAGTAGCTTCCCCTTTCCTGCACTTCTTCCCATTCCCTTTGTAAATATGGACACATGTTGGTGTCATGTCCATTTTCAGTGCAAAAATCACAAGGAATAGGTGTGGGCTGCATACTTTGGTCATTTTCAATCATCATAACAATCTGGGCTAGCTCAGAAAGTTGGTCTTTAATGTAAGGATTGTTCATCTCCGAGCCACACTTTTTGTTTTTTTTTTATTGTTTTTTTTCGTTTTTTTTTATAGAGATGTACCTGCTCACAAAAATCTTGGTATAAACAATTAGTAACACCGTGTCCCCGGCAACGGCGCCAATTTGTTAGGCGTGTCAAACCCAACAAATAATAGGGGTACAACAGGCTCCAAATACACTGCTTTAATGCACTAAAAAGTAGTACAAGGCAAGCAGGGTCGAACCACAGAGACACGGGATAAAAGTCTATACCTCTTTGCGCAAGGTACTTTGGTCACAAAGGGGGGTTTGTTTGCAAAAGTAAATAACTAAATAACAATCTACTTTAAAAGCATGCACAAAATGAAATAGATTTGTAAACAAATTGTAAAAGTGCTTCTGGTTCTAGTTCTCGATGTTGTTGTTCAACTTGATTATGACTTGATGTAATTCATGATTGCTATTCTAAGTTGGTACTGAAAGATATTAACACGCTCTAATACCTCTCGTTTGCCAAATTATCTAACCAAAACACGCTCTTTGACTAGACCTAGCTTTACTAATTCAACCTAAACACGCTCTTAGATTGCATTGAAAAACTGCATTAAGTTTTGTACAAGCTTCCCAACAATGTTCATTTCTTCTCATACGCTCGGAAGTGTGAAAACATGTGATATATGTTTTACAATAAGAAAACTTATTGCTTGTTACCAATTATTAACTCAATAGAACGATTAGGTGCCCTAAAAGTTAATTAACTGCACAAAAATTCAATTCATGAAAGTGGCCAATCAAACACAAATCAAATTTAAGGGTTCTAGTTTAAACAAAAACATAATCACTAGAATAGAATCACAAATCAAACATCAAATCATATGCTTCAAGTCAAGCAATCAACATGTTTTGAACAAGAACTAGAAACTAGGGTTTCTTAGCCACACATGGCTAAGAACAAATCAAACAAGAAAAATGATGGAATTGAAATGTTTAATGCTTACTAAAATGAAATCAAAAATGTTTGCAATGATTTTGTCTTCTCAAAAGCTCCAAGAAATCTCCCGAAATTGCCCTAGATCGCCAGAAACTGCTCCCAAAACCGTTCTCTCTTCAAATGACGTCTTCTCCTATCTTTTTTTAAAGTTCATGTGCATGCCATGAGGCCATGCGTTTTTGGCATGGCCATGCCTTTTGCCCATGTGTTTTTGGCATGGCCATTTGTCTTGACCATGTGTTTTTGGCATGGCCCATGCTTTTTGCTAAAATTCCAAAAAGTATTCACTGTTGACTCCATCTTCAATCTAGCTTCACCACGAGTCATGTTGCTCAAATATGAGATGATAAAGGACAAACACGACCCGTGTCAGTATGACAAGAACCGCATTTCAAACGTAGTCCTTTGCTATGATGATAATGCGACAATGACTCGGGTTATGTCTTCATGATTTCCTCCATGGAATGATCGGTTCATCTTCTCTGCATGCTCCAAAGCTCCAAGAATCCAAGCTCCATGCATCCATGCATCCAAGCTCACGTTCCATGCTCCATAATGCCTGCAAAATAAATCAAAAATAGTGAAGTACCAGGCATTCTTAATGAAATATGCAATTGCCCTAATAATCAACTAAATGCAAGAATTATGAAGTAGAATGCTATAAAAAGACGGAAATAAACATGCAAAATAGGTGCATAAAATGCACCTATCAAACCTCCCCAAGCTTAGACCTTTCTTGTCCTCAAGAAAGAACAAAATTGAGAATCGACCTAGAGAAGACGATAGGTGACTAAAAAGAAACTAAGATGAAAAGAATGGAAGGAACGAAAAGGGCTAAATGGAATTAAGAGTGCATGCATGCAATAAAAGAAGAACTAATGAAAATAACTTATGTACAAAAAGATTTTTTTTTCAAACATTAATGCAATAAACAAAACAAAACGAACATATTCAATCCAATTAACCTCATTATGTCATACAGTCGAAGGTGTACCTGTCGGGCCTTGAGATAACTCGACATTAACCCCACAAAGATATATAACATGTAAAACAAGGTTTTTAGCCATTCCCTAACGCAACTCAACAAAATCAAAAGTTACAACAGTTGTTCACTTTTACAGGTATTGGGTTAGCACATGGAACAAATTATGGTCTTACTTTTGTGAAAACATGTGATGCAAAATATGCTCAATCATTTTCATTTTACAAAGCATAATAATGACCGACTCCAGCTATTTGTTGACTAACAACAATCTTTTTCTAAAAATTATTTTCTAAAAATTCCCTAATACTTACCTGTAACGCCCGGGTTTCGGGGCTAAGCATTTTTAGACGATGTAATAGTCTAGGTCAACTATTGTAACTCTTTTGATGTAATAAAAATGAAATATTTGAGTATTTTGTGAATTTATGTGCTTATTATTTAATTATAAATGTATAATTAATAAAGAATAAAAATAAGTGTCAAAATTAAAATATGAGATAAGCCTGATATCTTTACATAAAGTTGTAGTGGTCAAAACAAGGATTCCGGAGATATAAAGAACGCCGAAATCCGAGTTATAACGAAGAAGTTATGACCCGACGAAGTTTCACGACGGAACCGGCACGATACCGGGAAGCGTGAATAGTGAATTTATGATAAAGCGAGTTTTTAGCCGACACGACCTAAACGAGAATCGAAGAGCTCTTTAATTGTGGCGTAACAATAAAAAGACAGACGAAAACGGACGTCGGATGAAGAAGTTATGAATTTTTAACGGACCAATCCTGTCCCGGCCTGTTAAAAATATAACTTTTAAAATAAATTCAAAATTAGCCAACGGAGTCTAAACGAAAGTTGTAGATTACGTTCCCGCCTTCGCGTGGATATAAATAACGTCAAAAACGGAGCTCGTATGCGAGAGTTATGATTTTTCTAAGACGGGAGGCCGATACGCGATATTGGGTGACGTGGCACCACCAGAAATTGGACATGTGGCACCACCAGAAATTGGACACATGGCACCACCAGAATTTGGACAAGTGGCACCACCAGAAGGCCACCACATGCCCCAACTCACTATAAATAGAAGTGTCGGGTTCTCTCATTTCTTACACCTTTCCTCTTCCACTTTCTCTCTCTAAACTCTCTCTCTAAGCTCCCTTGAGCCCCTAAAGTCTAGGTAAACCCCCTAGCACCCGAAGGAAGTCCCGAGGCTCCTGGAGTCCCGAGAAAAGAACCTTTCGGCTCGGAAACGCTGCTCCAGCGAAGTCCGGTTTTGAGAAAAACCCGCTGTAAGTAAGGTACGCCTACGAAATTTTTAATATAACTTTTAAATAATTATAGTAATGTTATTAGGTCCTTAAAATAATTATTTGGGCTATTATTATTTATATATTGGGTGTTATTTAACGCTTGTATAATAATAATAATAGCCAGACTATTAATTAGTCGCGGTTAACGTTAAAACTAAACGCTAGTGATATTAATACTAGGAAAAATTGTTTTGAGATAACGGAGTGCTGTTCGAGTACCGAGTCACCACCTAATCAGGTGAGTGCATAGTTACTTTCATCTTACACATAGATATGAATTATTTTATATTAATTACGTGTTATGTGTGCATATTATCTGAATACTTGCTGCCTATGCTGATGAAAGATTTTTATACATGTTTTAAATAATTTAAACTGTATATGTATTTTATATCTACAAAAATGTTGGGGTAAAACATGGGTAGATGTAATAAGACGATGTGTGATAAAATGATGAGAGGCCTCGATGATGTTGTTGTTGATTCTGTCATCTAGCGGAGTATGGATGACGACCACGGACTCTTCTAGACCGTCCAGTGGAACGCTAGCAGGCTCGCAACCTGTAGGTGTTTGTGAACGATGTGTTCACCGGTGTACTCTATCCCCCTCATGGTTGCCTTTAGGACATTTATTGCTGAGGAAACCCCTTGGCAGTAGTGTCCATCCCGATATTGATACTTAGTCTAGGTCCCTTATGATAGGTGTTTTAGGGACGTAATGTGAGGATAACGGGAACGGGTAATCGGGTTATTGTTGATTGATGAAATTAATAAACTTATTTATTGTGGGTTGAAAACCCTATGTGCTCACCAGGCTCCCAAGCCTGACCCACTCAGATTCTTGTATTACAGGTAGTGGCGCACGAGCATAGATATGATGTTTGGGATGAGAGATTATGAATAAATGTAGTAAGGCTTTATTGTACTGTTTATGCTTTTGATCTGTATCGAACATGACATCCCGAGGTTTATAATGAAATACATTTCTACGGAAATGCTTTGATAAATCTTTATCATATTTTATTTTGGGAACAAATTCTGCAACACTTTTATTTAAAATGTTACTCTGATTTTTAAACAAAGCATAAACAAAATCGGTCTTTTCTGGCCGTGAAAATGGGGATGTCACAGTTGGTATCAGAGCATTAGTTTAAGCGAACTAGGAATTTGTAGGATTTCCAGACTTAAACTTAGAATGCTAAGCGATGATTGTGAGGTGTGAGCACTAGCTTATTTTAGGAATTGTGCCTAAAATGCTTTTATGTGCTAAATGATTTATGCCTTATATGCTGTTATTTGTTCGGATCTATGTTCTGTTGCCGACCGGATCTGGAAACCTTATGTGTTTAGGATTCTAAACGTTCGACTACGATATTAGAACTAACATGTAAACGTTTCGGAGAGATAAGGATGATTTAAACGTCTATCCCGAATAAAGATCTAAATTCACCTTATTCGGTCTATAGATCAAAATGGCAAGAACCCGCAGTGGAGCTGGAAACGCAAACGAAAACAGGAATCGACCACCTGTAATTGAGCAAATACCTGTTGTAGCTGCAGCACCTGAGCCAGTAACGATGGCTGGTGTACAATTGATGATTCAGGCGATGTTGGATAATCAGATGGAAGAAACTAGACGTCTGCTTCGACAAAATCGTGAAGAACTTTCAATCCAAGTTGAAGAGCCCGAAGTGAATGGAGGGCCATCGGAAGGTGGAAACTTCAGTGGTACCGTTGGTCAAGACAACCCACAAATTGTTAGACAAGGCAATCGTAATGGAGGAAATGATGGAAGAGGATGTAAATACAAGGATTTTATGGCGTCTAAGCCACCGTGTCTATCCGGAAGCCCGACGCCAGTGCAAATTATGGATTGGATCTCCGAAATGGAGACAATGTTTGAAAGTTGCGAATGCAGGAACAGGCAGAAGACCGCTCTTGCGATCCCGTTGTTGAAATCTGGCGTGTTGAGTTGGTGGAAGCTGTTAGCTGACTCTATGCCCAAGGGAGAAGCGAGTAAAATGTCTTGGGAAGATTTTGTGGAACAACTGAAACTGAAATACTGCTCAGAGCAGGACCTACTGGAAATCAATAACGAGTTTCAGAATTTGAAGAAGGGAAAGATGAGCGTTGCTGAATACGCTGCAAGTTTCACGGAGAAAATGAAGCTTATCCCATACCTAGTTCCAACAGAACTCTCAAAGGTCAATAAGTTTGCCCTTGGACTACCAGCGGACTATGGTCCAATGGTTAAGCAAGCAACCACGTTGAAAGCCGCCATCTGGGCTGCCAGAAATGTTGAGACCCAGATCAGGGAGAAAGGTCTGGAAAGGTCAGAGGTTGGTGAGAAGAGGAAGTTTGACGGACCCTCGGGGTCCAGCAAAAAGGGTAAATTCTCAAAGTCTAGTTCGAAAGGAGGTGGAGGAGGCGAAGTGAAGTGGTGTGACAAGTGCAAGAAGAAGCACTCTGGGAAGTGCGACGGAGGGGTCACTTGTTTCAAATGTGGGAAGCCTGGGCACTATGCCAATGAATGCACATTCACTAAGAAGGTCTGTTATGAGTGCAACGAGGAGGGGCACATTTCGAGGGACTGCCCGAAGAAGAAGGAAGCAGGAAGACCCAACATTCCACCAAAGCCGAAGGCTAGAGCCTTCCAGATGACACTGGAAGCTGCTAAGGAAGAAGCTGATGTCGCTTCAGGTACCTTTCTCGTAAACAAATTGCATGCCCAAATTTTATTTGATTCTGGAGCCAACTACTCCTTTATTTTGCATGAATTTGGTAGAAAGCTAGCTTTGCCTGTCGATAGACTAGATAATGCCTTATTAGTCGAAGTCGCTAGTGGCAAGTTTGTACCTGTTAGCCATCGTATGAAAAACATCTTAATTGATTTGAACGGGAATAAGTTTCACGAGGAATTATTGACTATCGAACTTAATGGTTTCGACATCGTGTTGGGAATGGATTGGCTTAGCACCAATGATGCGGAAATACTGTGCAAAAAGAAGATCGTAAAAGTAAACCCGCCTGGGAAAGAGTCGTTTATGGTGTATGGGGACAAACGCAGGGTAAATTCTGGAATCATTTCTCTAATGAAAGCCAGAAAATGTTTGACCAAGGGATGTACATCATATTTAGCATTCGTGATCGATGCTAAGAAGGAAAAGAAGGTGATACAGAGCATTCCTGTCGTGTGTGATTATCCGGAAGTATTTCCCGAAGATCTTCCCGGATTACCGCCTGATCGACAAGTAGAATTCCGTATTGACTTGTTACCAGGAACGACACCAATAGCAAAAGCACCTTACCGATTAGCACCGACGGAGATGAAGGAGCTGATGATGCAACTTCAGGAGTTATTGGACAAAGGTTTCATTAGACCTAGTTCATCACCCTGGGGAGCTCCGGTGTTATTCGTGAAAAAGAAAGATGGAAGTATGAGAATGTGTATTGATTATAGAGAGCTGAACAAGGCAACAATAAAGAATAGATATCCGTTGCCAAGGATTGATGACCTGTTCGATCAACTGCAAGGTTCAAGTTATTTTTCAAAGATCGACCTAAGGTCAGGATATCATCAGCTGAAGGTAAGAGAGCAAGATATAGAGAAGACTGCATTCAGAACACGATATGGACACTACGAGTTTTTGGTTATGTCGTTTGGACTAACCAATGCTCCAGCAGCATTCATGGATTTAATGAACAGGGTTTGTAATCCATTTCTTGATAAATATGTGATAGTGTTCATAGATGACATTCTGATTTACTCAAAAAGCCCAGAAGAGCATGGTAGACACTTGCGGGAAGTGTTAGAAGTCTTGAAGAAGGAGAAGCTGTATGCTAAATTCTCCAAATGTGATTTTTGGATTCGAGAAGTCCAATTCTTGGGTCACGTGGTCAACCAAGAAGGGATAATGGTCGATCCAGCAAAGATTGAAGCGGTAATGAAGTGGGAACAACCAAAAAGTCCCACGGAGATCCGAAGCTTTTTGGGATTAGCCGGATATTACCGAAGGTTTATCCAAGGATTTTCTTCAATCGCTAGTCCATTAACAGCGTTAACCCACAAAGGAGCTACCTATGCTTGGAGTGATAAGCATAAAGAAGCATTCGAGAAGCTAAAGAAGAAACTATGCGAGGCACCGATACTTTCTCTACCCAATGGAGTTGAAGACTTCGCTGTTTATAGCGATGCGTCTGGTGTTGGGTTGGGTTGTGTTTTGACCCAAAGAGAAAAGGTGATCGCATATGCGTCTCGACAGTTGAAGGAACATGAAAAGAACTACCCGACTCATGACTTGGAGTTGGCGGCGGTAGTTTTCGCTCTAAAAATATGGAGGCATTACCTCTATGGCACGAAGTGCAAACTTTTCACCGATCATAAGAGTCTCCAATATCTCTTTAATCAGAAAGAATTGAACATGAGGCAACGACGCTCGCTAGAATTACTCAAGGACTATGACTGTGAGATACTTTACCACCCCGGTAAAGCAAACGTTGTCGCTGATGCTCTCAGTCGAAAAGTCAACCTTGAAAGAAAAAGGCCAAGAGCGTTGAGAATAGAAATTGTCTCGACCATTGTGGAAAGTATCAGGGAAGCTCAAGAAGAAGCTTCAGAGAAGAGTGACCGAAAAGAAGAACGTTTGGGAAAAACATTAGTGTTCGGTACAAACAGTCAAGGACTAAAGGTATTCCAAGATCGGATTTGGGTACCTAAGACTAGAGGAATAAGAGATCTTCTGATGGAAGAAGCTCACAAGACCATGTACTCGATTCATCCCGGTAGCACTAAAATGTATAGGGACCTAAAACCCTACTACTGGTGGCCGACGATGAAGCTCGACGTTGCGAAATATGTGGCCGAGTGTGTAACTTGTGCAAGAGTTAAGGCCCAACATCAGAAACCATATGGGAGTTTAGAACCCTTACCTATACCCATGGGTAAATGGGAAGACATCACCATGGATTTTGTGACTAAACTACCCAGGACGAAGAACGGTCACGACATGATTTGGGTGGTCGTGGATTGTTTCACAAAGAGTGCACACTTCATAGCTGCCAATGAAAGGTGGTGTATGGATAAGCTTGCAAATGCTTACGTGAAGGAAATTGTGAGACTTCACGGTGTTCCTCTAACAATTGTATCGGATCGTGATAGTCGTTTCACGTCAAGGTTTTGGAGAAGTCTACAAGAGGAATTGGGTACGAAGTTATGTCTGAGTACAGCTTACCATCCGCAGACTGATGGTCAGAGTGAAAGAACGATTCAAACGCTTGAAGATATGTTGAGAGCATGTACCCTCGAGTTCCAAGGTAACTGGGATGAGCACTTACCTTTGGTAGAATTTTCCTACAACAACAGTTTCCACTCGAGCATCAAGATGGCACCTTATCAACCTTTGTACGGACAAAAGTGTCGTACGCCTTCTTGTTGGCTTGAGGCTGGAGAAAAGCAGTTTATGGGCCCCGAGATAATCCATGAGACTGCTGAGAAACTGAAGGTGATAAAGGAAAGGATGTTAGCAGCTCAGGATCGTCAGAAGAGCTATGCTGACAAGAAAAGACGACCGATGACCTTCGAAGTTGGGGATTCCGTTTTGCTTAAAGTCTCACCGTGGAAAGGACTTATACGATTCGGGAAACGAGGAAAGCTGAGTCCAAGGTTTATTGGACCGTTCAAAGTTCTTCAGAAGATTGGGAACCAAGCTTACAAGCTGGAATTGCCCGAAGAACTCGATGGTATTCATAACACCTTCCATGTATGTTATCTGAGGAAATTCACGGGAGAAGTTCCCGACATAATTCCGATCTCGGAGTTAAGAATGGATGAGAATAAGAGGCTAATCGAAGAGCCCGAGGCAATTGTTGACCGTAAGATTAAGAAGTTACGACGCAAGATGGTCGACTTAGTGCTAGTCCGATGGAAACATTCGAATGGGCCGAATCTCACTTGGGAAACAGAGGATGACATGATGAGTCGTTATCCGCATCTGTTTGCTGACGCATGATTCCGGGACGGAATCATCCTAAGGGGGAGAGAATTGTAACGCCCGGGTTTCGGGGCTAAGCATTTTTAGACGATGTAATAGTCTAGGTCAACTATTGTAACTCTTTTGATGTAATAAAAATGAAATATTTGAGTATTTTGTGAATTTATGTGCTTATTATTTAATTATAAATGTATAATTAATAAAGAATAAAAATAAGTGTCAAAATTAAAATATGAGATAAGCCTGATATCTTTACATAAAGTTGTAGTGGTCAAAACAAGGATTCCGGAGATATAAAGAACGCCGAAATCCGAGTTATAACGAAGAAGTTATGACCCGACGAAGTTTCACGACGGAACCGGCACGATACCGGGAAGCGTGAATAGTGAATTTATGATAAAGCGAGTTTTTAGCCGACACGACCTAAACGAGAATCGAAGAGCTCTTTAATTGTGGCGTAACAATAAAAAGACAGACGAAAACGGACGTCGGATGAAGAAGTTATGAATTTTTAACGGACCAATCCTGTCCCGGCCTGTTAAAAATATAACTTTTAAAATAAATTCAAAATTAGCCAACGGAGTCTAAACGAAAGTTGTAGATTACGTTCCCGCCTTCGCGTGGATATAAATAACGTCAAAAACGGAGCTCGTATGCGAGAGTTATGATTTTTCTAAGACGGGAGGCCGATACGCGATATTGGGTGACGTGGCACCACCAGAAATTGGACATGTGGCACCACCAGAAATTGGACACATGGCACCACCAGAATTTGGACAAGTGGCACCACCAGAAGGCCACCACATGCCCCAACTCACTATAAATAGAAGTGTCGGGTTCTCTCATTTCTTACACCTTTCCTCTTCCACTTTCTCTCTCTAAACTCTCTCTCTAAGCTCCCTTGAGCCCCTAAAGTCTAGGTAAACCCCCTAGCACCCGAAGGAAGTCCCGAGGCTCCTGGAGTCCCGAGAAAAGAACCTTTCGGCTCGGAAATGCTGCTCCAGCGAAGTCCGGTTTTGAGAAAAACCCGCTGTAAGTAAGGTACGCCTACGAAATTTTTAATATAACTTTTAAATAATTATAGTAATGTTATTAGGTCCTTAAAATAATTATTTGGGCTATTATTATTTATATATTGGGTGTTATTTAACGCTTGTATAATAATAATAATAGCCAGACTATTAATTAGTCGCGGTTAACGTTAAAACTAAACGCTAGTGATATTAATACTAGGAAAAATTGTTTTGAGATAACGGAGTGCTGTTCGAGTACCGAGTCACCACCTAATCAGGTGAGTGCATAGTTACTTTCATCTTACACATAGATATGAATTATTTTATATTAATTACGTGCTATGTGTGCATATTATCTGAATATTTGCTGCCTATGCTGATGAAAGATTTTTATACATGTTTTAAATAATTTAAACTGTATATGTATTTTATATCTACAAAAATGTTGGGGTAAAACATGGGTAGATGTAATAAGACGATGTGTGATAAAATGATGAGAGGCCTCGATGATGTTGTTGTTGATTCTGTCATCTAGCGGAGTATGGATGACGACCACGGACTCTTCTAGACCGTCCAGTGGAACGCTAGCAGGCTCGCAACCTGTAGGTGTTTGTGAACGATGTGTTCACCGGTGTACTCTATCTCCCTCATGGTTGCCTTTAGGACATTTATTGCTGAGGAAACCCCTTGGCAGTAGTGTCCATCCCGATATTGATCCTTAGTCTAGGTCCCTTATGATAGGTGTTTTAGGGACGTAATGTGAGGATAACGGGAACGGGTAATCGGGTTATTGTTGATTGATGAAATTAATAAACTTATTTATTGTGGGTTGAAAACCCTATGTGCTCACCAGGCTCCCAAGCCTGACCCACTCAGATTCTTGTATTACAGGTAGTGGCGCACGAGCATAGATATGATGTTTGGGATGAGAGATTATGAATAAATGTAGTAAGGCTTTATTGTACTGTTTATGCTTTTGATCTGTATCGAACATGACATCCCGAGGTTTATAATGAAATACATTTCTACGGAAATGCTTTGATAAATCTTTATCATATTTTATTTTGGGAACAAATTCCGCAACACTTTTATTTAAAATGTTACTCTGATTTTTAAACAAAGCATAAACAAAATCGGTCTTTTCTGGCCGTGAAAATGGGGATGTCACATTACCCATATTAGTTACATGTTTCAAACCACTTACACCAGTCAAAGTAGTTTACAGCCAGTCTAGTCCAAAGGAATCTTTTGGCAGCCAAGCATTTTTCCTAAACATATTATTCAATTAAACTATAAACATAAATATATACCAACTATCTAATTATATTTTCCTACAATTAAAGCTCATGGCTTTCTTTGAAATCCATGTAGCAGACTTCCAACCAACACATCCAGACCAGATGACCTTGGTGTGCTAGATTTAAAGAGATCCTTCGGGTTTACTTGCCCGAACCTCAAAGGCCACAGATTAGCTTTATTTGAATATCTAAACCTATTTATATTATTTTTGTTTTTATTAAGTTCATGACTTTCTATGGAACCTGTGTAGCGAACTTTCAACCCAATCAGTCCCAAACAATACAGCTTTAGGCAATTAGGTGTAGAACACCCCTCGGGGTTTACTGATTCAAGTCCCAAAGGTCACATATTAACTTAATAATTTATTATTATTATTATTATTATTATTATTATTATTATTATTTTATTTTTATCTTGTTTTCCAGGTTTATTTCCTTATATTTTCGTATTGACTCTTTTAGGGGGACTGATGTAAACGCGCAAAGACCCGTAAGTATAGTTGGAAACAATGTCCCCAAGCAGGGTATTTAGAAGGGAATAGGTAGAAAAGACTTTTTAGAGCACTGGAGAATTCGAGTCACTAAAATTTTATATTCATTTTATGGCTCTTTTGAATTTGAAGTTTGGATATGAGTGAGCACTTACTAATCATAAGACCGGTTGTGTGTTCCAAGGGCTAACATATACCTGTCTTTATGCTTCGGTGTTAATAACCTTATCATTTTTTGTTTTGCACGAGTAGCTTCGGGAGACGTGTTCGTGTGAGATTAGGTTGCTTCAATATTTTTTATGAAAAACGAACAAGTTCTAATCTCAAGCTACGACTAATTTACCACTTCAACTTATTCAAGAAGATTAGGTTTCTTTAGATTGATTTTTTTTTTGAATGCTTTTAAATGAATGCATGAAAAGAAAATAAAAATAAGAAAAGTAAAATCTTTTTGGATTTTTTTTTGATGAAATGCATGTAGAAACTAGAACCTAATGTACAAAGACCCCTCCCCAAGCTTAAGATTTAGCATCGTCCTCGATGCTCGGAGAGGGTAGGGCAACCTACTAAGACAGGAATGTATAACTATATAAAACATATGAACGGATTCTCAACAATTCTAGTCAAATAATCTTAGAATTCATGCATCAAACTTGAGATATGGAAGGAATGTACCATTCAAATACTTGAATTTGTGATGTGTGCTTGACTTTTTCACTTCATCTTCAACCTCAAGAAAGCTTGAACTCTTCAATGTTGGAATGCCCAATTGGATGAAAGCTTCCAAGTTTCCTTCCCAAAAGCACCTCCCCAAGCTTGTTCTTCAAACCCTATACAAGAATTTTGAAACTCAATACAAGAATCAATTCAAACTTTACAAATCAAGAACTAGGGTTTATGAAGAAAAATCCGATTTTACCCACTAATGGATGAATTTTACCTACATGATGAATGAAGTGAAGTTAGGAACCAATAGTAACATACCTTGGTGGCTTAATCTCGGATTAATTGAAAGAAAAATTGTGCCCTAGACTAGGGTTTAGAGGTTCGGCCGAGGAGTGATAGAGAAGGGAGAAGAAGCGCACGATCGTGAGGGATAGAGAACTAGAGAGAATTGAGCGTGAGGTAGAGGTAAATCAAAAACGCATGGGCCGTGATTTTTGAGATGTGCCCATGTAATTTTTTTTAAGGTCGTGCTCTTTTTTTTGGTTTGAAAAGTTGCGATCAAAAGGCATGGATGATTTCAGCCCATGCGTTTTTGTCCTTGCCCGTGCATTTTTAGCATGGCCCATGCGTTTTTAGAGATAGCCTGTCCTAATTTTTTTTTTCCTTTGAAACTTGCGATAGCCACGCATGGTCTAAAATCAGGCCATGCGTTTTTGAGTCTTGCCCATGCCAATTTCACATGCCCATGCTTTTCTTTTCTGTTAACAATAAAAAGCACGTTTTTTTTTGTAATTTTTTTTTATTACTTTTAATCTCACAAAAACATTTTTTTAACATGACTCCCTCTCAATCTTTTAGATATATATTTTTGCATGAAACTCTAAATAGACTCAAAAACATTGCAACACAATAAAGTAAATAAAAGAAGAATAGGAAGAAAAATACTCCCCGAGTTGCCTCTCGGTTAGCCGCCCTTGTTTCAAGTCTTTGGCTCGACTTGGCCCTTGAAATATGTTATTCTTTGAATATTAGGGCTTTCCAACTCAATGAACTTCTTATTACTTCCTCAAATGGGACACTTATCTTGTACCTGACTTTCTTTTTGTTTGGGAACCATACTGGACTTAGACCCTTGATGACAACAATCATCCAACCGAACCCTTTCTTGTACTTGTCTAGTAAGGTGATCAACTCTTCTTTAGTTGATAGGGATGTCGATTTAATGACCGGTTGGGTGTCTTCCTTCTTGGGATATGTATCCTTTAAAGGGTCTGATAGGTTTATCATTTTCGGCTCTTGTGGTTGGTCTACCAGTGAAAGGAGTTTCTCATTGGTAGTAGGTGTCTCAGCCTCTTTTTCGTCAACCTCCAATACATCCTTTACAACTTCCATGTCATCCTTCTCCATTTCTACTTCTTCCTTGACAACCTTCTCCACTTCTACTTCTTCCTCCTCCTCCCGGTCTTCATTGCAATCTTGGGTCATCAAAAATTTTCCCATCGTTCAAGGTAATCGCAGAAACGGTATGCCTTGGGTCCTCTTCAGTCTGCGATGGTAATTTGCCTTGAGTTTCCAATATACTCACAGATTGAGCAAGTTGTGCAATTTGTTCCTCTAAGCTTTTGAGGCTAGCTTTGGTTGTTTCCTGGAAGATTTGGGTAGTAGTGGCAATACTTTTCACAATGTCTTCCAAGGACATGCTCGAAGTTTCAGCTTGTTGGGGAGGTGCAGAATATGGTGGTTGGAACTGTGGAATTAGTTGGTATTGGTCATTTCCCCAAGCTTGGTATGGGTTTTGGCATTGGTTGTTTCCCCAAGCTTGGTTGTTTTCCCACCATTGATCATGTTGAGGTTGATCATAACTCCATTGATTTGGCCAGTAGTAGCTTCCCCTTTCCTGCACTTCTTCCCATTCCCTTTGTAAATATGGACACATGTTGGTGTCATGTCCATTTTCAGTGCAAAAATCACAAGGAATAGGTGTGGGCTGCATACTTTGGTCATTTTCAATCATCATAACAATCTGGGCTAGCTCAGAAAGTTGGTCTTTAATGTAAGGATTGTTCATCTCCGAGCCACACTTTTTGTTTTTTTTTATTGTTTTTTTTTCGTTTTTTTTTTTTTTTGATAGAGATGTACCTGCTCACAAAAATCTTGGTATAAACAATTAGTAACACCGTGTCCCCGGCAACGGCGCCAATTTGTTAGGCGTGTCAAACCCAACAAATAATAGGGGTACAACAGGCTCCAAATACACTGCTTTAATGCACTAAAAAGTAGTACAAGGCAAGCAGGGTCGAACCACAGAGACACGGGATAAAAGTCTATACCTCTTTGCGCAAGGTACTTTGGTCACAAAGGGGGGTTTGTTTGCAAAAGTAAATAACTAAATAACAATCTACTTTAAAAGCATGCACAAAATGAAATAGATTTGTAAACAAATTGTAAAAGTGCTTCTGGTTCTAGTTCTCAATGTTGTTGTTCAACTTGATTATGACTTGATGTAATTCATGATTGCTATTCTAAGTTGGTACTGAAAGATATTAACACGCTCTAATACCTCTCGTTTGCCAAATTATCTAACCAAAACACGCTCTTTGACTAGACCTAGCTTTACTAATTCAACCTAAACACGCTCTTAGATTGCATTGAAAAACTGCATTAAGTTTTGTACAAGCTTCCCAACAATGTTTATTTCTTCTCATACGCTCGGAAGTGTGAAAACATGTGATATATGTTTTACAATAAGAAAACTTATTGCTTGTTACCAATTATTAACTCAATAGAACGATTAGGTGCCCTAAAAGTTAATTAACTGCACAAAAATTCAATTCATGAAAGTGGCCAATCAAACACAAATCAAATTTAAGGGTTCTAGTTTAAACAAAAACATAATCACTAGAATAGAATCACAAATCAAACATCAAATCATATGCTTCAAGTCAAGCAATCAACATGTTTTGAACAAGAACTAGAAACTAGGGTTTCTTAGCCACACATGGCTAAGAACAAATCAAACAAGAAAAATGATGGAATTGAAATGTTTAATGCTTACTAAAATGAAATCAAAAATGTTTGCAATGATTTTGTCTTCTCAAAAGCTCCAAGAAATCTCCTAAAATTGCCCTAGATCGCCAGAAACTGCTCCCAAAACCGTTCTCTCTTCAAATGACGTCTTCTCCTGTCTTTTATTAAAGTTCACGTGCATGCCATGAGGTCATGCGTTTTTGGCATGGCCATGCCTTTTGCCCATGTGTTTTTGGCATGGCCATTTGTCTTGACCATGTGTTTTTGGCATGGCCCATGCTTTTTGCTAAAATTCCAAAAAGTCTTCATTGTTGACTCCATCTTCAATCTAGCTTCACCACGAGTCATGTTGCTCAAATATGAGATGATAAATGACAAACACGACCCGTGTCAGTGTGACAAGAACCGCATTTCAAACGTAGTCCTTTGCTATGATGATAATGCGACAATGACTCGGGTTATGTCTTCATGCTTTCCTCCATGGAATGACCGGTTCATCTTCTCTGCATGCTCCAAAGCTCCAAGAATCCAAGCTCCATGTATCCATGCATCCAAGCTCCACGTTCCATGCTCCATAATGCCTGCAAAATAAATCAAAAATAGTGAAGTACCAGGCATTCTTAATGAAATATGCAATTGCCCTAATAATCAACTAAATGCAAGAATTATGAAGTAGAATGCTATAAAAAGACGGAAATAAACATGCAAAATAGGTGCATAAAATGCACCTATCAACTGTCCTCTTCACTTCAACCTAATTCAAGACCACATCAAAAAAAGCAAAGGAAGTATGTTCTAAATACCAATTAGAGAGAGAAATTTCAATCAATTTACCCAATACTGGATCTGTTTGGGATATATTTTATCTCCAAATGGATACAATGTTATCACTTAGCTAAATATAAAACAAGCCAAATGGAAAAAAAAGGTGATGGTGGGTCAGCCCTACTCGTCCTAAAATCTACCCATTTTGTGACCCTAATATATGTCATTTCATATAATATAATCATGAAAAGGTATCTTACTGGTCTGCCATCTATGACATGATCTTGCTCCAACACTTTATCTGCATCAGCAGGATCAACAAATGTTACAAACCCAAATCCACATGGTCTCCCAGAAATTTTATCCATCATTATCACAGAATCCATAAGTTCCCCATAATGGTTGAAGTTACTGCTAAAGGATTATGGATATGAGAAACAGAACATATATTGATTAGTTATGGAGAAATTTCTTCAGTTATTAAAGGAAGAATTATATGACATAAACATGTCAACATGATATACTAAAGAAGAGTATCATCAAGAAATTAAGTTGCATTAACATACCTTCTGAAGTCTCCCAAGCAATTCCTCCAACAAAAAGTTTTCTACCTGATGTTAACTTTAGAAAATTTAGAAGTTAACTTTCAAACTCATAACACAATGGCCATCTTTTTCATATTTTGGGCGAACATTAGAAATTAGAGAACTAGTCATGAATTCATGATAATGTAATAAAATACATACCAACACATTGAGATATGTGACAAGCATTCCAGACAAGACAACAAGGTTGTCTCGTAATCCCTAAATCAAGATAACAAAAAGGAAATTAGCCTCACCAACAATGAAAATACATCAGCATTTTATCATATTGGAGGGTTTTGAATGTATTCATGATATAGTTGATGTTCAAGATAAAGATAACTACCCTAAAACATGGCTTTTCCAGTACAGTTGAACCGGACCCTTCATATAAAATAGGAAAGAGAGTATTCACCACAATAATTATGAGGGTCACAACCTGCATAAGAAAGTAGGTCAATAATTCACAATACTTGAGTATACAATTTTATGATTTTTAGGTGTGATGGGAGCATGATAAGGACATGGACATTGGATGAATTTCAATAACAAATAACAATTTTTTTTCCAATCCATCACTTGTATGCCTAGTTCATTTATGAACCATAAGAAGACCATCTACAACAGGGGGAAGAGAAGCATCAGGTTCTTCCTTTCCAGATATCATCACCTTTTTATATAACACGGTTAATCAGTTACATACACATCATCAACACCTAACATTTCTATAAGAAATAGTTATGGTCTTACGGAAAAGAAACTTACAGCTCTTTCTGTTGTTATTCCTGGTGGAGCATCAAGAATCTTGATGCGGGCCCATGTCTCCTCACACATTTTCTTGATGAATTCGCCTTTTCGTCCAGTAATGCTTCCCACTTTTTGTGCAGGAACCAATATCCTAAAAACACTCTCTCTAGGCTAAAAGTAACTATGCCAATTGTCCAATGAGGCATTATAATGGTATAATATTCAAAGTTGGCTCTCGTTGGCAAACCAATCCTAGTCAAAATTTGATTTCATATTACATATAATTTTAAAGAAAATGTAGAACTTACAGTTCCATACCTGCATAATCATACTGTTGAAACAGGAACCCAACATTTTTGCTTTCTGATACAAACCTGCATTGTTCATCAAACATTAGTTTATGAACAACTATTACAATCATACATCATAGAGACTAAACTCTACACCTTTCTTCACTCTAAAATGAGAGAAGAAATACTTAAAATGTATTTTGGTAATAAAAATCTTGCACTCCTTTTGTTCTCATAGGCATGGAACCTGCTCTACATTTTCTTTTATTCTAGCCAACAAATCTTAACAGTGTGTAACATGGGTTTCTACAAATAAAACTGGAGCAACTTTGTCCAAGCAGGTCCGAACAATCATAATATAATCACACAATATGTAAATAAAGAATCAAAGATATAAAAATAGAAAAATAAGGATTGTGGTACCTGTTCAACAATTGATATGACGTCTATATGACAACTTCCTTGAGTAAATCCAGCACCACAATCCCCTTTGGGATTCCCAAAGCTAGCGAAACCAACAGATGAAATTTTCCATCCTTGATCACATGTCAATCGGAATTGAAGGCTTTGAGAACTGGAATCGGACCATATTTGAGCTGGTTAACCATATTTCTTCTAACATTTGTGTGCATTATAAGTTCCTCTGTAGTCACAATTATCTGTACACCATATTGCTGGTGAAAGGTAAGTAGACCAGTATCGTCCTATGCTCTGCCCGTTGACCCAAGCTTGACCCTTTCCCATGCTAGAAAGGTTCACGACCTTCAACAATGATTTCTCTTCGTGTCTTGTATTCTTCTACCTCGCTTTCAGACATTTTAGCAACAGATGGAGACTCTACGTAGAAGTTCTTCTCGAAAGGAGTGAATCCTTCTCGAAAGGAGTCATCTTATGACATAATACTCGAAATTCAGAAACCCTAGATGTATAAACCACGCTTCGTGAACCCCATAGGAACAGATAAGGAACTCATAATCCATGTGTGTTTGCGAAGGAAAAGGGGGGAGAACGAACTAGGGTTAGAATCGAAGGAAATATTTTTAGAATTAAAGACAAAATTTAGTAAATAACCTACCTGGGCAGCTTTGTACGAGTATATGGTAGCATCTTGTAAGTCATTTGTTTTGATTTTTCTTAGATCAAATTTTTCTCCAAACCCTATTAGTTGTTGGTACCGATTTTAGGGTTTCACATGGAACAGGAAACAGGTGGTGATGAAGAAGATGGTGGGGCGGCGATGGATGGCAGGAATGGTGGTGATGGTCGATTGTGTTGAGGTTGTAGGTGGTGAGATGTAGGTGCGACGACCATGGTGGTGGTGCAAGATAGTGGTGGTCTGTACCATGGAGGGGAACTGTACAGAGAGTGAGAGAGAGAGAGAGAGAGAGAGAGAGAGAGAGAGAGAGACAGACAGACAGACAGAGAGAGATGGTGGTGAGTCTGATCGAGGTGAGCATTTCTGTGGAATGAGGTGAGGTGAGCGTTCTTGTGGAAGGAGGAGATGCAACAGGCGGGGTTTTTAATTTATTGGATTTTATTTCCCCCTGGCTATTAAAAAATGAAAACCCGCGCTCATAGACTAAAATTATAAAGCAACACGGTAACACGACACGCTTTTTTAGGATAAGTGCCCTCCGTGTTTTTAATTTTTTTTTTGTTGGACACTAATTTTAGGGCACACACAAATGTGTTTCCTCTATCCTTTAATTTTTGCAAAACTGACATTATTTTTTAGGGCACGCACAAATGCGTGTCCTCTATCAGCGTGTGTCATTGTTTGCGCGTCATTAAAGGGTTGTTTTCTAGTAGTGTTGAGTGGAAGGAGGAACATAAGAAAGCCTTCGAGGAACTCAAAAAATATCTAAGCTCTGCTCCACTACTAGTGAAACCTATAGATGGAGAACCATTTATTCTCTACCTCTCAGTATCCTCAAACGTGGTAAGTTCCGTTCTGGTCAAGGATCTTAACGGGGAGCAACATCATATCTACTATGCAAGTAAAAGTCTCCTAGATCCTGAAACCAGGTACTCTCATCTCGAAAAATTAATTCTTGTCTTGGTAACTACTTCTACCAAATTAAGACACTACTTTGAAACACACACTATACATGTAAAAACTAACTATCCTATCAAGAATATCATGAGAAAACCAGAAATGTCAGGAATAATGGCAAAATGGTTGGTGAAGTTAAGCGCATTTGACATCAGATACGAACCACGATCTGCCATAAAATCACAAACATTAGCGGACCTTGTGGCTAAGTTTAGTGATGATTTACAAAACGAAGTAGACATGTAAGCCAAGCGACTCCTAAAAGATGAACACCTGGGAAGATGGACGTTGTTCACAGAATGAGCTTCAAATCAGAAAGGAACAGGCCTAGGTATCATACTAAAGTCGCCATAGGGGGACATCATGTGACATCCCCATTTTTACGGCCAGAAAATACTGATTTTGTTTATGCTTTATAAAAATCAGAGTACCTCTTTTAATAAAAATGTTGTGGAATTTGTTCCCAGAAAAACATGATAAATACATTATCAAAGCATTTCCGAAGAAATGTATTTTTATTCATTTTCAAAACCTTGGGGTGTCATCGTCAATACAGAAACATAAGCATAAACAGAACTTACATTCATTTACACTAGTGATCTACATCTCTTTTAAATCTCTCAGTGTAAGGTAGCTTCATATCGACACCTGTGATACAAATAAGCTTGAGTCGGTCAGGTTGGGAAACCTGGTGAGTACATAGGGTTTTCAACCCACAATAATATAATCATTATGTTTAATCATCAAACAATCAATCAACCCAATTACCCATCCCCATTATCTTATTTACTCTTAAGGATCTACCCTAAGAATCAGCTATTCATCGTTCATTCATTCCTAAGTATTATCCTAAGGAATCGGCACAAAGTCCATCGATGTCATGGTTTACTCAATAGGCACTAAGTCTCATAGTCGCCAGGGTTATTCTCTTTTATCGACAGTATCGATTCCGAGACTCCTATCACAACACATGTCAAGGGGTTTAGGCACTACGTTGCATAGTCGCCAGGGTTAATCTTGTCTATCGACAGTGTCGTTTTCGAGACTCCTCTCACAACACATGTCAAGGGGTTTTCAGAGTACAGTTGGTGAGCACACAGTTCAAAACACCTACAGGTTGCGAGCCTGCTAGTGTCCACTGGACTGTCTAGAATAGTCTGTGGTTGTCATCTATACTCTGCTGAATGACGGGGCCAACACATGGGTAAAAGGCTTCTCTCATGGTTTACCTCTCACCCTTATCTCATGGTCTATATCACCTCTCATCATTTTGTTTTTGTCACTCAGCAACTATTTCATCTACCTATGTTTTACCTAACACATTTTGTAGATATAAAATACATATACATTTTAAATCATTTAAAACATGTATAAAAATCTTTCACCCAGCACAGACGGCAAGTATACAGACAATATGCACACATAGCACGTAATTTATATTAAATACTTCATATCTATGTGTAAGATGAAAGAAACTATGCACTCACTTGATAAGGTGGTGACTCGATACTTGGACAGCGCTTCGTTTACTTTAAAATAATTTCCTTCGACGAAACCTAGTATTATTACCACTAGATTTTAGTCTAATATTTACCGTGACTAATTATTAGTCTTATTATTATTATTATTATTATTATTATTATTATTATTATTATTATTATTATTATTATGTAAGCGTTTAAACATAATTTTCCAACCACTATGTACAGACAGGGGCAGACATAAAACACCGGAGGGCAGGATCATTTTGGCATATAACACTTTTGAAATCCAACAACCCAGGCGGCCCTTCAAACCGGATTCCCCGTACCGCGAGTGGTTAAAAAGATATTATAACGACACTTATATAACCCATAATAATAACTCAAATAATTATTATCAGGTCCTAATAACGTTACTATATTTAAATAAAAGCTATATTAAAAATTAGGTAGGCGTATCTTACCTACGAGTGGGTTTGGCTAGAAGCCGCGCTCTGCAGGGGCAGAACTTCCGAGCCGAAAGTTCTTCATCTCGGAGCCGTCGAGCGCTCCGGGGCTTTCTTTTAGCGCTAGGGGAGTTTTGGGAGGTTTAGAGAGAGTAGAGAGAGAAGGGTGGAGGTGTGAAGAAATGAGGGTGGAAGGGGTTGTATTTATAGGGTGAAATATGGCTGAAATTAGTGCCACATGTCACCATCTAGTGGCAAGCCTTGGGGAGAAAGCAATGGCCAAGATTGTGTCACGTCACCCCTTTTGCAGCAGCACCCTGCCGACTTCTAAACTCCGTAACGTTCGCATACGAGCTCCGTTTTCGACGTTCTTTATATCCACGCGTAGGTAAAAATAAGATCTACAACTTTCATTTTGACTCCGTCGGCTAGTTCTCGACCGATCTTAAATTTTACAGTACGAGGAGATTATACTGTTAAATGTCCGCGTAAAATTCATAACTTCTACATACGGACTCCGTTTTCGTCTGTCTTTTTACCGTTGAGTTCCTATTAATGAGATCTTAAACTCCCATTTAGGCCGCATAGGCCAGAAACCGCTCTATCTAAAATTCGAGTTTCGGGTTGTGCACTGTTATGCCAAATCTTAGAAAATTCATAACTTCCTCATACGAAGTCAGATTTGGGTGTTCTTTTTTTGTACGTTCTCGGTTTAACGTATACTATAACTTTTGTTTAGATTTCTAAGGCTAAAAAGTCCTCCATCGTAAATTCACTATTTACGTCTCCCGGTGCCGTGCCGGTTTTGCCGAAAAAATTCGACGAGCCATAACTTCTTCGTTATAACTCGGATTTCAGTGTTCTTTATATGTACGGAACCCTTGTATAATCTTCTATTAAAAAGTCATTTTTGACGCTTATCGTCTCTAAATTGACTAGCCCGAATCTACGGGCGTTACAATTATCTCCCCCTTAGGATGATTACGTCCCGGAATCATCAACGAAACAGGGCTGTATAATGACTCCGTACATTATCTCTTTATCCTAGGTAATAATCGTAACTTCTATGTTCCTTCGAATGAGTATCTAATTCTTGGACTTCTCGACTGCAGACGGTGCTCGATCTTGCACTTGCTCCTTATCTCACGTTAGACTCCAAATTATGACCTTCAAGTCACAATCTCGATCCTCACTGGATACGAACTTAAGATAAGTTTTTTTTTCTACAATGGAACGATGTGTCATATTCTAATGACCTATCATCGCATGTTGCAACGCTTAGACTCAGGTCTCTTAGAGCCTTCCAGAACAGACTATACTTTCGTTCATGTTCTAATCTCATCTTAAAAGGTAGCATTTCTAGCAACTTTTCGCGATACCTCTACTGATCGCTTTTTATTTCAATCTTCCGTCTTAAGTCAGATGCTACATCGAACTTGATTCTCTGAACCACATAACATACTCAGCGTAGTCGGACTCAATTTGATATGACCACTAGGGTCGGAATAACAATCATCTTCTTAGTCATTGCCGAAACGATGGTAACAACATACTTGAATAAAACGAGATCAATTACTAGCTCCTTGGTAACCTTGTGACTTTCCCTGATCCAAGCGTGAGTCCTGTGCTTCCGGTAGTATAGGCCTCTACTACCTTTCACACCTACTCATACTCGTCCCAAGTATTGTCTCACAGTTCTCCAAGTCAATACCACAAAAACAATTTTAACACATACAAATGTGTCCAAACAATCAAAAAAATTTCCCTAGACTCTACTAGGACTTCTTCCATGTGTATCTTCAATCATCAATTCTGCTTCACCTCGGTTGGTGATGGAAATGTCAGACGATGGGATAACTTCATGGATTATACAGAAAATCTTTCTTTCTGCTAATCGAAAGTGTACTTCTCCCGTACTAGACGTATTATTTCTTAGACGTGTTCTAAAGGCAAGATATCACCTTTAAAATATCTTTCGATAGGTATCATTCAATATCGTAAGCCTTCTCATTTCCTCCATTTGCTCAGTCTGCTATGAGTCCTTATCATGAAATTCTATACACCAAAGCAGGCGTTCGGTGTATTGAGACAAGAATATAGATAGAGGAAGATTTAGACGCGTATTCCTCCTTATTACTCCAAAAAGTTACATGTCAGTTCTAATATCGTAATTAAACGTTTAGAAACCTGAGCACATAAAATTTCCAAATCTGGGCAGCAACAGACCATAGATCCGATCAAACGATAGCATAAAGCATCACAAATCATTTAGCACATAAAAGAATGTTAGGCATTTTCCCTAAATAAGCTAGTGCTTGTGTCTATTCAGGTGTATTACCTAATTCTTATTAGACACACTCCTCCCAATCATCGCTTAGAATTCTAAGTTTAAGTCTAGAAATAAATCCATATTCCTAGTTCGCTTAAACTAATGCTCTGATACCAACTGTGACATCCCCATTTTCACGGCCAGAAAAGAGCGATTTTGTTTATGCTTTATAAAAATCAGAGCACCTCTTTTAATAAAAATGTTGCGGAATTTGTTCCCAGAAAAACATGATAAATACATTATCAAAGCATTTCCGAAGAAATGTATTTTTATTCATTTTCAAAACCTTGGGATGTTATCGTCAATACAGAAACATAAGCATAAACAGAACTTACATTCATTTACACTAGTGATCTACATCTCTTTTAAATCTCTCAGTGTAAGGTAGCTTCATATCGACACCTGTGATACAAATAAGCTTGAGTCGGTCAGGTTGGGAAACCTGGTGAGTACATAGGGTTTTCAACCCACAATAATATAATCATTATGTTTAATCATCAAACAATCAATCAACCCAATTACCCATCCCCATTATCTTATTTACTCTTAAGGATCTACCCTAAGAATCAGCTATTCATCGTTCATTCATTCCTAAGTATTATCCTAAGGAATCGGCACGAAGTCCATCGATGTCATGGTTTACTCAATAGGCACTAAGTCTCATAGTCGCCAGGGTTATTCTCTTTTATCGACAGTATCGATTCCGAGACTCCTCTCACAACACATGTCAAGGGGTTTAGGCACTACGTTGCATAGTCGCCAGGGTTAATCTTGTCTATCGACAGTGTCGTTTTCGAGACTCCTCTCACAACACATGTCAAGGGGTTTTCAGAGTACAATTGGTGAGCACACAGTTCAAAACACCTACAGGTTGCGAGCCTGCTAGTGTCTACTGGACTGTCTAGAATAGTCCGTGGTTGTCATCTATACTCTGCTGAATGACGGGGCCAACACATGGGTAAAAGGCTTCTCTCATGGTTTACCTCTCACCCTTATCTCATGGTCTATATCACCTCTCATCATTTTGTTTTTGTCACTCAGCAACTATTTCATCTACCCATGTTTTACCCAACACATTTTGTAGATATAAAATACATATACAGTTTAAATCATATAAAACATGTATAAAAATCTTTCACCCAGCACAGACGGCAAGTATACAGACAATATGCACACATAGCACGTAATTTATATTAAATACTTCATATCTATGTGTAAGATGAAAGAAACTATGCACTCACTTGATAAGGTGGTGACTCGGTACTTAGACAGCGCTTCGTTTACTTTAAAATAATTTCCTTCGACGAAACCTAGTATTATTACCACTAGATTTTAGTCTAATATTTACCGTGACTAATTATTATTATTATTATTATTATTATTATTATTATTATTATTATTATTATTATTATTATTATTATTATATAAGCGTTTAAACATAATTTTCCAACCACTATGTACAGACAGGGGCAGACATAAAACACCGGAGGGCAGGATCATTTTGGCATATAACACTTTTGAAATCCAACAACCCAGGCGGCCCTTCAAACCGGATTCCCCGTACCGCGAGTGGTTAAAAAGATATTATAACGACACTTATATAACCCATAATAATAGCTCAAATAATTATTATAAGGTCCTAATAACGTTACTATATTTAAATAAAAGCTATATTAAAAATTAGGTAGGCGTATCTTACCTACGAGGGGGTTTGGCTAGAAGCCGCGCTCTGCAGGGGCAGAACTTCCGAGCCGAAAGTTCTTCATCTCGGAGCCGTCGAGCGCTCCGGGGCTTTCTTCTAGCGCTAGGGGAGTTTTGGGAGGTTTAGAGAGAGAGTAGAGAGAGAAGGGTGGAGGTGTGAAGAAATGAAGGTGGAAGGGGTTGTATTTATAGGGTGAAATATGGCTGAAATTAGTGCCACGTGTCACCATCTAGTGGCAAGCCTTGGGGAGAAAGCAATGGCCAAGATTGTGTCACGTCGCCCCTTTTGCAGCAGCACCCTGCCGACTTCTAAAGTCCGTAACGTTCGCATACGAGCTCCGTTTTCGACGTTCTTTATATCCACGCGTAGGTAAAAATAAGATCTACAACTTTCATTTTGACTCCGTCGGCTAATTCTCGACCGATCTTAAATTTTACAGTACGAGGAGATTATACTGTTAAATGTCCGCGTAAAATTCATAACTTCTACATACGGACTCCGTTTTCGTCTGTCTTTTTACCGTTGAGTTCCTATTAATGAGATCTTCAACTCTCATTTAGGTCGCGTAGGCCAAAAACCGCTCGATCTAAAATTCGAGTTTCGGGTTGTGCACTGTTATGCCAAATCTTAGAAAATTCATAACTTCCTCATACGAAGTCAGATTTGGGTGTTCTTTTTTTGTACGTTCTCGGTTTAACGTATACTATAAATTTTGTTTAGATTTCTAAGGCTAAAAAGTCCTCCATCGTAAATTCACTATTTACGTCTCCCGGTGCCGTGTCGGTTTTGCCGAAAAAATTCGACGAGGCATAACTTCTTCGTTATAACTCGGATTTCGGCGTTCTTTATATATACGGAACCCTTGTAACATATACTATGACTTGGTTAAGATTATTCATTCTAAATAGTCTTCTATTAAAAATTCATTTTTAACGCTTATCGTCTCTAAATTGACTAGCCCGAATCTACGGACGTTACACATCATACCCCAGGCAGTTAGTTGTGAATTCTACCCTACCAACAACGAAGCAGAATACGAAGCAATCATCATGGTACTACAATTAGCTAAGGACCTTCAAATCAAGGATCTTCAGGTATTTGTTCACTCTTTATTACTAACCAATCACTACAACGGATCTTATGCAGTGAAAGGTGAAAAATTAACATTATACCTAGAGATCCTCAAAAAATAACTTCCGATTTCGAAAACTTTAGCCTAACCCAAGTTCCCATAGAGGAAAACACAGAAGCAGATGCATTAGCAAATTTAGGATCATCCCTTAGGATCCCACCAGAGACGAAGATTCCTATAACTCACATAATAACCCCATCCATAGAAACCCTCTCCGACCAGTCAGAAGATCCTAAGCGTCCGGCAAGCATAGTAGCTATTGAAGATCCTGACCCTAGGATCCTTCCTCAAAGGGATCTCAACGAACAGGATCCTCAAAGATGTCTGCGATCATGGACCCAACCCATTATGGAATATCTCCAAAATGGCACAATCCTGATAGGAGAAAAAAGTGAAGAGAATTCAGGAAGAGAGTCTCAAGATTCGTGTTAATCCAAGGAAAACTTTACAAAAAATCTATGGCAGGTCCATACCTAAGATGCTTGGAAGATCCTGAAGCTACAGAAGTCTTAAAGGATATACACGAAGGAGATTGTGGCAATCACACTGGGGGTAGATCCTTATGCTCCAAAATATTGAGAACATGATACTACTGGCCGACCATGAAGAAAGACTCATTTCTACATGCTCAAAAATGTGATGCTTGCCAAAGACACAGCAACATCCGACACCAACCGGCAGTACCTCTACATCCTATTATCTCCCCATGGGCATTCATGAAATGGGGGATGAATATTGTAGGAAAATTACCAGTAGCCCCAGGAGGAAAAGTCTTCATGTTGGTGATGATTGATTACTTCTACAAATGGATCGAAGCTGAAGCTTTCGTCTAGGTGAGAGACAAAGAGGTAGTATCATTTATTAAACGCAATATCTTGCCCAGGTTCGGGATCCCGGCTGAAATCATATGCGACAATGGATCCTAATTTATTAGCAAAAGAACAAGAGACTTTTGCACAAGCTGGGGGATCAAAATGATAATGTCCACTCCTATTCATCTCCAAGCTAATGGTCAAGCGGAGTCCAACAACAAAATCATAGTTAACAATTTGAAGAAAAGGCTGGACAAAAAAAAGGGAAGATGGGCAGAAGAACTTCCTTTCGTTTTATGGGCAGATAGAACCACTTCCAAAGTAGCCACAGGTCAGACCCCCTATTCCTTGGTGTTTGGGACAAAAGAAGTAATCCCTACTGAAGTAGTGATCCCAACGACAAGATACTTGCTGCAAGACCAAGAAAATAATGACAGGATCCTAGCACAGGATCTCGACACTATTGACGAGCTCATGGATCTTGCCAAAACACGCATTGCTGCTCATCAGCAAAGAATCACCAAGGCTTACAATAGGAATATAAGGGTCAGAAGGTTTCAAATAGGAGACTTGGTATTAAGGAAAACATTCCAAAACACCAAGGATCCTAGTGCAGGAAAATTGGCTCCCAAATGGGAATGAACATATCTTGTAGATGCTGAAGCAGGAAAAGTAGCATATTGGCTAGCAACACTAGAAGGAGACGTTCTGCCAAGATCCTGGAATGCCAAACACCTTAAAGCATACTACATGTAAGTACGATCGAATGATCCACAACAAAACCAAGGTACACATGTCATTTACCTTAAAACTTTTATTATTACTGATTTTCTCCTCGAACACATTACTAACTTAAGCATCGGAGGGGCGTTAGCTAGACTAACGCCCACCCTTAGCTAACGTTTGCTATGCAGAACGACATACAGTTAAGGATCCTCAAGAGTGGAGATCCTGAAACATCGGGATCCTCGCAATCGGAGATCCCGGAACGTCTGGATCCTCAAGTTTGAACACCCGAAGCACAAGGATCTTGACACATAAAGATCCAAATACTTGGTAAAATCCATTATATTTAACAATATAAACCCTAAACTATCATGTACACAAGCTAGATACTGATCATCTCTCGCACGCCTAAGGGTACTTAATTGCCTCTAAGGTTTAAAGAGCCAATTACATCTTTCACACGAACTAAGGTTTATACACCTCGCTTGGACGCACGATATCTAACTGTGGGATACAGATAAAGGGATCATTTCACGATTCAGTGGCTTGGAAACCCTATTATCTTTGAACCCAAGTTGAGATCCTTAAGGTTTATAACAATTTCATGTTATCCAAAAATTGGAATCCTACCCCAGTGATTACTCCAGGTTTATAACATTTTCATGTTATCGGGATTTTACCCCAGTAACTACTCAAGACTTATAACATTTTCATGTTATTAAAGATTGGGATTTTGCCCTAGAAATTACACTAGACTTATAACATCTTCATGTTGTCACATGTTGGGAATGTTCCCCAGAAAATCCGGTCAGATTTTAACATTTTCATGTTACCTACCCAATGAATTATATCTCAAGTAGGGATCCTCCATAGAATATAACATTAACATGTTATCTATTGTGTCTAAGTCTATAATCTAAACAAGTTATCCTAAGGAGAAATTTCTCTCACAAGATCCAAAATCTTTAGGATCTCTGACGGTAGGGATCCTTACCCTTAAGGATCCTCATCAACCTTTTTTGGTAAAGGACCTCATTCCTAAAGATGAACCAAATTTCTCTCCTAAGTTGGAATTTACCCTCAATAAACTCTCAAAGACTTAAGGAGAAACCCGAAGACAATCAGGTTCTATCTTTCCTTAATTTTGAAGTTTTAAAATCAAGAATCCTGAACTTTCCAGGATCCTGAATTAATCGCTGACATATGAACTTTCGAAGTAATTCGTTATTTTCACAGAAGTTCCAAAAGCGTAATAGAAACTTTTATGAGTTGCAAGTTAATCAATAAACTTGTAAAAGAAACTTTTAGATTGTTTAACAAAGCCGGTTATTGTTTGACTAATCATTATTGATCCATTTTGTTTTTTTTAGGATCTTAAACATGCAAAGACCTTAGTATTGTGTTATGCAGGAAACAGATAAAGACGAAAAGAAAATCGACCATTATATTCAAAAACAAAGAGGCCTACAGCCTTACAAAAGCCATGCATTAACATCAAAAGGTTATACTGCCCTAATCACCAAAAAGGCCTAGACCTGAACCTGGTCATCATCGGCCTTCTCCTTCTTTTTCTCCTCTTCCTCCCCTCATGACCGCACTAAAGGATCCTCAGCGATGGTGGCAGGCTTGCCGGTTAGCTTGGCTAATGCCTCACGCCATCCTATCACGTCCCAAGATCCTGAATGTCCAAGATCCTCAGCCAGCTTGGTCTTGGCCTCCAGGATAACCACAACAACGCTCGCCTTCGCATCCGTTATCACCTCCTCAAGGTCTGCAAGGTGCTCCTCCTCTTTCTCGCCCTTCTGCTTGCTCAACAACTCTACCCTCTGGAGAAGATCTTTGTTGGTGGCATTCTAGATTTTCTCTTGCTCCTTTAGAGCGTACTCGGTCTTCTCAGCCCGGATCCTAAGATCGTTCGTGCATTAAGAAATATGAGTGGAAACCTGGAAGAAACACAGAGATCAGCAAAGGAAGAAAACATGTATGAAAAATAAATTCGTTCATGCAGGAAACTTACAACCTGGGAAAAAGAGGTCAGATTCCCAAGAGCATCCTCAATATTGAGGCCCTCTAGACTGAAATCTGTGGCCCCGAAAGTCTTTCTCTTTTGGGATCCCGGAGTCCTTACAACCAGGTCGAGTTGGGCTTTCTTTGGAGGAACCACAGCAGAAGACTTTTCCTGCTAGATTCTGACCAGGCCGCTGGTCATATCATCCTCAAGGTCAGCTACAGCGAAGCGAGCACTGTAGCGAACGGTCCTGGAACCTGCACATAACATAAGGATCCTAATAAGATCAAGGATCTTAAGGCAACTACTTGAAGTCAGAAAGTAAAAAGATACGTACCTGTAGCCATATAAGTTGTGGTGAAAGATCCTTCTTGGAGACTGGTCTGGTCAAGTTTAAGAGATCTATCTGCCTCTAGGAGAGAGAGAAAGCTGGCAATCTTATCCTCTAAATCCTCAGCAGTGACAACAAGCTCTCCAAACTTGAAACCTGTAACGGAAAAAAAAATAAGCATAAGATTTCAGGATCCCAAAGGAAAATACTGAAATCCTACCCTTCTTAACCCAATCCAGGGGCAAGAGATCCCCGCCGGGAATAGAGTCACGTCTCACGAAGAGGTATCTTCCTTTCCAGGCCCCATCGTTATGCTTGGTTTTCAGGATTAAAGGAGACTTGTAGGTTTTGACCTTAAGGAGGAATCAAGAGTTTCTGAAAGTTGTAAGTGATGGGTTTTGCGCATTCTAACACTCCTAAGTGTACATGCAACCCTAAATACCTTGGATCTATGTTTTCTCTATTATACATGCAATTATGAACTTTCCAAGGTATTACCCTATCTAGCATACAATACTTGATACTTGGGTAATCAAATGGATAGAATACATACCTTTGTTTGATGTAGCTTGTCTCCATGAAGCTTGAGTGCCTAGTGCCCCAAGTGTGACACCTCAAATGGTTCACACAACACCAAATACACTTGGAATAACTTGAGAGAAATGGAACACTCCTTGAAATCGTCTAGCCCTCATATTCACACATTAGTGCACGATTTCTTGAGCCATGGGATTCTTTTATATGGTGGCTATTAGGGTTACACCATGTAACTCATAACTTTACCCATTCCTTATGCTCCATGGATTTTAACCTCCATGGAGTATCCATGGGTCACCCCATGGACTTAGTCCAACATAAGAAATCTTGGATCACAAGCCCACATATATAAGAATGAATGATTTACACAATCAAACCATATATTTAATTAGTCTCCTTTTGATCACTTAATTAATTCCAAATTAATTCTTGATCAATACTAATTAAATAACCTTATTAATATATTAGAACTTATAATATATTAACCAACCTTAAGTGTTATTTCTCTCATTATAGTTTATCCAAATGCATGATGCCATGCAACCCAAATGGACCATGCCGGGTCGGGTCAAGTCTTACCAATTATAGTTATGGACTTAGACATTAATCCAACAGTCTCCCACTTGGATAAGTCTAAAACTATTATTGCGTATGACTTCAGGAACCGATCAGCAATCGTAGCTCTCAAAAGCTTCTGTCGAACTCTGACCTTGTCGATGAACTCTGACCTTTGTCAATGACTTGTCCATTAGATAAGGGATCATATATTCCTCCATTCTAGATATCATATGGACTGAGACATGGATTATCAATCATTCTCTCTGTCCATTTGTTGTTTCCCGATTTCCGATTCATGATGACTGACTGATTGAACAAATCAAATCAGTCCTGGCTTGGCCAAGCACTCACATGTATCATCTTTAAATCATCGAGGGGCCCACAGATATCGCTTTTATCCCGAAGGTAAAAGGAATGGATAAACTTCGACTCATATGGCTTGTTCTACTACTTGTTGAATCATACACAATGGCACGTTTTATAACATCGAGTTACCAATGCGTTTTCGTGCAATCAATGTATAACCAACTCATAGTAACAACTCATATCTCTAGGTTTGAAGAATATAAGATATTATCGTCTCATGATCACTCGTGATAAAATCCATGAAGTGATTCAAATGAGCGCGAGTTGAATCCAATACTCAGAACTTATGAGCACTCATGAGTGTTGTAGCACCACTTTGTCCACCAACTTGGACCTCTACAAACCAACCCATGACAGTCTTGATTCATATCTACTTCCAACGTATGACCGACTGTGGATGGTTTGAAAAACTTAATCATTCAGGAAGAGCGAATTAGTTATTCTGGAAGTCAAAACATGTAAAGTGAAACACAAGAATAAATTAATCAAATATGGTATCAAACCCTATGAATATAAATAAACACTTTTATTTATCACCATACTGATTACTCATTATTCATTGTTTCGATTTTATCAACTTTATACTTGAATTAAAAACACTAGTTGTCCCATCCTCCAAGCATGTACACTATGTTTTTCTTAAACAATAGTTTTGCCATACACCAAGTATGCACTCTATGTTTGTCTATGATCCTTACTTTGTGAAATAAACCAATTGAACATAATTTCAATGATTCTAATTTCACACTCCCAAATCCTTATCGAAAAATGTGAGAATTTCAAATTCCTATCATTTATCGAAATCTGTTTAGATTTTAAACTTATATGCACTGACCCTCCTGTAATGAATATGTACAAAGTCACAAAGACTTGTCAACAGTCATTATAAGGTATTCCAATGGAGATGAACTCCATGGAAACTAAGTCTCATATTCAAAGTACATTGCTTTGGACATGCTTCTTGCATTAAGTTTTCTAATCTTACACAGATAACTTCCACCTATGGAGACAACTCCATATTCTCATTTTGACTATCACTTCTGAATAAGAGATGCCTCTTTTCAGTATATGTCAATATGGTCCTTCCAAAATTAGCACTATACTTCCAACTGTCCCTGAGCAACCAATCTTTGGTAAACCTCAGATTATCCTCGACAATTGCTTAATCATTTTAGTCATATCCAATTCTAGACCTTTTCCCTTCTTAATGCCTCTGGGCATTTGGAAAAATTTAGAAATGACAAATATTATAGCACATGCAATCGATCCTGTACCCAAAGCAAATGGTACACGATTCATGATGTCTCACATAAAGACATGATTCTAGACCAGTCTTTCGCTACAATATTTTTATTTGCCATGTTTTCAAAATTTGACTATGAAGAGGGATGCCGTAATCATAATCGAATTTTGAGAACGCAATATATAGAATTTCTTTAAGTTGAACCAATCCAACATGAAATTCATATATATATTCTTGACTAAAGATGATTAAGGTCTCAATCTAAGCCTTTAGAACTGAAATGAAGTATATCCTCTCCCTTAATTATAGCAAAACAACTTTTTCAATCCCTGCAGCCTCACGAATTGAAACTTTTGTTTTCTATAATTAACATTGCTAACTTGCAACACTAACAATAATTATCATGCTCCCACTAACATGATGATTATTAGCATAACACTTATGCTCCCACTAGCTTTGACATGTACTCAGAAATCAGCTGGACTTCTAGAAATCAATACTTTATTGACTTCCTTACCAAAGTTCAGATTTCTGATACGAGATGTTTTGATAAAACTTTATCAAAATCATACACCTTTCCTTAGATAGCATGCATGTGTGTCTAAACAATTTCAGAACTATGAAAAGGGATGATGTAATCATAGTCTCAATTGTTTAGACCTTTTGCCATCTGCTTCAAATCTACTTGGTGGAAGTGTTTCCTCACCATCATTTTCATGAATCGGAGAGAAACCTTATGACCCTTAGATTTTATGGTGTATGTGTTCTTATCCATGTGAATCGTCAAAACCATAGTCACAAGACAAGGATAATGACAAATCCAAACTCATATGGACTGAACTTATGCAATCTTAACTTCTTGCCACCTGGCAGTACAGGGCCTGCCATTGCTTCCAAGTTGTTATGCAACCAATTGAGAACTTTCAGAACTCCTATGCAAAGCCAACTTTAACTGGAATGGGCACAGAATATGTCAACATGATAGGTTATAAACCTCAAGTCGTGTGCTAGTGAAGAACCTCATGTTTTATTCTTGATTAGTTCTTGAAATTCTTTTTAGGATCTTTAAGACTCCCACTGTCCTCTTGACATATAAGACTATCTTGCCAAATATTCAAGAGATAGTGCGGATTCTTTATCAAGACAAACACTTCACACAATTGGCCTTAGTTGGTCTTTGTTTAATCCAAAACATCACAACTTACCAACTTCAAATGTACAAGAGTAGGACCCTTTTACTCTTACATTTGACAAGTGTTATAAACCTTTCTTTAAGATATGCCACTCAACTTATAGTCTTGGAGTATGACTCTAAGACTTGTTTTGAAACGAAGTATGACTCATCTTCTTGATTTAACCATTTCAACAATTCATGACTCATCTTCTTAGTCATAAGAATGCACTAAGATGTCCTTAGAAGACCAATTGTGATGTGGTTCTTAAATCATTAATATGATCACAAAACATGATACTAAAGTACTCTCCCATCTTTTCATATTTGAGAAAACTTTTATCTTTCTGCCTAATTTGATTCTTCTTATTCGCTCTGCCATACATTGGAACCTTTTCCAATGTCTCAGAATTACACTTAAGCTTGTAAGTATAACCATATTTACTGAGCTATAGTAAATTATGACGAATAGTCTTATCGATCTTTTATGGTGGACTTGACCAGTACACAAGAATGTGTACTCGATCCCTTTAGTCCTTAACTTGACTCACACATCCATGTGAACAAGTCTTAATTTTCCAATGCTTGAAAGTTCTCATTCATCATACTATTCAACTTGCATGATTCCAAGTTTCTATCCAACTGAAGCCTTGGGAATGAGAATCTTTCCTTATTTGGTAAATTATGACACTACCACAAATGAAAGAATCAAGTCCATTTTTTTTCAAATATTGCTATCAATGGAATCATATAAACAACCATTTTTCACAAATGCCACTTGTAAGGATATTTAAAATAAATATAAAATTAAAAACTTTTATTTTATTTCAAAACTTTGCGGAAAAAACTTATCCTTATAGTGCAAATGCATACAGAAAAACTTGTTGTTATCTATTCCTAAGCAATATATCATAACTCCTAAGTAACAGCTTCAAAATTCTGATGTGATCGAAATCCACCTACGCGATCAGAATCAGCATATACTTCCTTTAAGCTTTCTGTCTATTCTTTGATTCTTAAAACATCAACATGTGACCCAGTCACATCATGTAATGAGGATCTTAGAATAGAAACTTAACAGAGTTAGATAATGGGCTCTACCTGAAGTAGAGTCAGACTTATTGACTTTAACATCCTTAGGTAAACTTGGCAGCTTTGCAATCAACGCCCCTTCCTTTGGCAAAATAAACATATGGACCCTTTGGTAATGGGACTATCTCAGACTTAGCCTTTCTCCTTACCATTTGGTCAACCGGGTTGACTATGGCGAATCCCTTTCCATTGGGAAGAGAATGCTTTTTCTGTATTTCCAGTGTCACCATTGTCACTGTCCATAAAGTTTTTGGGAATTTGATCTTCTAATCAAATTTGCTTTACTATCGTTCCAAATCATTGCTGATTCAGCAGCACCAAGCAAATAGATATGATCATTAAGGTTCATGTCATAGTCTATTTCATAGTAGTCCCAAAGGAACTCACTATATGACTTAGAAAGTGATTAAACATCCAACTTTCTCAAGACTTTGACACCCAACTCTCCCAGCTTGTCAATATGTGACTTCATCTCTAAGATGTGATCACACATAGACCTTGCTTGCCATTAGGGCTTGAGTGACCTTGAACTTGTGGGTTAGGGAGAATAATTGGAGGAGGTGGAGGAAGTAAAGTTCCAAGAGATTTGGGAAGATCATAGATGTCTGAACTAGACATCTTTTGGGAGATATTCAAGATAGTTTATCTAAAGTCCTTAATATAACACCCAATATGAAATATTAAGGCTAGGATCCAACAACCTATTTATAACTGGAAGAGGGATGCCGTAATCCGAGTTATAAAATAGTTGAAGGTAGGTAAATGACGATTTACCAATTTCCACCATGAAAAACGAAATAATGTAATTAGGTTTTTAATTGGATTTGAAACTCCTAGATCTTTTGAGATTCATTGAACTTTTCAATGGCATGTTTCAATCTCGAGTGTGCCCTTCAGGTTTTGTGACTGGGATGCCGAGGATCACAAAACAAGGTGTGAAGTAACCATGCAAATATACTTGGTACCCTTAATATTTACCCCTCAATCGATGTGTCGGTTAACCACACGAGCTCCACCGATACTATGATAAATATTAAGTTACCCTTTGCCTACTTTGTTAAATCCAGGTTAGTGTGTCGGTTAACCACACACGCTCCACTAACTGTTTAAACAAAGTGCAAAGTGTAATTTCATGGATTAGCACCTTATTCACATTTTCCTAAGTAACTAAGATTGGGAATTTATAAAAAGTTTAGTTACTTAGTATTTATCATTAATACTTTTAATGAAGGGAGAATTATAGTCCTTGTCCTACCCGTTCGGCTAACGACCCTCCACCAGTCAAGGAAGCGGTGGGTGAGAGTGGACACCCATTAAACTGTCATTTTATAGGCAGTAACCTTATACCCCCCTTATAGACCGGCTTCGTGAATGAGGCCTACTAACGGTAAGACTGACTTGCTCTTATACATATATTTATTATTAACTTATAATACTATAAAGTATAAGGGTTGAATTTTAACTTTTAAAATTCTAAGGGCTAACTTGGAATTAAAGTATTCATGGGGAAAACTTTACAAATTCCAAAAATTGAGGGCAATTTTTGAAAATATTCAAAACTAATTAATTCCATAACTTATGTGTTTAAAGTAGTTTTAATTAAAAAAAACTCTTCAAGTTCCATAACTTGAGGACAAGTTATGGAAGACTTTAAACTAATAAAAGAATGTAACTTTTCTTTATTTTTGTAACTTATGGAACTAATTAAGGTTACACATTTTATCATTTAATGAAGTGACTCTTGAACCTCCATAACTTGAGGACAAGTTATGGAGTCATAAAACCATTTAATGAGGACAAGACTCTTCATTTTTGTAACCATTGCCAACTTTTTATGAGTTTTATGAAACTTAAATATGACTTTTCATATAACTTGAGGACAAGTTACAAAAACACATTTTAGAATCAACTCTTAGATTAAAATGGATTGAAAACACATAATCAATTAACTTTTCTATTAATCTAATAAACTCATATGAACAAAGATAATTCACATCAATTTTTTTTTCAAGTAATTAGCATAACTTTTAAACTAATACAATTCGATTTTTCAGCTAATTTTGCAAGTATAACAAGAAAACAAGCCTTGGCTCTGATACCACTGATGGGTTTTGCACATTCTAACACTCCTAAGTGTACATGCAACCCTAAATACCTTGGATCTATGTTTTCTCTATTATACATGCAATTATGAACTTTCCAAGGTATTACCCTATCTAGCATACAATACTTGATACTTGGGTAATCAAATGGATAGAATACATACCTTTGTTTGATGTAGCTTGTCTCCATGAAGCTTGAGTGCCTAGTGCCCCAAGTGTGACACCTCAAATGGTTCACACAACACCAAATGCACATGGAATGACTTGAGAGAAATGGAACACTCCTTGAAATCGTCTAGCCCTCATATTCACACATTAGTGCATGATTTCTTGAGCCATGGGATTCTTTTATATGGTGGCTATTAGGGTTACACCATGTAACTCATAACTTTACCCATTCCTTATGCTCCATGGATTTTAACCTCCATGGAGTATCCATGGGTCACCCCATGGACTTAGTCCAACATAAGAAATCTTGGATCACAAGCCCACATATATAAGAATGAATGATTTACACAATCAACCCATATATTTAATTAGTCTCCTTTTGATCACTTAATTAATTCCAAATTAATTCTTGATCAATACTAATTAAATAACCTTATTAATATATTAGAACTTATAATATATTAACCAACCTTAAGTGTTATTTCTCTCATTATAGTCTATCCAAATGCATGATGCCATGCAACCCAAATGGACCATGCCGGGTCGGGTCAAGTCTTACCAATTATAGTTATGGACTTAGACATTAATCCAACAGTAAGATCGTATACACATGCCAGCTCAGAGAGGCCTATATCCACGCCTTTCAACTGATTTATCTGATCGATCCAATAAAGGATCCTCCAAATAAAAGGCATGACCTGGATATACGAAATCTCGGTCAACTTAAAGAATTTAGAGATTATTACGGTGAAAGGATACCTCAAACCCAAAGAGAAGGGGTACTCAGGAAAGCACACCCAAGTGGGAGAGACAAAGTCCGGCTGAATAAGGGGATCAAAGGGTCTGAAAACGACTCCGGAAGGAAAGGTTCCAGCGAGTCTTAGAGACTCGATATCGTCGTCATCAAATAGCAGGACTCCTCATAAGAGAGGATCCCCTGATCAACGAAATCATCGTCGGGGAGGGCCAAAGTGCTTTTACGAGACACCGTCATTTCTCGACCCATGGTAGAATAAAATTCTAGAGGAAAAATTACCTTCTAATCCTCAAGACGGCACAAGAAAAGCAAAGAAGAACGGATAGGAGAACATGAAGATGATCCCTCATATTTATACTGAGCCGGTTAATATGATTTGAGTGCTAACGGCTAGTAAACTATCCGTTGGAATTTAAATCAATTAGCCGTTATGGGTTAAAATTGAAAATTACTATCCCCTCTTCTCTTACCTATTTACTTTAAGTTATTCCTTTAATATTTACAGAACTAACCCATATATTTTCAGGAATAACTTGGGGGCAATTATTGGGACCATGATCCTTACTATATCCAGGATCCTCAAATATCCAGGATCCTCAGCCGTATCAGGATCTCGATTAACTACCGTTATTATTTTTATCAATATTTATAAAGGTCATATTTTGTCTATAACTAACACGTGTGTAGAAGTAGTCAAGGGAAGACCAATTCTCAACGAAGAATCATATCAACTATGCTAAAGACCCGAAATACTTGGTCAAATAACGTTCATGAAGCTGGTCATAGAGGATCCCAGGAATATCAGACATCTTTTTGGCTAAATTAGACAATAAATTGACATTTGTAATCTGCACACGACACACTGTTCTTTAGATCAAGCTTACTCTACGAAATTTTCTACTCATTCTTACTAAGAACTCATTGTAATCTTTACTTTATATCAATAAAATCATCAAGGCAGGTGATCATTATCACCTCCCAAGGTTTTATGTTAGAGATCCTATCAAGGATCAAGGGATTTACTTGTAAACCATCGTGTCACTTTTCTTTTACTACTTGCTATTACACAATTTGAACATCACAACCTCTCATTCAATTCGGTTGATTAGTACTTGTGTAATTCTAGAGAAGGAAGTGTCACACTCAACATGTCATAGGGTGTTTTAGCAACCTTCTTAATTGGTACAAGATTTAGAAATGTGGGCGACTGTTTCTATCGGACGTGTAGTTCGACTCATCATAGATCGAACCATATTTAATTGTGTAGGATTTCTTCTCTCAGGAACACAATTTAGTTGAGGTGTTCTTGAAGGAGATAATTGTGAAACTATTCTACAATTCTTAAGATGATTGTAGAATTCAAGAGTTAAATATTCTCCACCGCTATCGGATCGAAACATCTTGATCTTTCTGCCCAGTTGATTCTCTACTTCATTTTGAAATTCTTTGAACACTTTTAAAGATTTCTAACTTATGCTTGATTATATATATATATATATATATATATATATATATATATATATATATATATATCCATATACACTAAAATCATCAGTGAAAGTCACAAAGTATCGTTCACTATGTCTTGTGGCGGATTTGAACGGTCCACAAATATATGTATGGATGACGTCCAACAAATCCTTGCCTATTTCATAGTGACCGGTGAATGGCGCCTTTGTCATGTTGCCAAGTAAGCAAGATTCGCATACATCATCTGAATTTAAGTCATTTGATTCCATGGTTCCATCCGATTAGAGCTTGGCGATACATTTCTTGTGTATATGCCAAAGTGGACAATGCCACAAACAAGGTTTATCCAACTCACTATTGTAAGAACCAACATTTTACATCAGATTATCAAATTTACTTACGCAAACAACATTCTCATTAGTACCATTTCAAAGACTAGCTTTGAAAATAAAAGAACCATTCCTATAAAGCAAAATGTCATCATTTTCATTATAAAAAACCGGTAACCATCCTTATACAATACATGAAAAGAAATAATGTTTCACGCATTATCAGGAGAAAGCAACAATTTAACAAATTAAGACAAACACCACCACTAAACATGAGCTAGTAATCCCTGATCCTTGTAATAGTTGTAGTGTGTATGTTTCCCCTGATCAAGTTGAGATCCCCATGCTTTAACTTCCTATTTTGCTTTAGTCCCTACATATCAAGGAAAATGTGAATACCACATATCAAGAACTCAAGGATTAGAAGTGGATGTGCTATGGAGTTCAATCATAAACATACCTGAGGTGCCAACCACTTTGACTTTTCCATTCTTCAGATCCTCTAGGCATTTGGGGTAGCTACGTTTCTAATGTCCATTAGTCTGGGATTAGAAACACACATCACTTGGATCAATGATAGGAACTATTATGGTCTCGACTTTTCTCTTAGGGCCATGGTTAGACAGTCCAGCCTTACCTTTACCCTTTCCTTTGGGATGAGAAACCCTTTTCCTTTTAGTAGTGCCATGATAATGACCAATACATGAGTAGTTGGTTTGTAGATATGATGTTTATTCATGCTATCTTCAGTAGTCTTAAGCATGCCATGTAGCTCTATCAAGGTCTTGTCGAGATTGTTCATAATGAACTATTGATATGAACTAGAAAGCGAGTTCAAAACCATGTCAATGGTCAACTTCTTTTGTAACTCGACACCAAGATTTCCCAATCTATCAATGTACAACTTCATCTTTTGGACGTGCGCACATACAAATGTTCCCTCTTTTTGTTTACATGTCATAAGGGATTTAAATATATCAAATCGTTCTTACCTTGCTTGGTCTTGGAACATTTCTTTGAGCTTATGATTCATGTAATAAGCAACACGACTCTCAAATCTCTTATGGAGCCCAGAGGTTTTGATCTCCAACATGAGGTAAGCCACTTCAGTCGACTCATCTTAGTTTCGTTGTAGGGAGAAACTTCTTAAGTAGCATCCTTTGTAAGTTCGGGAACATCCTCGTCGAGAACATACTATTTCTTCTCATACCTCAAGGTATGGATCCAATCTAGGTAATTTGATTCAGTCTCGTTGAGTTTTTCCATGTTCATAACCAGTGTTGCAGAAATCGGCCTAATCAGCCGATTAATCGCTAATCGGACCTCCGCCGATGAGATTTATTACTAATCGGTCACTATAATCGGGCTTGGTCAATGCAGGTCAACGTCGGAATTAATCGAACCTAATCGGACTTAATCAGACCTTATCGGGTTTGGTCAATGCAGGTCAAAGTCGGACCTAATCGGACATAATCGGATATAATCAGACCTAATCGCCAATTAATCGCTTATTTTGGAGGATTGAAGTTATATTTATAAATTTTTGAATAATTTTCTTAATAATTAATGGTCACCGATTAATCTCCCGAATAATCCCCGCCTAGCCGATTAATCCCTAATCGCTAGTCCACCGATTAGTGATTTCTGCAACCATGTTTATAACTAACAAGAACGATAAGTTATAGTTTTGAGTTGGTTTAGGGGGATGAGGAAGGTTATTGTTGTTTGGGATCGACATTTACAAAAGAAAGATTCCAGTTAGTTTGATACAATTAATCCTTAAATAGTTTTACCCTAAATAAAATTATTTAATAAGGTTAGGATCCATATTTGGCTCCATGATGTGTTAATGGTCGCTGTAAACACACCACAAAGTTATTTAGGTAGACAATACATTCTGCCAATTTCAATAACTATGAAATTCCTAGATTCTTTTTAGATTCATTGACTATCAATGTTATGTTAATCTCAGATTATGCTCATCTTAAATTTTATGATGGGGTCGCCTCGGATCATAGAAGAGATGGTGAGTCAACCATGCTAATGCATGGTCCCCGACTCAAATAACACTTAAGATTCGTGAGTTCCACACGATTCTCAACTATACTCTCAAATTCACGTGTCAGTTAATCACACAGGCTCCATCAACAGATTATCAAGAGAATGTGCAATTTTCATGGGTAACATAGGATGTACATTTTATTAGTAAAATGGAATTTTGTTTTATACTTTTAAGTTAATACTTTTAACTAGACCATTATCATATCAAACCCTTTCAATAACTCCACTCTTAAAATGCAAAGAGGCGGTGAAGGTCGAAAGATATTAAGCTTTTAATAACTGACCTCATTTGGAATCAAAGATACATCCTTAAACCTCACTTATATCATTAGAGTGGGTGAGCCAAGTTATGGTAAGACGGACAATGTCAATATTTAAACATGTGAGGACACATGTTGTAAATGTCTTTTATATATATATATATATATATATATATATATATATATATATATATATATATATATATATATATATATATATATATATATATATAATAGACATTTTTCTACCATATATAAAAAGGTAAATTATAAACTCTTTAAATTTAATTTTCTATTTTTAATTCTAATCAAATTGTTAGGACGCAATATTAATAATTGATAGTAGTTTAATATTCAAAGTTCATAGCTATAAACAATATTAAAATTAATTTCAAATATTCCAATGTAAATCTCCATTTAAATAATATTTAATAAATATAAGAATAAATATTCAAATTTAAAATACTTAATTAAATAATATTTATCCGAAATAAAATCCATTTTTAAAACATTTTAAATAAGGCAATTATCTTCAAGTTTGAAATCAATATGGAAAGCAAACATAAAATCCTAGATCGGGCGGGCCGCGTCGTGACCGCAGGAAGGGGCGTTGCGCCTGCGACTACATGTTTTATAATTTTAGATTTTATTATTCTAATTACAAACAAGTATTATCAAATCATATGTATTATAGAGTACAAGTAATCATTAACTAAGACTCTGATACCACTGTTAGGTTTTCTATGCATCTAAATGCATGATAATGGCGCAACAGAAACAAATCAAAATCCTATGTGTTCATGCACCCTAAAGATCTAAGTTTCATGCTATTACTGGTAACCTATTAAAACATCAAATGTTTTCCTTGTACACCACTTGTGTTATTTTGATCTCAATTTGATACTCATATTATTCATTTTGACCAAAACAATAAAAATTCAAATGCTAAAATAAATGATGAAAACCATGAAGAAGGGTGATCACCGATAATGAAAAGAAGTCGATGAATGATTGTGATGGTGATGATGGTGGCGGAATGAAGAAGGTTTGGGTTGTCAGCATCTTTGTAAAAAAGATAAAGTCTTATAGTTTCTTAGAATTAGGATTTAATAAAATTAAAAGTATAATACGATGATCATCATTTCATCATATTTAACAACTTAAAACTAAACAAATGTTAAAATAAGTTATCAAAACCACAATATATGATCAAAATAAATATAAAAAAGATAAGTCTTTTACAAGTTGAAATTTTATTGAAATCCACCCAAAATAACACAAACCACATAAACCATCTATTGTATTTTTCTCAAAATCTTATGTATTGAGTAGTCATAGGATTGATGCCCAAAAAGTAGCAATGGATTTAGTTTGGACTTGTATCGACAGCAAACAAACACAAATAACAAACACAAAAAACAAAAAAGAGGTCTCTTTTATTTAATGCGGAAATATATTTAATAATAGCTTCATACAAATACAATACAAACCCTCTCTTTCTCTCTCCTCTCTCCACAACGCCAAAACCCTAAAACACCTGTTTCCCCACACAAGTAAGCGCTCTCTCTCTCTCTCTCTCTCTCTCTCCATTTATACGAACTGTTGTGTCTCTCTCTGTCCCTTTAAAAATATTTGTTCTTTGTTGTATTATACTTTATGCGACCCCCCCATAGATCGTTTCATGCTCCTCCGCACATGATCTGTTTTTTTGTAGCAAGATCTGACTTTTCCCCCTTTTTGTTAATATCAATTTGAATGCTTTTTTGTTTTAGTATGATTGTATTTGACTGTTTTCTACATTTTTGATTGTGATGATTTCTAGGGTTTAAATTTCGATTATTAATCCGTTTGTTTGTATCGAATTTTAAGTAATGAAATAATAAATTTTGTTGTTGAATATCGAATTGTTAATTTTGAAGCTGTATGACGCTGGATCTGTTTCTCTTTCGAAATTCCTCCGTTCGAATCTCCGATTAATAGAATTGTTTTTGAGTTAATTCCACTCGATTGTGTCACAATGTTCATATTCGATTTAAACGAACTCGAATCATACCTGTATTCGATTTAAACGAACTCGAATCATATCTGTATGTTAATTTTTGGGGGAATTGTTTCGATTTTGGCTAATAATCTGCTTCTGTGCTTAATCTTTTAGGTTTAATGGAGGATAATGGGTTGAATATGCGAAATTGGGGATATTACGAACCTTCATTTAGGGAACATCTCGGATTGCAATTAATGTCTCCAATTCCAGACACAAAACCTTTCCTTTCTACACGAGAAAATTCAATCATGATGAACCCTAATCCCACAACAAACCACCACCATATTCCCAATTATCCCCCTTCGGATCCATCGATTCCAATTCACTACATGAGAGATAGCTGGATACAAAGAGAAAAATTCCTCCATATCCTCCCCGGAAACCACAACTTTCCGGTCATCCCCACCGCTTCAACCTCCCTCGTCATGCCATCATTACACATTGCGCCACCACCACTCGATCTGTCAAAAGACACAGTCACGAAGATAAACACGACCATGGAAGACAATGTATTCGTCAGAAAAGACAGTGTCAGTGTCAATGGCGGTGATGGTGGTGGTTCGGTGAAGAAAAGAGGCGGCACCACCGCCGGAAAACCTCCTAGAGCAAAGAAACAAAAGAAGACTCCTACACCAAAAGAAAACGGTAACTCTTCTTCTCAGCGTCCAAAAACAATGAAAAGAAGCATGGATGTGGTCGTAAATGGAATAGACATGGACATTTCTGGGATTCCGATACCTGTGTGTTCATGCACCGGAGCTTCACAGCAATGTTACCGGTGGGGATCCGGTGGGTGGCAGTCCGCCTGTTGCACCACCACCATCTCCATGCATCCACTTCCGATGAGCACCAAACGCCGTGGGGCAAGGATTGCAGGGAGGAAGATGAGTCGAGGGGCATTCAAGAAAGTCTTGGAAAAGTTAGCGTCTGAAGGGTATAATTTTGCAAATGCGATTGATTTAAGAACTTTTTGGGCAAAACATGGAACTAATAAATTTGTCACCATTAGGTAGGTTTAACTAAGCTAGTATAGATTTATTATTTATTTTATATTTTTTGAGGTTTTTAGACGATTGAGGGCAACAAGAAGTTTACTTTGGCTTATGAACTTGGTTTATTTTTTTTTATTAAAAATTGATTCATATTTAGTATCTTGGTTGCAATAAATCTTGGTTGCAATAAACAAGTCTTTATGATGTTATTTTTGTAATATTTAGAAAATGTAGTAACCTGATATTGTTTGTATGTAAAATGAAAAAAATATGAATGATAGTTTATGTGTTTTACTGTTTTATATTGTTTATGAGTCAATAATATAGATACATGGGTCCACTTTGGTTGCATTTTATACTTGAAAGATAATTAGATAAATTAAAAATACTATACAAAAGAGGTTAAAATATTAAAATATTAAATGGTTTTTTAAGGAAAGCTAGCAAGAACCCTGGAAAGTATAACAACAAATTACAAGAAAATATGAAAAACAACGAAAAGTGAATAGCTACCAAAGGCCACAAGAGCGTATCAAACACAACCAATATTGTCGAGATTGATTGAGACACACAAGTATCTTGCTTGAGAGTTGAGACCGACAATGTTGACTGTGCACCTACGGACACCAACATTTTGGATAAATATGAAATATTTTAGTAAAAGAATAAATCTTATAAATATTAATACAATAATAAATGTTAATAAAATGATAAATATGATATATGTTAGTAAATGATAAATATCTTTTTTTGAAAAATTACACAAGAAATATCCAAAATAATGACATATGTTAGTAAAATGATAAATTATATGAGAGGACTTAATAAAGCATTTAAGATAGATAAAAGATAAACTAGTTAATTTTTTTTAAAAAAAATTTGCAAAGTTTAACCATTGAATATTGTATTTAATAAAAGTTTTTTTTATGGATAAAAGTTAGTGGAAAAATAATGTGTCAAAAATATTAATATTTTTTAGATTAATTATTGGAGATGTTCGAAGGGCAAACTAAGGATGAAGATTAAACACTAATGTACATTAAGCTACCTTTAATGGAATACTAATACCAGATGTCATGTGTCATTGCAATAAGCCACATTAAACTGAACTTGATGCCCCCGATTATATTCTCTAGGACGTAATCGAAGGTGAAGAACCTACTTCATGGCTCGACAATTAAAGACTTGAAACCTAGATGAAAAAACAATTTGTAAGCCGATGACCGCGGACCAACGGTCTAATGCTAAAGTTAGAATCACGAAATGGTTGAATCGGAATTAGTTATGTGAATAGTGGATTATAAATATACATCACAATTTCCCTGTACCCACTATTTATACTCAGCTTGTTGGGAGTCATTGCTTTCCCTTACCGAGTAGGTTTCAATCTTATTGCATTTATTATTCATAAGACTAGAGGTACAAATATATGTACTTGAGTAATGTTATTAGTCACGCCAACTATTCGGTATATCCAAACGACCCCCTCCTAGTTCGGTCATCGGGGGTGATATAATTGACTCAACTATTTAGCACGTCTGGCTGAGTTATGTTAGTGTATTTTCGGAGATTCTTCTAGGTAGGGATATATATATATATATATATATATATATATATATATATATATATATATATATATATATATATATATATATATATATATATATATAACCTATTAGCATTCAAGAGACTATACATCACCGTACCATTTCTTTTGAAAAGTACAACACAGGTATAACTCTAAGGACAAAATGGTTGAGTGTAGTGACTTAGAACTTTAGGATGATACCTGAGGCGAATACGGATATGTGTGGAAGGTAGTATGAGTCTATATTAACGGAAGCACGAGATTCGTACGAGATTAAAAAAAGTCATAAGGTTGTTTATGAGTTGGTAGATGAGTGTATAGTCTATGTTAGCACTATGACCTGTTTTCTTGACTTATCATCCTATATATTTCTAGTATTGTGATGACTAGAGGTTCAGGTTCGGGCACTAGCGGCTAGGAGAGGTCGGGTCCGAGTGATGCGGAGATATGCATGATGATTGTTGATGAGGTATCTACGGTGATTAGGGAGACGATTTTGGAGTTGTTTAGGTCTATCAAGACCCAGTTGAAAGCCATGATCGACGAGCATATGTCACTGTTATTAATGTTGTTTGTTGCCGCAACCACTGCCATAGGACCTCTAGGTGGTGGATCGGTATCCTATCGCGAGTTCAAAAGCACAAAGTCCCTTGAGTTTGACGGTACCAAAGACGCGATTTGTTTCGATGAGGTCGATATCGGATGTGGAGGGATGTTTTTACACATGTGCATGTTCGGATAACCATAAGTTTAGGTTCGCGCAAAACCTTCTTCGTTTGGGGGTGAAGGACTGGTGGAACTTTGTCTCTAAGAACCTTTCCCATGTTGAGCGGAGCGTGATGACTTGGGAGCAGTTCACAAAGATGTTTTGGGTTGAGTATGTTCCGTTGGTGGAGAAGGAGAGGTTGGTCTTGTTGGTGATTTTAGTATTATCAACATATTTTGGTGTAATTATTATTAATAATGAGATAGGCTGAACTCCATTTACTAACCGAGCTTGAAGGAGAGGGGGTGCAAACTCGGCGTGATAAATATGAACTCAGGAATACGGGGGTCTAGGGGCAGGGCCCCTGAAAGCAGGGTTCATAGGGGCTATAGCCCCTTGGCGGGGTCTAGGGGTAGCACCCCTAGCGGTGGTGCAGGTACTTCTGGACAAGGATCTAATGATCAAGATCCAAAACCACAAGGTTAGAATTTTATTTTTGAAATTACTACTACTACTATTATATATCATGTAACACTAATTCCTGAATCATTCTATGTTCAGGATGATGATCATGCATGGTGGATAGACTCGGGGGGGGGGGGGGGGGGGACAAGTCATGTGTGTAAAGATCGCTCTTGGTTCAAGGATTATGAAGTAGTTAACGGGGTTCCAAGGGGGAAACACCCCGAAACCTAAACGTATTTGTATGTCGAGTATGACTCCTGCCATGCATTTCCCGCCGTACCTGTAGTGATATCATTATGATGTCATGAGTTCGTTATGTCTTAATAACCAACTTTTTTGGCGCCAAAAGGATGCGACTTTCGTTTAACTACTTTTCCCTCTAGTATAAGAATCCTTCTTTGGTTCCAGAAAAAGGGTTGGAATTTTCGTATATAAAAATTGTATATTGATTCATTATATCTCTTTAAAACACAAAAACGACAAGGTATATTCTGTGTTTCTGATTTAGAAGTAGTCTGACTTTTAAATTGAAATTCTTTGGATTATCCTAAATCTGATTTCATGATACCCTAGGCTATAGGGTCGACGTGATCTACAATTTTTGTTTAGACTCAGTCGGTTAATTTTGACTTTATTTATTTTATACATGCTTAGACTGTTAAAGCTCGTATAAAATACATAACTTTGTTATCTGATGTCAGTTTTCGACTATCTTTTTATCGTTGGAATCCTATTAACGAGATCTTCAACTCTTGTTTAGACCGTTTCAGCAAACAATCAACCGATCTTAAATTCGGTATCTGGGATGTCTACTGCTACGCTGAATTTTAGAAAAATCATAACTTCCTCTAATGAAGTCAGATTTGGACGTTCTCTATATGTACGCTCTCAGCTTAATAACTACTACGACTTTTGTTTAGATTACTAAGACTAAAAAGTAACTTAACTAAAGTTTACTATTTACGATGCGTGTTGTCGGATCGGGTCGAATCGCGAAACTTCAACAGACCACTGCTTCTTCGTTATAATTTTGATTTAAGCGTTCCTTATATCTCTAGAATCCTTCTCACGACCACTTCAACTTTCATCCAAGGTATTCGGCCTAATTATTAATTTTTTTAGATGCGTATTTTATTCTTATTTTATTATATTGTCGTAAGCACGTATACTGCAAACAATTAGACATAAATCACATAATACTCAAATAATTACCCTTTATTATTTCAAATAAGTTACAATTGTTGACCCTAATTATTACATCATGTTATTAATGCATAGCGAGAAACACGAGAGTTACATTTCTCTCCCATTTACGATGATTCCGTGCTCGGAATCAGCCATCATCATATAGATGTGGATAGTGATACTTCATCTCGCTTTCTATTTCTCATGTGGGGTTCGGCCCATTCGAATGTTTCCATTGCACAAGCACTAAACCAAACATCTTACATCGTAACTTTTTCGTCTTACGGTCAACAATTACTTCGAGCTCTTCGATTAACTTCTTATCTTCATCAATCCTCATCTCCGAAAGTGGAATTATATCAGGGACTTCTGCCACAGAGTTCCTCAAATAACATACGTGGAAATTGTTATGAATACCATCCAGTTCTTCTGGAAATTCCAACTTGTAAGCTTGTTTTCCAATTTTCTGAAGAACCTTGAATGGCCCAATAAATCTTGGACTTAGCTTCCCTCTCTTTCCAAATCTTATAAGCCCCTTCCATGGCGAGCCTTTAAGCAACACCAAATCTCCAACTTCGAAAGGAATTGGTCGTTGCTTCTTGTCAGCATAGCTCTTTTGAAGATCGTGAGCTGCTAACATTCTTTCCTTAATCACCTTTAGCTTTTCAGCAGTCTGATGGACTATCTCGTGACCCATAAACTGCTTTTCTCCAGCCTCAAGCCAACAAGACGGCTTACGACACTTCTGTCCGTACAAGGCTTTATAATGTGCCATCTTAATTTTTGAATGGTAACTATTGTTGTAGGAAAATTCTACTAGGGGTAGATGATCATCCCATTTACCTTGGAATTTTAGGGTACATGCTCTCAACATATCCTCCAGTGTTTGAATTGTCCTTCCACTCTGACCATCAGTCTGTGGATGGTAGGTTGTACTCAAACACAACTTCGTACCCATTTCTTATTGTAGGCTTTTCCAAAACGTTGAAGTGAAATGACTGTCACAATCTTACACAATCGTTAAGGGAACTCCGTGAAGTTTTATTATCTCCTTTATGTATACATCTACAAACTTATCCATAGCCCATCTATCATTGGCCGCTAAGAAATGTGCACTCTTTGTGAATCGATCCACGATTACCCAAATCATGTCATGACCACTCTTAGTCCTGGGTAGTTTAGTCACAAAATCCATGGTGATGTCTTCCCATTTACCCATGGGTATCGGTAAAGGCTCCAAACTTCCATACAGTTTCTGATGTTGCGCCTTAACTCTTGCGCATATCACACACTCTTGCACTAGTAATAAGGTTTCAAATCCCTACATATCTTGGTGTTGCCTGGATGAATCGAGTACATAGTCTTGTGAGCTTCTTCCATGAGAAGATCTCTTATTCCTTCCATCTTAGGCACCCAAATCCTGTTTTGGAATACCTTCAATACTTGATTGTTTATACCGAATTCCAATGTTTTTCCTAAAGGATCTTCTTTTCGGTTATCTCCTTGCAAAGCTTCTTCTTGAGCTTTTTTTTAATACTTCCTACAATTGTTGAGACAATCTCAATTTTCAGCTCCCTTAGTTTCATCCATTCCAAGTTTATTTTTTTATTCAAAACATCTGCTACGACATTGGATTTACAAGGGTAGTAAAGTATCTCGCAATTGTAATCCTTGAGTAATTCTAGCCAGCGTGGTTGTCTCATATTCAATTCCTTTTGACCAAAGAGATACTGGAGACTCTTATGATGAGTGAAAAGCTTACACTTCATGCCATAAATATATGTCTCCATACCTTTAGTGCAAAAACTACCACTGCCAACTCCAAATCATGAGTGGGGTAGTTCTTCTCGTGATCTTTCAGTTGACGAGATGCATAGGCAATTACTTTACCTCTCTGAGTCAGAACACAACCTAACCCAACTCTATAAGCATCACTATAAATTTTGAAGTCTTCAACTCCGCTAGGTAAAGAAAGAATCGGTGCTTCACACAACTTCTTCTTTAATTCCTTGAAAGCTTCTTCGTGCTTCTCACTCCATGTATATGTAGCTCCTCTATGGGTCAAAGTTGTTAATGCAGCAGCTATCAAAGAAAAGCATTAGATAAAACTTTTGTAATATCCAACTAATCTTAGAATGCTTCGAATCTCAGTGGGACTTTTTGGTCGTTCCCACTTCATTACAGATTCGATCTTTGCTGGGTCAGCCATTATTCCTTCTTGGTTAACCACATGACCCAAGAATTGGACTTCCCGAATCCAAAAATCAACGTGGAGAACTTGCATACAACTTCTCATTCTTCAAAACTTTTAACACTTCTCTTAAGTTCTTTCCATGCTCCTGTTGGCTCTTTGAATACATGAGAATGTCATTGATAAACACTATTACATATTTGTCTAGGAAAGGTTTACAGACCCTATTCATCAAATCCATAAATGTTGTTGGAGCATTGGTTAGTCCGAATGACATAACCAAAAACTCGTAGTGTCCATATCTTGTTCTGAAAGCAGAATTCTCTACATCCTACTCTCTCACCTTTATCTGATGATATCCCGACCTAAGATCTATCTTTGAGAAATAGCTCGCACCCTGCAACTAATCGAACATGTCGTCAAACCTTAGTAAAGGGTACTTGTTCTTTACCATTACCTTATACAACTCTCTATAATATATGCACATCCTCATGCTCTTCTTCACGAATAACACCGGAGCTCTCCAGGGTGATGAACTAGGTCTAATGAAACCCTTGTGCAACAACTCCTGAAGTTGTATCATTAGCTCCTTCATCTCCGTCGATGCTAATCGGTAAGGTGCTTTTTCTATAGGCATGGTTCCTGATAACAAGTCTATCCTAAACTCTACTTGTCTATTAGAGGGAAATACAGGAAGATCTTCGAGAAAGACTTCTGGAAAGTCACACACCCCGGGTATCCTTCGCATCTCCTTCTTCTCCTTCTTTGTATTGATCACAAACCCCAAGTATGATGTAAATCCTTTGGACAAATACTTTTTGTCTTCCATTAGGGAGATGATTCCATATTTTACTCTACATTTGTCCCCATACACCATAAATGGTTCTCTTCTAGGCGGTTTGATCAATACAATATTATTTCTACACTTGATGTCAACATCGTTCACACTAATCCAATCCATTCCTATCACTATGTTGAAGTCGTTCATCTCAATGGGCAACAATTCCTCGTGGAATTTATTCCCATTCAAGTTAATGACGATATTCCTAATGCAATCATTAACAAGTACAAATTTTCCACTAGCGACCTCTACGACTATGGTACTATCTAGTTTATCTATAAGCAATGCTAGTCTTCTACAAAATTTATGTGATATAAAGGAGTAATTATCTCCAGAATCAAACAATATATTGGCAGGAAAATCATTTACTAGAAAGGTACCTGAAGCGGCATCTACTTTATCCTTTTTCTGTTTCCAAGGGGTCATCTGGAATGCTCCTTCCTTCGGCCTTGGTGGCACATTAGGCCTTCCAATCTCCTTCTTCTTCGGGCAGTCCCTTGCTAGTTTCCCTTCTTCATTACATTCATAACATACCTACTTGTTGGATGTAAACTCGTTGGCGTAATGACCAGTCCTCCCGCACTTGAAACATGTCAACTATTTGCCACACTTCCTAGAGTGTTTCTTCCTGCACTTCTCGCACCATTTTGCTTCATCTCCTCCTCCCCCAAACTTCTTGGAACCAAACTTCGAGTATCTGCCCTTTTTGTTGGATCTTGAAGACCCCTCAAATTTCCTCTTCTCTCCTACCTCAACTCTCTCCAGACCCTTCTCTCTTAAGTGGGTCTCAACATTTTTAGCTGCCTAGATGGAAGCTTTCAAATTAGTTGTTTGTTTTACCATTAGACTGAAGTCCACTAGCAACCCATTAGCAAACTTGTTGACTTTGGAGATTTTGTTGGAACTAAATATGGAAAAAGCTTAATTTTCTCTGTAAATCTTGCAGCATACTCTTTGACGCTCATTTTTCCCTTCTTCAGATTCTAGAACTTGTTGTTGATTTCTAGGAGATCCCGCTCAGAGAAATACTGCATTTTTAGCTGCACTAAAAATTCTTCCCAAGACATCTTACTAGCTTCTCCATTGGGCAAGGTATCAGCCAGTAACTTCCACCAGCTTAATACCCCAGTCTTCAACCGTCTGATCGCGAGGATAGTCTTCTACTTGTTGCTACAATTGCAACTATCGAACACCATATCTATCTCAGAGATTCAATCCATGACTTCCACATGGGTGAGACTTCTAGCAAGACTCGGTGGCTTTGCACCCATGAAGTCCTTGAACTTGCAACCATGTCCATTATTTCTTTCATTCTGTAACACCTCGTTTCGAAGACAAACCCTAAAGTCCGACAATGTATTTTAAGTATTATTTTATTTCGATATATAAAAATTTAAATAAAAGGGTTTTTTAATGAAAAAGTGTGTGATTGGCATTATATTTTGTGTTGGAGGTTTAAAGAGTGCCTCCAGGGTTTGTGGTGTAAGGAATAATTGAGCATGTGGCTAAAAAATAATCAATTGGGCTTGCTTTATAGTTTTTGGGCTTAAATTGAAAAGATTTTTGAAAGCTGGAGGCTGAATGGTAACATATGGACATATGTTGAAAATAATTCAGTGAGGAGGGACCATAGTTGTAATTTTGGCTTTAAAGTTTGAATTGGAGACGGGATTAAACTCGATACCCATCCTTTCCCGTTTGAAGAGGCATCACCCAAACCCTAACCCTACTCCTTATGCAGCCGCCATGCGTGAACCCATCAGCCGCCACCACCCGACTCTCTCTCGTCTTTTCGACCACTCGAAGCTCCGAGCCATCGAACGTCCACCGGTGGCTCTTGTTGCCGGAAATGATGAAGACTACCAGGAAACCAGGGACCTCACACCAAGTAAAGATCGGAGGACCAGATATCGACGTCATGGTTGCCGCAGCTGTCATTCTCGACCTCATCTTCTTCCCCGTTCTTCTGTTGTTGCATTGTCATCGGACCGCCACCGCCACTTCTTGCTGTTTCTCATTTGTGGGTTCTCCGGCCGCCTCCTTCCTCCGACGGTGAGGTTGCTGCTCCGTTGGTGTGTGACTTCCAACGTGTGGGTGTTAGTTTCAATCCATGTCGCGGGTGTGGGTGTGTTTAGGTGGCCGGAAACGTGAACAACCACCATGGCAGCCAACCATGGTGGCTGCCGCCATGCTACCTTATTCTGCCGCCATCAGCCTCCGTGAGAAGTGGTTGTGTGTGTGTGTGAAATGTTGTTTATGTGTGTATTTATTCATTTGAAGTTTTTCTTGGGTGTTGCTTGACCGGAAACCAAATGAAAAACCACCACCACCACCGTGAGGTGGTGGTTGCCACTACATGCCACCGTCCTCACACCGCCAACCACCGCGTTAGGTGGTTGTGTGCATATACATGTGTGTGTGTTTTGGTGTGGGATTGTTCATGTAGGGTTTAGTGCATGAATTCTTGGCAAAATCGCCACCACCACCGCCGTGAGGTGGTGGCTGCCGCCGTGATCCGTCGTTGACACCACTGCCCAAGCAGGTAGTCGGTGGTGCCCGACTTATTTAACATTAATAAACCTAAAAACTTAATCTTGGACCTAATTGGCATGTGTTTGGGTTGGAAACCCTAATTAGGGTTTAGAAAACCCTAATTTTGGACTTGCCGGGACCCGTGTTTGGACCAGTGGATTGAAGTTATGACTTATGCCCGATTATATTGTATGTTTGGCCTAGTGGAGTGATGGACTTAATGGATTAATTCCTTAATGGGTTAAGTAAGAACACTTAACCCTAATCTTCATGCTAATTTAGTTTGGGCTTTGAGTTGGGCCTTCCTTTTTGGGCTTAGGTGTTTGGGTTCTTGTTGGGCCATCTGAGAACAGGCGTATGGATGGGATATGTGGATGGGCTTTAGGGTAAGGCTCATATAAGGGGTTTGGCCCAATTTGGAAAATTTGGCCATATATTCGGTCTTGATTGATTATTTGGCTTTTGGGCCTCCAGAGTTTGATTTTGGGCCTTGGTTTTGGACCAAGTTAGATTAGGGGTAAAAAGTCTCTTTACCCCACGTATGGAGTTATGGTTATGCATTGGAACCCAATTATTAATAGGGTGTTGTTTTGATGTTGACAGCTTAGGGATCTGTCAGCCAGCAGCCATAGTTTTATCCGTGGGACTTCAGCAGTGTGAGGTGAGTCTCCTCACTATTTGTATGGGTCGAAGGCACCAATGCCGGCTCATGTGGTTTATGTATTGTAGGAAGACCCGGGGGTTAGCCCTAGGCATTATGTATGAAAGACCAGGAGGTGGCTCTTGGCACAATGTATGCTAATTAGCTAAGTAGAGTAGTATGTATGTTAGTTGTCTTTGTGATGCTTGCATGGAAGACCAGGAGGTGGCTCTTGGCACTTGTCTGTAAGACCCAGGGGGTGTCCCCCGGCTTGGCAAGAAAGACCACGTGGCGGCCCATGACATAATGGAAAGACTATGTGCGGCACATAACACCTTTATTGATTATGATACATGAATGATATGTATGGCTCACGGTTATGTATGGATCAGTTGATATGTATGGTATTTGGTATTTGGGGAACTCACTAAGCTTCGTGCTTACGGTTTTTAGTTTTTTGTTTCAGGTACCTCCAGTTTTCAAGTAAAGGAGCTCGGGACGATCGCAGTGCATACACCCGTGTTTTCCGCAATATGTGATTTCTGGGAATGAACTCTGATAAATTTTTTATTTGAAAAGCTTTTCAATGTGTGAACAAAGTTATAATAGTGTTTATAGTTATATTAAAAATGAAATTTTTACCCTGAAATTTTTGGATGTTATAAGTTGGTATCAGAGCCTTGGTTTGAGGGATTCAGACATACTCTCGGGTGTGAATGAAGTCAAACTGAGGGCTTGATGAAGTTTTTATAAAATAAACATTTAATTACAAAAGAATTTCTAAGCAAAGAAAGGGGTGTGATGCGTGCAATCGACTGAGTTCAAGTAAGTGGTTCCCAAAATACCAATACATGTTTCTTATGTGATATGATAAATTATGTGATTCGCATGCTAGATTAGAGCTAAGGATCTAGGAGAGATGCCTTTGTATGCTTATATGAGCTTGTAGATTTGCATGCTAGAACTGATCAGCCAGTGGTAGGATGGCCTGTTTAGGTTATGGCTGATTGTATGAGCCTTAGAACTGCATGCTAGTACAAATTCCTGATTAGAGGATAAAATGGTTTGATTGGAGTATGTTGGTTAGTTTTCCCATTTTTCGAATGTTGCTTGCTTTGTGCTTTGTGGGACTCTCAACAGTGTGAGTTAGCCACTAAGTGAATATATTAAGTCACATGTGGCACAGGCTGGATAATCTCAGAGTGATGGATTTGACCCTATTGCGCAGCTCTTGTCTGAGTCCAACCGTTCTAGGGTTGAGTCTTTTACTCGAAGGATTATCTGATATCTGTTGCATATGGCTATATTCATGAGGTAGCTAGTTGACATTAATGGGAATCCTTCAGTAATTGACGACTGGGTGGGTTTGGGAACCGAGGAAAGCCTAGGATATGTTTCAATGGGCTAGAGGATTCGGCAGGATTACTGAGGAAAGTATGGATAGGTGTGGAAGGTAGTATTGAGACCGTACTACTGAAAGCACAAGATCCATACTCGAATCGGTGAGAGTCTTGGAAAATCTAAGAAGCTTATGAGAGAAGGACCCTTGGTTACGTTTTGACATTTGGTATGCCGTACTTCAGTTTGGAGATTAGCTCTCAGGGAGATGGTCCAGTTTCGGGTTCTAGCTCAGGTGCGGGTGCTGAGCCAATTAGCGAGCAGTTGCAGGAGTTCATTTCATCAAAGATTTCTCGATGTGTTTCGGAGATAGTTGATGAGAGCTTGGGCGCGTTCCGTGCGGAGGTTATGGCTATCATTGGAGCTTGCACTCTTTCTTTCTGGGAGTTCTGTGCTTGTGGAGCTCCTACGTTCCATGGGGAGAGGGACCCCATTTTCAGTAGGAGGTGGTTAGAAAATATGGCTAACACGTTCAGGACGAGTTTCTGCCCAGAGGAGGCGAAGGTCAGATATGCTTCCTGACTGTTGAAGGATCGGGCGCATGATTGGTGGGAAGAGATCGGTAGTGAGTTGGGTGATGATGCGGTCAATGCTATGTCATGGGATGACTTCTCAATCAGGTTCCGAGCAGTTTGCACCAACGATCGAGGTACAACAGTTGGCACGAGAGTTTCTCGATCTCCGCCAAACTAGGGAGACTGTGGCAGAGATCACTGTCAAGTTCCGGGAGAGGGCTTCGTTGGTACCGCAGTATGTAGTAGATGAGGAGATGAAGAAAATGAGGTATCATGATATGCTGTGGGATGATATCAGGAAATTCATGAGTATTCCGGGGTGTGAGACCCTGAATGATATGATTTTTAGAGCCCGTGAGCGGGAGATTGACCTGGAGCACATAAGGAAGAGGGGGTCAGATCAGTTGCATACATCGGAGGGTCCCGAGAAGAAACCCAAGACTTCAGATCATCGATTGATAGGCTAGCAGGGCCGAAGTCAGTGCAGCACGTGCGGGAAACTGCACGATGAAGTTTGTCGTTCCAGGGGTTCAGGCTGCTACAAGTGTGGCAGGGTTGGTCACGTCAGCAGGGATTGCCCTCAGGGTGCAAGCCCATTATGTTTTCACTGCGATCGGGTGGGCCACAAGAAGGCCGAATGTCCGACGTTGGCAGGAGGAGTAGTGAGTGTGCTTGCTCCGGCTACTTTGAGGATCACCGATGGACGAGAGGGTAGGGCAGGAGCCCCAGCAGAGAGGAGTCGGACTTTGTAGTGACATGCAGGGGAGATCAGAATTACAGCAGACAACGTTGTGGGTATGTATGTTTTGCTCTTTTCAGTTATATCTGTATTTTGTGGTTGCTTTCTTGCATCGGTTTTGGGTAAGTGTATCTATCGGTTTATCTCTCTGCTTGTGATTGGATTATATTTTCAAGAAGTGTCATATGCAAAATGCAGATCGTGAATTACTAAGTGGTTAGTGAAAGGTCATTTCCCTTTTAGCTGGGTTGGAGTGTTCAGTGTTATCTTGGGATAGGGTCGAGATCAGTTCAGGAGCATTATGTGAAGGCCTACGGTCAGGGTCCGCAGGATGGTTATTCAGAACCGTCAGGGATTCGGTGGTTGTAGTGATGGTTCTTGGAGTAGCTTATGGAAGCGCCAAGGTAAGGGGCTTGTTACTGAGACATTGGTTAGAGCATATGTCTTTTGGAATTCAAGATTTGAGTGTGGTACAAATTCAAGGCATTTGGAGTTATCAGTATTGATGGGATTCAGAAAGTGTTCATCTAGTCTTCAAGGGTTGTATGGTCTTTTAAGTTTGGCTAGTAATGGGTCGCTAGCATTAGTAAGTGTCGGCTATCAGCAGATCAATCATTGGAAGGTAGGAGGGATCGGAAATCCTTCCATTTCTCGTATGTCGTGGAGACTTAGTAGAATCGAAGTGGGGGAGAACCGTTCGGGTATCCAATTCAAAAGAAAGTGAGAAATGGGATGAGCTCGTATCCCCATCGGGGAAAGGAAAGCGGCCCAAGTGGTTGTTTGAATGGGGAATAATGTGGGTGGAAAGTTCAGAAAAACTTCCCGACTTTGGAACCACATCTGATTGGTGTGTGATAGCATACTATGGGGAACCAGGTTGGGGATTCCAGGCAGGACATGAATTCAGTTTGGGATGTTAGATCATGTGTGTGCTCGACTTTAGATGTGATTGGATTGGCAATCAGCGGTAATACCATGGTCAGCGGTTGAGACCGCGTGAAAGTGTTGTAAGACTACGGGATAGCCGTAGCATTCACCAGCAGCCAGACAGCGTGGAAAGTGTTGTAAGACTGCGCGATAGCTGTAGCATTCACCAGCAGCAGATAGTGTAGAAGTCTTGTAGGACTGCGGGGTGGCCCGTAGCATTCATTGGTCAGCAGATAGTGTAGAAGTGTTGTAAGACTGCGGGGTGGCCCGTAGCATTCATTAGTCAGCAGATAGTGTAGAAGTGTTGTAAGACTGCGGGGTGGTCCGTAGCACTCATTAGTCAGCAGATAGTGTAGAAGTGTTGTGAGACTGCGGGGTGGCCTGTAGCATTCATTAGTCATCAGATAGTGTAGAAGTGTTGTAAGAATGTGGGGTGGCCCGTAGCATTCACTAGTTAGCAGGTAGTATAGAAGTGTTGTAAGACTGCGGGGTGGCCTGTAACCTTCACTAGTTGGCAGATAGAGTAGAAAAGTTGTAAGACTGCGGGCTGGCCCGCAACATTTATTAGTTAGCCGTTAGTATAGTGGTATAGTAAGACTGCAGGGTGGCCCGTAGCATTCACTAGTGGAAGGTTAGTATGGGAGTGTTGTAAGACTGCGGGGTGGCCCGTAGCATTCACCGGTCCCTATTCGGCAGTGAGAATGTGACCGATCTGTGATTTACTCACGAATTTCTTCAGATGGTTTAGACCAGGGCGGGACAGCCCGTACGAATGTGAGTAGACCACAGTATGATCGGATTTGGGGAATAGTAGGTCGTTGGAGACCAAGCGTGATATAAGACTACAGTGGTTTTGGTAGCAATCACTTTTCGTATTAGATTCGGGGGCGACAGGTAGTCAGATTGTTATGATCAGGAGGATCAGAAGGAATAATGGAGCCATGAGTGGAAATATGGTTAGGGCATATTTCGATAGCCGAAGTTCTTTTCGGAAGTCGCGGGAAGTAACTATGAGGTTGCTCTTTTGCTCAACAACCGGGTAGGAATCCGGTATTCCGGATAGCGGCAGTGATTTGGGATTTGCGTAGAGTAGCTTGTTGGGTTTTATGTACTCTAACATTCCTATAGTGCACATACAACCCTAATACTTTGGATCTAAGTTTTCTCTAATTATACATGCAATAAACATTTTCCAAAGCATGACGCCTAAACTAGCATGCAAGGTGATATTTGAATCATAAAAACTAGTTAGAATATTACCTTGTGTAGTAGCTTGAATAACTTGGCCTCAAGAAAGCTTAGCACCCCAAGTGTGATGCCTCAAATGGAATCACAAAACACCAAGAACAATTAGGATGAATATGAGAGAGGTTATGGAGACTAGAAATCGGATTCTACTTCTTGGAATGCAAGGTGTAACTGATTTTAGCTTATGATACATATATATGTGTATGTAGAATATCAAGGGTCATGTGTAACCCTAATCCATACCCATAAGCTTATGATCCACCCATTTGATTTGGATAAATACTTCATGGATTAACCCATAAGCCCATCACAAATCAAACCCTGGATCATTAGCCCAACTCATATGTATCAATTTAATTAGTCTCTTTTGATCACTAAATTAATCCTTAAATTAATTCTTGATCAATACTAATTAAATAATATGATTCCTCAATTAATATATTATACTTATAATATATTAATAAATCATAATTAACCTCTTACTCAAATATCCTTCCCAACATATTGCTTTGATCAATGCAACCCAAATGGATCATGCTAATATCAGGTCAAGTACATACCAATTATAGTTATGGGCTTAGACACCTTTTCCAACAGTCTCCCACTTGGATAAGTCTAATAACTGTAATTGCCAATGTAACTTAAAATCCGATTAGCAATCTGTAACACTCCGTTTATAAAATAAATAAATAAAGGAATAGAAGCCCTAAAATCAATAATAAATGAGTAAGGCGTTAGTTTCGAGGAGTTAAAAGTCATAATTATAGAAGTTGGGGGTTAAAATGTGATTTTCGGATTAAATTATATAGATGTTTGAAGGTCTGTTTGGTAATTATTAGGACGTAATATGTAAAGGATTTCGAAAGTAGGGACTAAATGGGAATTTATGGGACCTCATTTGAAAATAATTGTACAGGAGGGGCTGCATGGTAATTATGAGGACTTAAGTTGAAGTGTTTTTGATTGGCTGGGGTTAAAAAGGTAAAATTTTGGACTTAAATTGTAAAGGTTTTTAGGAGGGAGGGTTTAACTGGTAAGTTATGGGCTTTATTTGTAAGGAATTAAGTGGGAGGGGCTGATAATGTAAATATGGGAAAATTATTCAAATCCGGGTATATATCCTTCCCATCGTTTAAACCCTAACCCTAAACATATTCATCGGCCGTCATCTCTCCCAACAGCCGCCACCTTGTCCCTTTTAGTCATCGGTTGCCGCCACTTGCCACCCAGACGCTCTCCGACCACCTAGCAGCTATCGAGCGACGTTGAAGACCGACTGGGAGGGGAACGAAGTTGCACCAGTGGAGATCGGAGGAGTGGCGTTGTGATGGCCGTCGTTCGTGACTCTCCAGCAGCTGCCGTCATCGATGTCGAGCAAGAAAGACCACCGGGGATAAGTTGTTGTCGCCATTCTTGCCGTGGGCGAGGCCGGGGACCAGTCCATGGCGTCGTTTCAGTCCGAAACACCGACGCCACCCTTGTTCCGCAACAACGCTTCCGCCGCTTCTTTTCTACTGTTACGTTTCTGCTGCTACTTTGCCACCCAAACACCACAGCCGCTGCCTGTGACGTCGCGGACAGCCGAGGGAAGAAACAGTCGAAGACCAGAGATGGGTTTTACGTCGCTGCTGCCTCTAGGGTGTTGCTACCGTCGCCAACCGCCACCAGGAGGGTGGCTGGACTCGTTGCAAGAAGGATAGCATGTGGGTGTTTGTTATTTCATGAAAGTGGTGTCGGTTTGGCCGAAATCCACGAGATCAGCCACCACCACCACCGTGAGGTGGTGGCTGCCACCATCAAAAGCCGCTTGCTGCCACTAGATGGCTATGTTGGTGTGTGTAGCGTAGCGTGTGTGTGTGTGTGTGCGGTTTGGTTATTTCGTTGTAATTTTGTATTAATCAGAATAGTGAAGAAAATCCGTCACCACCACCGTTAGGTGGTGGCTGCCGCCACCGGCCGCCGTGTCGGGTGGTGATGTGCTTAGTTGTGTTGGGATTGCTTGTTGGATGTTTTGGACAAAGGACTAAAACCTTAATGGGCCCAATGAAACCCTAGTGGACCCAAAAGCCCAAACATGTGACTAATGGGTGTAATAAACCCTAATTGACCTAAGGAAAACCCTAATGGACTTAAGGACTTGGTTGTGGGCCTATTGGGCTAAGATGGGATTGGAAACCCTAATTAGGGTTTAGAAAACCCTAATATTAGATTTATGGGCTTGGACTTATCGGGACCCACATTTGGGCCATTAGAATGGAAGTGTGTGTGTATTAAGCCCAATCACACCATATGATTTATTTAGAAGAGTACCATATGATTTATTTAGAAGAGTGATGGACTTAATGGATTAAGTCCTTAATAGGTTAAGTGAGAAACACTTAACCCTAATCGTCATTTTATGTGAAACCCTAATTTCACTTGGGTTTATTGTTGGGCCTTTCTATTGGGCCTTGATGATTGGATTATTAATGGACCATCCAAGATCAAGCAAATGGACGAGAATAATTAATGGGCTTTGAGGTAAGGCCCATATGAGGAGTTGGGCCCAATTTGGAAAATTGGGCCATAGATGGGCCATAGTTTGGGCCTTTATGATTATGTGATATTGGGCCATTAGAATGTTGAATGTTGGACTAGACTAAATGGTTGGGCCTTATGGTAAGACCTTATAAAGGTTTGGGCCCAATTTGGAAAATTGGGCCATGTGTCGGGCTTTGATTTCCTAGTTGACTTTGGGCCTATGGATTGGGCCTTGGGCTTGCATAAAGCCAAGCTTGGGGTAATGTAGTAATTATCCAAAGTATGTACTCATGGTTATGTAGTGGAACCCAATTATTAATTGGGTGTTATTTTGATGATGACAGTTCGGGAATCTGTCATCCAGCAGCTGGGGTTGAGTATGCGGGACTTCAGCAGTGTGGGATTGAGTCTGCGGGACTTCAGCAGTGTGAGGTGAGTTACCTTCCAGTAGAGGTGGGTCTACAGCCACAATGCCGACCCACCAGTAGGGATTGTCTTTAGATGATTGTCTATGTGATAATTATCTAGGTTGTTATTACTAGATGTGCTTTATGTGCCAGTATGATATGCTATATGTGATAGCGGTAGTAGGAGGGAATAGTCCATCGCCTCGGTCGTTAGGACCGAAGGGTAGGCCAGTACCCCAGGAATGCTTGATAGTATAATTCCGACAGTATGATTATGACAACATGATTATGCCAGTATGATTATGATTTGATAGTATTAGGGGTGAAATAGTCCCCGTTGCCGGTTGAGATAGACCGGAGGGTAAGTCAGCACCCCAGAATGGTTTGACACGGGTAGTCGACACCCTAGAATGGTTTGACATGGGTAGGTCGGGCACCCCAGAATTGCCCGGCAGTACGTATGCTACGTGGTTGTATGGTATGTGGTGTGATGGGGGAACTCACTAAGCTTTGTGCTTACGGTTTTCAGTTGTGGTTTCAGGTACTTCGTTTTTAAAGGAAAGGATCCGGCTTGACCGCAGCGCATCACACTATGGTTTTCCGCACATGAGATCCTTGGGATTACACTATGATATTGTTTCATGATAACACGTTTTGATTATTTCTACTTTGGTTTGACATGTCATGATATTATGGATGTTTTCTTATGCTGTTGGTTTTATAATAACTTATTTAAAAATGAAATTTTTGGACTTGAATTTTGGGATGTTACACAATCGTAGCTCTCAAAAAGCCGTTGTCGAACTCTGACGCTTCCATTATATAAGTGATCATATAATCCTCTGTTCTACAAGATATCGTGTGGACAAAGACATGTAATTAAAGCCATACTCATTGTCCAACATTTTGTTTCCCGATTTCTGATTTTTTTGACATAGAACTTAATTGAACACATCAATAGAGTTCTGACCGGGCCCGACACATAAGTCAAAACAAAATCATTGAGGGGCCCAAGATATCGCTTTTAATCCTCTTAGGATAAAAGGAACAGATAAACTTCGACTTATATGCTTTGCTAACTATTCATTGAATCATACATAATAACACGTTTTATAACATCGAGTTACTGATGCGTTTTCGCACTATTAATGTACAATCAACAAATAATCGCCAACTCATATATCTTGGTTTGAAGATTATACGATATTATCGTCTCACAATCACCCGTGATAAATTCCATGAAGTGATATGTGAGCATGGGTTTAGTCCAACACTCAAATCTTATTTCAAGAGCACTCATGAATGTCTGTAGCAATCTTTTGCTATGTCTAACACCTTAGACAATCATACAAAAACCCATTCATGACAGTCTTCTTTCATAACCTACTTCCAAAGTATGATCGACTATGGATAGTTTTAATAATCTTATTATTCTGGAAGTCAAAACATGCAAAGTGAAACACAAGAATAATCGAATCCAATATGGTCTCAGAACTTATGAATATAAATAAAACACCTTTTATTTAATCACCATATTGATTACACATTATTCATTGTACAATGTTTCGATTAATCAACTTAATACTTGAATTAAAACAATAGTTATCCCATGCTCCAAGCCTGCACACTATGTTTATCTATGGTCCTTACTTTGTGAAATAGATCAATAGAAGACATTTCCAATGAAACTCATTTCACAATTCCAAATTCTTATCGCAAATGTAAGAATACCAAATTCTTTCCATTTGCTAAAATCTGTTAGATTCTAAACTTATATGCAATGATCCTCTTGTAATGACTATGCACAAAAGTCATAGTAACTTGGCAACAGACATTACAAAGTATTCCAATGGAGAGCAATTCCATGGAAACGAAGTCTCATATTCAAAGTACATTCCTTTGAACATCCTTCTTGCATTAAGTTTTCTAATATTACATAGATTTTATTATTAACTTCTACTTATGGTAACATTTCCATATTCCCATTTTGACTATCACTTCTGAACAAGAGTTACCTCTTCTCAGAGTATGTCAATATGGTCCTTCCAAAATTTACACTTCACTTTCAACTGTCCATGAGCAACCAATCTTTGGTAAACCTCAGATTGTCCTCGATAATTGCTTAACCATTTTAGTCATATCTCGTTCTAGTTCCTTTTCCCTCTTAATGCCCTAGGCATATGGAAAATTAGAACATATTAATATTATAGCTTATGTAATCGATCCAATATCCGAAGCATATGGAATACGATTCATAATGTCTCACATAAAGACATGATACTTTACCAGTCTTTCGCTATAATATTTCCACATATAGAATTTCCTTATGTTAAATCTTTTCAACATAAAATTTACATATGTCTGTGACTAAATTCGATTAAAATCTTAATCTAAGCTTTTAGATTTGAAATAAAGTATAAGTTCCTCTCCCTTAATTATAGCAAAACAAACTTTTCAAACTCTGCAACTTTGCGAATTGAAACTTCTGTTTTCTATAATTAACATTGCTAACTTGCAACACTTAACATAATAATTGTGCTCCCACTAGCATAACAATTACATTTGTTGAAAAATATTTTTATATGTGATCATCACTGAAATAAGACGAATTGGTTTTATATTATCTAACAAATATTATCAGTTATTTCAGGTTGCGTGGATTCGTGCTTAATTATGAAATAGAAAAATATGCAAAAGACGAAATACGCAAGGACGGAAAAATAGACGCAATATTTGGTCGTTTGAAGACAAAACAAATCAAGACTAAAATCGTCAAGAATTTAAAAACCTCAAGGGTCAAAAATGGAAATTCAATTCACAATTGGATATATATATATATATATATATATATATATATATATATATATATATATACAAGTATATATATATATATATATATATATATATATATATATTATATAAATATATATGTATATACATTATATTGTATATATATATGTATGTATATTGTATATATTGTATATATATATATATATATATATATATATGTATATTGTATATATTGTATATATATATATATATATATATATATATATATATATATATATACATGAATCATGCATATATATATATATATTGGAAAGAAATCTTCACAAAAGCAAAAGTACCAAACATCATGTGTGCTTCCAACCTTTACAATCAATCACTTCATTACTTTTCCTTAAACAAACAAGAGTTGCTTGATTCATTTGCATATATATAGATGCATGTTTACATGAGTTTTTGTGTGTGTTTTGTGTTTCCTTGTAATATATCTCCTATTACTCTCTCATCTCAAGAAGAATAAACACATAGCCAACCTCAAAATACTCTCCAAACACCCTCCAAATACCCTCCTTAAACCTCCTCCAAAAACCCTTTCAAATCACCACAACTATCACCACCTTGCTGTTTTTCGACATCAGAATTTGCAAGTTAAGAAAAAATTCACCGAGCACAACTCAAGAAGAATCTACAGGAGAGATTTTCAGCGCAGATTATTCAAGACCTTACCTACATCCAGGAATTTTCCGCGATTTTTTTGACCACTGCAAACCCCAGAGAGACGCGAGAGAGAATTGGCTATCCAGAGAGATTTACTACGAAAATCTATATTCATAACCACCCAAAGCTCTTTCAACATCACCCTTTTTGTTACATTATACCACCAAAACTACAACCTTATTCCACCTTCTACCACCCTCCAAATACCCACTTCAACCTCATCAAATCACCTTAAAAAAAAACCCATACCCACATACAAAAAACATTACCCGTGTATTTTGTATCGTTTTGTAAACAATTCATTGTTACATAAAAAGAACTTATTGTTACTTACCGGATTGAACTTTGAACAAATAGAGACACAGTCTATTAAGATCCAGTCCAACCCTAAGCCTGTTAGTCATTTATTTGACTAACAACTTGACAAAACAGTCGTTCCACAAGTCCCGTTCTAACACCACCTACTATATATATATATATATATATATATATATATATATATATATATATATATATATATATATATATATATATATATATATATATATATATATATATATATATATATATATATATATATATATTTATATATTTTATTAACGCTTTATGTCATTTAAATACTGTCATTTATTTCGTTTATAGCTTTCAGTCATTTATAGCTTTCCAGTATTTATTTATTTCGCACTTCTTATCTTTCCGCATCTAATCTCATTAAATATATATATCTGTCACCCAGTAACTGGTAACCGAGCCTTTTATTCGTGGTAATCAGATTGTTATATATTTCTAACAATTGGTATCAGAGCTTGTGTGATTTACCTTGAAATTTTTGTCGAAAACTTTTGGTTAGCGTTTATAAACCTTCCATAAACTTTTCTTTAAAAATTTCATTTTAATATCACTTGTTCAAAATCCTTAAAAAAAATATATATTAAAAAATTAAAAAAAATTAAAAAAAAAAAAAAAAAAAAATCTTAAACAAAAAAATTCAAAGCTCGTGTGATTCATTCTGAAATTTTTGTCGAAAATTTTTGGTTAGCGTTTATATAAACCTTCCATAATATTTTCTTTAAAAGTTTCATTTTAATATCACTTGTTCAAATCCTTAATCAAAAAATTTAAAAAAAAAAAAAAAAAAAAAAAAAAAAAAAAAAATTATTTTATGTCTTCAACAAATTACTCAAACATGAATTCTATTTCTATTGCTAACAGTTTGGGTTCAGGTTCACGGGCACCCATACTTATACCTGAAGAGTATAATTCGTGGGTTGGCCGTATGAACCTTCATCTAAATACTTTAGGTGAAAATGTCTGGAAATGCGTGGAAGGAACGTATACTGGAATCTCTACAGAAGATATGGCCACTCTTGCTACAAATCAAATCACAATAGCCGAAAACAACAGAAAGCTTGAACTCCAAGCTAAAAAGGAACTAGTTTCTGGAATCCCACACAGTATTCTAAGTCAAATGGATGACATTATACTGTTAACCGCAAATCAAATTTGGGAAAGTTTAAAAAATCGTTTTTGTGGAAACGAAAGAATAATCGGAAACAAGAAAACATCCATTTTGAATGAATTTGACAATTTCAAAATGTTTTCATCAGAAACCATTCATGATGCTCACGACAGGTTCAATTTTATTGTTATTAAAATGAACAATTTGGGTATCAAAAAGTCACAACATGAGATAAATCTCAAATTTTTGAATAATCTTTTTGAAAGCTGGAAAATGGTAAAACTCATTATTCAGGGAAATCCAGCAATTCATACTGAATCTTTATACAATTTGTATGGAGAACTTCAATCGTATGAATCCTCTATTGAATCACCAACCACTACAACTTTTGGTGGACCATTAGCTCTTTTGTCCACATCTTCTCAACACCAAACACCCTTTTTCGATCAAAATCAAAACCAAGCATTTTTGGGAAATTGTTATAATTCTTTTGATTCAAATGATGAAGCGGATTATCAACAACTATGCGCCTTGGTAGCAAACACAAACCTACAAAGATTTTTACTAAATTCTGGTCAATCAAATTTCAGACCAAATTATCAAAACAGACCATCTTTTGGACCAAACAATTCAGGTTTTCAACCAAGACCATACTTTGGACAAAACAATCCAGGTTTTCAACAAAGACCATCTTTTGGACAAAGTTCTCAAAGACCATCTTTCCAAAACTACCCAAACCAAGGTTTCCAAAACCGGGGATTTCAAAACAATCCCAATCCAATTTTTAATAACAACTCAAATCAAGGTTCTAACAACAATCAAAATTTTGGATTTCAGCAATCTCAACAAAAGAACCAAGCCCAGGCACCTGAAAGACCACCAATTCAAAGTCAAAAGGCTGACAGTGATAATGATGATGTGATCATTTGTCACAATTGTAAAGGAACAAATCACTATGCCCGAGAATGTCGTGCTAAAAGCAAATCCAAAGTCAAGGACTCAGCATACTACGTTCAAAAAGCTGAAGAACTGAAGAAACAAGAAAAGAAAGATAAAGCTTTAATGGCAATCCACGAACCCAACGTCGAATACTGGCCAACTTCAGATGATGAAGCAGACTCTGAACCAGCACAGTCAAATTTCTGCTTCATGGCTGGTGAAGAAATACCTTCAAGGGCTCCAAACGTCATTGAACAGGTATGGAACATGGTTGTAGAACTTGGTTATTCTAAAACAATTTTTGAATCCCATATAACCAAGATTGAGAATAGCCTGCAAGTTGATCTCAATACATATCATAACAACATGGTTAAAATGGACATTGTCAAGTCTGAATCACAAACGATGCAATTCAAACTCGGAGAAAATACAAGAACGATTTTGAAATTGGAAAGAGACGTTGAACAAAAATCTGAAGATAATGCTCACGTCTTGGAACAATTAAATCAAGCCCTAATTCAAAAGAGGGATTTGGAATTGAAAAACCAGTCAGTTATTTCTTCTGAAATTAAAGATATTTTAGAAATGGAAATCATTAAGTTGAAACAAAAATTTCAATCTTCAACTGATGAAAATTATGTTTTAACTCAAAAACTGACTGATTTTTCAAACAAAATCATATTTCTTGAATCCGAAAACAAAAGACTGCAAGGAAAATTGGATTCTATTAATATTGCTAGAAAATTAAGTGATGATATTTTCACTAAGGCAAAAACCTTAGGATCTGGCACAGTTAATACAAGTTATAAACCAGGAATTGGTAGAGAAGCATTTGAAAAGGAACAAATTGAAAACATGACAATTTGTGAAAACTCTGAATCCACTCTACCAGATCTTTTCACATCTGCTAATGAGGAAGATTCAGATGACGAAACAGTTATCAACTGTAGCCCAGATGACACTGCTTTCACTGTTTCCAAAAAGTCTATCAAAAGAGTTGTAAAATCTGAAACAAACTCTGCTAGTTCTTCAACTCACCAAATCAAACATACCAATGAAACCACCAAAACCCCACTTAACAAACCAAAGGCTTTTGAAAACAAACCAAAGAAACCTGTTAAACCATACGTCATACCTCAAAAACAGGTTTCCAAACAAAAACCAAAACCTTTTCAAAAACCTTTTGAAAACCGCTTTCAAGAGATCACCTTTAAAAATTCAATGAACTTTCAAAAACGACCAAATCAGAAAGTTTCAAAACATCATCTTCAAAAAGCCTTTCATAACCGCCAATCACATCCCAAATATGAAGATAACTTTTCAAAAAAAATTTCACATCTAGGATATCATTCACCAAATCACAGATTTTATCAACCAACGAATTTTCAGAAACAAATCACTTTTTGGGAAATTTTGATAAATAAAATCAAACCTCAACCATTCCATCCTTATAAACCAAACTCTTATAGCAATATGAAGTCAAATGCTACAAGAAGTTCGGTAAACAAAAAAACCAAAATAAAAACAACTAACAAACCAGGACCCATTCAGATTTGGGTACCTAAATCTTCTGTCTAAATTGCAGGTATCTAATGCTGGAGAACCCAAGGATGATACATGGTATATTGATAGTGGCTGCTCCAAGCATATGACAGGAAACCAAAACTACCTTCGTGACTTCAAACCCACCCAAACCAATCAAGACGTTACCTTCGGCAACAACATGACGGCAAAAATCAAGGGTTATGGAAACATAACAAATGGTAACTTCACCATAAAGAAAGTTGTCTATGTCGATGACCTGAAACACAACCTCATCAGTGTTTCTCAACTGTGTGATAACAATCTTGAAGTCCTATTCACCAAACAAAGAAGCTTGATCATGGACGCCAAAACCAAAGAAATCATTGTTGATTCTTACCGTGCCGGAAATATGTATCCACTTGACATGGATCTTATCTATGGTAAACCCGATATATGTATGCTATCAAAAGCCCCAGCAGATATCAGTTGGTTATGGCACCGCCGCCTTTCCCATCTAAACTTTGGGTACATCAACAAACTGATCGGCGATGATCTTGTTAGAGGACTGCCACTTCTGAAGCTTGATAATGAAACTCTGTGTGTCGCATGTGAAAAAGGAAAACTTTCCAAATCAACTCACAAAAGCATCTCAGAATCTAGTGTATCCGAACCACTAGAATTGTTGCACATAGACCTTTGTGGCCCTGCCAAAACCCAAACCATACAAGGGAAGAAGTATATTCTTGTTGTCGTTGATGGTTTCTCGCGCTTTACTTGGGTCTTTTTCTTAAGACTAAAATCAGAAGCACCTGAAGAGATGATCAACTTCATCAAACAAATCGAACTGAAGCTCAAACGACCTGTTCGAAGAATCCGAAGTGATAATGGTTTAGAGTTCAAAAACAAGACTCTAGATTCATTTCTCAAAGACAAAGGAATTGAACATAACTTCTCAGCCCCATACACTCCACAACAGAACGGCGTTGTCGAAAGAAGGAACAGAACTCTATGTGAAGCTGCAAGATCAATGCTTATCTTCGCTGATCTGCCACAATACTTCTGGGCAGAAGCAATAGCCACAGCTTGCTACACTCAAAATCGTTCCTTAATCCATAAACATCTTCATAAAACACCATATGAAGTCATTAACAACTGAAAACCAAACATCAAATTTTTCCATATTTTTGGTTGTCGATGCTTCATAAAGAACAATAAAGACCACCTCTCAAAATTTGAATCAAGGTCGGACGAAGGAATTTTCCTTGGTTACCCATTTTCTTCAGCTGCTTATCGAGTACTGAACAAACGTACCAGAGTAATTGAAGAAAGTACCGATGTTCATTTCGATGAATTTTATGTCAGGAAATTGGATCGTGAACATTTTGGTTCAAAAATGATCGATAATATTTTTCAAAATCCAATTCAACAAACACCTTCTCCTGACAGAGATATTGAAATCGATCTTGATTTACTTTTTGAACAACCCAAAACCGCTTACAATTCTGAACTTCTAACTACTTCTATTGATTCTACAGGAACAACCACTGAAGGAACTCCACAAACAAACCAAAATGATGCAGATCAATTCGAGGGGGAACCACCTACACATACTTCTTCATTGGAACAAACACCAAATCCTCCTTTAAATACCCCATCCCCAAATATCCAAAACAATACCGATGCATCATTTATGGGGGAACCTTCAAACCTATTCCAAGATGAATCTCCCGGAGAAGAACAATGGGATACTGAAATTCCAATTATTATAGCGGAAGAGAATCGCTTAATAAAATGGACCAGAAACCACCCAACTGACCAAATCATCGGAGATCCAAACTCAGGCATCCAAACTAGAGCCGCAACTTCTAATGATTGTTTATTTGGAGCCTTCTTATCCATGACTGAACCCAAAACCATACATTCTGCTCTCAAAGATCCAGACTGGGTAAAAGCTATGCAAGAAGAGCTAGAAGAATTTGAAAGAAATGACGTATGGAATCTTGTCCCTACCCCACCCGATGTTTCTGTTATAGGTTCAAGATGGGTGTTCAGAAACAAAACTGACGATCAAGGAATCGTTTGTCGAAACAAGGCACGTCTCGTAGTCAAAGGATATTCACAACAAGAAGGAATCGACTACGATGAAACATATGCTCCAGTTGCTAGAATTGAAGCAATTCGCATCTTTCTTGCATATGCTGCACATAAGAACTTCAAAGTATTCCAAATGGATGTTAAATGTGCATTCCTACATGGAGAGTTAGATCGCGATGTATACATCCAACAACCACCAGGTTTCGAAGATCCCAAATTTCCTGATCACAGCTTCAAATTGCAGAAAGCTGTCTATGGCTTGAAACAAGCACCCCGAGCCTGGTATGCCACATTGACAACCTTTCTCGAAGAATCAGGTTTTAAAAGAGGTTCAATCGATCAAACCCTCTTTCGTAAAATCTATAATAAACATCTTTTAATCGTACAAATATATGTTGATGACATTATTTTCGGTTCTACTGATGAATCTTTGAGTATTAAGTTTGCAGATCTAATGAAGAGCAAATTTGAAATGAGCATGATTGGGGAGATGACTACTTTTCTCGGACTTCAAATCAAACAGTCAACTGATGGCATTTTCATCAACCAAGAGAATTATGTCAAAAACCTACTCACTCGCTTTTCAATGGACAAATCCAATACCGCAAAAACCCCAATGGCTTTTGGATACAAAATCGATGCAGACTTAAATGGCAAACCTGTTGATCAGAAAAGATATCGTGGAATGATCAGATCACTCTTATACCTCACTGCCAGCAGACCTGACATCATGTTTTCTACATGTGTCTGTGCCAGATACCAAGCAAATCCTATGGAATCCCATGTAGTTGCTGTGAAACGCATCTTCAAATACCTAAAAGGCACTCCCAAACTTGGCCTTTGGTATCCAGCTAAATCCGATTTTCAGCTGAACGCTTTCACCGAATCAGACTATGGAGGATGCAAGTTAGATAGAAAGAGTACATCTGGTAGCTGTCAATTCCTAGGAGGTAGACTAGTGAGTTGGACTTCAAAGAAACAGACTTGTGTATCCACATCAACAGCAGAAGCTGAATACGTCGCTGCCGCCAGCTGTTGTTCGCAAGTCATATGGATGCAAACTCAATTGCGAGACTATGGCTTCAAAATTTCACAAATTCCCATATTTTGTGACTCAACCAGTGCAATTGCCATTTCTCACAATCCCGTTCACCATTCCATGACAAAGCACATCGACATTCGATATCATTTCATCAAAGACAACATTCAAAAGGGTCATATCGAATTGCACTTCATCAACACCGAAGATCAAATTGCCGATGTCTTCACTAAGGCTCTCGATGAAACAAAGTTTCAATACTTCCTAGGCCGTCTAGGAATGTTAAATCCAGATAACATCTATCCTTAATCTTTTACTTTTTGTTTGTACAAAAGTGTGTTTACTTTCATTCAAAAGGAAAATTCAAAAACAATTGAAAATTGCTTTCCTTTTAAAAATTACCAAAAACATTCAAATAACCAATATTTCCAAAAACATTCAGAAAAACAAATCTTTAAAAAAAAATTAATAAAAGACTTGCCATAATAAGCTTTTATAGAACCTTGTGATTAATCTTCTCTTGACTTAATTTTCAGATGCTTATGCTCGATGAAGATTTTAAGTCATATTGATTCTCAATTGGAGTGAAGGTTCAAATATCCTACTTTTCATAATGTATATAACTTTATTTCCTTCGATTTTATTTCATTATTGACGATTTTAAACAATCAAGGGACATAAGGTTAGGAGGTTCAGATGAAAACAAAAACCCATGTGAGAATTTGTGCCTCGTCGATCTAAATCATTGTGGAAATCATTTCTTGTGAGCTTAGGTGTGTCACTATTGCTTATAAGGTATACCCAATTATACCTTGTCACGGTCTCATTTTTGCTTAGATATCAAAATGACCAGGGACGATACATTCATTTCTTACATACTAGACAAACTGTCTTTTATGCCACCTATCCCTACCTAGATAAAAGCCAACCAAAAATGAAGACTTGCGATCCCATGATCCATCAAGCAAACAACGACATATCCTTACAAGAAAACCAAAGGAGAAACAAATATCTATCAACATCTAATCCTCAAAGACAAATCAACAAGAAAACAAATGGATTCAATAAAGATATACCAAACAAAAAAATATATATTCTATATTTGGTATTTTCAAACAAACTTTCAACCAAATGGTTATTTCAAAACAAAAATCATAAAATCCCGCGATTTGTTTTAACCATTTTTCACAAAAGAAGATATCTCAATCACTCAAGTCAAATACTCTTAAAAAGGTCTCAAATGTAGCAAATTCTCAATGCTAAAACAAAATATCTTTTTACAATAAATCGATATTGATCAACAAACAGGATACTATCAAAGAAGAAGCTGCAACAACAATGGATTTCCCGGGATACTGTAGCCTTCATCACTGAAGAATCTTAGTTGCAAACTGCACTATGAAAATTGCTAAACCCCTCTACATGTATTTCCCGACGGAGAGAGAGAGTGAACTTTAATGGCATGAATGAAGAAACCCGCTGAGTAATGTCGAAACCAGTCTTATGTGATTGATTATCTAATAATGAGACTAAGTGACTTTACAGGAAAAGCATAGCTGAACACCTCCAATATGAGTGTGAGTCGTCAGAGAGAGATATCACTCATTTTTAGTGATCATTAACTTGTTCTGCTGCCAGAACAACCAAACACCCAAGTGAAGTGTGAGCTATACCTATGAGCGTTCATCTGAATCGACCTGTTAGACCACTTGTCGTCATTAATAATGCTATAAAATCTAAGGAAATTTCTTTAGATACATATATGACTACCCTTTGATAACCGAACCCGAGACTTTGATTCGGAATCAAATTTCTGAAAATCTTTTACATAAGATATGTTAAACCAAGTCACAAACTTTCAAAACGATTACAATGGTTTTATATATATCTTCTCATTGACAAAACTTTTATCCCAAATCTTCAAGATTAAAACTGTTAATGTGATTATATCTATCCTTATTTCATCAATGATCACATAGGGGGAAATTGTTGAAAAATATTTTTATATGTGATCATCACTGAAATAAGACGAATTGGTTTTATATTATCTAACAAATATTATCAGTTATTTCAGGTTGCGTGGATTCGTGCTTAATTATGAAATAGAAAAATATGCAAAAGACGAAATACGCAAGGACGGAAAAATAGACGCAATATTTGGTCGTTTGAAGACAAAACAAATCAAGACTAAAATCGTCAAGAATTTAAAAACCTCAAGGGTCAAAAATGGAAATTCAATTCACAATTGGATATATATATATATATATATATATATATATATATATATATATATATATATATATATATATACAAGTGTTCGTGTGTGTATATATATATATATATATATATATATATATATATATTATATAAATATATATGTATATACATTATATTGTATATATATATGTATGTATATTGTATATATTGTATATATATATATATATATATATATATATATATATATATATGTATATTGTATATATTGTGTATATATATATATATATATATATATATATATATATATATATGTATATTGTATATATTGTGTATATATATATATATATATATATATATATATATATATACATGAATCATGCATATATATATATATATTGGAAAGAAATCTTCACAAAAGCAAAAGTACCAAACATCATGTGTGCTTCCAACCTTTACAATCAATCACTTCATTACTTTTCCTTAAACAAACAAGAGTTGCTTGATTCATTTGCATATATATAGATGCATGTTTACATGAGTTTTTGTGTGTGTTTTGTGTTTCCTTGTAATATATCTCCTATTACTCTCTCATCTCAAGAAGAATAAACATATAGCCAACCTCAAAATACTCTCCAAACACCCTCCAAATACCCTCCTTAAACCTCCTCCAAAAACCCTTTCAAATCACCACAACTATCACCACCTTGCTGTTTTTCGACATCAGAATTTGCAAGTTAAGAAAAAATTCACCGAGCACAACTCAAGAAGAATCTACAGGAGAGATTTTCAGCGCAGATTATTCAAGACCTTACCTACATCCAGGAATTTTCCGCGATTTTTTTGACCACTGCAAACCCCAGAGAGACGCGAGAGAGAATTGGCTATCCAGAGAGATTTACTACGAAAATCTATATTCATAACCACCCAAAGCTCTTTCAACATCACCCTTTTTGTTACATTATACCACCAAAACTACAACCTTATTCCACCTTCTACCACCCTCCAAATACCCACTTCAACCTCATCAAATCACCTTAAAAAAAAACCCATACCCACATACAAAAAACATTACCCGTGTATTTTGTATCGTTTTGTAAACAATTCATTGTTACATAAAAAGAACTTATTGTTACTTACCGGATTGAACTTTGAACAAATAGAGACACAGTCTATTAAGATCCAGTCCAACCCTAAGCCTGTTAGTCATTTATTTGACTAACAACTTGACAAAACAGTCGTTCCACAAGTCCCGTTCTAACACCACCTACTATATATATATATATATATATTTATATATTTTATTAACGTTTTATGTCATTTAAATACTGTCATTTATTTCATTTATAGCTTTCAGTCATTTATAGCTTTCCAGTATTTATTTATTCCGCACTTCTTATCTTTCCGCATCTAATCTCATTAAATATATATATCTGTCACCCAGTAACTGGTAACCGAGCCTTTTATTCGTGGTAATCAGATTGTTATATATTTCTAACAACATTATTATTAGCATAACACTTATGCTCCCACTAGCTTTGACATGTACCCAGAAATTAACTGGACTTCTAGAAATCAATACCTATTGACTTTCTTACCAAATTTCAGATTTATGACACAAGACGCTTCGATAAGACTTTATCTAGGCTTCTCAAACTCATACACCTTTCCTTAGATAACTCACATGTGTGTCTAAACAATTTTAGAACTTACAGCAACAAGTCTCAAATGTTTAGACCTTTTTCCATTTCTCACAATTCGAACTATGAAGAGGGATGTCGTAATCATAATCGAATTTGAGAATGCAAATATCACAAATGCTATCTCCTTAAAATCTACTTAGTGAAAGCGTTTCCTCACAATCATTTCATGAATTGGAGAGAAACCTTATGACACTTAGATTTTATGGTGTATGTGTTCATATCCATGTGAATTTGATATAACCATAATCACAGGACAAGGTTAGTGACAAATCCAAACTCATATGAACTGAACTTGTTCAATCTTAATTTCTTGCCACCTGGCAGCTCAAGGGCCTACCATTGCTTCCAAGTTGTTATGCAAACAAATTAGAACTCATAGAACTCACATGCATAGTCAACTTTAACTGGAATGGGCACAAAAAATAAGAATATGTCAACACGATAGGTTACAAACCTCAAGTCATGTGCTAATGATTAATAATAGGTTTACTCTTGATTATTTCTTGAAACTTTCAAGATCCTTAAGACTCCTACTGACCTCTTGACATATAAGACTCTCTTTGTCAAGAAACATTACTTGACAAACAAATATTCAAGAGTTAGTGCGGTTGCTTATCAAGACAAACACTTCACACAAATGGTCTTAGTTGGTCTCTGTTTTATCCAAGACATAACAACTTACCAATTTCAAATGTGCAGGAGTAAGAAAACATCTTTTCTATTCCACATTTGATGAGTGTGTTATAAACCTTCTTAAGATCATGTCACTCAATGTACAATCTTGGAGAATGACCCCACGACTCGATTTTGGAACAAAGTATGATTTACCTTTTGATTTAACCATTTCAATAATTCACGATTCCTCTTCTTGGCCATACAAATGCACCAAGGTGTCCTTAGAGGATCAATTGTGATATGGTTTCATAATCACTAAGATGATCATAAAACACGATACTAAAGTACTCTCCTTTCCTTTCAGATTGGAGAAATTTTTATATTTCTGCCTACTTTGATTCTTCTTATTCGGTCTGCTATACGTTGAAATTTTTTTCAATGATTCAGAATTACACTTAATATTGTGAGCATAACCATATTTACTAAGCTTTTAGTAAATCATGACGAATAGTCTTATTGTTCTTTGTGGTGGACCTGACCAGTGCACAACTACGTGTACTAGATCCCCGAGTCCGTCACTTGACTCATATATACATGTGAACAAGGAATTAGTCCTAATTTCCCAAAGATGAAGATTCTCATTCATCATACAATACAAGTTGCGTGATTCCATGTTTCTATCCAATTGAGACTTGGTGATGAGAATCTTTCCTTATTTGGTAAATTTAGATACTACCACAAACGAAAGAATCAAATCTGTATCGCTAAAAATAGAAACATACAAACATCAATTTTCACAAATGTCATTGCAAGGAAATATAAATAAGATAAAATCAAAATTCTTTCTTTATTTATAAAACGCTGAAAATCTTGTCCTTACAATGCAAGTACATATGAAAACTATGTCGCTACATTTTTCTAAGCAATCTATCATAACTCTTAAGCAGTAGCTCAAAATTCTGAACATCAAACTATGCGATCGAAATCCATCTCTTCGCAATCAGAATCAACTTATTCTTCTTTCAAGCTTCCTTTCTCTTCTTTGATCCTACAAAACATCAAAATGCAATCTTATCACATCATGTATTAAGAATCTATAAGTAGGAACTTAATAGAGCTAGATAGTGAACTTAGCTGAAGCAGAGTCATACGTTTTGACTTTACCATCTCTTAGATCTCTCAGGTAGTCAGGGTAGCTTCGCAACCAATGCCCCTTCTCTTGGCAATAGAAACAAACAGACTCTTTTGGAATGGTACACGGGACAATCTCAGACTTAGCCTTTCCCTTTCCCTTGGAAAGAGAAATCTTTTCTGGACTTCCAATGTTACCATTGTCAATGTCCATGGAAGTTTGGAAAGTAGATATTCCAATCAAATTTGCATTACCAGTGCGCCAAATCATTGCTGATTCAGCAGCAATTAGCAAATAGGTAAGATCGATAAGGGATATGTCGCATTCTGTCATATAGTAATCTCTAATGAACTCACCATATGACTTAGGAAGTGATTGAAGAACCAAGTCAACAACCAACTTCCTTGACACAACGACTCCTAACATTACCATCCTGTCAATGTGTGACTTCATCTCCAAGACATGTGCACACACAGGCCTTCCATCTTGGTGTTTGCTATCCAATAGGGCTTGAGTGACCTTGAACTTTTCAAGTCTTTGAACTTGTGGGTTAGGGAGAATAACTGGAGGAGGTGGAGGAAGTGAAGTATGATTTCTGGGAATATCATCTTCATGAGGAAAGCTTTTTCCATAAGATTCGGGAAGACCATAGTTGTTTGAACTAGACATATACAAGGGAGAAATTCAAGTAAGTTGATTTAAGTCCTTAATATACCACCCAAATGAAATATTAAGGCTAGGACCCAACACAATAATTTACAATTCGGAAGAGGGATGTCGTAATCCAATTGCAAATTATTTGAATGTAGGTAAATGACGATTTACCAATTTCCACCATGAAAAACGAAAATGAATTGTAGTTTTTAAATGAATTGAAATTCCTAGATCTTTTGAGATTCATTGAACTTTTCAATGGCATGTTTAATCTCGATTATGCCCTCTCAAGTTTGTGACTGGGATACCGAGGATCACAAACAAGGTGTGAATAACCATGCAAATTAGCATGGTACTCTCGATGTTACATATCACCTAATCAATGTGCCGGTTAACCATACACACTCCATTAATCCATGATTAACATCAAGCTACCCTTTGCCACACATTGTCAGTCCCAAATTAGTGTGCCGGTTAACCACACACGCTCCACTAATGACTTAACAAGGTGCAAACTGCAATTTCATGGAATAGCACCATTTTCACATTTTTCCTAAAGTAACTATGATTGGGGATTTATAAAATTTTAGTTACTTTAATAATTTTCATTATACTTATTAATGAGAATTAGTGTCCTATCCTACCCGTTCGGCTAACGACCCTCCACCAGTCAAGGAAGCGGTGGGTGAGAGTAGACACCCATTAAACCACCATTTTATAGGTAGTAGCCTTATACCCTCCTTATAGACCAGCTTCGTGAGTGAGGCCTACTAACGGTAAGACTGACCTTTAACTTATACATATATAATATATATTAAAATTTTAATTTTATATAGTATAAGGGTGTATTTTAAACATTTAAAATACTAGGTGGTTTAATCTTTTAATTAAACTAGATTTTTAATTCAATTAAATTCAAACCATATAGTTATGGATTTATTAATACTCTTTTAACTAAACACTTTAATCAATTTAATAAAATCCATAAGGTGTAATTGAACTATTCAAAGCATCTAGGTTATTAAAAATTCAAAATTAAAACTATTTAATTAATTTTTAAGTTATGAACCCAAGAGTTGCATCTTTTGAAACCTTTCAATTACTAGATGTTTTACAATTCAATATTCAAATTAAAACTTTTTAATTAAACTTTTCAAATTCCAAAACTTGAGGGCAAGTTTTGTAACTTGTCAAAACTTTTGAAATTCATAACTTATAGACTTTTATGTTCCATGAATGAGACCTTTCCAATTCCAAACTTGTGTACAAGTTATGAAACCTTTCAAGAGTCTTTGAATTTTTATAACTTACATTAGTTAATGGTTTCATAAATAAAAACTTTTCATATTCCATAACTTGAGAATAAGTTATGGAACTTTTTCAAGAACACACATAGATCAAATTAACTAATCCAATTATGATATGATGATCATTTACCAATTTGACCTAATTTGATTCATAGTACATGATAACTTCAAATTTTCCAAATAACTAGTATATCACAAAAACAAGTAGTTATCTTATAGTTTGATAAACATCATGTTATTGGATGGGGATAGACATTACCATATCATTAAAATCGAATTTTATGAACCAAAACAGTTTGTGGTAATGTTCCTAATCTAAAACATGGCACAAACTCGAAAATTCTGCCATCAGATGCATCAACTCGTCGAGTCCCATTAAGGACTCGTCGAGTTCAAGGAAACTCATCCAACTCGTCGAGTTCAAAGATGGACTCGGCGAGTTGGCCCTGGCAGAATCCCGAAATGCAGTTTTTTCAGCTTTGAAAATTACACACTTGCATCAATATAATAGAAAACACCCATGGCTCTGATACCACTATTTGGGTTTTATGTACTCTAACATTCCTATTGTGCACATACAACCCTAAATCTTTGGATCTAAGTTTTCTCTAATTATACATGCAATACACATTTTCCAAAGCATGAAGCCTAAACTAGCATGCAAAGTGATATTTGAATCATAAAAACTAGTTAGAATATTACCTTGTGTAGTAGCTTGAATAACTTGGCCTCAAGAAAGATTAGCACCCCAAGTGTGATGCGTCAAATGGAATCACAAAACACCAAGAACAATTAGGATGAATATGAGAGAGGTTATGGAGACTAGAAATCAGATTCTACTTCTTGGAATGCAAGGTGTAACCAATTTTAGCTTATGAATACATATATATATATATATATATATATATATATATATATATATATATATATATATATATATATATATGTAGAATATCAAGGGTCATGTGTAGTCCTAATCCATACCTATAAGCTTATGATCCACCCATTTGATTTGGATAAATACTTCATGGATTAACCCATAAGCCCATCACAAATCAAACCATGGATCATTAGCCCAACTCATATGTATCAATTTAATTAGTCTCTTTTGATCACTAAATTAATCCTTAAATTAATTATTGATCAATCTTAATTAAATAATATGATTCCTCAATTAATATGTTATACTTATAATATATTAATAAATCATAATTAACCTCTTACTCAAATATCCTTCCTAACATATTGCTTTGATGAATGCAACCCAAATGGACCATGCTACTACCGGGTCAATTACATACCAATTATAGTTATGAGCTTAGACACCTTTTCCAACATAGCTTGTGGACAGGAAGATGCTAAGTCACTTGCACTTGGATTAAATAATCTCAGAGTAATTGATTTGACCATGTTGCGCAGCTCTCGTTTGAGGCTAATCGTGGCAGGGATGAATCTTCTACTCGAAGGATTATTTGAGCCTTCTGTCAAGTATAAGTGCTCTGCATGGATATCTGGTCTGTGATTCTATTTTCTAGTGAAAACCTCAAGTTATTAGAGGATGACTAGTTAGCTGGGAGATAAGGGAGCGGGATTCAGCTATAATGATTCAGTATGGGCGGTCTGTCAGGAAGTCAGACCATCTCGAGACTTCAGATTTCAGATTGAGTAAACGTGTTTATGTTGCAATAAATTCTTTTATCTTCGGATTGGAGAGTCTGCGAGGGTTGGTTTCAGTTGCCTTAGGAAGGCCGTGGTTTGCTCGGGACTATGGTCATGTTGCTCAGGCTGTTTGGCGTGTCGGGGATGGTAAGGAATGATTTCGAGGACAAAATCTAATTTAAGTGGGGGGGGGGGGAGTTGTAACACATCGTTTCGAAGACAAACCATAAAGTCCGAGAATGTATTTTAAGTATTATTTTATTTCGATATATAAAAATTTAAATAAAAGGGTTTTAATTAAAAATTGTGTGATGGGCATTATATTTTGTGTTGGAGGTCTAAAGAGTGCCTCTCGGGTTTGTGGTGTAAGGAATAATTGAGCATGTGGCTAAAAAATAATCAATTGGGCTTGCTTTATAGTTTTTGGGCTTAAATTGAAAAGATTTTTGAAAGTTGGGGGCTAAATGGTAACATATGGACTTATGTTGAAAGTAATTCAGTGAGGAGGGACCATAGTTGTAATTTTGGCTTTAAAGTTTGAATTGGAGACGAGATTAAACCCGATACCCCTCCTTTCCCGTTTGAAGAGGCATCACCCAAACCCTAACCCTACTCCTTACGCAGCCGTCATGCTTGAACCCACCAGCCGCCACCACCCGACTCCTTCTCGTCTTTTCGATCACTCGAAGCTCCGAGCCACCGAACGTCCACTGGCGGCTCTTGTTGTCGGCAATGACAAAGACTGCTAGGAAACCGGGGACGTCGCACCAAGTAAAGATCGGAGGACCAGATATCGATGTCATGGTTGTCGTCGCTGTCATTCTCGACCTCATCTTCTTCCCCGTTCTTTTGTTGCTGCGTTGTCACCAGACCGCCATCGCCGCTTCTTGTTGTTTCTCATTCGTGGGTTCTTCGGCCCCCGCCTTCCTCCGACGGTGAGGTTGCTGATCCGTTGGTGTGTGACTTCTGACGTGTGGGTGTTAGTTTCAATCCATGTCGCAGATGTGGGTGTGTTTAGGTGGTCGGAAACGTGAATAACCACCATGGCAGCCACCATGCTACCTTATTCTGCCACCACCAGCCACCATGAGAGGTGGCTGTGTGTGTGTGTGTGAAATCGTGTTTATGTGTGTATTTATTCAGTTAAAGTTGTTCTTGGGTGTTGCTTGACCGGAAACCAAAGGAAAAACCACCACCACCACCACATGCCGCCATCCTACCACCGCCAACCAACGCTTTAGGTGGTTGTGTGCATATATGTGTGTGTGTTTTGGCGTGGGATTGTTCATGTAGGGTTTAGTTCATGAATTCTTGGCAAAATCGCCACCACCACCGCCGTGAAGTGGATGTTGCCGCTGTGAGCTGCCGTTGGCCACCACTGCCTGATGTGGTAGTGGGTGGTGCCCGACTTATTTAACATTAATAAACCTAAAAACTTAATCTTGGACCTAATTGGCATGTGTTTGGGTTGGGAACCCTAATTAGGGTTTAGAAAACCCTAATTTTGGAAATGCTAGTTTTGGACTTGCTGGGACCCGTGTTTAGACCAGTGGATTGAAGTTATGACTTATGCCCGATTATATTGTATGTTTGGCATAGTGGAGTGACGGACTTAATGGATTAAGTCCTTAATGGGTTAAGTAAGAACACTTAACCCTAATCGTCATTTTATGTGAAAACCCTAATTTTTTTTGGGCTTTGAGTTGGGCCTTCCTTTTTGGGCTTACGTGTTTAGGTTATTGTTGGGCCATCTGAGAACATGTGTATGGATGGGATATGTGGATGGGCTTTAGGGTAAGGCCCATGTAAGGGGTTGGGCCCAATTTGGAAAATTGGGCCATATATTGGGCCTTAATTGATTATTTGGCTTTTGGGCCTCCAGAGTTTGAGTTTGGGCCTTGGTTTTGGACCAAGTTAGGTTAGGGGTAAAATAGTCTCTTTACCCCAAGTATGGAGTTATGGTTATGCATTGGAACCCAATTATTAATAGGGTGTTGTTTTGATGTTGACAGCTTGGGGATCTGTTAGTCAGCAGCCATAGTTTTATCCGCGGGACTTCAGCAGTGTGAGGTGAGTCTCCTTATTATTTGTATGGATCGAAGGCACCAATGTCGGCCCATTTGGTTTATGTATTGTAGGAATACCCGGGGGTTAGCCCTATGCGTTATGTATGAAAGACCAAGAGGTGGCTCCTAGCACACTGTATGCTAAATAGCTAAGTAGAGTAGTATATATGCTAGTTGTCTTTGTGATGCTTGCATGGAAGACCAGGAGGTGGCTCTTGGCACTTGTCTGTAAGACCTAGGGGTGGCCCTCGGCTTGGCAAGAAAGACCACGTGGCGGCCCGTGGCATAATTGGAAGACTATGTGCGACACATAGCACCTTTATTGATTATGATATATGAATGATATGTATGGCTCACGGTTATGTATGGCATGTATGGATCAGTTGATATTTATGGTATGTGGTATTTGGGGAACTCACTAAGCTTCATGCTTACGGTTTTCAGTTTTTGTTTCAGGTGCCTCCAGTTTTCAAGTAAAGGAGCTAGGGACGATCACAGCGTATACACCCGTGTTTTCCGCAATATGTGATTTCTGGGAATGAACTCTGATAAATGTTTTATTTGAAAAGCTTTTCAATGTGTGAACAAAGTTATAATAGTGTTTTTAGTTATATTAAAAATGAAATTTTTATCCTGGAATTTTGGGATGTTACACATTCCCACCCTCGTGGTTATTTCTTCTAACCACTTGGTGTTCTACTCGACTAACAGTCCTACTATAATTTCCTTCCTTCGACTGTTCTAAGTTCAACTCAGGTTGCTCAAAAGGTGTCGTAGGCTCTCTTCCATTATTAAGAATTAGTTGCCTCACTTCTTCCCTTTGTTTAGCCGTCATAGCCCAGATCATTGCTTGTACTCCTGCCATCATGAGTTTCTCTCTTGCAGGCATCGCTCCTGGTGCATGCTCGACTACACGAGGCTCGAGCGGCTTATTTCCATTAGATTTCCTAATTCGCTATGCATTCTTACCATGACGTTCTATACAAAAAATCAAGGCTTTAGTGTATAGAGACGAGAAATAAGACAAGGAAGGTTTAGACGTATAATTTTCATTATCACTCCAAAAAGTTATATGCTAGTTCTAATATAGTAATTAAACATTTAGAATCCTGAACACATAAAATTCCAAGATCCGGTCAGCAATAGACCATAGATCCGATCAAATAATAGCATCCTAAAGCATATAAGGCATATTATAGCTATAACTTATATCATTTAGCACATAACAACAATTTATGCATCTTCCCTAAAATAAGCTAATGCTCGTGTCTATTCGGAAATACTTCCTACATATAGCACACTCATATCACAATCATCACTTAGCATTCTAAGTTTAAGTCTAGAAATCCTACAAATTCCTAGTTCGCTTAAACAAATGCTCTCATACTACCTATAACATCCCTAATTTCACGGCCATAAAAGACCGATTTATATATTCTTAATTAAAATCAGAGTATCCTTTTTGAAGAATAATATTGCCGAATTTGTTCCCAAAATATGATAGATATATTATCAAAGCATTTCCGAAGAAATGTATTTTATTTATATTAAAATCGTTAGGATGTCATCATTAATACAATACATAAGCATAAATGGAAATAATACAGCCCTTACACTAGTTTATCTAAACTACTGGCCTATAAGCATCCATAAATCGCTCATCATAACATCACACTTGCGCTCTCGTGCCAATACCTGTAATATAAGAGTCTGAGTGGGTTAGGCTTGGGGCCCGGTGAGCACATAGGGTTTTCAACCCACAATAATTAAATTCTTTTAATTATATATTTTCATCAAAACATTTAACCCGATTACCCATTCCCGTTATCCTTACTTTTTATCCCTAAAGCATCTAATTTAGGGGACCTATCCTAAGGAATCATCTTCGGGATAAACAATAATGCTTAGGGGATACATTAGCAATATATGTCAATAAGGCAACCATGGGGGGAGGGAATGGAGTACACCTGGTGAACACTTAGTTCAAAAATACCTACAGGTTACGAGCCTGCTAGCATTTCACTAGATTGTCTAGAATAGTATGTGGTCGTCATCTATACTCCTCTAGACGAATAGATCATCTTTAAAGACAAGGCCTCTCATCATCCATCTCGTCTTTCATTTCTCATCATCTCTCATCATCTTTTATCTACCCATCTTTACCCAATATATTTATATATACATATAAAAATACTTCTACAACTTAAATCAAGTAAAACATGTATAAATCATTCATCTAGCATGGGTATCAAGAACACAGATAATAGGCACCTATAGCATGTAATTATCTTAAATACTTTATATCTATGTGTAAGATGAAAGTAACTATACACCAACTTGATAAAGTGATGACTCAAAACTCAGACAGAGCTTCGCTTTAGCACTTGGCTTTTTCTTTGACGTGATCTAGGTTCAATTAACACTAAGTCTTAGGTTAATATTCTTTATGAATAAAGATAGACTAGATCCATCATTAACTCCAAAGTCTACTGATCTATAGCTAATAATAGACAACCAGGTAGGATCATATCGAAGGTAGGGTCCATTTGGTATATTTGGAAATCCCACTTTAAACACCTCACTAAATCCAACCTAGAAATCATCCCAATAAGTAGATCAATAAACAATATGACATTGGAACTATTGGCGAATCTTATTTATAAATTCATCACGATGACTATGGACTTTAAACATAAATTACACTAAAATAATATAGACTGTAATTTAACTTATAGAGATTCTTTGGATAAAAGTCTGAAACTTGCACTGGCGGAACTCCGCGCTGATAACTACTAGATATCGGGCTTCTTCGGACTTCTAAACTTGTGCAGGGGCCATGCACGCCATGCATAGGGTCGACGTGGCTCCTCAGGTGCACTGACACATGGTGGCTTTCTACATGGCTGCCTTCTAGAAGGCTGTGCGCGAGGCGCACACGCGTGCAACTATTTTTAAACTTCAAAACTGCATAACTTCTTCATACGAGCTCCTCATTTGACGTTCGTTATATCTACGCATAGCTATCGACGTGATCTACAACTTTCATTAGACTCCGTCGGCTAATTTTGACTTTATTTATTTTACATAGGTGTAGACTGTTAAAGCTCGTATAAATTATGTAACTTTGTCATCCGACGTCCGTTTTTTACTGTATTTTTATCGTTGGAATCCTATTCACAAGATCTTTAAATCTCGTTTAGATACTTTCAGCTAACAATCAACCGATCTAAAATTTGATATCTGGTTGTCTACTACTACACTGAATTTTAGAAAAATCATAACTCCTCTAATGAAGTCAGATTTGGACGTTCTCTATATGTACGCTCTCGGTTTAATAACCACTACGGCTTTTTTTTAGATTACTAAGACTAAAAAGTAACCTAACAAAAATTTACTATTTACGACGTGTGTTGCCGAATCGGATCGAATCGCGAAACTTCGACAAACCATAACTTCTTTGTTATAAGTCTGATTTAAGAGTTCCTTATATCTCTGGAATCCTTGTCACGACTACTTTAACTTTCGTCCAGAGTATTCGACCTAATTATTATTCTATTTTAGACGCATATTTTATTCTTTTTTAATTTTTTTATTATATTATCGTAAGCACATATACTACAAATAATTACACATAAATCACATAATACTCAAATAATTTCCCTTTATTATATCAAATAAGTTACAACTGTTGATCCTAACTATTACATCATCTTATTAATGTTGTAACATCTCGATGTTGAGGTAATTTCAATTGTAGCCCTATGTTTGAATAAATATTGCATTTTAGTCCTTGAGTACAAGGAGTGCAAAAAGGCCCATAGTGGAATTTTGGTAATTTTGGACTAGGGGTAGTACGTTGGGCATACGTTGTGTACATTGGGCATACACCACGTATGCAGGGCGTACATAATGAAACCTCAAACCCTAATTTTTAGGGTTTGGTCCATATATAAACATCATTAACTCTTCATTCCTCATTACCCCTTCAGCCTCCATCCTTCATTGCGTCCTTTGAAACCCTAATCCCTTGTGTGTGATCATTTGAACTCAAAAGTGTGTGTGTGTGTGTGTGTTTGGTGCTTTTGAAGCAAGGTGAAGAAAGAAGCATCATCTTGGGAGATCAAGGACTTCTAGATCTAGGAACACCTCACCTTCAAGATCCATTTGAGGTATAAAATTATGAACTTGATGATTTTATGCATAGATCTAAGTTAGCCATGGAGTTTATGTCATTTTGGTCCCATTATTTGGGTATTTGGAATATGAGCTACTCTAACCCCTTTAAGTTGTCCTTTCAATCACTTTGAGATGTTTAGAAGCATAAAAATATAGTCTTAATTGTATCTTTCCTTCCATGCATGTGTTTTGAGGTCTTAATGGGTTTAGTGGTTGAGTTTTTTGGTGTTAAGACCTTTTTAGCCATGCAAGACCATAAAGAGTGAAACTTTATGGTCAAAAACGTTACTTAGGACATGGATCTGCATTTAGACATGTTAAGTCAGAGTATTAAGCTCTAAATCGGTTAAGAAAGAGGTTGTAGCGTATGTTGGGCGTACCAAAGGGTACGCCGCGCGTCCGCACATTTGGCCCTGATACCTCGGACCTCGAGTACGCCCGTGTACCTCCAGAGTACGCCAATACTGAGTCGACTATGCTGAGTTGACTCAGCTGTGTTGACTCGGTTGACTTGTGGATTTTGACTAGTGTGTGGTGAGTTTTTCCCACTAGGACTTACGAGTCGAAGGCACTAAGGCCGGCTCATTGGATTGATAGGCTCATTGGATTGATACCTTGGTTTACTGTATGTTGTTATGCTCTAGTTAAATATGTATCCTGGTATATAGGATGATGATATGTTGTAGTGATCTGTTAGATCTGTATCCTGTAAAGATGCACAAACGCCGAATCCGATCCGATCCGGTTCGATGACGTCAATCAGAATCCGGTTTCATCAAAGATTCGATCCTGTTTCAAACCGGTTTTCCCTTCCCCGAATCCGAATCGGTTTAATCCAATCAGGTTTGAATCCGATCCAAAATTTACAAAGTTAAAAAAAAAAACAACATTTTTAGGACCTCATATATAACACAAACTGCAACATAGGTTCATTAAAATAATTAAAACATACATCAAACGTCGAAATAGAAAGAGTTTAGAAACTAGTTAACTAATAATAATAATAATAATAATAATAATAATAATAACTAGAGAAGTGTCAAAGCGGGGTTCGGAAGCCTTCAACGTCTTTTTTGTTATAGTTCCTGCAAACTCAATTAGACTCATTAATGAAGTTGAAACAATCACAATACTATCAATATGTGTGTGAAAACAATCGTTAACACTTTATTTGTCAAGATCTGAAGCTTTATTTTATTTATTTTTCTTTAAAATCAAATTTACAATTTTTGGTGAAATACTTTCAGCAAAGCTTAACATAATTAAGCAGCAAATTAGTCTCGATAAACAAAAAAATGGGGATAAAATAGCAAGTAGTATGCTGATACCTCTTCTGAGGATATTATATTATAACATTACATACAACATACTCTTTCTTTTTGTACTTTGATATAACCAACTAACTACCTAATGAAAGAAACAAATGGGAAGTATGTTGATACCTCTACCCTGATGCGCTCTTCCTTCTGCAGCTTATCAAACTTCTCTTCTCTTGCAGTCGTAGCATCTTGGATTACCTTCAGCCGGTCCTTAAAGACTTGTATGTTCATCTTGTTGTTTTTTTTGGTTAGGTATGGAGTGGAGTGGACCAGAAGAAGACATAAAAACATTGTTATTTGAAGATTGATTCAACTTCTAATACATCAAAAAAAGTAAAATTGACGCACCTTACCTATTAAGGTGCGACACATATTTTGCCCAAAAAAAGAGGATACCAACCAAAAGCAGTAGTGAATTGGCAAATATTGCTAAGAAGTTAGAACTTCAACATATCAAAATGTAGTTGTACCTGTCACAAAAAACATGTTTGTGAGCATTATCTTGAAATTCATGCTCTGCATCTTAACTTGATTCATGTGTTGAAGGCTATGAAAATGGAAAAACACTTTTCATTAATGAGTTTCAACAGATTTGGTAGTCTTTACCTTAAGTGGTAACGGTAAGACTTTGATTATAAAACTAACGCTTGATTCACCCTTCTATGGTTACCCTTTTTTTATCATCATCTTCACTACCAGTTTCCATATCCTTGCCAAAACTATTATAATGAAAAACATCAATTTTGTTATCCAATATGTTCACTTCAGTAAACATTAGTAGAAAACACACTTCTCTTCACTCTACAACTTCAAGACTTCAAAATCGCAGCTATTTTTTTTTTGAAAGAATCGAACATTTACTGCTCTCCAACAGAAAAGAGAAAGAAAAGGGTAGTGGTCGGTTGCTATGGATATGTGAGCAGTTTTTTCTTTTCTATTTTCAATCAGTGACTTCCATTTCAACATAATAGTAATCAACTGGGCATCATAAAAAAAATCACCTTTAAGTAATGCAAATAGATACAGTCTCTTCGTCTTTTTTTTCGTCCCCTGTCATCTAAAAATTATGTTGATTCTAAAACTACCCCTGATCCTCTGTCTATATCCGTCAATTCTTTACCTGGATATCAGAAATGAAAAAAAAATACTTTATTAACTGAAAGCAAGTTACTTTTTTTAACATATGAGTACATAGAACAAATTCTTCAAAAACTCATAAAGTAAAAAAATGTTACGATTTTATGCATTCACTTTCCCCAAAAAGTTTCAACAGACAAAAACATTTAATAAACCCTTTCAGTTGGTTCTGTTGTTGAAAATACCTGACCATCTGCCCCAACGGAGGGAATCAAATCCCAAAATAGAAACAAAGATAATTTTGGTTCCAAGCAACACATCATTCTCATTAACTGGACAACAACACATAAAAACAGAAAAAAGAATGGAGTCTGTCACTCATGGAAGAATTCGATTGAAATATAAATGAGAAATTAGGATATTTTTTGTGCAAAGAGATGAATAACATACCACAACGCAAATGGGAAATTGCAACAGGTGATCGACCTTGCTAAAATCTTCAGTCAAATTTGAACTATTAAACTATCGACGTGGTGAAGATGATTGAGTTCGTTCATGATACGTTAGTGGTGTTGAAGAGGAAGGGCAAGTGGAAGCCGGCAAGGGGATTTCCTTTTCAATCGACTGTATTTCGACGCCTGAAGTGATTGCATTCAATAAGAAGCTTCAATGTAGGGTACACACCGAAGATCAACGGAAATTGGAGGAACTGTGGTCCAAAAGAAGAGCTAAGCAGAAGTCGATCAACAAAAAAAAAGTTCAATCAGTGAAGCTGTGCAATGGGTATCAATAGTATTTGGGGAAGAACACGACACCATAACCAAAGACAGAATCTAAAGTCGTAGTGATGAAGGCGATGCGAAGTTGGAGGCGTATATGACCACAACAACTTAACGTTGTTCTGCCACCGCAGGCAATCGAAACAATAGAGATGGAGCAAACAGACGCAACCTAAAATCGAACCCTAATCTTTGGTTGTGTGGGTTTGTAGCGTCAACGTGTTTTTCAATATTTGTTTGGATCAATTGCATGCGATGGTAAAAGCAAAATCGAGGAACAGTGAGTGATGTTGATGTGTTGGCGACGGAGGGTGTTGGTGATGTATCGGTGGGTGTCATCTGGTAGTCGGCTGTTTTTGAGGGAAATCAATTAAGGAAACCGGTGGATCGGAATGGACAGCGGAACGTCGAAGAGGCGGTGGGAATAACTCTTCTTCGCTTCATATTCGTCGTCTTCCTCATCCTCTTCCACCGGGGGAATCGGTGCAGGTGGTGCCGGTGGCGAAGAAACAACAAATCAAAGTAAAAAAATAGTAAATCATTAGGATTTGGAGAAATAATCGAGATTTGAGCGTAAATAATATGTAAAATATTACCTATATGGGGTTCCGATGAGTACTCTCGTAGCACCGGTGGTGTAGGGTTTTTTGAAATTCCGACAGAGCAGATGATTTCGATTGTTCTTCGTCTTCTTCGTCGTGAAGGTTTTGAATGTTCAAAATTCTCTATGGGTGCCGAGAAGGAAGGATGTGGTAGACCGAGAGGGATATGGTGGGGTTGAATCGGAGGACAGATGATGGTCCGGAGTGGTAAGAGGAACCAAAAACTGGTGCTTATCGGTGACAGATCGCCGGTGTGGGGGCCGACAATCGAGGAGTAGGCCGATTTTCTTGAAGAAGCGAAGAGAGGTGAAGCTGTGCAGAAGGGAGATGGTTCAAAAGTGGATGGATAGATAGAACAATCGGGAAGATATCGGGTGAGAGAATCGGTGGGGGAAGTTCGAAGATGAGACAGTGGAAGGATCGGGAAGGAGCGAAAAGCTTCAACCCCTTTAACCCAATTTTATTCAAAGTGACACACAAACAAAAATGAAGTGATCGAAAATGTAATTTAAAGGACCAAAACTTGAAAAAATGTTTGTTCTTTTCCTCCACAATTTTAATATATATATAATAATAATAATAATAATAGTAATAATAATAATAATAATAACAATAATAATAATAATAATAAAGTGGCATTATAATATTTTGCCAAATAGAAAGAGTTTTTGTGGTATTCCAGTTCGTCTCGCCTTCACTAAAATGTTCTTCAACCGCCACGCAAATGGTTAGGGGTCTCATCAATACCATATTCTTCATCTTCGTCTTCGTCTTCGTCTTCGTTTACTTCCGGAGGTGTTGATAAGCCTTGTGCATATTCTTCATCCATTATCTCCGGTTCAACATTTTGTGCTAGTGGGCCTTCTAGTGATACCAAATGTTATATACGTTCCACCGAATCCAAGTAATCCTTCAATCAAACGCAAACCTCTACCGCAACTGGGGTAAGATTCGTTCTCAACTTTGATAAAACTCTACCACTAAAAGAAAAGGCGGATTCTGAAACTACCGTGGAAGCTTGGTTGGTTAGTAAATCGCGGGTCATGACAGAGAGAATAGGAAATTGTGCTTCATTTTCTCTCCACCAAGCCAAAAGATCCAAAATTTTAAATTGTGGTGCACTCATGAATTTTAAAAAGTTTGACCCCATTTAAATTCCAAGTTCTCTACTAGGGGTTATTGTGAGTGCTCGTTTGTTTTGTTCCTCCAAAAGGTAGTTATAGAGGTCGATATGAAAATCCGTTCGACCCCCACTACTACCTGATGCACCACTAGTAGAGTTGGTTACACTTGCAAAAGTGTTTGACATATTGCCATACTAAGTAAAAATATTATTAAAATTTTGTATTTGGTTACGGATGTAGTTTGAGTCATCTTTGTGCAAATTTAAAGAGATGGAAATTTTGGTAATCAAAGCCTCTACTCCCATAACATTTATACATGAGTTTAATGTCGCAACGCAAGTAAAAAATGGTGGCATTTCTTTGAAATATTTGACTAATTTTTCTCTCATTGGTCTCGTAACCAAAACAAATATTTCACTTCTTTGTTCAAAACGCTCCAATTGCGAGTACATCAACCATAATTCATTTAGTAACAACGGACTTGTAGGATAATACACACCCGATAAAAAAGTGGTTGATTGTTTAAAAAAATTAACATTTCCACAAACTCTTCCATCAAATCCCAATCAAAATCCGAAACCGGGTTTTTTCCTTTTGAAATTGTGTCGTAAAATAATTGCAAAGTGATTCTTTGACGTGTCAAACTTTCAAACATCATGCACGTCGAACTCCATCTAGTGTCAACATCCCAATGAGGACTATATGGAGTTACGTTAATGGAAATGGCAAACTTTCGATATTTTTCCATTGTAGCTTATTTTTTCCAAAAACTCTAGTTAACACATTTTTGAATTTTTCAATCGTCGAATCTATCATTTTTAAACCATCTTGTATTGCTAGATTAATAATGTGACAAACACATCGAGTATGAAAAAACGAGTCATCCAAAATAGGTCTATATTTTGCAATTAATCTTTTTGTGGCGACGGTATTGTTACTTGCATTGTCAAACGAAATAGAAAAGATTTTGTCGCTTAAATTATAAGTCTCTATAACGCTTACTAAAATTACAAATAATCGTGCCCCCGTGTGAGGATGCACAAAAAGTTCAAAAGCAATAACTCGTTTGTTCATTACCCAAGTAGAGGGGTCTATCCAATGTGTCGTGACGACAAGATAGCTTTTTATATTTAAAAATCCTAATTGCATATCTTTTTTTGGCTATATCCCAATACTTTATAGTATCATGTCTAAGAGAAGTGCGACTTACTTGCCGGTATTGTGGTTGCATTTTTTCCCGCAAAATCTTTGTTAATCGTGGGTTGTCGAAGTGATTGAAAGGCAAGCCCTCTTGAATCACGAACTTCCAGAAGCTTTCACGAATGTCACCATTGTTGTAAATAAAGATCACCCCGTCGGGAGTAATATTTGGTTGATCAGGATCGCCTTGACCTTTTACAACCGGACAAGTTTTTGTTGCATGACTCCTCGACGTACTATTGCCATCTTTTCTCAAAAATATCCCGCACTTATTGCATCTCGCTTTTTCCTCCCCGTTCGACAACAAACACAAATCATAATGTTCCCACATTTTCTTTATTCCGAGTGGTTGGTATGATTTTCACCACCGTTGCATCCGAATCTTGACCCGCGGTAGAATTTTTTGAGCTCATTTTTGTGGTGTATTATGAAACTAGAAGTCTAAAAGTAGTAGAATTTTGTGTAACATTAAAATCTAGCAAATGTCATCTATTTATATGTGTTTAGAAGGTCATAAAAGTGAAGAAATAGTCAAACTAGCCGTGTTTTGGAGCTTAATAACGGTTAGAAAAAAATTGTTTTTTTTTCGAAAATGCCCGTTTTTTAACGGTTAGAAAAAAAATCCGGTTTCAAACAGGTTTTGGATCCGGTTTTCGTCGAATCCAGTTTACGATCCGGGGGTCAATCCGATATTGCGTCCGAAACCGGTTTCAATTCAGCCACTGGTTTAATCTGAAACGGTTCGGTCGAAACCAGTTTTGACCAAATCCGGTTTCCGGATCGGATCGGATCCTATGGGTCAATCCGATTTTTGTGTGCATCTCTAGTTTGCTGGTGTATAGGATGTTGCTATGTTGTAGTGACCTGGTAGATCTGTATGACTACCTGTATATGCTAGTTATTGATTGTTATGGTATATGTTGATATGTGATGGTATATCGGGTTGAGGTGTCTTGTTTTGTGCTGCAGGCCAAGATACCCAGGGCGGTCCGGATAGACTGAAGGCCTGCGAGGCGAACCAGTCAGGCCGAAGGCCCAGAGTGCGGTCTAGATAGGCTGAAGGCCCAATGAGGCGGTCTAGTCATGTTGAAAGCTCTGTATGCATCTTGTTATTGGTTATGTTTATGTGGTTGTACCTTGGGGGAACTCACTAAACGTTGGCTTACAGTTTTATTTTTGTTTCAGGTACTTATGAGGACCATGGCAAGACGAATGCATGACCATACAAATCCTTGGTTTATGTTGATAGGATCTTGGGAGACTCTGATTTTTAATAATGTTTTGAAAACAATTGTTATGTAAACACTTCTTTTTGGAAAAAAAAAAATTTTGAAAAGTTTAAATTTGTTGTGATTTTTTAGACGTTACAAATGTTTAGCAAAAAACGCGGACGTTACATTTTAAACCTTCAAAAAATGGATTTGGTTGATATAAAATCGGCTTGAAGTGTGCTTTCTCTTACTAGAACATAAATGAGAAAAAATGACACAAAATATAGCATTTTCGAGTGTAAAAATGCTAAAATATTCACATTATGCACGGTTTGCATCTAAATGCATATGGGCCGGAAAATAATGCTTTAATAGCTTTATTGTTTTTGCACAACTTTATTATCTTAAACTAAAATGACTCGATTATTTTTAACTCTACTTACTTTTTGAAGTACACACCAAACTATATAAATCAACTAAAACTTGCATTAAAAGTTAGGATTGTACAATAAGTCCAAGTAATGCACAACTTAGGATACTTAAACCTAACCTAATATAATCTAACATTAATTTGATAACAAATGAAAAAAAATGTTCCAAGAAGAAAGGAGAAATACAAAATAAGATCGATTCTCCCTTTTGCCTCAACTCACTCCCTTTCTCACTCAGTGCCTATGTGTATGCATGAACATATGATATGCTCCAATTTCTTTAAATCTGATGTCCTGGGCTATTAAAAACTCAAATATGGGCTTAATTAACAGCCTTATTGGGCTGACAATGAACCAGGGTGCTCGGCTCCTTTAAATCGCTTTATCCGCTTCTAATTATTTAGAGTAAATTACACGATTCGTCCCTCGTCCAAGTGTCAAATTGCTCGTTTAGTCCCTATTTTCAAAAATTAACTCGGACCGTCCTTGTAATGTTTGTTTCTCACTCGGACGGTCCCTTACGAACATAAAATGACTATTTTACCCTTTCTCTTTCTTTTTTGATATATTTTTGATTTGTTTGTTATTAAAAATTTAAAAGAAAAATAAAAAAATAAAGAAAAACAAAAAAGGACCCACCACTACAAACACTCATCATCTACACTAACCCCACTCACACCCTTCAACCATTTATCACCAGTTTATCTTCATGAGTTCATCTTCTACCGTCGGACCACCGCACAACACCATCGGACCACAGTGCAACACTGCCGGACCACCACGCAACACCACCGGACCACCGCCTCTTTTTATCTCAGAAACACCGTCGACTGCCCTTTCTTCCCTCGTTCTTCTTCTCGGTTAGTCCTTACGCCACCATCGTCGAACACCAGGTCTGTAGAAACCACTAGGTGCAACAGAGGAACATAAACACACATTTTTTGTGTTTACTCATGCAATACAGATAAAGAGAGAGCAAGAGAGACGGAGATAGAGCCGCCATCGCCACCCCGCCATCATCACCTGTTCACAAATCCAGACTCCAGGTGGTGATTGTCAGAGGTGGCTTCATCCTCTTCACCTAAATCCATATTCACTAATGCACAATCCAACGTATCCGGTGATAACCCAACAGATCCGGTGGAGATGGACAACTATTTCATGTGGTTTCAACAGATCTGTTACTAGTGAGATCCAAACCCTAGCCGACGGAGATGGTGGCGTCAATGTGACGAAACCCTAGCGTATAAAGGCTTGGAGGCGACGATTACTTGCAGATCTGAGGCGATGTTTAGTGACGATACAGGTGAAGGAGGTCGGAGGTGGTATCGTCGACGTTCTGGGGTGATTGAGGCAAGAAAGGAAGGTCGGCGACGTCGTTGGTTGGCTAGGGTTTTGGATTCTTGTCGGGAGTGGGTGAGAAAGAGGGAAACATCGCCAGATGGTGTCTTTATTGGCTGCGGAACAGCGGGGATGTGGTGGTGGAGAAGCATCGACGGTGATGTAGTGGTGGTGGAGCACCGGCATTGATGTAGGTGGGTGGTGGGGTGGTGGTTCATGAAAGAAAAGAAGAAGAAGAAGGATATAAGAAGGTGGGGCCCAATTATTTAATGATTTCTTTAAAATTATAATTAATAATAATAACAATCTAAAAATAAAAGAATAAGGGCAAAATAGACATTTTAAGTCTGGTAAGTGATTTAAGGGACGAAACGTGCAATTTTTAACGATATAAGGGACGGTCCGAGTTAATTTTTGAAAATAGGGACTAAACGAGCAATTTGACACTTGGACGAGGGACGAATCGTGTAATTTACTCAATTATTTATTACAAAATGTTGGGCCCTTAATTGTTGCTTATAAATACGATAGTGGGCTGCTGGAATACAAGTTATGGGCTGGTAAACCACATGATATTTGGGCTGATTTTAATTGCTAGCCGGGGCTGCCAAAACGGAATAAACCACAAATTTGGGCTGAAATATGATGATGGGCTGGAATACAATATTTCATGGGCTGTTGAATTTATGGTCTCGAAACACTCCCGAAATTAGGGATGGCAAAAAAGCCCGAACGGGAAACCCGAAACCGATCATTTCAGGTCAGGTAACGGGTCGTTATCGAGTTTTTTATCGGGTTCGGGGCAGGGAGTGGGTCGTTATATAGTGATTTATTCATTTTGTTCATCAAGAAAATATGTAGAAAAAAACTTCTTACATTCCTACCAAAAAAAAATTCTTACCGGATCTATATATATATATATATATATATATATATATATATATATATATATATATATATATATATATATATATATATATAGTCAAGATCAAATAAGAAGGAAATTTTTGGTAGGAAGGTAAGAAGTTTTTTTTCTACATATTTTTTTTGCGAACAAACAAAATGAATCATTAGATGATTCATTTTTAAGATGATTCACAAGAAAAAATTCTCAAAAAAACATCTTGATGATTCATTTATACAATGATTTTGTTGTTATTCACTAAAATTGTCATAAAAATGAATTTTTTCTTAATTTACTTAAAAATGAATCATAAAGATTTTCTTTTGGGAATTTTTTCTTGTGAATCATCTTACAAATGAATCATCTAGTGATTCATTCATTTTGTTCATCAAGAAAATATGTAGAAAAAAAACTTCTTACCTTCCTACCAAAAAAAATTTCTTACCGGATCTATATATATATATATATATATATATATATATATATATATATATATATATATATATATATATATATATATATACTGTTCGAAACATTTTGATGTTAATTGCACGCGTTCAAAGATAAAATACTTATTGTGGACAATCTTTTTAGTTATTAACAATCTGGTGTGAATGATCATTTTTTTATGTTTTGACGTATTACACTAAACTTAAATCAAATAATTTTTAATATAACGTCCAATTTATTTTATTAAAGTGATGCATCATATTTTTAATTTAAAAGAGATGCTAGAATATGTATTTTTTATAAGATATCGGGGTACCCTAAAACGGAATAACGATTTCGTTATGAATTGTTGTAAACCCGATAAGATACCCGAAACCTGACGGGAAAACCTGAAACCCAATGGGACACCCCGATAAGATACCCGAAAGATATCGAGGCGGGTTTGGGAAACCATGCCCCGCCCCGAACCCGCCCCGTTGCCATTCCTACCCGAAATACATCTTGAGGCTAAATCTGCACATATTTAACTTATACGAGAAATTTTTATCAAAACAAGTTAATCTAACGATTTAAATGTGAAAAGAATGTATTATGATAAAACTAATATAAAATGTATGCTATATATTACTTATTTCTTACATAACTACATGTGGTCATGGAGGATGTGGGAAGAAAGAAATTGAGAAATTAAATATCCTCATACTTTCCTTCCTACATATCTTCCTATCCATTTTAAATGATGATAAGTGTATTAAAATATCATTAATTTTATCCAAATATGACACATGTCATCATTTTACATGGGTAGGAAGATAAGTAGAAAGAAAATGTAGGAGGATATTTAATATCTCATTGAAATTTATATATAATTGTATAAAGTTTTTAGATAAGCGTACATCCTGCTTATAGGGACATAAACAACTGGCAGTGTTTAAGGCTGTTTTATATAAATTTAAATTCCTAACATAACTACAATTACTAATAATAAATGTCGGCAAGGAAGCTGATGAAGGAACGGTAAACCTGAACTGGGTGTGGTTCACACTGCTTGGATCCTCTACACCAAGGTGGGGGTCTGCTCCTATACAGACCTGGTTCTAAGAAGGAGCAAGAGGTGTAGCCGCACAGGGCTCCAAAAAAAATAGGGTATGAGTTTTAATTAAATTATATATATTTAATAACTAAATATATATGAGTTTATTCTAATTTTTGCATAAATTTATGTAACGCAATTGGCATAAGGGTTTATTCTAATATGTGTTTTAAATTGTTAAAATTATGTGAATTTCTATAATAAATTCAAAACATAAAGGTTAATAATAATAATATATAATTAATTAATATCAATTGGCATAAGGGTCTCTTTTATTTAAAACCAATGACATTTTGATGTTTTAAATTCAAATTACAATTTTGGCTATTACTTTATATTATATATTTCATAATCAACCCCTCCTTCCAATATGTTTAACAAAAAAGTTTTCAGAAGTTACATAATTAGCCCTTCAACTTTTCATAAAATTCCATATGATCCTTTTTAATTAATTTATTTACTTTAAAGTTTTCCGTAACGATAATTAACCGTATTAAATTTGTCTTTCTAATATATTAAAGAATTGTATTTTGGGCCCCATTTTTCTTCTTAGCATAGGGCCCTTAAAATCAACGAGCCGACCCTGCTCCTATACCAAGATTTGTTTGAGGTAACTTTTAATTTGGAATAATCGATTAGAGTTGAGATCATTGTAAAGGATTTCTACAAAATGAGGAGGTAAAATTTTACTTTATGTTTGGAAAATAGCACAAAATATACTAAATTTACATCAAAATTATAATTTGACACTGTGTTTTTTTTGTCTCAAATTTGATACTGTGTTTTCCAAATTTTTACAATTCTGAATACTTGACTTGTCAACCAAGTTACCTGCTGACGTGGCATGATGACATGTCAGTTTTGATAGCATGGCATGCTGACGTGTCAAAATTGAATTTTTTCCCACAAAAGACTAAGTTTTCACTTTTTTCAATTTTCACACTAAATTATTCTTTTTTCAATTTTGACACTATTTTTTCCAAATCGAACATCATTTTTTTTCAATTTTGTTTAGTATTGACCATTTTCCATTTCAAACCATATAAATATTTTTTATTACATTTTAAACCATATAAATACATTTTTTTCATTTAAAAACCACATTTTTATATAAATACAAGGTTTTTTTTTTTACATTCAAAGTATAATATTATGTATAAATATGTATTAGTTATATCATGAGAACCAAACTAACCACAAGCTTCGAATAAGAATAACAAAATTTTATCAATTGTTGCTTATGCCAATTATTTATTTTATTTTTTGTTGTAGATTTTATACATATTTTTATTTATATTTAAATAATTTTATTAGGTATATATTAATGTCACATCTAACATTCGTTTGAAGCACTGAAGAAAAGATAAGAAATATAAAACAAAGGGAAAATGACTTGGGAATGTAATTAACTTGTCAATAAATTCACATCTGGGTAACTATCTTTTTTTATATACATCTAGGTAACAAACTTGTTGGAAGTGTTCACATATGACCATTATGACCGGCTGTAGCAGGTTTCATCCTAAATGTGAACACTTTCAACAAGTTCGTTACCTAGATATGTAAAAAAATAGTTACCCAAATATGAACAAAACGAAAAGTAAGGGTAAATTACACGAATGGTCCCTGTGGTTTGGGGGAATTTGTGTTTTTGGTCCCTAACTTATTTTTTTTAACTCGGATGGTCTATACTGCTTATTTTTGTTGCGCATTTGGTCATTGTATTATCTAAAAAGACTATTGTGCCATTATTAATTTATTTTTTAATTAATTTTCTTATCTATGTATTTATTTTTTATATATTAAAAAAAATTAATAGACCTTACATATTTGTATCTCCTCACCCACTAAAGATGAAGAGACAATGTATATTATAGGGATGATCCGATTCGCACGGACCATGATTGGGAATTTTTTGATCGCCTTTCTCTGAGGAAGAGGCAAAATAGAATCAACTTGAATTCGGGACCACTATTCGAAATCTTAGTGAAACACAAGATTTGTTATCTCATGTCTGCTTTTCGTGAAAAAATACCAATTGAAGTGGAGGGTTTTTTCAAACAACAAGGGCCTGGATCAACTATTAAATCAAATGATATTGAGCACTAAAGATGAGGAGATAAAAATAACCAGTAGAGGTCATCCGAGTTAAAAAAAATAAGTTAGGGACAAAAAACACAAATTCCCCCATACCACAGGGACCATTCGTGAAATTTACTCTTACTTTTCGTTTTGTTCATATTTGGGTAACTATTTTTTTGTACACATCTAGGTAACGAACTTGTTGAAAGTGTTCACATCTAGGATGTAACCTGCTACAACCGGTCATAATGGTCATATGTGAACACTTCCAACAAGTTTGTTACCTAGATGTGTACAAAAAAAAAGATAGTTACCCAGATGTAAACTTACTGAAAAGTTAATTACCTTCCCAAGTCATTTTCCTTAGAACAAAATACCAAAATTTAATGAGAATACTAAAATAGATGTAATAATGGCAATATTTTTCCTATTAATATAATGAATATGATATGAGATGTAAAAATTTCATGGGTTGCAAACTTGACCTCTTGACCTTGATCGACTACATGTCTCCAATCCTCCAGACTCATTTTAAAGTTGCATATTTAATAGAAAATACGTTTTTTATATAAGGAAAATCTTTAGAAAAATTCTATTATTTTACCCTAATTTACGAAAAAAATCCCAAACTAAGATTTGCTTACGAAAAAACAAGAATTACCAGTAAAAAAGACGATTTAACCTTTTTTTCCCAGTTTAACGTTTTCATTACTTACCTAGTTCCATTAAAGTCCCATTATTTTGCCTTAATTTATGAATAAGTCTCAAACTAATATTTGGTGATGATTTGACCATTTCCTCCGTGTAACATACATTTGACCGGTTTCATAACTGACTTGGACGCCTAGTCATTAAATGAGATGATGAGATGGATATGTTGGGTTATATAATGCTATGTTTACCATAAACTTGATATTTTGATTTATTGTATATTTTTTTGGAATATGAAATGCATCCAACGAAGACTGCATTAATTACATAAACTAGCAACAACTTTGTCATTTTTTAAGTTTATAAGGAATTTCAAATTGTATATCTAATCTTATGTAACCGAGTATATCCATCTCATCAGACATCATCTCATTTCCCACCCTTTTTCCCGGAAACACACATTTTATCAGTTTCATTTCTTACATATATATATATATATATATATATATATATATATATATATATATATATATACTAGGTTATAACCCGTGGAAACCACGGTCGGTATATTTAAAATTTCTATATAAATAAAAATAATAATAAATGTAAAAAAAACCAAGATATTGTCGATTGTAAGTAATTATGAATTAATTTGTTAAGCAAAATAAAATAATAATGTTATTAGGATAAGATTTTGTATTTTCAAAATTTGGATTGAATTTGATTTGTTACCAAAAAAAAGGAAATAATAAAAATCATAGAAAAATGTCACGTGTCAAAGAGGCATTCTAAAAAACTGACACGTGTCATTTTTAGGTTTCATTTATTAGAAAAGGTAGATAATAATAAATGTAAAAAAACCAAGATATTGTCGATTGTAAGTAATTATGAATTAATTTGTTAAGCAAAATAAAATAATAATGTTATTAGGATAAGATTTTGTATTTTCAATTTTTGGATTGAATTTGATTTGTTACCAAAAAAAAAGGAAATAATAAAAATCATAGAAAAATGCCACGTGTTAAAGAGACATTCTAAAAAACTGACATGTATCATTTTTAGGTTTCATTTATTAGAAGAGGTAGATGTGTGTATATATATATATATATATATATATATATATATATATATATATATATGCTAGGTTATAATGTGGCTGGACACTTATTGTGCGGACGTGTGGACAGTCCTATTCTATGAGAATTACAAATAGAATAAGTTGTTACTAATGCGAATACGTTCAACCTCATATAACTATCGTCATTTTCATGCATTCTCACTAATTCTTATTCATTTTTGTTCTCAGACACTATTTTTCACTGATTTTCATTCTTACAAAATACGACTCAATAAATATTATGACAACATTCTGACAGAATGAGAATAATAATAAAAATTCTATAATAACCTTATAGACGATTTAATTAGTGAGAATGTGTGATAATGATAATAGTTATGTAAGATTGAACGTATTCATATTATCAAACAACATATTTTCTTTGTCATTCTCACATAATAACATTGTCCACACGTCCGCACAATAGATGTCAATCCACATTTGAACCTAGCTCTCTTTCTCTCTCTCTCTCTCTATATATATATATATATATATATATATATATATATATATATATATATATATATATATTCATAAATGAGCCGATGAGATGGAAATTATAAATTAAGGTAACTATAATTATATAACTCATCTTATCCATCTTATTATCTCATTTAATGACTACGTGTCCAGGTCAACAATGAAATCGGTAAAATGTATGTTACATGGAAAAAATGGTCAAATCATCACTAAATTTTAGCTTAGGACTTATTCGTAAATTAGGGTAAAATAATGTGACTTTAGTTGAACCAAGTAACTAATGAAACAGGTAATTCATGCTTTTTCGTAAACAAATTTTAGTTTGGGACTTTTTCGTAAATTAGGGTAAATTATTAGGACTTTTCTAGAGACTTCCATTTATATAACTAATACATATTTATAGATAACATTACAGTTTGAATGTAAAAAAGAAAACTTAGTGTCTTTTGTGGGAAAAAAATCAATTTTGACATGTCAGTATTTCATGTCAGCATGCCGCGTCGTCAAAAACTGACACGTCATTGTAACATCCCCGATGTTAAGGTCCTTCTAAATTTATCATATAAATGAATTTTATTGCATTGTTGGTCCCTAAGTGTAAGGAACGTGTGAAAAAGGGCCCATAGTGGCAATTTGGTAAAAATTGGAGTTTTGAGTACTCTATGTGTACGTGTGTGTACGCTAAGAGTACTAAGGCGCGCCTTAGTACGCTGGGCGTACACTTCGTATGTTGGTCGTACGAGGGTGGCATGCAAACCCTAATTTTAGGGCTTTGGCTCATATTTAAGCATCTTTATCGACATAAACCCTCTTCTTACCCAGTATCTTTTAGAGATTTAGACCCTCAAGCAACCCTAGAGAAAGAGAGAGAAAATTGTGAGCCTTTAAGAGGGTTTGAAGTGGTTTTTGAAGAAAGAAGAAGGTGGTGTGAAGACCTTGGAGTGGAGTGAATTGTAGATCTGGGATTTCTAGCTTGTTTGAAACCTCTAAAAGGTATAAAGCTTGCATCTTTACCACCCCATTTTGTAGATCTAGGTTTTTGCTCTTTAAAGTCTCTTTTTGGTCCTAAAATGACGATTCTTGAACAAAGCATGTTCTTGACCCATTAAGTCATCCTTTCAGACATTTGGAAGGGTCTTGAGTCATAAAAATGGGTTCCAAATGGTTAGTTTTACCCCATGCATCATTTAGAAGGTCTTAATGGGTTAAGTCCTTGAGTTAAGCACTTATTGGACATGATAAGTCATAAAGATGGAGACTTTATGACTCCTAAGAGTATTTTAGCCATGGATCTGAAATATAGACGTAAGAGCTTAAGCCATTAAGCTCTTAATGGATGTTTTGGGCTTTTGGGAGTATGCATCGCGTACTTGGAGTACGCCCTGCATACGAGGCCAACCACCCCGATGGTGGTCAACATGCAAGGATGCGAGTATGCCCAGTGTACCTTCGAAGTACGCCACACGTACTCACTCTGAGTTGATTCGGTTGAGTTGACTCGGTTGGGTTGACTCAGTTGACTTAGTTGATTTGACCAATTTGAATTTGACTTTGACCAAGTTTGACCTTAAGGGTATTTTGGGTAATTTTGGGATTTTGATAGACATTGGTCATTTGGTTGGAATAGGTGTTGGTTAGAGAGTTGAGATTCGGAGTCGGGAGCTTATAAACTTGTTTCCAGTTTGCGAGGTGAGTTTTCCTCATTGTACTTGCGGGTCGAAGGCACCAAGGCCGGCCCTTTGGATTTGGTATCTGGTTATGTGATAGTATGTTATCGTGTTGTAGTGATCTGTTAGGTCAGTATTCTGGTATATAGGATAATGCTGTGCTTAGTGATCTGTAGATCTGCCTGACTGTCTGTAGACTGTTTATATGATTATATGTTATATGTGCACATATTTGTTGGTGGTTGAGGCTTTATTGCTATGTGTGTGAGCCAACATACCAGAGGCATTTCAACCCAACAGTTGATTCGGCCCGAGGGTATTCCATCCCGAGGATGACCGGACCCGTTGTAGATTGGCATTCCAACCCGATGGTTGATTGGGCCTGGGGTATTCCAACTTGATGGTTGACTGGACCCATAATATATTGGCATTCCAACCCGATGGTTGATTGGACCCGACATGATGTTATTGTATATGTTATTTGTTTGTATGTTGGTACTTTGGGGGATCTGACTAAGCGTTGCTTACAGTTTTGGGTTATGTTTCAGGTACTTCGGATGACCGCGGGAAGGCGTAACCGTACACATCCTCTTGTTTATGACTCATGATTTTGGGAGACTCTGATGTTGAAAATGTTTTGAAAACTATGTTTGTAAACAATTTGTGAAATTGGGTTTGTTTTAAAAAGTTTAAATTTCTTGTGATTTTTAAGGGTGTTACAGTCGTCATGCCACGTCAGCAGGTAACTGGGTTGATTTGTCAAGTGGTCAGAATTGTAACAAATTAGAAAAAACAGTGTCAAATTTGAGACAAAAAAACACAATGTCAAATTAGAATTTTGGTGTAAACTTAGTTTCTTTTGTGTTATTTACCCTTTATGTTTTTATACCATCATTCATTATTGGCTTATCAAATCAATTAAGGTTATCTTTCCTAAAATAAATGTAGGAAAAGAGACCCTTACATGATAGGGTTATTGTTAACAACCGTCTTGGAGTGAGGTTCATGATAAGGAACTTTTGGATTATGATAATATAAATTTTTATTTAGATTTTTTAAATCACCATTCATTTATTGTTAATACGTTATCATTTACTTATCTAAAATAAATTAAGGATGATAGCTTCACCGAGGTGAATCACGTCGTATCCATTACGCAATGGCATCTACTACAAAATATACAACCGTCTATATTGATGAAGTCCCCATTGACTCAAATAAAGAGCGTAGGCGCTCAACACCCACGCCGCCTTTGCTTGGATTCTATATGTATTTCGAGCTATACAAGTCAAACAATACATCTTAGGGTGTACGAGCTTAGCGGTTTCCTTCCAACGTAAGCTTTTTAATTTTCCTGATTTTGTTTTATGCCTAACACATTATTTGGTTATTTCATTTGTTAATATGTGTGTTTTTAATGTCGCATTATGATCTCGGTATCGTTATTGAACGTTTTTAATAAGTGATAAGTTCAACCGATGGTTGATGGATGGTTATGGGGCCGGTGGCAGTGGGGCATTGACGAACTAGGTATGAATTCACATTACATAACTATATACTATCACTAATATAATATACAATATTGAGTTTTTCCTTTAATCATGAAAGAATAGATCCTTATCAGTATCCCATAGTACCACTATGTGAGTTGGACTTGCATTCTTGGAATATTAGACCAAAAGGTATGGGTGTGGTTTGGCCACACCTTTTGCCACAGTGGCAAGGGAATACCGCGCCTACCATGTGGTTTCCTCTGCATTCTCGTCATACGCGGCTAATTTTGGCCACACCTCTTGTTTGCTTTCTCCTTTCCCCAAACCGTTTGAACAGTCAGATTTTATTAAATTTCGATTTTTTTTGAAGTTTTTATTTTACTTACATATAAAACCTATCATCCCTTAATTTACCAAACTTCAATCCAATTCCTCTATATTTCACTATCTTTTTTTCAAAAAACTCTCAAACACAATTCCCACAACAATTCCTACAATTTATTTTACTTACATATAAAACCTAACACCCACTAGAAACACCCCAAAACCTTCTTACGATCAACCGATTTATTCGCCCCCGCTTTATCACTATGACATCATGCTACTGTATTATCCGCAACAATTCCCATAACAATCCCTACAACCACAACGACCAACATAAAACACAAACACAATTTCCACAACAATTCCTACAACCACAACGACCAACACAAAACACAAACACAATTCCCACAAGCACAAGAACAAACACAACAACAAACCGTACTAGAAACATATGTAAATCAATTTGATTTTTTTGTCTCAACTGGAATTTGTTCAAGAAACTCAAGCACCCATTTCTGATTCCGATTTCGAACCCGAAATCGTTCGATAAACCCAACCCACTCAAGCACCAAGCAAAATAAAAGAGAATGCGACAACCAAAGGATGGGAACCCAAAGAAGTTTTAGTATTGGCACAATCATGGATCGATATTTCAAAAGAAGGAAAAAACCAAAAACATGACTAGTTTTGGAGGCAAGTTACAGAAATGTTCCACAAAGGAATGAAGCTTCCAAAGTATCGTTCAAAACACTAAATTTACTCCAAATGGGGGAAGACAAACAAGGAAGTCATGTTGTTTAATGATTTGTATAACAACATGAAACGCCAATGGGAAAGTGGAGAAAGTGATGAAATTATTTTGAAGAAAACTCTAAAAGTTTACCAGCAAGAAAATAGGAAGGCATCCAAGTTTATTAAGTTTTGGAATGTCGTGAAAGATGACAAAAAATGGAAAATTAACAGAACATTTGACAAGCATATCGATAGTGGTTCAAAGTGCTCAAGAACATCTAAATCCGACCACATTACAACAGATGCTCGTGTTGGTATCGACCTCAACGATGATGAACATGTTCAAGTTACACCACCTTCCCGAACAATGGGAAGGTACAAAGAAAAACGCAAATACAGAGGCAAGCGGTAGATTCGGATGACTTGAAAGAAATGGGGGAAGATATGAAAGGTATAAAAGAAAGAATGGAAAAGTTTTTTGCAAATTGCTTCCGAAAGAGAGTTTCAGACTCAAAGGGATAGTAACATGAAAATATTAATGATGGACACATCGAACATGACCGGGGAGGAGCTTGAAGTTGCTTTGGCGATAAAAGTCAACGTTAAAAAACGTTATGCTAAGTAGGATTAAAATTTCTATTTATTTTTAAATCGGTTGTTGTGTGTTTTGTATGATTGTAGGATTAAAATTTCTAGTTATTTTTATTTTCTAAGTATTTAGGATTTTTTAAATTTCATGTTATGTTTTTTTTAATTTTTAAGTAATGAAATGTTTTGTTTTAATTTCAAAATTGAACCTTTTATTTAAATTAAATTGTTAAAAAAAAGTGTAGCACTACACCTAGTGTGTGGCAATGAAATCATACTTTTGTGGTAAAATGACATTGCTGTGACATGGTGGAGAAAAAAGTGTTGTTTCTATGGCACAACACCCTCCAGCCTTACCATATACGTACAATCTGACTTTGATGGGCTATTTTTCTTAGTCCCAGTCTTAGTTTACCAATCTCTAGTTTTTTGTTCACAGCCTCTTATGGGAAATAAAATATTGTACCAAGCAAAGGATGGATCTTATATGTTGTTAGAGCTTTAGATTCATACCCGTCCTTATTGTTGAGGTACAAGAATCACTATAAGAAATGATAGCAATAGTGGCGATGCCATTAGCAATGACAACCACTATTGGCGACGACACCAAATATACACATTTTGTGTCGGTGATCTGTGTAACCCCTAACTAATCACCCTAACTGTTAATATGCAGGATATAACCAAAAGCGATTTTCAGGAATATTGTAGACAACAATGATTTTCATGAGCGTTACCGAGGAGGCAATAGTGGCAACGTTTAGGACTATTAGAAGCGACGGTTGTCACCGCTTAGCACATTATTTTTGTAGTGAATAGTCGAACATGTGGGGGGATTGTTGGGTTGTTGGGTTTTTGTACGTCATTCTTTACCAAGGTTAACTTCTTGTTGGTCTATAATCATAGATAGTTCCATAGTTGACTGGTCTTTGCCACATTTTCGACATCACACACATGTGATTATACAACCATCTTAGGTATTTAGTTGATGATTTTTTTTTGTTTAAATGTGTTTTTCGGGTTAATGTTTATTTAAAATGGTGTTTTATGTGATTTTCTTTATGCAGATGCTTGACTTAGAAATATAAAATATGTATTTAGATTTAAAAATATAATCATTACATAATAAATAATTACTCATCATTCATTTGAATATTCTGGAAAATCATAAGGGATTTAAATTTCTCCTAATCGATAAACGCATGTTTTTCGATCATCTCCGAACATGTTAGAGAAATGAAATTAAATACTCTTTTTAAACGACGAATTATTATTAATAAAATGTTTCTAGCAAGACACTAGAAGATCCATGTAACATCCCAAAAATAGTAGTAAATTTTTTATTTTTAAATCATTAAATCCATACAAACATTTGTTCCAAAACCAATCAGAGTAAATTGTATTTTTCGAACATCAGAGTAAAACATTAATAATAAGTACGGAAAAAGCCATCAGGGGATGCCGTGCAGTCAAGCCGGGCCCTTCCCTCTAGAACTGGAAGCACCTGAAAAATGTTTAAACCACAAACCGTAAGCACAAAGCTTAGTGAGTTCTCCAAAATACCACATACCATACATACATTGTCATGAGCTACCCCCATGGTGTTCCCTTGAAATGTCATGGGCTGCCCCCATGCTCTTTCCTTGAAATGTCATTGGCTGCCCCCATGGTCTAACATCCAAGTGCCATGGGGTACCCCTATGGACTTTCATGAAAATGTCATGGGCTACCCCCATGGTCTTTCAAATAAATGCCACGGGTTGCCCCCGGGGTCTCCCACAGTATAGTGAGAAGACTCAGTATAGTGAGAACTAGCACTATACATTAGTTGACTCACAAAGACAACTAGCACCCTACACAGTATAGTGAGAAGACTCACCTGACTCACGAAATCAGCTAACCCACTACTCAATGCCCCGCAAACGATGCTACAACACTCCTATCAAAACATATAAGGTCCAACCTTAGACTACACACTAAATCCAACAATCTTGACCAAAAGTCAACCCAGGTTAACAAGTCCATGGTCAAAGCCAAAGTCATAAGCCAACAATGCAAACAACTAACCCTAACGTCGTGACCAACCCTTGGTCGCGTCATGAGAATGTAGTTAGTCTGATTCCAACTCAGCCACGCTCCAACTCACCTAACTCATTCACGGACAACCCAACAACTGAAATCACGATGTAAGCCTTTCGTGGTCACGTTGTGAGCACATCCATACAAATTAGTCGAGGAATCCTCCATTTTCATGTCGTGACACTCTCCTGGTCATGACGTGACCACTGTCTGAAGCAAAATCCTAATTATATGAGGACCATATGTTGGGTTTTGAGCATTCTAACACTTCCTTAGAGTATGAATTTGTGATATGGTTTCACAATCATTAAGATGATCATAAAAACATGATACTAAAGTACTCTCCCATCTTTTCAGATTTGAGAAACTTTTATCTTTCTGCCAAATTTGATTCTTCTCATCCGTTCTGCCATACATTGAAACTTTTCCAATGTTACAAAATTATACTTAACCTTATAAGTATAACCATATTTACTAATCTTTAGTAAATCATGACGAATTGATCTTTGTGGTGGACCTTGACCAACACACACCCAGTGTGCATAATTCCTTAGTCCTTCAATTGACTCACATATGCATGTGATCAATGAATTAGTCTCAATTTTACAAAGATGAAAATTCTCATTCATCATACAATACAACTTGTACGATTCCAAGTTTCTGTCTAACTGAAGCTTGGGTGATGAGAACCTTTCCTCATTTGGTAAATTCAGCCACTACCACAAATGAGAGAATCAAACTCATATTTCCAATATTGCTAGAAACATACAAACATCAATTTTCCATAAATGCCATTGTAAGGGGATATTATATAAAATAAACTAAACAAAACTTTTATTTCTTTATAAAATACGGAAAAATATTCCTTACAATGCATCTTCAAATGAAAACTATGCTATTACATATTTCCTAGCAATCTATCACAACTTTTAAGTAGTAGCTCAAAAATCCGATCCTCGAACCATGCGATAGAAATCCATCTTCGTGATCAGATTCATCACACTCTTATTTTAACCTTCCTTTTGCTCGATCCTGCTAAACATCAAGATGCAACCTAGTCACATCATGTAATAAGAATCAACAATTAGGAACTTTAACAAAGTTAGATAGTGGACTTACCTGAAGCCGAGTCAAACATTTTGTCTCTACTTGCTTTCAAATATTTCAGGTATTAAGGGCAGCTTCACTTCCAATGTCCCTTCTCATGACAATAAAAACATATAGACTCTTTGGGAATGGTACACGAGACAATCACAGACTTAGCCTTTCCCTTTACCTTTTGGTCAACCGGGTTGACCAAGGCCGATCCCCTTCCATTGGGACGAGAAAGCTTTTATGGACTTCCAATGTTACCGTTGTCCATGTCCATGGAAGTTTGAGAAATAGATTTTCCATCAATGTTTGCTTGACCATTGCGCCAAATCATTGCTGATTCAGCAGCAACAAGCAAATAAGAAAGATCTATTAGGGTTATATCAGGATCTGTCATATGGTAGTCTTTAATAAACTCACCATACGACTCAGGAAGTGACTGAAGAACCCAGTCAACAGCGAACTTCCTTGAAATAACAGCACCCAACATTCTCAACCTGTCTATGTGTGACTTCATTCCTAAGACATGAGTGCACACATGTCTTCCATCTTTATGTTTCATTTCTAGTAGAGCTTGAGTGATCTTGAACCTTTCAAGTCTTTGGGCTTGTGGGTCAGGGAGAATAAATGGAGGAGGTGGGGGGAGTGAAGCATGATGTTGAGGGACATCATCTTCAAGAGGAAAGCTTGTTTCAAGCGATTTGGGAAGATCATAATTGTCTGAACCAGATATCTACAATGGGAGAAAATCAAGTTAGTTGATTCAAGTCCTTAATATAACACCCAATATGAAATATTAAGGCTAGGACCCAACACAATATTTTATAACTTGGAAGAGGGATGCCGTAATCCAAGCTATAAAATATTTGAAGGTAGGTGAATGACGATTCAACAATTTCCACCATGAAAAACGAAATAATTTATTAGGTTTTAATTGGATTTGAAACTCCTAGATCTCTTGAGATTCATTGAACTTTTCAATGGCATGTTTCAATCTCGATTGTGCCCTTCAAGTTTTGTGACTGGGATGCCGAGGATCACAAAACAAGGTGTGAATAACCATGCAAACTCACTTGGTACCCTTAATATGATCACCTAATCGATGTACCGGTTAACCACACACGCTCCACCGATCTATGATAAACATTAAGTCACCCTTCGTGATCCTTACTAGTCCAAGTTAGTGTGCCGGTTAACCACACACGCTCCACCAACGACTTGGTAAGGTACAAAGTGTGAATTTCATGGGTTAGCACCATATTCACATTTTCCTAAAGTAACTAAGATTGGGAATTTATAAAAGGTTTAGTTACTTTATAATATTCATTATACTTTTAATGAGAATTTAAAGTCATTGTCCTACCCGTTCGGCTAACGACCCTCCACCGATCAAGGAAGCGGTGGGTGAGAATGGACACCCATTAAGTTGCCATTTTATAGGCAACAACCTTATACCCCCCCTTATAGACCGGCTTCGTGAATGAGGCCTACTAACGGTAAAACGACTTGATCTTATACATATATATAATAATTAACCATTAATGTTATAAATAGTATAAGGGTTGAATTTTAACTTTTAAAACTCTAAGGGTTTGGAATTAAAGTTTATTAAAGTGTGTGAAACTTTACAAATTCCAAAACTTGAGGGCAAGTTTTGTAACTATCCAAAACTTTTCATTTCATAACTTATGAATTAAAGGTTCATAAAAATGAAGACTCTTCATTTTATGTAACTTATGTGTTTTAAGTGTGTGTTTAAAAGAAGTGACCTTTGGATATCCATAACTTGAGGACAAATTATGGACTCCATTAAAACACATAAATGATCAAGAATTAATCCTAAACAATTCAGCAAATAATTCCTATCATCTTCTAAATTCATAAGAACATGAACATGATCATCAATGTTTCAAGAATTATATGAACACATACAAAGCATGAAATTTTGATATAAGCTATTGTAAATGGATTAGAACTACCATTACACCAACTAAAACAAGTTTTAAAACACCAAAACAGTTGAGGGTAATGTTTCTAGTCCATTTCCAGCAGCAAAAGTCGAAAATCTGCATTCTGAGGCTCCTACTCGCCGAGTGCACGAACCTACTCGGCGAGTAGGATGAGTTTACACATGAACTCGGCGAGTCCCCCCATGGGCTCGGCGAGTTCATCAGTCAGACAGTAAAAAATCGACTTTTTATCACTATTTTGCATCAAGTATCAAACAAACAAACCAGGCTCTGACACCACTGTTGGGTTTTGAGCATTCTAACACTTCCTAAGTGTACATGCAACCCTAATAAACCTTGGATCTATGTTTGTCTAAGGTACATGCAAAATATTACTTTCCAAGGTTTATAACCTATCTAGCATGGCATGGGGTACTTTTAAACATAAAAGAACTAGATGAATTACATACCTTTTGTTGATTGTTGATTCCTTGGAGTTTGAGAGCCAAGCACCAATAATGTGAATGCCTCAAATGGAAATCACAAATCACCACAAACTTGGAAAATGTATGAGAGAGTATCCTAACTCTTAGATTTCGGCCACCACTATTACACACACACTTAGGGTGTAATTTCATGCAACATGAGCTTGTTTATATAGTGTGCATGGTTAGGGTGAAACCCTAATAACCCATGTCTTTTCCTTTCCAAGGATCCATGGGTTAAAAGCTCCATGGATCATCCATGGACTTCCATATAAGCTTAGCCCATTAACAAATGAGTATTAGCCCACACCATATAAATATAATAGTCCATGATTTAATTAGTCTTCCTTTTAATCACTAGATCAATTCATAATTAATTCACGATTAAAACTAATTAAATAACATGACTTTATATTAATATATTATAACTTAGAATATATTAATAAATCGTAAGTATACAATTCTCATAAAATTATCCATAAACAGTTTGGGTGAAGTGCAACCCAAATGGACCATGCCGGGTCGGGTCAAGTATATACCAAATAAGTTATGGACTTAGACACCTTATCCAACAGTCTCCCACTTGGATAAGTCTAATAACTGTATTTGCGTATGTTACTTCAGGAACCAACCAATAATCGTAGCTCTCGAAAACTCTGTTGAACTATGAAGCGCCATTTTAGATAAGTTATCATATAATCCTCTGTTCTCATGATATCAGCCGGACAAATACATGGAACAACGTCGTACTTATTGTCCAGCAGTTTGTTTCTCGATTTCCGATTTGTTTGACAAAGAACTAAATTGAACACATCAATTAGGTTCTGACCGGGCCCGGTACATAGGTCAAAACAAAATCATCGAGGGGCCCAGATATCGCTTCTAATCCTCCAAGGACTAGAAGGAACACATAAACTTCGACTCATATACTTGTTTCTACTACTTGTTGAATTATACACAAAGACACGTTTTATAACATCAAGTTACTGATACGTTTACGTGCAATCAATGCACAACCAACTCATAGGTAACAACTCATATCTCTAGGTTTGAAGACTTATATGATATTACCGTCTCACGATCACTCGAGATAAATTCCATGAAGTGATACAAGTGAGCGTGGGTTAATTCCAATACTCATAACTTATGAGCACTCATGAATGTTGTAGCAACCATTGCTATGACTAAACACATTTAGCCATCTACAAACTCGATTCATGACAGTCTTAATTCATACCCACTTCCAACATATGAACGACTGTGGAGTGTTTAAATAACTTAGTCATTCGGAAAGAATAACCTAGCTATTCTGGAAGTCAAAACATGCAAAGTGAAACACAATAATAATCGAATCCAATATGGTCTCAGAACCCTTTTGAATATAAATAAAACCACCTTTTATTTATCACCATATTGATTACACATTATTCATTGTATAATGTTTCAAATAATCAACTTAATACTTGAACAAAAACAACAGTCGTCCCATGCTCCTAGCATGTACACTTTGTTTTTCTAAACAATAGTTATGTCATACTCCAAGTATGCACACTATGTTTGTCTATGATCTTTACTTTGTGAAATAGATCAATTGAACATGATTCCAATGATGCTCATTTCACAATCCCAAATCCTTATTGTAAATGTAAAAATTCCTAATTCCTACCATTTACCAAAAAAACTGTTAGATTTTAAACTTTTATGCAATGTTCCTCTTGTAATGATTATGCACAAAGTCACAAAACTTGTCAACAGTCATTACAGAGTATTCCAAAGGAGATCAACTCTATGGAAACGAAGTCTCATATTCAAAATACATTGCTTTGAACATCCTTCTTGCACTAAGGTTTTTTAATCTTACACAGATTGAATAACTTCCACCTATGGAGAAATTTCCATAGTCCCATTTTGACTATCACTTCCTAACAAGAGTTACCTCTTTTCAGAATATGTCAATATGGTCATTTCCAACAATTTATATCCTACTTCCAACTGTCCCCGAGCAACCAATCTTTGGAGAACCTTAGATTGTCCTCGACAATTGCTTAATCATTTTAGTCTTATCCAATTCTAGACTTTTCCCTTCTTAATGCTCTGAGCATTTGGAAAATTTAGAAAGGATGAATATTATAGCACATGTGACCGATCCTATACCCGAAGCATATGGGACACGATTCACGATGTCTCACATAAAGACCTGATACTGGATCAGTCTTTTGCTACAATATTTTTTTTATTTTCCATGTTTTCAAAAATCGACTATGAAGAGGGATGTCGTGATCATAATCGAATTTGAGAACGCAATATATATATAGAATTTCCTTATGTTGAACCATTCCAACATAAAATTCATATATATATCCTTGACTAAAGATGATTAAAACTCAATCTAAGCTTTTAGAATTGAAATGAAGTATAATTTCCTCTCCCTTAATTATAGCAAAACAACTTTTTCAACCCCTACAACTTTACGAATTGAAACTTTTGTTTTTCTATAATTAACATTGCTAACTTTCAACACTAAACATAATAATCATGCTCCCACTAACATGATGATTATCAGCATAACACTTATGCTCCCACTAGCTCTGACATATTTCCAGAAATCAGCTGGACTTCTGAAATTTAGATTCGTACACCCTTTCTTAGATAGCTCACATGGTGTCTAAACAATTTCCAGAACTATGAAAAGGGATGCCGTAATCATAGTCTTAATTGTTTAGACCTTTGCCATTTCTCACAAGTCCATGTTAGTGTGTCGGTTAACCACACACGCTCCACTAACGACTTTGAGAATGCAAACATCACAATTGCTATCTACTTAAAATCTTCTTAGTGAAAGCATTTCCTCACCATCATTTTCATGAATCGGAGAGAAACCTTATGACACTTAGATTTTATGGTGTATGAGTTCCTATCCATGTAAATTTGTCAAAACCATAATCACAAGACAAGGTTAGTAACAAATTCAGCCTTACATGGATTGAACTTGTTCAATCTTAATTTCTTGTCATCTGGTAGCACAAGGCCCACCAATGCTTCCAAGCTGTTATGCACACAGTTTAGAACTAACAGAACTCATATGCATAGTCAACTTAATAGGAACAGACACGGAAACAAGAATTATGTCAACTTAATTGGTTTCAAACCTTAAGTCGTGTGCTAGTGATAAAACTCAGGTTTTACTCTTGATTAAATCTTGAAATCCTTTCAGGATCTTTAAGACTCCCACTGTCCTCTTGACATATAAGTTTCCCTAGTCAAGAACCATTCCTTGACAAAACAAATATTCAAGGGATAGTGCATATTCTTATCAAGATAAACACTTCACACAATTGGTCTTAGTTGGTCTTTGTCTTATCCAAGACATCACAACTTACCAATTTCAAATGTACAGGAGTAGAAAACATTTTACACTACATTTGATAAGTGTTTTAAACCTTACTTTATGTCACTCAATGTTACCATCTTGGATTATGACTCTAAGAGTTGTTTTGGAACGAAGTATGATCCATCTTCTTGATTTTAACCATTCTAACAATTCATGACCCCTCATCTTAGTCATAACAATGCACTAAGATGTCCTTAGAGTATGAATTTGTGATATGGTTTCATAATCATTAAGATGATCATAAAAACATGTATGATCCATCTTTTTGATTTTAACCATTCCAACAATTCATGACCCCTCATCTTAGTCATAACAATGCACTAAGATGTCCTTAGAGTATGAATTTGTGATATGGTTTCACAATCATTAAGATGATCATAAAAACATGATACTAAAGTACTCTCCCATCTTTTCAGATTTGAGAAACTTTTATCTTTCTGCCAAATTTGATTCTTCTCATCCGTTCTGCCATACATTGAAACTTTTCCAATGTTACAAAATTATACTTAACCTTATAAGTATAACCATATTTACTAATCTTTAGTAAATCATGACGAATTGATCTTTGTGGTGGACCTTGACCAACACACACCCAGTGTGCATAATTCCTTAGTCCTTCAATTGACTCACATATGCATGTGATCAATGAATTAGTCTCAATTTTACAAAGATGAAAATTCTCATTCATCATACAATACAACTTGTACGATTCCAAGTTTCTGTCTAACTGAAGCTTGGGTGATGAGAACCTTTCCTCATTTGGTAAATTCAGACACTACCACAAATGAGAGAATCAAACTCATATTTCCAATATTGCTAGAAACATACAAACATCAATTTTCCATAAATGCCATTGTAAGGGGATATTATATAAAATAAACTAAACAAAACTTTTATTTCTTTATAAAATACGGAAAAATATTCCTTACAATGCATCTTCATATGAAAACTATGCTATTACATATTTCCTAGCAATCTATCACAACTTTTAAGTAGTAGCTCAAAAATCCGATCCTTGAACCATACGATAGAAATCCATCTTCGTGATCAGATTCATCACACTCTTATTTTAACCTTCCTTTTGCTCGATCCTGCTAAACATCAAGATGCAACCTAGTCACATCATGTAATAAGAATCAACAATTAGGAACTTTAACAAAGTTAGATAGTGGACTTACCTGAAGCCGAGTCAAACATTTTGTCTCTACTTGCTTTCAAATATTTCAGGTATTAAGGGCAGCTTCGCTTCCAATGTCCCTTCTCATGACAATAAAAACATATAGACTCTTTGGGAATGGTACACGAGACAATCACAGACTTAGCCTTTCCCTTTACCTTTTGGTCAACCGGGTTGACCAAGGCCGATCCCCTTCCATTGGGACGAGAAAGCTTTTATGGACTTCCAATGTTACCGTTGTCCATGTCCATGGAAGTTTGAGAAATAGATTTTCCATCAATGTTTGCTTGACCATTGCGCCAAATCATTGCTGATTCAGCAGCAACAAGCAAATAAGAAAGATCTATTAGGGTTATATCAGGATCTGTCATATGGTAGTCTTTAATAAACTCACCATACGACTCAGGAAGTGACTGAAGAACCCAGTCAACAGCGAACTTCCTTGAAATAACAGCACCCAACATTCTCAACCTGTCTATGTGTGACTTCATTCCTAAGACATGAGTGCACACATGTCTTCCATCTTTATGTTTCATTTCTAGTAGAGCTTGAGTGATCTTGAACCTTTCAAGTCTTTGGGCTTGTGGGTCAGGGAGAATAAATGGAGGAGGTGGGGGGAGTGAAGCATGATGTTGAGGGACATCATCTTCAAGAGGAAAGCTTGTTTCAAGCGATTTGGGAAGATCATAATTGTCTGAACCAGATATCTACAATGGGAGAAAATCAAGTTAGTTGATTCAAGTCCTTAATATAACACCCAATATGAAATATTAAGGCTAAGACCCAACACAATATTTTATAACTTGGAAGAGGGATGCCGTAATCCAAGCTATAAAATATTTGAAGGTAGGTGAATGACGATTCAACAATTTCCACCATGAAAAACGAAATAATTTATTAGGTTTTAATTGGATTTGAAACTCCTAGATCTTTTGAGATTCATTGAACTTTTCAATGGCATGTTTCAATCTCGATTGTGCCCTTCAAGTTTTGTGACTGGGATGCCGAGGATCACAAAACAAGGTGTGAATAACCATGCAAACTCACTTGGTACCCTTAATATTATCACCTAATCGATGTGCCGGTTAACCACACACGCTCCACGTATCTATGATAAACATTAAGTCACCCTTCGTGATCCTTACTAGTCCAAGTTAGTGTGCCGGTTAACCACACACGCTCCACCAACGACTTGGTAAGGTACAAAGTGTGAATTTCATAGGTTAGCACCATATTCACATTTTCCTAAAGTAACTAAGATTGGGAATTTATAAAAGGTTTAGTTACTTTATAATATTCATTATACTTTTAATGAGAATTTAAAGTCATTGTCCTACCCGTTCGGCTAACGACCCTCCACCGATCAAGGAAGCGGTGGGTGAGAATGGACACCCATTAAGTTGCCATTTTATAGGCAACAACCTTATACCCCCCTTATAGACCGGCTTCGTGAATGAGGCCTACTAACGGTAAAACGACTTGATCTTATACATATATATAATAATTAACCATTAATGTTATAAATAGTATAAGGGTTGAATTTTAACTTTTAAAACTCTAAGGGTTTGGAATTAAAGTTTATTAAAGTGTGTGAAACTTTACAAATTCCAAAACTTGAGGGCAAGTTTTGTAACTATCCAAAACTTTTCATTTCATAACTTATGAATTAAAGGTTCATAAAAATGAAGACTCTTCATTTTATGTAACTTATGTGTTTTAAGTGTGTGTTTAAAAGAAGTGACCTTTGGATATCCATAACTTGAGGACAAATTATGGACTCCATTAAAACACATAAATGATCAAGAATTAATCCTAAACAATTCAGCAAATAATTCCTATCATCTTCTAAATTCATAAGAACATGAACATGATCATCAAAGTTTCAAGAATTATATGAACACATACAAAGCATGAAATTTTGATATAAGCTATTGTAAATGGATTAGAACTACCATTACACCAACTAAAACAAGTTTTAAAACACCAAAACAGTTGAGGGTAATGTTTCTAGTCCATTTCCAGCAGCAAAAGTCGAAAATCTGCATTCTGAGGCTCCTACTCGCCGAGTGCACGAACCTACTCGGCGAGTAGGATGAGTTTACACATGAACTCGGCGAGTCCCCCCATGGGCTCGGCGAGTTCATCAGTCAGACAGCAAAAAATCGACTTTTTATCACTATTTTGCATCAAGTATCAAACAAACAAACCAAGCTCTGACACCACTGTTGGGTTTTGAGCATTCTAACACTTCCTAAGTGTACATGCAACCCTAATAAACCTTGGATCTATGTTTGTCTAAGGTACATGCAAAATATTACTTTCCAAGGTTTATAACCTATCTAGCATGGCATGGGGTACTTTTAAACATAAAAGAACTAGATGAATTACATACCTTTTGTTGATTGTTGATTCCTTGGAGTTTGAGAGCCAAGCACCAATAATGTGAATGCCTCAAATGGAAATCACAAATCACCACAAACTTGGAAAATGTATGAGAGAGTATCCTAACTCTTAGATTTCGGCCACCACTATTACACACACACTTAGGGTGTAATTTCATGCAACATGAGCTTGTTTATATAGTGTGCATGGTTAGGGTGAAACCCTAATAACCCATGTCTTTTCCTTTCCAAGGATCCATGGGTTAAAAGCTCCATGGATCATCCATGGACTTCCATATAAGCTTAGCCCATTAACAAATGAGTATTAGCCCACACCATATAAATATAATAGCCCATGATTTAATTAGTCTTCCTTTTAATCACTAAATCAATTCATAATTAATTCACGATTAAAACTAATTAAATAACATGACTTTATATTAATATATTATAACTTATAATATATTAATAAATCGTAAGTATACAAGTCTCATAAAATTATCCATAAACAGTTTGGGTGAAATGCAACCCAAATGGACCATGCCGGGTCGGGTCAAGTATATACCAAATAAGTTATGGACTTAGACACCTTATCCAACAGTCTCCCACTTGGATAAGTCTAATAACTGTATTTGCGTATGTTACTTCAGGAACCAACCAACAATCGTAGCTCTCGAAAACTCTGTTGAACTATGAAGCGCCATTTTAGATAAGTGATCATATAATCCTCTGTTCTCATGATATCAGCCGGACAAATACATGGAACAACGTCGTACTTATTGTCCAGCAGTTTGTTTCTCGATTTCCGATTTGTTTGACAAAGAACTAAATTGAACACATCAATTAGGTTCTGACCGGGCCCGGTACATAGGTCAAAACAAAATCATCGAGGGGCCCAGATATCGCTTCTAATCCTCCAAGGACTAGAAGGAACAAATAAACTTCGACTCATATACTTGTTTCTACTACTTGTTGAATTATACACAAAGGCACGTTTTATAACATCAAGTTACTGATACGTTTACGTGCAATCAATGCACAACCAACTCATAGGTAACAACTCATATCTCTAGGTTTGAAGACTTATATGATATTACCGTCTCACGATCACTCGAGATAAATTCCATGAAGTGATACAAGTGAGCGTGGGTTAATTCCAATACTCATAACTTATGAGCACTCATGAATGTTGTAGCAACCATTGCTATGACTAAACACATTTAGCCATCTACAAACTCGATTCATGACAGTCTTAATTCATACCCACTTCCAACATATGAACGACTGTGGAGTGTTTAAATAACTTAGTCATTCGGAAAGAATAACCTAGCTATTCTGGAAGTCAAAACATGCAAAGTGAAACACAATAATAATCGAATCCAATATGGTCTCAGAACCCTTTTGAATATAAATAAAACCACCTTTTATTTATCACCATATTGATTACACATTATTCATTGTATAATGTTTCAAATAATCAACTTAATACTTGAACAAAAACAACAGTCGTCCCATGCTCATAGCATGTACACTTTGTTTTTCTAAACAATAGTTATGTCATACTCCAAGTATGCACACTATGTTTGTCTATGATCTTTACTTTGTGAAATAGATCAATTGAACATGATTCCAATGATGCTCATTTCACAATCCCAAATCCTTATTGTAAATGTAAAAATTCCTAATTCCTACCATTTACCAAAAAAACTTTTAGATTTTAAACTTTTATGCAATGTTCCTCTTGTAATGATTATGCACAAAGTCACAAAACTTGTCAACAGTCATTACAGAGTATTCCAAAGGAGATCAACTCTATGGAAACGAAGTCTCATATTCAAAGTACATTGCTTTGAACATCCTTCTTGCACTAAGGTTTTTTAATCTTACACAGATTGAATAACTTCCACCTATGGAGAAATTTCCATAGTCCCATTTTGACTATCACTTCCTAACAAGAGTTACCTCTTTTCAGAATATGTCAATATGGTCATTTCCAACAATTTATATCCTACTTCCAACTGTCCCCGAGCAACCAATCTTTGGAGAACCTTAGATTGTCCTCGACAATTGCTTAATCATTTTAGTCTTATCCAATTCTAGACTTTTCCCTTCTTAATGCTCTGAGCATTTGGAAAATTTAGAAAGGATGAATATTATAGCACATGTGACCGATCCTATACCCGAAGCATATGGGACACGATTCACGATGTCTCACATAAAGGCCTGATACTGGATCAGTCTTTTGCTACAATATTTTTTTTATTTTCCATGTTTTCAAAAATCGACTATGAAGAGGGATGTCGTGATCATAATCGAATTTGAGAACGCAATATATATATAGAATTTCCTTATGTTGAACCATTCCAACATAAAATTCATATATATATCCTTGACTAAAGATGATTAAAACTCAATCTAAGCTTTTAGAATTGAAATGAAGTATAATTTCCTCTCCCTTAATTATAGCAAAACAACTTTTTCAACCCCTACAACTTTACGAATTGAAACTTTTGTTTTTCTATAATTAACATTGCTAACTTTCAACACTAAACATAATAATCATGCTCCCACTAACATGATGATTATCAGCATAACACTTATGCTCCCACTAGCTCTGACATATTTCCAGAAATCAGCTGGACTTCTGAAATTTAGATTCGTACACCCTTTCTTAGATAGCTCACATGGTGTCTAAACAATTTCCAGAACTATGAAAAGGGATGCCATAATCATAGTCTTAATTGTTTAGACCTTTGCCATTTCTCACAAGTCCATGTTAGTGTGTCGGTTAACCACACACGCTCCACTAACGACTTTGAGAATGCAAACATCACAATTGCTATCTACTTAAAATCTTCTTAGTGAAAGCATTTCCTCACCATCATTTTCATGAATCGGAGAGAAACCTTATGACACTTAGATTTTATGGTGTATGAGTTCCTATCCATGTAAATTTGTCAAAACCATAATCACAAGACAAGGTTAGTAACAAATTCAGCCTTACATGGATTGAACTTGTTCAATCTTAATTTCTTGTCATCTGGTAGCACAAGGCCCACCAATGCTTCCAAGCTGTTATGCACACAGTTTAGAACTAACAGAACTCATATGCATAGTCAACTTAATAGGAACAGACACGGAAACAAGAATTATGTCAACTTAATTGGTTTCAAACCTTAAGTCGTGTGCTAGTGATAAAACTCAGGTTTTACTCTTGATTAAATCTTGAAATCCTTTCAGGATCTTTAAGACTCCCACTGTCCTCTTGACATATAAGTTTCCCTAGTCAAGAACCATTCCTTGACAAAACAAATATTCAAGGGATAGTGCAGATTCTTATCAAGATAAACACTTCACACAATTGGTCTTAGTTGGTCTTTGTCTTATCCAAGACATCACAACTTACCAATTTCAAATGTACAGGAGTAGAAAACATTTTACACTACATTTGATAAGTGTTTTAAACCTTACTTTATGTCACTCAATGTTACAATCTTGGATTATGACTCTAAGAGTTGTTTTGGAACGAAGTATGATCCATCTTCTTGATTTTAACCATTCTAACAATTCATGACCCCTCATCTTAGTCATAACAATGCACTAAGATGTCCTTAGAGTATGAATTTGTGATATGGTTTCATAATCATTAAGATGATCATAAAAACATGTATGATCCATCTTTTTGATTTTAACCATTCCAACAATTCATGACCCCTCATCTTAGTCATAACAATGCACTAAGATGTCCTTAGAGTATGAATTTGTGATATGGTTTCACAATCATTAAGATGATCATAAAAACATGATACTAAAGTACTCTCCCATCTTTTCAGATTTGAGAAACTTTTATCTTTCTGCCAAATTTGATTCTTCTCATCCGTTCTGCCATACATTGAAACTTTTCCAATGTTACAAAATTATACTTAACCTTATAAGTATAACCATATTTACTAATCTTTAGTAAATCATGACGAATTGATCTTTGTGGTGGACCTTGACCAACACACACCCAGTGTGCATAATTCCTTAGTCCTTCAATTGACTCACATATGCATGTGATCAATGAATTAGTCTCAATTTTACAAAGATGAAAATTCTCATTCATCATACAATACAACTTGTACGATTCCAAGTTTCTGTCTAACTGAAGCTTGGGTGATGAGAACCTTTCCTCATTTGGTAAATTCAGACACTACCACAAATGAGAGAATCAAACTCATATTTCCAATATTGCTAGAAACATACAAACATCAATTTTCCATAAATGCCATTGTAAGGGGATATTATATAAAATAAACTAAACAAAACTTTTATTTCTTTATAAAATACGGAAAAATATTCCTTACAATGCATCTTCAAATGAAAACTATGCTATTACATATTTCCTAGCAATCTATCACAACTTTTAAGTAGTAGCTCAAAAATCCGATCCTCGAACCATACGATAGAAATCCATCTTCGTGATCAGATTCATCACACTCTTATTTTAACCTTCCTTTTGCTCGATCCTGCTAAACATCAAGATGCAACCTAGTCACATCATGTAATAAGAATCAACAATTAGGAACTTTAACAAAGTTAGATAGTGGACTTACCTGAAGCCGAGTCAAACATTTTGTCTCTACTTGCTTTCAAATATTTCAGGTATTAAGGGCAGCTTCGCTTCCAATGTCCCTTCTCATGACAATAAAAACATATAGACTCTTTGGGAATGGTACACGAGACAATCACAGACTTAGCCTTTCCCTTTACCTTTTGGTCAACCGGGTTGACCAAGGCCGATCCCCTTCCATTGGGACGAGAAAGCTTTTATGGACTTCCAATGTTACCGTTGTCCATGTCCATGGAAGTTTGAGAAATAGATTTTCCATCAATGTTTGCTTGACCATTGCGCCAAATCATTGCTGATTCAGCAGCAACAAGCAAATAAGAAAGATCTATTAGGGTTATATCAGGATCTGTCATATGGTAGTCTTTAATAAACTCACCATACGACTCAGGAAGTGACTGAAGAACCCAGTCAACAGCGAACTTCCTTGAAATAACAGCACCCAACATTCTCAACCTGTCTATGTGTGACTTCATTCCTAAGACATGAGTGCACACATGTCTTCCATCTTTATGTTTCATTTCTAGTAGAGCTTGAGTGATCTTGAACCTTTCAAGTCTTTGGGCTTGTGGGTCAGGGAGAATAAATGGAGGAGGTGGGGGGAGTGAAGCATGATGTTGAGGGACATCATCTTCAAGAGGAAAGCTTGTTTCAAGCGATTTGGGAAGATCATAATTGTCTGAACCAGATATCTACAATGGGAGAAAATCAAGTTAGTTGATTCAAGTCCTTAATATAACACCCAATATGAAATATTAAGGCTAAGACCCAACACAATATTTTATAACTTGGAAGAGGGATGCCGTAATCCAAGCTATAAAATATTTGAAGGTAGGTGAATGACGATTCAACAATTTCCACCATGAAAAACAAAATAATTTATTAGGTTTTAATTGGATTTGAAACTCCTAGATCTTTTGAGATTCATTGAACTTTTCAATGGCATGTTTCAATCTCGATTGTGCCCTTCAAGTTTTGTGACTGGGATGCCGAGGATCACAAAACAAGGTGTGAATAACCATGCAAACTCACTTGGTACCCTTAATATTATCACCTAATCGATGTGCCGGTTAACCACACACGCTCCACGTATCTATGATAAACATTAAGTCACCCTTCGTGATCCTTACTAGTCCAAGTTAGTGTGCCGGTTAACCACACACGCTCCACCAACGACTTGGTAAGGTACAAAGTGTGAATTTCATGGGTTAGCACCATATTCACATTTTCCTAAAGTAACTAAGATTGGGAATTTATAAAAGGTTTAGTTACTTTATAATATTCATTATACTTTTAATGAGAATTTAAAGTCATTGTCCTACCCGTTCGGCTAACGACCCTCCACCGATCAAGGAAGCGGTGGGTGAGAATGGACACCCATTAAGTTGCCATTTTATAGGCAACAACCTTATACCCCCCCTTATAGACCGGCTTCGTGAATGAGGCCTACTAACGGTAAAACGACTTGATCTTATACATATATATAATAATTAACCATTAATGTTATAAATAGTATAAGGGTTGAATTTTAACTTTTAAAACTCTAAGGGTTTGGAATTAAAGTTTATTAAAGTGTGTGAAACTTTACAAATTCCAAAACTTGAGGGCAAGTTTTGTAACTATCCAAAACTTTTCATTTCATAACTTATGAATTAAAGGTTCATAAAAATGAAGACTCTTCATTTTATGTAACTTATGTGTTTTAAGTGTGTGTTTAAAAGAAGTGACCTTTGGATATCCATAACTTGAGGACAAATTATGGACTCCATTAAAACACATAAATGATCAAGAATTAATCCTAAACAATTCAGCAAATAATTCCTATCATCTTCTAAATTCATAAGAACATGAACATGATCATCAATGTTTCAAGAATTATATGAACACATACAAAGCATGAAATTTTGATATAAGCTATTGTAAATGGATTAGAACTACCATTACACCAACTAAAACAAGTTTTAAAACACCAAAACAGTTGAGGGTAATGTTTCTAGTCCATTTCCAGCAGCAAAAGTCGAAAATCTGCATTCTGAGGCTCCTACTCGCCGAGTGCACGAACCTACTCGGCGAGTAGGATGAGTTTACACATGAACTCGGCGAGTCCCCCCATGGGCTCGGCGAGTTCATCAGTCAGACAGTAAAAAATCGACTTTTTATCACTATTTTGCATCAAGTATCAAACAAACAAACCAGGCTCTGACACCACTGTTGGGTTTTGAGCATTCTAACACTTCCTAAGTGTACATGCAACCCTAATAAACCTTGGATCTATGTTTGTCTAAGGTACATGCAAAATATTACTTTCCAAGGTTTATAACCTATCTAGCATGGCATGGGGTACTTTTAAACATAAAAGAACTAGATGAATTACATACCTTTTGTTGATTGTTGATTCCTTGGAGTTTGAGAGCCAAGCACCAATAATGTGAATGCCTCAAATGGAAATCACAAATCACCACAAACTTGGAAAATGTATGAGAGAGTATCCTAACTCTTAGATTTCGGCCACCACTATTACACACACACTTAGGGTGTAATTTCATGCAACATGAGCTTGTTTATATAGTGTGCATGGTTAGGGTGAAACCCTAATAACCCATGTCTTTTCCTTTCCAAGGATCCATGGGTTAAAAGCTCCATGGATCATCCATGGACTTCCATATAAGCTTAGCCCATTAACAAATGAGTATTAGCCCACACCATATAAATATAATAGCCCATGATTTAATTAGTCTTCCTTTTAATCACTAAATCAATTCATAATTAATTCACGATTAAAACTAATTAAATAACATGACTTTATATTAATATATTATAACTTATAATATATTAATAAATCGTAAGTATACAAGTCTCATAAAATTATCCATAAACAGTTTGGGTGAAATGCAACCCAAATGGACCATGCCGGGTCGGGTCAAGTATATACCAAATAAGTTATGGACTTAGACACCTTATCCAACAGTCTCCCACTTGGATAAGTCTAATAACTGTATTTGCGTATGTTACTTCAGGAACCAACCAACAATCGTAGCTCTCGAAAACTCTGTTGAACTATGAAGCGCCATTTTAGATAAGTGATCATATAATCCTCTGTTCTCATGATATCAGCCGGACAAATACATGGAACAACGTCGTACTTATTGTCCAGCAGTTTGTTTCTCGATTTCCGATTTGTTTGACAAAGAACTAAATTGAACACATCAATTAGGTTCTGACCGGGCCCGGTACATAGGTCAAAACAAAATCATCGAGGGGCCCAGATATCGCTTCTAATCCTCCAAGGACTAGAAGGAACAAATAAACTTCGACTCATATACTTGTTTCTACTACTTGTTGAATTATACACAAAGGCACGTTTTATAACATCAAGTTACTGATACGTTTACGTGCAATCAATGCACAACCAACTCATAGGTAACAACTCATATCTCTAGGTTTGAAGACTTATATGATATTACCGTCTCACGATCACTCGAGATAAATTCCATGAAGTGATACAAGTGAGCGTGGGTTAATTCCAATACTCATAACTTATGAGCACTCATGAATGTTGTAGCAACCATTGCTATGACTAAACACATTTAGCCATCTACAAACTCGATTCATGACAGTCTTAATTCATACCCACTTCCAACATATGAACGACTGTGGAGTGTTTAAATAACTTAGTCATTCGGAAAGAATAACCTAGCTATTCTGGAAGTCAAAACATGCAAAGTGAAACACAATAATAATCGAATCCAATATGGTCTCAGAACCCTTTTGAATATAAATAAAACCACCTTTTATTTATCACCATATTGATTACACATTATTCATTGTATAATGTTTCAAATAATCAACTTAATACTTGAACAAAAACAACAGTCGTCCCATGCTCATAGCATGTACACTTTGTTTTTCTAAACAATAGTTATGTCATACTCCAAGTATGCACACTATGTTTGTCTATGATCTTTACTTTGTGAAATAGATCAATTGAACATGATTCCAATGATGCTCATTTCACAATCCCAAATCCTTATTGTAAATGTAAAAATTCCTAATTCCTACCATTTACCAAAAAAACTTTTAGATTTTAAACTTTTATGCAATGTTCCTCTTGTAATGATTATGCACAAAGTCACAAAACTTGTCAACAGTCATTACAGAGTATTCCAAAGGAGATCAACTCTATGGAAACGAAGTCTCATATTCAAAGTACATTGCTTTGAACATCCTTCTTGCACTAAGGTTTTTTAATCTTACACAGATTGAATAACTTCCACCTATGGAGAAATTTCCATAGTCCCATTTTGACTATCACTTCCTAACAAGAGTTACCTCTTTTCAGAATATGTCAATATGGTCATTTCCAACAATTTATATCCTACTTCCAACTGTCCCCGAGCAACCAATCTTTGGAGAACCTTAGATTGTCCTCGACAATTGCTTAATCATTTTAGTCTTATCCAATTCTAGACTTTTCCCTTCTTAATGCTCTGAGCATTTGGAAAATTTAGAAAGGATGAATATTATAGCACATGTGACCGATCCTATACCCGAAGCATATGGGACACGATTCACGATGTCTCACATAAAGGCCTGATACTGGATCAGTCTTTTGCTACAATATTTTTTTTATTTTCCATGTTTTCAAAAATCGACTATGAAGAGGGATGTCGTGATCATAATCGAATTTGAGAACGCAATATATATATAGAATTTCCTTATGTTGAACCATTCCAACATAAAATTCATATATATATCCTTGACTAAAGATGATTAAAACTCAATCTAAGCTTTTAGAATTGAAATGAAGTATAATTTCCTCTCCCTTAATTATAGCAAAACAACTTTTTCAACCCCTACAACTTTACGAATTGAAACTTTTGTTTTTCTATAATTAACATTGCTAACTTTCAACACTAAACATAATAATCATGCTCCCACTAACATGATGATTATCAGCATAACACTTATGCTCCCACTAGCTCTGACATATTTCCAGAAATCAGCTGGACTTCTGAAATTTAGATTCGTACACCCTTTCTTAGATAGCTCACATGGTGTCTAAACAATTTCCAGAACTATGAAAAGGGATGCCATAATCATAGTCTTAATTGTTTAGACCTTTGCCATTTCTCACAAGTCCATGTTAGTGTGTCGGTTAACCACACACGCTCCACTAACGACTTTGAGAATGCAAACATCACAATTGCTATCTACTTAAAATCTTCTTAGTGAAAGCATTTCCTCACCATCATTTTCATGAATCGGAGAGAAACCTTATGACACTTAGATTTTATGGTGTATGAGTTCCTATCCATGTAAATTTGTCAAAACCATAATCACAAGACAAGGTTAGTAACAAATTCAGCCTTACATGGATTGAACTTGTTCAATCTTAATTTCTTGTCATCTGGTAGCACAAGGCCCACCAATGCTTCCAAGCTGTTATGCACACAGTTTAGAACTAACAGAACTCATATGCATAGTCAACTTAATAGGAACAGACACGGAAACAAGAATTATGTCAACTTAATTGGTTTCAAACCTTAAGTCGTGTGCTAGTGATAAAACTCAGGTTTTACTCTTGATTAAATCTTGAAATCCTTTCAGGATCTTTAAGACTCCCACTGTCCTCTTGACATATAAGTTTCCCTAGTCAAGAACCATTCCTTGACAAAACAAATATTCAAGGGATAGTGCAGATTCTTATCAAGATAAACACTTCACACAATTGGTCTTAGTTGGTCTTTGTCTTATCCAAGACATCACAACTTACCAATTTCAAATGTACAGGAGTAGAAAACATTTTACACTACATTTGATAAGTGTTTTAAACCTTACTTTATGTCACTCAATGTTACAATCTTGGATTATGACTCTAAGAGTTGTTTTGGAACGAAGTATGATCCATCTTCTTGATTTTAACCATTCTAACAATTCATGACCCCTCATCTTAGTCATAACAATGCACTAAGATGTCCTTAGAGTATGAATTTGTGATATGGTTTCATAATCATTAAGATGATCATAAAAACATGTATGATCCATCTTTTTGATTTTAACCATTCCAACAATTCATGACCCCTCATCTTAGTCATAACAATGCACTAAGATGTCCTTAGAGTATGAATTTGTGATATGGTTTCACAATCATTAAGATGATCATAAAAACATGATACTAAAGTACTCTCCCATCTTTTCAGATCTGAGAAACTTTTATCTTTCTGCCAAATTTGATTCTTCTCATCCGTTCTGCCATACATTGAAACTTTTCCAATGTTACAAAATTATACTTAACCTTATAAGTATAACCATATTTACTAATCTTTAGTAAATCATGACGAATTGATCTTTGTGGTGGACCTTGACCAACACACACCCAGTGTGCATAATTCCTTAGTCCTTCAATTGACTCACATATGCATGTGATCAATGAATTAGTCTCAATTTTACAAAGATGAAAATTCTCATTCATCATACAATACAACTTGTACGATTCCAAGTTTCTGTCTAACTGAAGCTTGGGTGATGAGAACCTTTCCTCATTTGGTAAATTCAGACACTACCACAAATGAGAGAATCAAACTCATATTTCCAATATTGCTAGAAACATACAAACATCAATTTTCCATAAATGCCATTGTAAGGGGATATTATATAAAATAAACTAAACAAAACTTTTATTTCTTTATAAAATACGGAAAAATATTCCTTACAATGCATCTTCAAATGAAAACTATGCTATTACATATTTCCTAGCAATCTATCACAACTTTTAAGTAGTAGCTCAAAAATCCGATCCTCGAACCATGCGATAGAAATCCATCTTCGTGATCAGATTCATCACACTCTTATTTTAACCTTCCTTTTGCTCGATCCTGCTAAACATCAAGATGCAACCTAGTCACATCATGTAATAAGAATCAACAATTAGGAACTTTAACAAAGTTAGATAGTTGACTTACCTGAAGCCGAGTCAAACATTTTGTCTCTACTTGCTTTCAAATATTTCAGGTATTAAGGGCAGCTTCGCTTCCAATGTCCCTTCTCATGACAATAAAAACATATAGACTCTTTGGGAATGGTACACGAGACAATCACAGACTTAGCCTTTCCCTTTACCTTTTGGTCAACCGGGTTGACCAAGGCCGATCCCCTTCCATTGGGACGAGAAAGCTTTTATGGACTTCCAATGTTACCGTTGTCCATGTCCATGGAAGTTTGAGAAATAGATTTTCCATCAATGTTTGCTTGACCATTGCGCCAAATCATTGCTGATTCAGTAGCAACAAGCAAATAAGAAAGATCTATTAGGGTTATATCAGGATCTGTCATATGGTAGCCTTTAATAAACTCACCATACGACTCAGGAAGTGACTGAAGAACCCAGTCAACAGCGAACTTCCTTGAAATAACAGCACCCAACATTCTCAACCTGTCTATGTGTGACTTCATTCCTAAGACATGAGTGCACACAGGTCTTCCATCTTTATGTTTCATTTCTAGTAGAGCTTGAGTGATCTTGAACCTTTCAAGTCTTTGGGCTTGTGGGTCAGGGAAAATAAATGGAGGAGGTGGGGGGAGTGAAGCATGATGTTGAGGGACATCATCTTCAAGAGGAAAGCTTGTTTCAAGCGATTTGGGAAGATCATAGTTGTCTGAACCAGACATCTACAATGGGAGAAAATCAAGTTAGTTGATTCAAGTCCTTAATATAACACCCAATATGAAATATTAAGGCTAGGACCCAACACAATATTTTATAACTTGGAAGAGGGATGCCGTAATCCAAGCTATAAAATATTTGAAGGTAGGTGAATGACGATTCACCAATTTCCACCATGAAAAACGAAATAATTTATTAGGTTTTAATTGGATTTGAAACTCCTAGATCTTTTGAGATTCATTGAACTTTTCAATGGCATGTTTCAATCTCGATTGTGCTCTTCAAGTTTTGTGACTGGGATGCCGAGGATCACAAAACAAGGTGTGAATAACCATGCAAACTCACTTGGTACCCTTAATATTATCACCTAATCGATGTGCCGGTTAACCACACACGCTCCACCGATCTATGATAAACATTAAGTCACCCTTCGTGATCCTTACTAGTCCAAGTTAGTGTGCTGGTTAACCACACACGCTCCACCAACGACTTGGTAAGGTACAAAGTGTGAATTTCATGGGTTAGCACCATATTCACATTTTCCTAAAGTAACTAAGATTGGGAATTTATAAAAGGTTTAGTTACTTTATAATATTCATTATACTTTTAATGAGAATTTAAAGTCATTGTCCTACCCGTTCGGCTAACGACCCTCCACCGATCAAGGAAGCGGTGGGTGAGAATGGACACCCATTAAGTTGCCATTTTATAGGCAACAACCTTATACCCCCCTTATAGACCGGCTTCGTGAATGAGGCCTACTAACGGTAAAACGACTTGATCTTATACATATATATAACAATTAACCATTAATGTTATAAATAGTATAAGGGTTGAATTTTAACTTTTAAAACTCTAAGGGTTTGGAATTAAAGTTTATTAAAGTGTGTGAAACTTTACAAATTCCAAAACTTGAGGGCAAGTTTTGTAACTATCCAAAACTTTTCATTTCATAACTTATGAATTAAAGGTTCATAAAAATGAAGACTCTTCATTTTATGTAACTTATGTGTTTTAAGTGTGTGTTTAAAAGAAGTGACCTTTGGATATCCATAACTTGAGGACAAATTATGGACTCCATTAAAACACATAAATGATCAAGAATTAATCCTAAACAATTCAGCAAATAATTCCTATCATCTTCTAAATTCATAAGAACGTGAACATGATCATCAAAGTTTCAAGAATTATATGAACACAAAAAAAGCATGAAATTTTGATATAAGCTATTGTAAATGGATTAGAACTACCATTACACCAACTAAAACAAGTTTTAAAACACCAAAACAGTTTAGGGTAATGTTTCTAGTCCATTTCCAGCAGCAAAAGTCGAAAATCTGCATTCTGAGGCTCCTACTCGCCGAGTGCACGAACCTACTCGGCGAGTAGGATGAGTTTACACATGAACTCGGCGAGTCCCCCCATGGACTCGGCGAGTTCATCAGTCAGACAGCAAAAAATCGACTTTTTATCACTATTTTGCATCAAGTATCAAACAAACAAACCAGGCTCTGACACTACTGTTGGGTTTTGAGCATTCTAACACTTCCTAAGTGTACATGCAACCCTAATAAACCTTGGATCTATGTTTGTCTAAGGTACATGCAAAATATTACTTTCCAAGGTTTATAACCTATCTAGCATGGCATGGGGTACTTTTAAACATAAAAGAACTAGATGAATTACATACCTTTTGTTGATTGTTGATTCCTTGGAGTTTGAGAGCCAAGCACCAATAATGTGAATGCCTCAAATGGAAATCACAAATCACCACAAACTTGGAAAATGTATGAGAGAGTATCCTAACTCTTAGATTTCGGCCACCACTATTACACACACACTTAGGGTGTAATTTCATGCAACATGAGCTTGTTTATATAGTGTGCATGGTTAGGGTGAAACCCTAATAACCCATGTCTTTTCCTTTCCAAGGATCCATGGGTTAAAAGCTCCATGGATCATCCATGGACTTCCATATAAGCTTAGCCCATTAACAAATGAGTATTAGCCCACACCATATAAATATAATAGCCCATGATTTAATTAGTCTTCCTTTTAATCACTAAATCAATTCATAATTAATTCACGATTAAAACTAATTAAATAACATGACTTTATATTAATATATTATAACTTATAATATATTAATAAATCGTAAGTATACAATTCTCATAAAATTATCCATAAACAGTTTGGGTGAAGTGCAACCCAAATGGACCATGCCGGGTCGGGTCAAGTATATACCAAATAAGTTATGGACTTAGACACCTTATCCAACACCATATGCATACCAAATTTTAAGATCACTTGAAAGATCTTTTTGGGGATATGGATGAACATGAGCTTGTCGTTGAAGTGGAGAAGAACTTTGCAGCATGGTTTCAAAACTATGTGGGTGTTAATTTTTTTTATTTTTTAGTTTTATTATTGTTTGTTATGTTTATAATAAGTGTTTCACCATTTTTCATATAGGCACGAAATAACGAGATAAAGGACAAGTATATATTTGATATTTCCATAATGCTATTGAGGATAGTCAAATTATATAATGTATACTTTGTCAATGGTTACAAGTTTCACACTGAAGCTCATGGTCTGAACAAATGTACAATGAATAGCGGATTGTGTATTAGTAGCCAATGAGTTGATTATTATGGTCACGTAGTGGAAATTTTAGAAGTCGAGTACCATAGTTACCCAAGGAAAAGCACAGTTTTGTTCAAATATCATTGGTACGATCCAACACCTAATATAGGAGTTAAGGTTCACAAACAATATAACTTGGTCAGAATAAACTTTAAAAGGAAATACAACAAGTTCGAGCCGTTTTTTTAGCCATTCAAGCCACTCAGGTGTGTTACGTTGCTTTCCAAGAGGATGAAGTTGTATCAAATGAAATCATTACACCAACTACAGATATAGACGACTATGATGATCAGAACATGTCAAGCAACGATTCAGATCATGAAAATTGCATTGATGAAGAAAGATAATTTCATGATGACGACAATGATGGTATTTCTAACAACAACAGTAGTTATGAGTATAGTACATCGAGCAATAAAGAAGAAGAGGAGGACGAAGAAGATATTAAGTAAATCTTATATTGTTTCTTTACCGATGGTTACATTGTATAATATTTAGTTTTTGTATGCGAATTGGTAAATGTGATGATATGTATTAGTGCCATTGGAGAGAATTAAATGTAGTTTTCTCATTCTATGGTACATATCAAGCATTTACTACAATGAGATATATTTTGAGATATTTATATTTACAGTATTTTCATTAAATATCCAATGAAATCCACTTTAAATTGTAATGTAGTTTCTTTAATTTGGAATGGTATAAAGTTATTCAAGATAAAATATAGTACATAACAACAAAATTTTCTTCTTTCATGTAGTAGTAGACATATATAAAATTCAACCATAAAAGAAACAAATTATATTATCACTTCAAATTAAATACATATCATTCAAACCATAGGTTACCAATTACATTGATCATAATAACAATTTCTCCATTAGCATTCCAGTCTTTAATAATTCAATTACATAAATAAAAAGATTAAGCATACAACATCCCAACAAACAAAAAAACCAGCATGAACTTGATAATTCCAACTTGACAACCTTCAAATCAATGGTCATTACCATGTTCATTAGTATATTGCATAACAACTTGAAGCGGGGCTTCATTGACATGAAAATTTATAGGAGCATCAGGGGGGGGGGAATCTAAATGAAATGTTTACCATTGACTTGAGCTCTCAATTCATACATCTTCTCTCTATAGCACTTGTTCAGGAGTTGTGGGTCAATCCAATGAGAAAACCTATAAATTCTGTCTTAATCATCGTAGTTTGTGTAGCCAATGAATCTCTGACCAGGATTCTTTCACGTCCATGCCATCCACATTCCAATCGGATCTCCACATTCGTGCAGTCTCACGTTACGACTTAAGATGACGACATCGATTTGCCCTAATTTCTCTTCTTCTGCTTGTGGGTTTTTGACAGAACCCCTTTCTATACTTTCATATTTCTGAAAGACCCAAACTTTCACACTTGACAATGTAGTTATTCGGAAACATGCTACATGCATATTCATAAAACAATATTTTATATTGATAAAGCGGTTACAAACTACTGGATACAAACCCACTATTTCATAGTGTTATATATTACATAAATCCCTAGGATGCTATAGTTTTATATATATGGGAGTGCAAAATACAATAGTTTCAAACTATTCGAAAATCTTCTATCAAAACAATAGTTTCAAACTATTCAAAAATCTTCTACCAGTATATAACTATACTGGATGCTTATCTCCTGCAAATTAGTTAAACATTGAGAGGGGTAAGAGGTGACGCTTAGTGAGTTCAATAATAGATACAATATAACGTTATGCCATATATATATATACTTCACTATGGCAGAGGCAAGGAGAATCAAGGAACAACAAAGGCATATGAGAATCATGTGACAAACTTTCCATATCAATCATTGATTTGATTCAAAATATACAATCAATGAGACATAACAATTACCATACTTGATATACATCAATAAAGCTTTGGCCCAATTGGCACAGAAGACATACAACTTCGGATTAACCTTTTGGTAGATTTCAGGCTTATAGCCCTGTCTAACCTTCTGCCAATACCATAGAATAGAAATCATTCTCTTACGGAGACATGTTCTACATGGCCAGAGGCTACGTACCAGTACCAATATGAATCTAAGTCCTTTCACTGATCACATGGTCAAAGGTATTACTTTGCTATTAAACATAGCGAATAAAATTTAACACGGGAAAATAAACCGGAATAATAACACTGAAAAGCACATAGCACATATAACACATAACATACAATTGTTCCTATATATTAAACTCACCGTGAAATAACCGGGGGTCAAAATAGTAATTCGGGCAGCACTTCGGCTCTAAATATGACTTTCTTCGTTGAAAACCGGGCTCTGCGAAGGTAGAGCTTCGAAACCGAAAAGATAAATTTTTCGGGCTTCTCGGGAATCTCGCGGCGTGTTTCGGGCTTTGGAATAAGTACCGGGGCTTCGGGGGAAGTTAGAATGTAAGAAAATGTTGAAAAGGGGTGAAAAAGACCAAAATCTAAACTTCTAACCGGGAGGTCTCGCAGCTACTATTTATAGTAGCGAGGTCCGGAGCTTCAGCCGAAGGAAGGAGGACATGCGGCAGCTGGAGCGAGGCTCGAATCCGGAGGAGTCATCTGCGAAGGCGAGTCAGCAGCCACGCGTCAGAAGGAGAAGCGAGAAGAGTGGCCGCCTCGGATGCATGTTGGACCAGGAGAGGACCGGACTTCGGTCCAATCAGGAGGCGCCTATGACGACTTCGGACCAATCAGCGGGTGACACGCGTACTGCGGTCCAATCAGCAGCGAACACGTGTCCGAAACGTGGAACCCTCGCATGCGAAGGGTGGCGTGGCAGCACTATTCATGCGATTTTTCTCGAAAATTGTGCCAAATCTTGTAAAATCCATAACTTTCTCATACGAGCTCCGTTTTTGTAGTTCTATATATGCACGCGTAGAGAAATATGCTCTACAACTTTCGTTTAGACTTCGTCGGAAAATTTTGACTTTATTTTTATATTATTATTTTTAACAAACCGGGACTGGTAAATCCGTTAAAAATTCATAACTTCTTCATCCGACGTCCGTTTTCGTCAGACTTTTTACCGTTGTACTACTAATGACGAGACCTTCGATTCTTGTTTAGGTTGTGTCGGCTAAAAATCACTCGATCTAAAATTCGAGTTTTTAGCTGTCTACTACTAAGCTGAAACTTGTAAAAATCATAATTTCCTCATACGAAGTCAGATTTTGACATTCTTTTTATCGAACTTCTCGGTTTAACGAATACTACGACTTTCATTTAGATCACTAAGGCTAAAAAGTAGTTTATCAAAAACTCACTTTTTACGTCATTCGGCACCGTGCCGGTTTTATCGCGGATCTTTGATTGGTCATAACTTCGTCGTTACAACTCGGATTTCGATGAGGTTTTCGCCTATACGTTTCTAACGAGATTATCTACAACTTTCAACAATAAAATTTTACTTATTTCAATTTTTATATTTTCGCTAAATTTCACTATTTAGCTTTTAATTGGAATCTCATAAGACTTCCAATAATTTATGAGTGATTCTAAACATAGTTTTACCTTATTTTTAGTAAAAACTATCTGTTAGAACTCAATACTCAATATCACATAATATTTCATAATATTATTTATATAAAACACGATCTCAAAACGTGTATGTTACAAATACCTCCTCCTTTTGAGAATTTCGTCCCCGAAATTACATCGATTAAAATAAATGGGGGTATTTCGCTCTTATCTCATTCTTATTTTCCCAAGTATAGTTCGGGCCTCGATGGTGTTTCCACTTGATAAGCACCAACTCTACTTCTTTATTACGTAGCTTAGTCGTTTTTTCGTTTACAATCTCTTCAGGCTCTTCTACATAAGTTAACTTATTATCCAGTTTCACCTCGGATAATGGAACTGCCTCATCATAGATGCTCAAGCATTTGCGCAGATAACTCACATGGAAGACATCATGAATACCTGCCAAATCTTCAGGCAATTCCAAGCGGTATGCTTGTTTACCAATCCTCTGAAGGATTTTGAAAGGACCAACAAATCTAGGACTAGTTTTCCTTTCTTTCCAAATCGTATAAGACCTTTCCATGGGGATACCTTCAACATTACGAAATCCCCTACCTGGAATTCTATTGGGCGCCTCCTCTTTTCCGTATAGGACTTTTGTCGATCCTGGGCGGCTTTCATTCTTTCTCGTACAATTTGAATCTTGTCGGTGGTGTCTTGAATCATTTCAGGGCCTCTAAGGATTTTATGTCCTATTTCATGCCAACATAATGGAGTACGACACTTGCGGCCATATAATGCCTCATATGGTGGCATTTTAATTGAAGCGTGGTAACTGTTATTATACGAGAATTCGACAAGAGGTAAGTATTTATCCCAGTTACCACCGAACTCCAAGACACATGCACGAAGCATATTTTTCTACAGTTTGGATTGTTCTCTCCGTCTGACCATCTGTCTGGGGATGATAGGCTATGCTGAGAGCAACTCGAGATCCCAATTCACGTTGCATACTCGCCCAAAAGTGAGAAGTGAAGCGAGTATCACGATCGGAAAGGATCTTTAGTGGCACACCATGCCTTGCAACAATTTCATCCAAGTATACTTGTGCGTATTTCTCCATTGGAGCCGTTTCACGCATGGCAAGAAAATGAGCGCTTTTAGTCAGGCGGTCGACGATTACCCAAACGCTATCATGTTGTCTAGCAGTCTTTGGCAATTTGGTAATAAAATCCATGGACAGTTCTTCCCATTTCCATACAGGTACACTAAGACTTTCTGGGGTTCCGTAAGGCTTTTGGTGCTCTGTTTTGACTTGTAAGCATACTAAGCATTCTTGTACATATCTTCCAATGTCTGTCTTTAATCCAGGCCACCAATAATCAGCTCTTACATCATAGTACATTTTACTTGTACCAGGATGTATTGACAGTTTAGACTTATGGGCTTCATCTAAAATCTTCTTTCGTAATCCACCAATCTTCGGAATCCATAGCCGATTCTTGAATACCTTCAATCCTCGCGGATCATCAAGTAAAACATCGGTGTAATGTACCATCCCTTCTTTCTTCACATTTTCTGGCTTTAGGGCCTCTACTTGCCATTTCTCTAGTTCATCTAGGATAGTGAACTTTACTATGGTGTGAGTAATAGCATAACACATACTATTACGATAAACCTTTCTGCTAAGTGCATCAGCAACTACATTAGCTTTTCCAGGATGATATAGGATTTCACAGTCATAGTCTTTGATCAGCTCCATGGCTCGTTATTGTCTCATATTCAGAGTTTGCTGACTGAATATATACTTGAGACTCTTGTGGTCGGTATACAATTGACATTTTGTACCAAAGAGGTAATGTCTCCAAAGTTTTAGGGCAAATACCACTGCAGCGAGTTCGAGATCATGAGTGGGATAATTCTTTTCATAATCTTTCAGTTGTCTTGACGCATAGGCTATCACTTTACCACGTTGCATCAACACACAACCGAGTCCTAATCTTGAAGCATCGCTATATACAGAGAAATCATCATCACCTTCTGTAAGTGATAAGATTGGAGCATGGGTCAAAAGATCTTTTAGAGTCGAGAAATCTTTTTCTTGGGCTTCACCCCATTCGAACTTCACTTCCTTTCGTGTAAGACTCGTGAGAGGTATGGCTATACGAGAAAAGTCCTTAATAAATCTCCGGTAATATCCCGCTAGACCTAAGAAACTATGAATTTCGGATGCATTACGAGGCACTTCCCAAATTTGAATAGCTTCAATTTCAGTAGGATCTACGGATACACCGTCACCAGAAATAACATGGCAGAGAAATTGAACTTGGCGAAGCCAAAATTCACATTTCGAGAATTTAGCATAAAGCTTCTCCTTTCGAAGAAGTTCTAACACCGCACGAATATGAATGACATGATCAGCTTCAGACTTGGAATAGATTAGAATATCGTCTATGAATACGATGACAGATTTATCGAGCATTGGGCGGCATACTCGATTCATCATATCTATGAATACAGCAGGAGCATTCGTTAAACCAAACGGCATAACAAGGAATTCGTAATGCCCATATCGAGTACGAAAAGCAGTCTTCGGTATATCCTGCTCGTGAACTTTCAACTGATGATAGCCAGATCTTAGATCAATCTTGGAGAAATAGCTAACACCCTGAAGTTGATCAAATAAATCGTCAATGCGAGGTAGTGGGTATTTGTTCTTAATAGTCACCTTATTCAGCTCACGATAATCAATGCACATCCGCATCGATCCTTCCTTCTTCTTGACAAACAATACCGGAGCACCCCAGGGAGAGGTACTTGGTCGGATAAAGCCTTTGTCAAGTAATTCCTGCAGTTGGATCATCATTTCTTTCATCTCAGCTGGCGCAAGACGATAAGGAGTCTTAGCAATCGGAGCAGCACCAGGCACAAGGTCAATTCGGAATTCTACTTGCCTATCCGGAGGAAGTCTAGACAATTCTTTGGGAAAAACATCTGGATATTCCTTAGCAATGGGAACATCATTCACCGTTTTCTTATCTTCTTTCGAGACATCGACTGTGTAGGCCAAATAGATAGAACACCCTTTCGATATGAATTTACGGGCTTTGAGGAAAGATATTATTTTTAAGGTTCCTTGTTCACCATAGACATAGATAGGATTCTCCCCTTCAATGGGAATACGCACTATCTTTTCATAACACAATAGGTCTGCGTGGTTCTTTGACAACCAATCCATGCCGAGAATAATGTCAAAGTTGGGCAAGGAGATAGGAATTAGATTAGCAAGAAAATTGTAGCCTTCAATTTCTATAACCCAATTCCTATAGACTTTATCGGCAAGTAATGATATACTTCCAGCAGTCTCTACGTGAAAAGGCTGCGCAAGTGCATAGCAAGCAATTTGAAAACAATGCGCAAATTCATAAGACACAAAAGAATCTGAGGCACCAGAATCAAATAAGATGTGAGCAGGTCTAGATCTAACAAGAAATGTACCCGTCACAACATTCGGGTCCTCGCGTGCCTCTTCTGTGGTGATCTGGAATGCACGACCCTTAGCTTTTGGAACCTCCTCCTTTTTAGTTGGAATACCCCTTGATTGTTGAACAGGAGCTTGACTTTTCGCTGGTTGTTGAACGGAAGCTTGACTTCCCGTCATCTGATTAGTAAGAGTGGGGCAAAAACGCTTCTTGTGGCCAGTAATACCACATGCAAAACAAATAACATCCTTTCTTGGGCAAGCTGGCTTTATATGACCCTTTTCTCCACATCCAAAACAAACAATGGATTCCTTGTCTATTTTGCATGGGCCCAGATGATTCCTACCACAAACACGACATGAAGGCGATTGAATAGAAAAAGATTGTGATCTACTGCGTCCACGAGAGGCATTTTGAGTTTGCACTTGATTACTAGGCTCAGTCCGAACGAATTAAGCTGGTAGAAAAGAAGGAACCGGAACAGTTCTTTCAGTACGTGGATACTTTGGAGCAGTAAGAGTGGCACCACGTATCTCTAAGTCATGCTCACGCCTTCGAGCATACTCAACAACTTTATCGAATGATAGAACCACCCGATTGGCAACGAAATCGTGGATTTCGTGCCGTAGTCCCTCCATGAACAACTGAATTTTCTCGTCTTCAGTTGGGATATACTTTGTAGCAAACCTTGCTCTTTGATTAAACTGAGTTTCATACTCATTCACAGTCATTCCTCCCTGTTTAAGCTCGAGGAATTCTTTCTCCAACCTCCTCCTCATGTCTAGAGGACAGTACTTCTCTAGCACACGATTTTTGAACATTTCCCAGGATAAATTCTCCTGGTCAAACTGTTGGATATAGTGTCTAAGTCCATAACTTTATTTGGTATGTACTTGACCCGACCCGGCATGGTCCATTTGGGTTGCATGGCATTGCAATACTTGGATAGACTAAATGAGAGAATAAGGCACTTATGATTATTAATATATTATAAGTTCTAATATATTAATAATAGTATTATTTAATTAGTATTGATCAAGTATTAATCTAGTATTAATTTGGTGATCAAAGTGAGACTAATTAAATATATAGGGTTGATTATGACAATCATCAACTCTTTTATGGTGGATTAATGATCCATGGTTTATGGGTTTGGTTATAACCATATGGAGCTCCATGGATAGTCCATGGGAGTTACAAATCCATGGGTCATGGGAAATCAAGAGTCATGACAATTAAGGGCATTCATGTGTAAACCCTAATTGTGACAACACTATAAAAGGAACCCTATGGCTAGCAAAATAGTGACCTAGTGACATAGTGTTACTAGAGAGGGCATAACCGATTTTGAGTGCTAGAAGTATTCTCTCAAGTTATTCCAAGTCTTGTGGTGTTGTGTGAAGCATTTGAGGCACAACATTTGGGGTGCTAGGCTCACAAAGTCTTGAAGGAATCCAAGCAACAACAAGGTATGTATTTCTACTAGTTTTATGTTTTATGTAATCCCCATGCCATGCTAGTTAGGAAATAACCTTGAAAAAGAAATTTGCATGTATATAGAGAAAACATAGATTCAAGGTTATTAGGGTTGCATGTACACTTAGGAAGTGTTAGAATGCTCAAAAACACATCAGTGGTATCAGAGACTAGGATTGTTTTCTGTATACTTGATGCAAAACTGCTTAAAAATCGAAAATTCTGCATTCTGACGACTGGACTCGCCGAGTCCATGGGGAGGACTCGCCGAGTCCATGAACAAATTCATTCTACTCGCCGAGTAGAATAATGCACTCGGCGAGTAGGAGCGTGCTGGGCAGTTTTTTCGAGTTTTGTTGCTGGAAATGGATTAAGATCATTATCCCAATCTGTTTTGGACTTGTAAAATCTGTTTTTCAAAATGATAATGATTATGTTAACCCATTTTACATGACTTTTATCAATTTTCAAGTATTGTATATGTTTATATGATTTCTTGAAATTGCTTGACATGAATTTGTGTTCTTATGAGTTTTTAGAAGATCATAGGAATTATGTGTAACCACCATGTGTGTTTAAATCATGATCTTAATGGTTATGATGGTGTCCATAACTTGTCCTCAAGTTATGGATAACCAAAAGTCACTTCTTTTAATTGTGATTAAAGAACTAAAGAAGTTTCATAAAATGAAGAGTCTTCATTTTATGAACCATTAAAACTCATAAGTTACAAATTGAAGAGACTTGGAATAGTTTCAATTCTTGCCCTCAAGTTTTGGAATTTGAAAAGTCTTACACTTTAATACTTTAATTCCAAATTAAACCTTGGATTTTTAAAAAGTTTAAAAATCAACACTTATACTATTATTATAATTTTATTATATAGATATGTATAAGAATATGTCATTCTTACCGTTAGTAGGCCTCATTCACGAAGCCGGTCTATAAGGGGGGTATAAGGTTGTTGCCTATAAAATGGTGACTTAATGGGTGTCCACTCTCACCCACCGCTTCCTTGATCGGTTGAGGGTCGTTAGCCGAACGGGTAGGATATGACTTTAAATACTCGTTAAAAGTATAATGAATTATAAAGTAACTATACATTATAAATTCCCAATCTTAGTTACTTTAGGAAAATGTGAAATTGGTGCTAGCTCATAAAATTACACTTTGTACCTTACCAAGTCGTTAGTGGAGCGTGTGTGGTTAACCGACACACTAACATGGACTAGTAAGAATGACAAAAGGTAACTTGACTTTATTATAGATCGGTGGAGCGTGTGTGGTTAACCGGCACATCGATTAGGTAATATTGTTGAGGGTACCAAGTCAATTTGTATGGTTATTCACACCTTGTTTGTGATCCTCGGCATCCCAGTCACAAACTTGAGAGGGCACAATCGAGATTCAAACATGCCATTGAAAAGTTCAATGTATCTCAAAAGATCTAGGAGTTTCAAACCAATAAAACCTAATATTAAAATATTTCGTTCTTATGGTGGAAATTGGTAAATCGTCATTTACCTACCTTCAAATATTTTATAGTATGGATTACGGCATCCCTCTTCCAACTATAAATAGTTTGTTGGATCCTAGCCTTAATATTTCAATTGGGTGAATTATTAAGGATTCCTAATCTAATGAAACTTGTCTTTTTTTCCTTTCAGATGTCTTCCAACAATGCTTCTGGCTCAAACCCAACAGGCTCCTTTTCCCTTATGAACTTGTGTGGTAAGGTCATCTTTGATGGATCCAATTTCAATGAGTGGATCAGAAACATCAGAATGATTACCCGCTATGAGGACAAAGAATATGTCCTCGATAGGGAGCTTAAGGTTATGAATGAAGCCACTGCTACTCCTGAAGAGTTTGCGGAGTTTGTTGCACATGAAAAGGATGCTACTAAAGTAGCATGCATCATGATGGCCATCATGACTCCTGAACTTCAAAAATCCTATGAAGATTTCTACCCCTATGAGATGCACCTGGATCTGATGGAAAGGTACCATCAGAGCGCGCGTCAGGAGAGGTATGAAATCATCTCCTCCATGATAACCGCAAGGATGAAGGATGGTGAACCCATCACCGGTCACTTGCAGAAGATGCAAAGGTTCGTTGACCGGTTGCTGAAGCTAAATGTTGAATTTCCTGAGAAAATGGCGATTGACATCATTCTCCATTCCTTACCTCCAAGTTATGATCAGTTTCGTATGACTTATCATATGAACAAGGAGGAAGTCACGCTTAGCAAACTTCAAGGACTCTTAAGGACAGCTGAAAATGGCCTTAAGGGTAAAGCGGTTGCTACTTCTACTCCTTCAACAACCCCTGTTCTGGCTATTGGGCAGGGAAAGGGTAAGAAGAGGAAAAACCCTTCGAAGGGTACCAAGGGTAAGACTCTTGATGGTTCCTCTTCAAGTGGGACAAAGAAAGGTCCCATTACTCCTTCTTCAAACCCAAAGGAAGCACAGTGCTTCTATTGCCAGGATAAGGGACACTTCAAGCGAAGCTGCCCTAAATATCAGCAAGATCTAAAGGATGGGAAGGTTAAACCCACCCATACAGGTATTTACACAATATTGTCTAACAACTCATCTAATGCTAATTCTTGGGTGCTTGATACAGGTTGTGGTATTCACATCTGTACTGATTTGCAGGCATTAAGAAGAAGTGAGCAAGTGGAGCACGGGAAGATAAACTTAGTCATGGGCAACAGGAAAGCATCACCTGTTACCAAGATAGGAGTTTATTCTTTATTGCTTAATAATGGGTTAATGTTAGATTTGAATAAGTGTTGTTACTCGCCCGGAATGGCGAGAAATATTATTTCTTTTCATGGCTTGTACAAACAAGGTTTTTCATTTTCATTTGATAATAAAAATGGTGCTATTAATGTTTATTGCAATGATGTATTTTACTTTAAAGCATTACCTTGTGATGGTGTATATGAAGCCGTGAATGTTGTAGACAATCTAGGAAATAATGTGTTGTATATTGATTCTTCAGATAGCTTGGATAAAGCATCCTTGTGGCATTGTCGTCTTGGACATGTTAACAAGAAGCGCATAGGCCAACTCCAAAATGCTGGAGTCTTGGAATCATTTGACCTCAAGTCAGATGCTAGTTGCGAGTCTTGTTTACTTGGAAAAATGACAAAGTCACCATTCACAGGTACTTGTGATAGGGGTGAAGGTTTATTGGACCTTGTACACACGGATGTGTGTGGGCCCTTCAGAGTTGCTACAAGGGATGCTAATCGCTATTATGTGACTTTTACTGATGATTACAGTAGATATGGATATATTTACTTAATCAAGCATAAGTCAGAAACCTTTGAAAAGTTCAAAGAGTTTAAGCAGGAAGTGGAGAATCAATTGGGCAGGAACATCAAGATGCTCCGATCCGATCGGGGAGGAGAGTATCTTAGCATTGAGTTCCTTGACTATCTTAAGGAATGTGGGATTGTCTCACAATTGACACCTCCCAGAACACCACAGTTGAATGGTGTAGTTGAGAGGCGCAATAGAACCTTGCTGGATATGGTTCATTCCATGATGAGTCGAGCTTCGTTACCAATCTCTTTCTGGGGGTATGCCTTTGAGACTGCCGCCCATATCCTTAATCTAGTCCCTACTAAAAAGGTTGCCAAAACACCTCACGAGATGTGGACTGGGAAAGTTCCCAATTTGGACCACATCAGGATTTGGGGTTGTGAAGCTTTCGTGAGGCGTGAGACTCATGATAAGCTTGAACCTCGAAGTGAGAGGTGTATTTTCATCGGCTACCCACAGAGATCCTTTGGTTACCTCTTCTACAGACCCAGTGATAATGTGGTTTTTGTAGCAAGAAGAGGAGTCTTTCGTGAGAGAGAATTCATAAGCCAAGGGGACAGTAGGAGGCAAATTAACCTTGAAGAACTTCAAGAGTCAAGTGGTGAAGGAACCTCATATGCTATCGACCAACCTGAGGAGGAAACTCCTGTTGATCTAATAGATGAGTCTGTACCTCCAAGACGTTCCACTAGGGTGAGGAACACACCTGATTTTTATTATGGTTATTACATCACCACTGAAGGTGATACATTTATTAGTGATAGTACACTAATAGATTTGGATGAACCTAATAATTACAGGGAAGCCATGGCAGGCCCTGAGTCTGCTAAATGAAAGGAGGCTATGGACAGCGAGATTCAGTCCATGTATGACAATCAAGTTTGGAACTTGGTTGACAATGTACCAGGTCGTAAGACAGTTGGGTGCAAATGGATCTTCAAGAAGAAGACCGACATGGATGGGAAGGTACATACTTACAAAGCGCGACTGGTTGGGAAGGGCTTTACTCAAACTCCGGGAGTTGACTATGATGAGACCTTCTCACCAGTAGCTAAGATTAAGTCTATTAGAGTATTGTTAGCCATAGCTGCATTTCATGATTATGAAATATGGCAAATGGATGTCAAAACCGCTTTCCTTAATGGAAAGTTGGCTGAGGATGTTTACATGGCTCAACCAGAGGGTTTTGTCGATACAAGATACCCTAATAGAGTGTGTAAGCTTGATAAATCCATTTATGGATTGAAACAAGCATCTCGCAGATGGAATCTTTGCTTTGATGAGAAAGTCAAAGAGTTTGGCTTTTCTAGGAGTGAGGATGAGTCTTGTGTGTATGTCAGGGCTAGTGGGAGCATAGTTAGCTTCTTGGTGTTGTATGTGGATGACATACTTCTCATAGGAAACGACGTCCCAACCTTGCAGGAGGTTAAGTCCTGGCTTGGGAAGTGTTTCGCTATGAAGGACCTTGGAGAAGCTGCCTATATCCTAGGGATAAGGATATTGAGAGATAGGAGTAAGAGACTAATTGGACTTAGTCAAAGTACTTACTTGGATAAGGTACTGAAGAGGTTCAGTATGCAAGATTCCAAGAAAGGAGAATTACCAATCCAGAGTAATGCCAAGCTGAGTAAGACTCAGAGTCCGAGTACAGAGGCTGAAATAGCTGAGATGAGTCATATACCATATGCTTCCGCTGTGGGCTCGATCATGTATGCTATGACTTGTACTCGCCCTGATGTGGCCTTTTCTTTGAGCATGGTCAGTAGATATCAAGGGAACCCTAGCAAGGCACACTGGACAGCGGTAAAGAATATTCTCAAGTATCTGCGGAGGACTAAGGATTGGGTCCTTACCCTCGGAGGCAGTGATGACTTGAGAGTGGAAGGATATAGCGATGCTAGCTTCCAGACTGATAGGGATAATTTCCGCTCTCAGTCAGGCTGGGTCTTTATCCTAAATGGAGGGGCAATTACTTGGAAAAGTTCCAAGCAGGAGACAGTAGCTGATTCTACTTGTGAATCAGAGTACATAGCAGCAAGTGAAGCAGCTAAGGAGGCGATATGGCTAAAGAACTTCATCGGAGACCTTGGAGTTGTACCAGCTATAAAGGAGCCAATGGAAATTTTCTGTGACAATGAAAGTGCGGTTGCTTTGGCTAAGGAACCGAGAGATCACGGGAGATCTAGGCACATTGACAGAAAATACCATTTCATAAGACATCGAATAGAAGAAGGACTCCTCGTGGCTAAGAGGGTATCATCAGATGAGAACCCGACAGATCCCCTCACGAAGGGACTGAGCAGGGTTAAGCATTTACAGCATGCGAGGCGCATTGGGCTGAAGGATGATATTAGTTTCAATAATTAGATTCCTGAAACTTGTAAAATGTAATTGACATTTGATGATAAATAAAAGTTGTTATTTATTTATGAGTAAGGTGTTACTATCTTGTGTTGATTGTTTACTATGTTTCAATTTTGCATGTTTTTACTTCCAGAATAATTATGTTATTATTCAAACCATCCACAGTCAGTCAAACTTTGGAAGTAAGTATTGATTTAAGACTGTCATGAATTTGGCTTGTATGATTTGTCTAAAAGTGCTTTGGACAATGCAATGGTTGCTACAACATTCATGAGTACTCATAAGGGCTGAGTATTGGATCCAACCCACGCTCACTTGCATCACTTCATGGAATTTATCTCGAGTGATCGTGAGACGGTAATATCATATAAATCTTCAAACCTAGAGATATGAGTTGTTGACTATGAGTTGGTTATTCATTGATTGTACGAAAATGCATTGGTAACTCGATGTTATAAAACGTGCCTTTGTGAATAATTCAACAAGTAGTTAGTACAAGCATATCAGTCGAAGTTTATCTGTTCCTTCTAGAAATAGAAGCGATATCTGGGCCCCTCGATGATTTGGTTTTGACCTATGTACCGGGCCCGGTCAGAACCTAATTGATGTGTTCAATTTAGTTCTATGTCGAAACAAATCAGAGATCGAGAAACATGCTGGACAATAAGTAAGACCATGTTCCATGTGTTTGTCCGGCTGATATCATGAGAACAGAGGATTATATGATCACTTATCTGAAATGGCGTATCATCATCATCTCAGTTCCGAGAGACTTTGAAAGAGCTACGATTGCTAGTCAGATTTTGAAGTCATATTTGCAAATATAGTTATTAGACTTATCCAAGTGGGAGACTGTTGGATATAGTGTCTAAGTCCATAACTTTATTTGGTATGTACTTGACCCGACCCGGCATGGTCCATTTGGGTTGCATGGCATTGCAATACTTGGATAGACTAAATGAGAGAATAAGGCACTTATGATTATTAATATATTATAAGTTCTAATATATTAATAATAGTATTATTTAATTAGTATTGATCAAGTATTAATCTAGTATTAATTTGGTGATCAAAGTGAGACTAATTAAATATATAGGGTTGATTATGACAATCATCAATTCTTTTATGGTGGATTAATGATCCATGGTTTATGGGTTTGGTTATAACCATATGGAGCTCCATGGATAGTCCATGGGAGTTACAAATCCATGGGTCATGGGAAATCAAGAGTCATGACAATTAAGGGCATTCATGTGTAAACCCTAATTGTGACAACACTATAAAAGGAACCCTATGGCTAGCAAAATAGTGACCTAGTGACATAGTGTTACTAGAGAGGGCATAACCGATTTTGAGTGCTAGAAGTATTCTCTCAAGTTATTCCAAGTCTTGTGGTGTTGTGTGAAGCATTTGAGGCACAACATTTGGGGTGCTAGGCTCACAAAGTCTTGAAGGAATCCAAGCAACAACAAGGTATGTATTTCTACTAGTTTTATGTTTTATGTAATCCCCATGCCATGCTAGTTAGGAAATAACCTTGAAAAAGAAATTTGCATGTATATAGAGAAAACATAGATTCAAGGTTATTAGGGTTGCATGTACACTTAGGAAGTGTTAGAATGCTCAAAAACCCATCACAAACCTGCTGAGAGCTTCATAGGTTGCTTCCCACCAGACCAAGGCTTCTCCGATGAGCATTGCAGAAGTATAGTTAGCCTTGTCTTCATCATCCACATGAGAAATACGAAACACTTTCTCCGTGTTCTGGATCCAAGTAAGAACAACAATTGGATTAAGAACACCAGAAAATTTTGTAGCACCGCTACTTTTGAAATCCTTGAACGAGGGACGCTTCACCTATCCTCTTGAAGATTCTCCAGTGGCTTTCTCTTTTCCTTTATCACCACTCTTTTTGTGTTCTTCGAGAGTCTGTCGAATAACGCCGGTAAGTTTACCTAAGAGTCGCTCCTCACGAGGAGATACTGGAGTGTTCACTTCCTCAGGTTGAGGACCTCCACCGACCTCGGGGGTATGGCTACTAACCTGTTCAGCCATTGCTCTGCAATAGGGAGTAATATTGTATTTTTAGAATATTAGGGTTTAGTATTACCTAATACTTATATATATATATATATATATATATATATATATATATATATATATATATATATTTCCTATGGTTTGTATCCCTATACTTACAATGATTAAGTTCATATATTGAACTTCCAATAGTTTAAGTCTAAATACCAATCCGTGGAATTTAGTTCACTTAAACCACTGCTCTGATACCATGATTGAAAGAACCCCTTTCTATACTTTCATATTTCTGAAAGACCCAAACTTTCATACTTGACAATGTAGTTATTCCGAAACATGCTACATGCATATTCATAAAACAATATTTTATATTGATAAAGCGGTTACAAACTACTGGATACAAACCCACTATTTCATAGTGTTATATATTACATAACTCCCTAGGCTGCTATAGTTTTATACATATGGGAGTGCAAAATACAATAGTTTCAAACTATTCGAAAATCTTTTATCAAAACAATAGTTTCAAACTATTCAATAATCTTCTACCAGTATATAACTATACTGGATGCTTATCTCCTGCAAATTAGTTAAACATTGAGAGGGGTAAACGGTGACGCTTAGTGAGTTCAATAATAGATACAATATAACGTTATGCCATATATATACATATATATATATATATATATATATATATATATATATATATATATATATATATATATATATATATATATATATATATATACTTCACTATGGCAGAGGCAAGGAGAATCAAGGAACAACAAAGGCATATGAGAATCATGTGTCAAACTTTCCATATCAATCATTGATTTGATTCAAAATATACAATCAATGAGACATAACAATTACCATACTTGATATACATCAATAAAGCTTTGGCCCAATTGGCATAGAAGACATACAACTTCGGATTAACCTTTTGGTAGATTTCAGGCTTATAGCCCTGTCTAACCTTCTGCCAATACCATAGAATAGAAATCATTCTCTTACGGAGACATGTTCTACATGGCCAGAGGCTACGTACCAGTACCAATATGAATCTAAGTCCTTTCACTGATCACATGGTCAAAGGTATTACTTTGCTATTAAACATAGTGAATAAAATTTAACACGGGAAAATAAACCGGAATAATAACACTGAAAAGCGCATAGCACATATAACACATAACATACAATTGTTCCTATATATTAAACTCACCGTGAAATAACCGGGGGTAAAAATAGTAATTCGGGCAGCACTTCGGTTCTAAATATGACTTTCTTCGTTGAAAACCGGGCTCTGCGAAGGTAGAGCTTCGAAACCGAAAAGATAAATTTTTCGGGTTTCTCGGGAATCTCGGGGCGTGTTTTGGGCTTTGGAATAAGTACCGGGGCTTCGGGGGAAGTTAGAATGTAAAAAAATGTTGAAAAGGGGTGAAAAAGACCAAAATCTAAACTTCTAACCGGGAGGTCTCGCAGCTACTATTTATAGTAGCGAGGTCCGGAGCTTCGGCCGAAGGAAGGAGGACACGCGGAAGCTGGAGCGAGGCTTGGATCCGGAGGAGTCATCTGCGAAGCCGAGTCAACAGCCACGCGTCAGAAGGAGAAGCGAGAAGAGTGGCCGCCTCGGATGCATGTCGGACCAGGAGAGGACCGGACTTTGGTCCAATCAGGAGGCGCCTATGACGACTTTGGACCAATCAGCGGGTGACACGCGTACTGCGGTCCAATCAGCAACGAACAATTGTCCGACACGTGGAACCCTCGCATGCGAAGGGTGACGTGGCAGAACTATTCATGCGATTTTTCTCGAAAATTGTGCCAAATCTTGTAAAATCCATAACTTTCTCATACAAGCTCCGTTTTTGTCGTTCTTTATATGCACGCGTAGAGAAAATTATGATCTACAACTTTCGTTTAGACTTCGTCGGAAAATTTTGATTTTATTTTTATATTATTATTTTTAACAGACCGGGACTGGTAAATCCGTTAAAAATTCAAAACTTCTTCATCCGACGTCCGTTTTCGTCAGACTTTTTACCGTTGTACTACTAATGACGAGACCTTCGATTCTCGTTTAGGTTGTGTCGGCTAAAAATCACTCGATCTAAAATTCGAGTTTTTAGCTGTCTACTGCTAAGCTGAAACTTGTAAAAATCATAACTTCCTCATACGAAGTCAGATTTTGACGTTCTTTTTATCGAACTTCTCGGTTTAACGATGTGACATCCCCAATTTCACGGCCAGAAAAGTCCGATTTAATTTATGCTTTTAAAATAATTTTAGAGTAATCATTTGATTAAAAGTGTTGCGGAATTTGTTCCCAGAAAAACATGATAAATATGTTATCAAATCATTTCCGAAGAAATGTATTTTATTCACTTAAACCATTGGGATGCCATTGTCAATACAAAAACATGAGCATAAACAAAACTTACATTCATTTACACTAGTGATCTACTTCTCTTTTAATCTCTCAATGTAAAGCAACTTCGTATCGATACCTGTGATACAATTAAACTGAGTGGGTCAGGCTTGGGAGCCTGGTGAGCATATAGGGTTTTCAACCCACAATAAATAATAAACTTATTAAGTTCTCAATCAACAATAAATTTATTAATTCCATCAACCAAAATAACCCTAATTACCCATTCCCATTATCCTCACTTTACGTCCCTAAAACAACTATCATAAGGGACCTAGCCTACGGATTATCACTAGGGGTGACAACATTGCTTTGGGGGTTCCTTAGCAAGTTATGTCAAATAAAACAAACATCGGGGTGACAACATTGCTTTCCCCCAGCAAGTTATGTCAAACAAGACATCTTAACATAAAACAACCAACAAGGTGACAACATTGCTTTCCTTCAACAATTTATGTCAAATGGGCACGAATTCACATCGTCGCCATGTGCTAGTCCATAGCTCTTATTCATCGACGGTATTTCCCACGGGAGTTCCCCCCCCCCCCCCAATACATGTTAATGGGTTTTCCATATACTAAGTCCATAGCTCTTATTTATCGACGGTATTTCCCACAGGAGTTCCCCCGCAATACATGTCAATGGGTTTTCCATACAGCTGATGAACATACTTAAGGGGTTTCCCCAGCCTTACATGCCCTAAAGGCACTCATGAGGGGAATAGAGTACATCGAATGAACACTTAAGTCCATTAACACCTACAGGTTACGAGCCTGCTAGTGTTCCACAGACCGTCAAAACAGTCCATGGTTGTCATCCATACTCTGCTGAATGACGGGGGTCTTAGAGTACAACGAATGAACACTAAAGTCCATTAATACCTACAGGTTGCGAGCCTGCTAGTGTTCTGCAGATCGTCTAAAACAGTCCATGGTTGTCATCCCTACTCTGCTGAATGACGGGGGTCAACGTTGGGTAAGGGCTTTTCTCATATTGCACCACTCACGCCAACATTTGGGTAAAAGCTTTTCCCATATTTCACCACTCACTCTCAACTCATGATCTATATCACTGATCATCTTATCTATCCAACTCACCTTTCATCACACACCCACTATTTAACTCATGATCTATATCACTAACTCATGAAGCTAGTCCGATTACTTCATAAAAGAACAAAGACTCCAAAGCTCTTCCAAATAAAAGTATAGGGAAAATACTGATAAAGTACTCCCGTACGCTCCCGTACCCCGACACGTAATAGTGTCAAAAGGAAGAACTAATGGATGAACACATAGTTCACACATACGTACCGATTACAAGTCTACTAACGTTCCACTGGTCTATCTAAAATAGTCTGTGGCCGTTGTCTATACTCTGCTAGATGACTAGATCATCTTAAACATCGATACCTCTTATCACTTTTATTTCATCACACATCATCTAATTCATCTACCCATGTTTTACCCAACATATTTGTAGATAAAAATATATATACAGTTTAAAACTTGTATAAAACATCAATTCAACAGTCACTTCAAATAAACAATTAATATATTTACACATAGCACGTATTTTAAGGTAAATACTTCATATCTATGTGTAAGGTGAAAGTGACTATACACTCACCTGATTTAATGAAAATCGGGCAGCAATTCGTTTCCTAAAACGATCGTTTCTAATAAAACCGGGAGTTTTATTGAGAAACCGGGCTCTGCGAGGGTCGAGCTTCGAAACCGAAAAAATAAATTTCTCGGGCTTCTCGGGCACTCCGGGTCGTGTTCCGGGCGTTGGAAATATATATATATATATATATTTCCTATGGTTTGTATCCCTATACTTACAATGATTAAGTTCATATATTGAACTTCCAATAGTTTAAGTCTAAATACCAATCCGTGGAATTTAGTTCACTTAAACCACTGCTCTGATACCATGATTGAAAGAACCCCTTTCTATACTTTCATATTTCTGAAAGACCCAAACTTTCATACTTGACAATGTAGTTATTCCGAAACATGCTACATGCATATTCATAAAACAATATTTTATATTGATAAAGCGGTTACAAACTACTGGATACAAACCCACTATTTCATAGTGTTATATATTACATAACTCCCTAGGTTGCTATAGTTTTATACATATGGGAGTGCAAAATACAATAGTTTCAAACTATTCGAAAATCTTTTATCAAAACAATAGTTTCAAACTATTCAATAATCTTCTACCAGTATATAACTATACTGGATGCTTATCTCCTGCAAATTAGTTAAACATTGAGAGGGGTAAACGGTGACGCTTAGTGAGTTCAATAATAGATACAATATAACGTTATGCCATATATATACATATATATATATATATATATATATATATATATATATATATATATATATATATATATATATATATATATATATATATATATATATATATATATATATATATATATATATATATATATATATACTTCACTATGGCAGAGGCAAGGAGAATCAAGGAACAACAAAGGCATATGAGAATCATGTGTCAAACTTTCCATATCAATCATTGATTTGATTCAAAATATACAATCAATGAGACATAACAATTACCATACTTGATATACATCAATAAAGCTTTGGCCCAATTGGCATAGAAGACATACAACTTCGGATTAACCTTTTGGTAGATTTCAGGCTTATAGCCCTGTCTAACCTTCTGCCAATACCATAGAATAGAAATCATTCTCTTACGGAGACATGTTCTACATGGCCAGAGGCTACGTACCAGTACCAATATGAATCTAAGTCCTTTCACTGATCACATGGTCAAAGGTATTACTTTGCTATTAAACATAGTGAATAAAATTTAACACGGGAAAATAAACCGGAATAATAACACTGAAAAGCGCATAGCACATATAACACATAACATACAATTGTTCCTATATATTAAACTCACCGTGAAATAACCGGGGGTAAAAATAGTAATTCGGGCAGCACTTCGGTTCTAAATATGACTTTCTTCGTTGAAAACCGGGCTCTGCGAAGGTAGAGCTTCGAAACCGAAAAGATAAATTTTTCGGGTTTCTCGGGAATCTCGGGGCGTGTTTTGGGCTTTGGAATAAGTACCGGGGCTTCGGGGGAAGTTAGAATGTAAAAAAATGTTGAAAAGGGGTGAAAAAGACCAAAATCTAAACTTCTAACCGGGAGGTCTCGCAGCTACTATTTATAGTAGCGAGGTCCGGAGCTTCGGCCGAAGGAAGGAGGACACGCGGAAGCTGGAGCGAGGCTTGGATCCGGAGGAGTCATCTGCGAAGCCGAGTCAACAGCCACGCGTCAGAAGGAGAAGCGAGAAGAGTGGCCGCCTCGGATGCATGTCGGACCAGGAGAGGACCGGACTTTGGTCCAATCAGGAGGCGCCTATGACGACTTTGGACCAATCAGCGGGTGACACGCGTACTGCGGTCCAATCAGCAACGAACAATTGTCCGACACGTGGAACCCTCGCATGCGAAGGGTGACGTGGCAGAACTATTCATGCGATTTTTCTCGAAAATTGTGCCAAATCTTGTAAAATCCATAACTTTCTCATACAAGCTCCGTTTTTGTCGTTCTTTATATGCACGCGTAGAGAAAATTATGATCTACAACTTTCGTTTAGACTTCGTCAGAAAATTTTGATTTTATTTTTATATTATTATTTTTAACAGACCGGGACTGGTAAATCCGTTAAAAATTCAAAACTTCTTCATCCGACGTCCGTTTTCGTCAGACTTTTTACCGTTGTACTACTAATGACGAGACCTTCGATTCTCGTTTAGGTTGTGTCGGCTAAAAATCACTCGATCTAAAATTCGAGTTTTTAGCTGTCTACTGCTAAGCTGAAACTTGTAAAAATCATAACTTCCTCATACGAAGTCAGATTTTGACGTTCTTTTTATCGAACTTCTCGGTTTAACGATGTGACATCCCCAATTTCACGGCCAGAAAAGTCCGATTTAATTTATGCTTTTAAAATAATTTTAGAGTAATCATTTGATTAAAAGTGTTGCGGAATTTGTTCCCAGAAAAACATGATAAATATGTTATCAAATCATTTCCGAAGAAATGTATTTTATTCACTTAAACCATTGGGATGCCATTGTCAATACAAAAACATGAGCATAAACAAAACTTACATTCATTTACACTAGTGATCTACTTCTCTTTTAATCTCTCAATGTAAAGCAACTTCGTATCGATACCTGTGATACAATTAAACTGAGTGGGTCAGGCTTGGGAGCCTGGTGAGCATATAGGGTTTTCAACCCACAATAAATAATAAACTTATTAAGTTCTCAATCAACAATAAATTTATTAATTCCATCAACCAAAATAACCCTAATTACCCATTCCCATTATCCTCACTTTACGTCCCTAAAACAACTATCATAAGGGACCTAGCCTACGGATTATCACTAGGGGTGACAACATTGCTTTGGGGGTTCCTTAGCAAGTTATGTCAAATAAAACAAACATCGGGGTGACAACTTTGCTTTCCCCCAGCAAGTTATGTCAAACAAGACATCTTAACATAAAACAACCAACAAGGTGACAACATTGCTTTCCTTCAACAATTTATGTCAAATGGGCACGAATTCACATCGTCGCCATGTGCTAGTCCATAGCTCTTATTCATCGACGGTATTTCCCACGGGAGTTCCCCCCCCCCCCCCCCAATACATGTCAATGGGTTTTCCATATACTAAGTCCATAGCTCTTATTTATCGACGGTATTTCCCACAGGAGTTCCCCCGCAATACATGTCAATGGGTTTTCCATACAGCTGATGAACATACTTAAGGGGTTTCCCCAGCCTTACATGCCCTAAAGGCACTCATGAGGGGAATAGAGTACATCGAATGAACACTTAAGTCCATTAACACCTACAGGTTACGAGCCTGCTAGTGTTCCACAGACCGTCAAAACAGTCCATGGTTGTCATCCATACTCTGCTGAATGACGGGGGTCTTAGAGTACAACGAATGAACACTAAAGTCCATTAATACCTACAGGTTGCGAGCCTGCTAGTGTTCCGCAGATCGTCTAAAACAGTCCATGGTTGTCATCCCTACTCTGCTGAATGACGGGGGTCAACGTTGGGTAAGGGCTTTTCTCATATTGCACCACTCACGCCAACATTTGGGTAAAAGCTTTTCCCATATTTCACCACTCACTCTCAACTCATGATCTATATCACTGATCATCTTATCTATCCAACTCACCTTTCATCACACACCCACTATTTAACTCATGATCTATATCACTAACTCATGAAGCTAGTCCGATTACTTCATAAAAGAACAAAGACTCCAAAGCTCTTCCAAATAAAAGTATAGGGAAAATACTGATAAAGTACTCCCGTACGCTCCCGTACCCCGACACATAATAGTATCAAAAGGAAGAACTAATGGATGAACACATAGTTCACACATACGTACCGATTACAAGTCTACTAACGTTCCACTGGTCTATCTAAAATAGTCTGTGGCCGTTGTCTATACTCTGCTAGATGACTAGATCATCTTAAACATCGATACCTCTTATCACTTTTATTTCATCACACATCATCTAATTCATCTACCCATGTTTTACCCAACATATTTGTAGATAAAAATATATATACAGTTTAAAACTTGTATAAAACATCAATTCAACAGTCACTTCAAATAAACAATTAATATATTTACACATAGCACGTATTTTAAGGTAAATACTTCATATCTATGTGTAAGGTGAAAGTGACTATACACTCACCTGATTTAATGAAAATCGGGCAGCAATTCGTTTCCTAAAACGATCGTTTCTAATAAAACCGGGAGTTTTATTGAGAAACCGGGCTCTGCGAGGGTCGAGCTTCGAAACCGAAAAAATAAATTTCTCGGGCTTCTCGGGCACTCCGGGTCGTGTTCCGGGCGTTGGAAATGATCTCGGGGCATCGGGGGATGCGAAAATGGCTAAAATATTGAAAAGGGGGTAAAAATGGGCAATTTCCCAAAATTACCCGGGAAGGCTCGCATGCCTTCTATTTATAGGTGAGGTCCGAAGTCGGCTAAGAAGGCTGAGTCAGCAGCGAAGACACGCGGCAGCAGGAGGCGAAGGCACGCAGATGGCTCGCACGTGCGAGGGTCTTGGTGTCACCTTCTGATTGGACCGAGGGCTATGGTCCGAGGGTTCGGTCGTGGCGCTTCCTGCGAGGCTCGGACACGTCAGAAGTGGGTACGCGTCGGATTCTTAGTGGACCGCAGCTTCGGATGCGAGGGAAGGCGACACGTCTCGCTAGCTGGCCTCGGTGACTCAGCATATTTCGGACACGTGGCGCGATTTAAGCTTGGGTGACGTGACCGAAGCCACCTATGCGAAATTTCTCGATTTTTGTGCAAAAACTTCAAAATTCCATAACTTTCGTATACGAGCTCCGTTTTTAACGTTCTTTTTATGCACGCGTAGGTAAAATTACGCTCTACAACTTTCGTTTAGACTTCGTCGGCTAATTTTGAATTTAATTTTATATTATTATTTTTAACCGACCGGGACAGGAAATCCGTTAAAAATTCATAACTTCTTCATCCGACGTCCGTTTTCGTCAGACTTTTTACCGTTGTGCTACTAATGACGAGACCTTCGATTCTCATTTAGTTCGTATCGGCTAAAAAACACTCGATCTAAAATTCGAGTTTTTAGCTGTCTACTGCTAAGCTGAAACTTCGAAAAATCATAACTTCCTTATACGAAGTCAGATTTGGGCGTTCTTTTTATACCTACTCTCGGTTTAACGAACACTACAAGTTTCGTTTAGATCACTAAGGCTAAAAAGTAGTTTATCAAAAACTCACTTTTTACGACATTCGGCCCCGTGCCGGTTTTGTCGCGAAACTTCGACAGGTCATAACTTCTTCGTTATAACTCGGATTTCGGCATTCTTTATATATTCGTAATCCTTGTCACGCCCACTACAAGTTTCTTAATAGATATCGGCTTTATCTAATATTTAATTTTGATGCTCATTTTTATTTCTTAATTAATTAAACCCTAATAATTAAGCGTAAAACACATAATTCACATAAAATTCACATAATTCCTTTTCATTTCTTCTAAATAAGTTACAAAGGTTAACCTAGACCATTATGTCAATATTAATGCCTAGCCTCGAAACACGGGCGTTACAACTCTCTCCCCCTTAGAATGATTCCGTCCCCGGAATCACACATCAGCAAACAAATACGGGTAGCGACTCATCATGTCACTCTCCGTTTCCCAGGTGAGATTTGGCCCATTCGTATGTTTCTAACACATAAGCACTAATTCGACCATTTTACGTCACAACTTCCTAGTCTTATGGTCAACGATTGCCTCAGGTTCTTTAATCAACCTCTTGTTTTCATCCAACCTTAATTTAGAAATAGGAATTATGTCGGGCACATCTCCCGTAAATTTTCTTAAATAACACACACGAATGGTGTTATGAATACCCTCTAGTTCTTCCGGTAATTCTAGCTTGTAAGTTTGATTCCCGATTCTCAGAAGAACTTTAAATGGTCCAATAAACCTTGGACTCAATTTTCCCCTTCTACCAAATCCTATAAGTCCCTTTCCACGGCGAGACTTTAAGTAAAACCGAATCTCCAACTTTGAATGATATCGGTTATCTTTTCTTGTCAGCATAGCTCTCTTGAGCAGCTAACATCCTTTCCCTAATCACTTTCAACTTTTCAGCAGTCTGATGGACTATTTCAAGTCTCATAAACTGCTTTTCCCAGCTGCCAGTCAACATGACAGCATTCGACACTTTTCCCCATACAAAGCGTGATAAGGTGCCATCTTGATGCTTGAGTGAAAACTATTACTATAGGAAAATTCTACTAGAGGTAAGTGTTTACCCCAGTTACCTTGGAAATTCTAGGGTACATGCCCTCAGCATATCCTCCAACGTTTAAATTGTTTGTTCGCTCTGACCATCGATTTATGGATGGTAAGCTGTATTCAAACACAACTTGGTACCCAATTCCTCTTATAGACTCCTCCAAAATCTTGAGGTAAAACGGCTGTCACGATCGGATACAATCGTTAACGAAACACCGTGAAGTGTCATACTTTCCTTCACATAAGAATTCGCAAGTTTATCCATAGACCATTTCTCGTTGGCTGCTATGAAATGCGCACTCTTAGTGAAGCGATCAACGATCACCCAAATCATGTCGTGACCGTTCCTTGTTCTGGGCAGTTTAGTCACAAAATCCATAGTGATACCTTCCCATTTACCCATGGGTACAGGTAAAGGATCTAAACTCCCATACGGTTTCTGATGTTGTGCCTTAACCCTAGCACAAGTTACACACTCAGCCACATACTTAGCAACATCGAGCTTCACCATCGGTCACCAGTAATAGGGTTTTAGATCCCTATACATTTTCGCACTGCCGGGATGAATCGAGTACATGGTTTCGTGAGCTTCTTCCATCAGAAGACCTCTTACTTCTCCCATCTTAGGTACCCAAATCCTACCTTTGAATACCTTCAGTCTTTGACCGTTCGTATCAAACACCAACGTTTTATCCCAAACGTTCCTCCTTTCAGTCATTTTTCTCTAAAGCTTCCTCCTGAACTTTCTTTTATACTTCCCACAATTGTAGAGACAACTTCAATTCTCAACGCTCTTGGCCTTTTCTTTTCAAGATTCACCTTCCGACTGAGAGCATTAGCAACAACATTTGCTTTAGCAGGGTGGTAAAGTATCTCACAGTCGTAGTCCTTGAGTAACTCTAGCCAGCGCCGTTGCCTCATGTTCAATTCCTTCTGATTAAAGAGATATTGAAGACTCTTATAATCAGTGAAAAGTTTGCATTTAGTACCATAAAGATAGTGCCTCCTTATCTTTAAGGCGAATACTACCACTGCCAACTCCAGATCATGAGTGGGGTAGTTCTTTTCATGCTCCTTCAATTGCCTCAATGCATACGTTATCACTTTATCCCTTTGGGTCAGAACACAACCTAACCCAACTTCTTTAACAACGAAGGCGATACTTCTATTGATCGCTTTGATCAGCCTTTACTTCAATTCGGCTTAAGTCAACTGCTACATCGAACTTGGTTCTCTGAACCACATAACCAACTCATCGTAGTCGGACTCAATTCGATATGACCACTCTGGTCGGAATAACAATCATCTTCTTAGTCATTACTGAAACGATGGTAACGACAGACTAGAATAAGACGGAATCAATTACGAGTTCCTTGGTAACCTTGTGACTTTCCCTGATCCAAGTGTGAGTCTTGTGCTTCCAATAGTATAGATCTCTACTACTATTCACACCTACTCATACTCGTCCCAAGTACTGTCTCGCAGTCCCCAAATCCTAAAATCATAAAACAATTTAACACATACGAATGTGTCCAATTAATCATAGAATTTTCCTAGACTCTACTAGGACTTCGTCCATGCGTATCTTCAGTCATCAATTCTACTTCAACTTGGTTGGTGATGGAAATTCCAGATGATGGGACAACTTCAGGAATTACACCAATCGTTCCATCATCCTGCCAATCGAAGGTGTACCTCAGACGTACCATACTCCTCTAAACGTTTCATTATTTTATCAAACATATTCTAAGACAAGATACCACTCTTATGATATCTTCAGATAGGTATCATTCACTATCATAAGCTTTTCATTTCCTCCATCTACTCAATTCTCTATGAGTCTTCACCATAACGTTTTGTACACCCAAGCAGACGTTCGGTGTACCAGGCGACAATTTAAGATAGGAAAGCTTTATTTACGATAAACGTATAAATCTCCTTATCACTTCGAAACGTTTACATGTTAGTTCTAATCTCGTAATCATACGCTTAGAATCCTACACACATAAGGTTTCCAAATCCGGTCGGCAAGAGACCATAGATCCGAACAAATAATAGCATATATGACAAACATATATCATTTAGCACATAAAAGCATTTTAGGCATCTTTCCTAAAATAAACTAGTGCTCGTGTCTAAAATATGGCAGACACTCATCTCACAATCATCACTTAGCATTCTAAGTTTAAGTCTAGAAATCCTACAATTTCTTAGTTCGCTTAAACTAATGCTCTGATACCAACTGTGACATCCCCAATTTCACGGCCAAAAAAGACCGATTTAATTTATGCTTTTAAAATAATTTCAGAGTAATCATTTGATTAAAAGTGTTGCGGAATTTGTTCCCAGAAAAACATGATAAATATGTTATCAAATCATTTCCGAAGAAATGTATTTTATTCACTTAAACCATTGGGATGCCATTGTCAATACAAAAACATGAGCATAAACAAAACTTACATTCATTTACATTAGTGATCTACTTCTCTTTTAATCTCTCAGTGTAAAGCAACTTCGTGTCGATACCTGTGATACAATTAAACTGAGTGGGTCAGGCTTGGGAGCCTGGTGAGCATATAGGGTTTTCAACCCACAATAAATAATAAACTTATTAAGTTCTCAATCAACAATAAATTTATTAATTCCATCAACCAAAATAACCCTAATTACCCATTCCCATTATCCTCACTTTACGTCCCTAAAACAACTATCATAAGGGACCTAGCCTACGGATTATCACTAGGGGTGACAACATTGCTTTGGGGGTTCCTTAGCAAGTTATGTCAAATAAAACAAACATCGGGGTGACAACATTGCTTTCCCTCAGCAAGTTATGTCAAACAAGACATCTTAACATAAAACAACCAACAAGGTGACAACATTGCTTTCCTTCAGCAATTTATGTCAAATGGGCACGAATTCACATCGTCGCCATGTGCTAGTCCATAGCTCTTATTCATCGACGGTATTTCCCACGGGAGTTCCCCCCCCCCCCCCCAATACATGTCAATGGGTTTTCCATATACTAAGTCCATAGCTCTTATTTATCGACGGTATTTCCCACAGGAGTTCCCCCGCAATACATGTCAATGGGTTTTCCATACAACTGATGAACATACTTAAGGGGTTTCCCCAGCCTTACATGCCCTAAAGGCACTCATGAGGGGAATAGAGTACATCGAATGAACACTTAAGTCCATTAACACCTACAGGTTACGAGCCTGCTAGTGTTCCACAGACCGTCAAAACAGTCCATGGTTGTCATCCATACTCTGCTGAATGACGGGGGTCTTAGAGTACAACGAATGAACACTAAAGTCCATTAATACCTACAGGTTGCGAGCCTGCTAGTGTTCCGCAGATCGTCTAAAACAGTCCATGGTTGTCATCCCTACTCTGCTGAATGACGGGGGTCAACGTTGGGTAAGGGCTTTTCTCATATTGCACCACTCACGCCAACATTTGGGTAAAAGCTTTTCCCATATTTCACCACTCACTCTCAACTCATGATCTATATCACTGATCATCTTATCTATCCAACTCACCTTTCATCACACACCCACTATTTAACTCATGATCTATATCACTAACTCATGAAGCTAGTCCGATTACTTCATAAAAGAACAAAGACTCCAAAGCTCTTCCAAATAAAAGTATAGGGAAAATACTGATAAAGTACTCCCGTACGCTCCCGTACCCCGACACGTAATAGTGTCAAAAGGAAGAACTAATGGATGAACACATAGTTCAAACATACGTACCGATTACAAGTCTACTAACGTTCCACTGGTCTATCTAAAATAGTCTGTGGCCGTTGTCTATACTCTACTAGATGACTAGATCATCTTAAACATCGATACCTCTCATCACTTTTAGTTCATCACACATCATCTAATTCATCTACCCATGTTTTACCCAACATATTTGTAGATAAAAATATATATACAGTTTAAAACTTGTATAAAACATCAATTCAACAGTCACTTCAAATAAACAATTAATATATTTACACATAGCACGTATTTTAAGGTAAATACTTCATATCTATGTGTAAGGTGAAAGTGACTATACACTCACCTGATTTAATGAAAATCGGGCAGCAATTCGTTTCCTAAAACGATCGTTTCTAATAAAACCGGGAGTTTTATTGAGAAACCGGGCTCTGCGAGGGTCGAGCTTCGAAACCGAAAAAATAAATTTCTCGGGCTTCTCGGGCACTCCGGGTCGTGTTCCGGGCGTTGGAAATGATCTCGGGGCATCGGGGGATGCGAAAATGGCTAAAATATTGAAAAGGGGGTAAAAATGGGCAATTTCCCAAAATTACCCGGGAAGGCTCGCATGCCTTCTATTTATAGGTGAGGTCCGAAGTCGGCTAAGAAGGCTGAGTCAGCAGCGAAGACACGCGGCAGCAGGAGGCGAAGGCACGCAGATGGCTCGCACGTGCGAGGGTCTTGGTGTCACCTTCTGATTGGACCGAGGGCTATGGTCCGAGGGTTCGGTCGTGGCGCTTCCTGCGAGGCTCGGACACGTCAGAAGTGGGTACGCGTCGGATTCTTAGTGGACCGCAGCTTCGGATGCGAGGGAAGGCGACACGTCTCGCTAGCTGGCCTCGGTGACTCAGCATATTTCGGACACGTGGCGCGATTTAAGCTTGGGTGACGTGACCGAAGCCACCTATGCGAAATTTCTCGATTTTTGTGCAAAAACTTCAAAATTCCATAACTTTCGTATACGAGCTCCGTTTTTAACGTTCTTTTTATGCACGCGTAGGTAAAATTACGCTCTACAACTTTCGTTTAGACTTCGTCGGCTAATTTTGAATTTAATTTTATATTATTATTTTTAACCGACCGGGACAGGAAATCCGTTAAAAATTCATAACTTCTTCATCCGACGTCCGTTTTCGTCAGACTTTTTACCGTTGTGCTACTAATGACGAGACCTTCGATTCTCATTTAGTTCGTATCGGCTAAAAAACACTCGATCTAAAATTCGAGTTTTTAGCTGTCTACTGCTAAGCTGAAACTTCGAAAAATCATAACTTCCTTATACGAAGTCAGATTTGGGCGTTCTTTTTATACCTACTCTCGGTTCAACGAACACTACAAGTTTCGTTTAGATCACTAAGGCTAAAAAGTAGTTTATCAAAAACTCACTTTTTACGACATTCGGCCCCGTGCCGGTTTTGTCGCGAAACTTCGACAGGTCATAACTTCTTCGTTATAACTCGGATTTCGGCATTCTTTATATATCCGTAATCCTTGTCACGCCCACTACAAGTTTCTTAATAGATATCGGCTTTATCTAATATTTAATTTTGATGCTCATTTTTATTTCTTAATTAATTAAACCCTAATAATTAAGTGTAAAACACAAATTTCACATAAAATTCACATAATTCATTTTCATTTCTTCTAAATGAGTTACAAAGGTTAACCTAGACCATTATGTCAATATTAATGCCTAGCCTAGAAACACGGGCGTTACAAACGAATACTACGACTTTCATTTAGATCACTAAGGCTAAAAAGTAGTTTATCAAAAACTCACTTTTTACGTCATTCTACACCGTGCCGGTTTTATCGCAGATCTTTGATTGGTCATAACTTCTTCGTTACAACTCGGATTTCGATGAGGTTTTCGCCTATACGTTTCTAACGAGATTATCTACAACTTTCAACAATAAAATTTTACTTATTTAAATTTTTATATTTTCGCTAAATTTCACTATTTAGCTTTTAATTGGAATCTCATAAGACTTCTAATAATTTATGAGTGATTCTAAACATAGTTTTACCTTATTTCTAGTAAAAACTATCTGTTAGAACTCAATACTCAATATCACATAATATTTCATAATATTATTTATATAAAACACGATCTCAAAACGTGTATGTTACAGTTTTCGAATATGGGTTTTAGAAGGCCCGCTTTATGCAAATAAATTCCAAAATATGGCATTAGAATGTAAAATACTTTACAAAAAAATAATTCCTAACAACTTAGCTAGGTTTTTTTTCCATAGGAAACAAGCAACGGGAATAAAATTTTATAGTAGAATTTCATAGGTAAATAGCTATCATTTCTACTTCCATAGCAAAGAAACTATGGAATTTTATTTTGTTGGAAAATTCTGTGGCAAATTAACCACGATACTTAATTCCATAGCAGAATTACAACAAAGCATATTTTTGTAAAAAAGTTCATTGCAACTTTGCAACGAATGGTTTTTCCATAGATATATCGGTAGCAATATACCAATAAATTTCGAGTCGGTAACAGTTTTCGTAGCAGTTCCCATGTTCGCTACCGAAAATTAACTCCATAGAAAATGTGGTAGCAAATTAGATATGGAACATCATTCCATAGCATGATCTGTTGCAGAATAACAACGTAAATACGTTCCATAGCAACCCTTCCCTAGGAATATCGGTTTTTTCTTGTAGCGACTTAATAGTTAGCTCACATCAATATAGGTCTCACAAATCACAAAGCAAGTAGCATTCAGGTAGTAACACTCGAAAACATTAAGGCATCCACCAACTCACTTGCTTCTGTGATGCTAGGAACATCTACCAACACTTCTGGTTGCCTTATGCATGCAAATTATACACTATACGGGTTAAAATAGACTGTTGAATAAATTATTCTACCCTAAGCGAACAACCAAATTAGGAATAAGAAATAAGGCTAAATCAGTCATTCTAGGACTATATTATCCTAACCTTATACAATTTTTAAACATACACTTAGCAATAAATTCCACCCACATAGATTCCAAAGAAGACATAACATCCAATTCCTATTAGGCTACAAGGCATTACGAATCAGGCCATTCTATCATGCAATTCTTGAAGGTATCCTTAGCCCTATCCTAGCATGCAAACATTCCATAACATATAGCATATCACCATACATGGGTATTCTGGGAATCACTTACTTGAGCTTGGATGATTTCACACATCACACCATTTTCTTTCTAAAAGTCTTTTTCTTTTAAGAAAATTTTATTTTCTTTCAAAAGATAACCAATTCCTCTGTTCATGCACACCCATAATTATGCCTGAATCCCTCAAACCAAGGTTTTGATACCAACTTCTAACATCCCAAAAATAGTAGTAAATTTTTTTTTCTTAAATCATTGAATCCATACAAACATTTGTTCCAAAACCAATCAGAGTAAATTGTATTTTTCAAACACCATAGTAAAACATTAATAATCCGTACGGAAAAAGCCATCAGGGGATGATGTGCAGTCAAGACGAGCCCTTCCCTCTGCAATTGGAAGTACCTGAAAAATGTTTAAACCACAAACCATAAGCACAAATCTTAGTGAGTTCCCCAAAATACCACATACCATACATACATTGTCATGGGCTACCCCCATGGTCTTCCCTGAAATGCTATGTGCTGCCCCCATGGTCTTATGTCCAAGTGTCATGGGCTGCCCCCATGGTCTTTCCTTGAAATGCCACGGGCTGCCCCCATGGTCTAATATCCAAGTGTCATGGGCTACCCCCATGGTCTTTCAAACAAATGCCACGGGCTGTCCCTAGGGTCTACCATGCAAGTATCACAAAGAAAACTGGCACCCTACACAGTATAGTGAGAAGACTCACCTTACTAATGAAATCAGCTAACCCATAGCTCAATGCCCCGCGAAAGATGCTAAAACACTCCTATCAAAACATACAATGTCTAACCTTAGACTACACACTAAATCTAACAATCTTGACCAAAAGTTAACCCATGTCAACAAGTAAATGGTCAAAGCCAAAGTCAAAAGCCAAAAATGCCAACAACTGACCCTCATGTCATGACCAACCCTTGGTCACGTCTTGAGAATGCACTTAGTCTGATTCCAATTCGGCCACACTCCAACTTAGCTAACTCAGTCACGGACAATCCAACAGCCGAAATCACGACTTGAGTCTTCCTTGGTCATGTCGTGAGCATATCCAGACAAATTAGTTGAGGAATCTCCTATTTTCATGTCGTGACACTCTCCTGGTCACGACATGACCACTGTCTGAAGCAAAATCCTAATGGTTTAAGTCCTTAATCCAATAAGTCTTCAACTCTAACTTTTCCAAAAGCTTTAGGGGACTAAAATGGTCCATAAAAATGACAACTTTATGGACATGCATGCTTCATGCATGTCCTCTATCCAATCTAGGTCAAAGCCCAAAAAATGACTCAAAACTCATGCAAGGTTCCCAATTCACAACCAAATCCTAGATCTGAACCAAATAATACTCAAAAGGCTTCAAGGATCTATAAAGTTGCCAACTTTATGGAATCCCATCACTTCAACTTGCTCAACTTGAAGATAAAGGTTCAAGGACTTGGATCTAGAAACCTAGAAGCATAAAGTTTGAATCTTGGACACTTACAAAGGTCCAGAATATGCATAATAGGATGATGATGAGGTTTCCTTGTTGGAGCAACACCCTAGAACACTTTCTTCATCTTCTTCAAGCTACCAAAAGCACCAACATGAGCCAAGAACCACCAAGAAGGATTAGTGTTAGCGTTTTCTGAGGTTTGAGGGTGATGGGGGCTGATAATGAACCCTAAAATGGAGTTAATGGGGTTTAAATATGAAGGAAAACCTAAAAGATCATGGGCTTGGGCTGTAGCCTTCCTCACGTCATGACCACTTACGTGTCACGTCGTGACCATAGTCTAGATACACGTTTATCACTTTCCTTTGTCACGTTGTGACCTCTCTATTGTCACATCGTAACACCTGATTTTCCCTAAAAACCAAGCTTTTGACTCCTTAATGCCCTAAATCGATCCATTCTGGAAAACGGGTGTTACAATCCATGGATTAATTACATTTTACAAATTCCTGCAAGGCTATCTACGTAACGCTAAAATTGGAGAAAATTGCCCAAAGTTCCAATCTAAATGAAAATGTTTATTTATATTCTCGATCCAATATGAATTTGCCAAAATCTCATCGAAGACTTATGTTGGGGAAGATGGTTTATTATTGAAAATACGATCATTTCTCTCACGCCAAATTAACCAAATAGTGGTTAGAAAGATTGCATGAATTAACTTGTTGCACTGTGATGATTTCCCCCAGATTGTGCATTAACTAAACGTTCGCCTGTATTTGTCACCTGAGCATAATCCATTTGACACTAGAAAAATACATTCTCCCATATCTCGCATGCAAAAAAATCCGGTAATAAGTGATAACGCCCACACCCCTTTTAGCCAAAAAAATAGAGTTTATTCGACTTCTCCACACCTCACACACAAAATGGAGATAACGCCCACACCCCTTTTAGCCAACACCGATTTTGATGAAGTTATGTTTAGCATATCTCTCCACCCAAAGAAATTGACCTTCAAAGATATCGACTTATTCTAGTAACGTATGTATGGGTCTTGAGTAAACATTGTACACTCGATTAAATTCCTGAAGGAATTGACAAAAAAAAATCACTAAAGGGTCCCCACACCATCGCCAGTCATCATCACATTTATGTATGCTTATTTTATTGATTTCTTGAGAACAAATGTTTAATTCACATATTTCCTCAAGGGTTCTTGGCAGTCTCTTCCAGTTCCAGTAGCAAGATATTGTTGACTCCCCCTTTATACGTCTATCGACCAGTAAACATATTTGATTGGCTTCCAGCTTGTATAATAATGGATATCTCACATCACGAGCGCCCTCCTATGTCCAACATTCATGCCAAAATTATGTTTTCCCCATTCCCTAACACCTTTAAAAGATCTCATGTATACTTATGTTTAAAGCATTGAATTTTGGAACAATTTTCATTATATTTTTCCAAACTCCACCAATTTCTGCTTTTAATGGAAGGAACTACCAGTTTCTCTTACTTTTATGAATTCCCAATATTACATTCTCCCACATAAAATTACTGTAAGAACCGATATCTTAGGATATTTATGTTGTAGAATGTTATTTTGATGTAAAGGGCATTTTGGTCCTTTTATGATATTTGGATTTATAGAATGTTAATGGATATGTAAAGTGTGTTTATGATATGTTTACAAGTTGTGGAATATGTTATTTTGATTAAGAAATGAATGGACTTGATAGAAATGAGATTGGGATTGGATTGTATTAAAAATGGAATAGAAAGGCTGGTTCCAGCCTCACCACGACGCAGTAAGAGGCTTGTCGCGGTGCGGTGAGTGGTGATTTGGGATGTTTCTCTGTCGTAATTTGTGGGCAATGTATTTCAACCCGTGACGTGGTTTATAGGCTCCACGGTGTGATAGAAAAAGTAGGTTCTTGTGAGGAATGGTCACCAAAACGTGGCAAAAAGGAGACCGCGAGTTTATTTAACCCACCGCGACGTGGTGAGGCCTTCGCCACAGCATGGTTTCGAGCAGGATTAAATCCAAGGTTAGGGCTTATTTGCACAAAGTCGATCCCCATTTCTTTAAGACCTCACCTCCAACGATCTTGAGGTTGAAGATGCATCAAGGGATGCTTTAGCTTGTTAGAGGCAAGGTGTGTGTATCTCAAACTCCTAAGGTAGATGTCTTCTTCATTTTCTGGCTTTTTGTAGCTTTAATGGATGTTTGTGAGTTTGAGTTTATTATGCATGATTGCTCCAAGTAAACTTGTTATTAATGATTGATTAAGTGTTTAGAATCTTAATCCATGATTATTATGAAGTTCTAATGAATAAATTCCATGTTCCGATTCTAGGGTTTGAAACCCTAGAATGGAAAATCTTCATAGGATGTTTATGTGTATTAATCTTGTTGAAAGAATTATTTAGAAGCTCAATTAGAGTAGTTTGACAAGGTTTTGTGAAAAGAATGGTTAAGTTGGGGTTTTACCTAAAATATAAGTTTTTGGTTTAAAATATCTAGTAATGTCTTAATGGATTAAGACATGTTTTAAGGAGCTTATTGTATGTAAATATCATAGGTTGTGGCAAGGAAGTAACTGGAGCATCTCAAGAGAAGCTTTGAGAAGTTGGAAGTGGGTTGTTATTCCCCAACAAAAGGTGAGTATTAGTAATCTTTAAGAGTATGATTTTGTGTTATGGAACATGTAAGATCATGTGGTAATATAGATGTAATTGTTGATTACATCATTGTTAGATTTTTTATGATAAATAACTATGTTATGTTTTATGATGTGTGTGCTCTTGCATGCAAAGAGTTAGATTAAGGGATCCCTAGGAAAGATTGTGATAGATTTTGCATGGAAACAAAGATGGTGATGATTGGTTGTTTATTACCCAGTATATATATATATATATATATATATATATATATATATATATATATATATATATATATATATATATATATATATATAGAGAGAGAGAGAGAGAGAAGAAAGATGCTTGATCACTTATATGACAAGCCAGATATGTGAATTATGAGATATGTTGTATGTTTATGGTTTATATTATGTTATGTTATAACTCACCAGACTTATAGTTTGACAGATATTGTTTCCATATGTTTTCAGGTTCAGGTAGCAAACCATAGTGTGTGTGGGCTTAGAAGCATCAAGGACATCATACTAGACTTTTGTTTCATGTATATCCTTGTTTGCTTTAGTTATGGTTAAGATATGAATTACTAACACCCACTGTGTTTTCTGGGAATACATTTAAAAGATTCTTAAAAATATGGTTTTGTGGAGTGCAAGTAAACTCTGATATTTTTCTAGAATAATAATGTTAATTTTTATGATAAATACAAGTTATTACAATTACTAACTACGTTTTGTTTCCATATCCATTTTGTGATCAAGACGACATTGAAAGCTCTTACACTTCCCAAACGTAATACATCGAAAGATTTTGGAGCCATCATCTTTTCCCAACTACTCCAACATATCTTATTATGTGATTCATTCCCCCCTATAACGTCCAAAATTTCAAGCCAAAATTCTCATTTAAAAATAAAAGCATTTGTTCCGATTACAACATCAAAGATCTAATAAAACCATTTGATTCAAAACATTATCATAGTATCAACATAAGAGTTGTTAAGTGTGGAAATCTCCAATGGATGCGATGCAATCAAACTGCGCCCTTCCTTCACCCTACTATTAGCCAAGGAAGAACTGCTACCAATATTAACTAATTATCAGACACTACAACGGTTAGACTCATACGAGAGCTGTGAAATAGCGTCAAATAAAGCCATCTAAAACTATTTAATTTTGGGGGCATGCAACCTAATGTATTGGTCAAATAACTAATTAATATCAATATAGGTCCTAAACAACATGTAATAACAAATTTCTAGGTTATAAGGTATCTTAAGTATCAGGAAATTCTAATTTCCAATTCCTTAAAAGATCCATAGCCTACATATTCGCATGGATTTCTAACATTTCACATATCAGTAATCATAACAATATGGATATTTTGGGAAGCACTTTCCTTTCTGATCTTTGGTTGATTGTATGCATCACATTCTTTTCTTCTGAATAATTTTTTTAAATATTTGTTAAAATATTCAGATCCTCGGTTTGAGTCTGGAATCAGATGAATGTTCATCTAGTTCACTTAAATCACTGAATCAGGGCTCTGATACCAACTTGTAACGTCGCGATTTTCATAACAAAATTTTTCATTTTTATAAAACAACATTTCATTTATTCTTTACAAATACCAATGTTTTACATTGAAAATTCATTTATCTTATTTCAGAGTATATGCGGAAATAGGTTGTCAATGCATGTGTATAGTCGAGCTTAGCCCTTCTTATTATCTGATGGAGTACCTGAAGAATATTTATAACAACTGGGTAAGCGTTAGGCTTAGTGAATTCCCCAAGATACCATATACCACAATACATATACATGCATACATATAGTAGCTCACAATCTGCCAATAAGATGTGTATCTTGGACTAGGCTCCCAACCTCTTTAACCGTTCCACATCATCCCATAACTAAAACTACGCAGGATTATAGGCTCCCGGCCTCATTAACAGTTCTACCATCACCCCTATTTAATATCATGGCAATTATTCATATAGAGACTGCACTTTAGATTCTAATAATACAGACACAATTTATACTTTCCACTCTACCAGTTTACACTTAAGCACATAGAGACTATTCTATCTATTCTACTAGTTCTCTATCCTAACATACATGGACATGTATTGTAATACATAGTATAGTGAGATAACTCACCTTGATAATTTATTAGATGATAGACTGCTATTTGGGTGATCCTACTGACGATCCAATTGACGGGTAGCGCGTTGTACGAGTATTAACCTATGATACTTTAACCTATTAATCTATATGACAATCTGGTAATGAAAGCTAGATCTTTCACTAATCCCAATGAATAATGAGAGTTCTATCAAATAAGGATCAACCAGGCAGGACAGTTGGGAGGCATAACCATTTTAGTGTATAGCCTTTCTTAAATCCAACAACCAAGCCAACGTGACCATTATAGACATCGCTCCTGTAAGTAGATCAATCAGCATTATAACTGAAAATTACTGATAAATTTCATTTATACATTCATAACAACGACTCTGAATATAATTATAAGTTACACTTAAAGTGTAGTAAGTGTAGGCTAACTTATAGAGAGTTTCTAGTGAATACCTGGTAGAACTCTGAAACCGAAAGCTCCTTTTTGTCAGGCTCCTAGCTAATCTAGAGCCTTGCTAAAGTGCTCTAAATCTCAGCAATATTGGACTCGAGGTAGGAGGGTTGTCCCTAGAGTTTCTGAAGTGAAATAAGGGGTGAGCAACAATGAAAACGAAGAAACTCTATTTATAGCCATAAGGCGTGCCGCACCTACCTACCCTGCGCGTCGTGCCCTAGGGTAGGTGGGTTGGGTGGTGCCGCCTGTTGCCACGTGGTCGCTCCTGGTCCGCCGGTGTCGGGTAAAATCGCAGATCTTTAAAAAATAATATATTTCTCATACGAGCTCCATTTTCAACGTTGTTTATATCCACGTGTAGCAATCAGAGAGTACTACAACTTTCATTTAGATCTGTTGACTAATTCTCATCCGATCATAAACTTAATAGTATACGAATATTACACTGCTAACGACCGTGTAAAATTCAAAACTTCTTCATACGGGCTCTGTTTTCGACTGTCTTTATATTGATGGAATCCTATCGACGAGATATTCCACTCTCGTTTAAATTTTTTTCCTAATAATCGACCAATCTTAATTTCGGTTTATATGTCGCATACTGCTGTGTTGAAACTTGGAAAAATCATAACTTCCTCATACAAAGTCAGATTTGGACGTTCTCTACATGTATGCTCTCGGTTTTACGACATCTACGACTTTCATTTATATTGCTTAGGATAATAAGCAACCTATCTAAAATTCAAGTTTAAGATATGCTGATCTGTGTCGGTTTAATCGCAAAACGTCGAAGAATCATAATTACTTCATACGAAGTCGGATTCGGGCATTCTATATATCTACGAAAATCGTATTGATGTTTCCTAAATGTTTATAATTATTAATTTGGCTAAAAAGTAATATACCTTTATTTCGAAATTTATAAAAGACGGATTATATTGAATTCTATGGGAAGGTGAAAATGGGGTGTTATAGTTATTTATTTCAAAACATTTTCAAATCACCATGTTACATAAAAATCAACTCATAATTTTAAATTATTTAAAAACATAACAAAATTATGTTTAATTTTGATAAAACATCAAATGTGTCCAAATGATATCATCTAATTAGCATAACTACCCATAAGCAACCCCTCTCACCATGGCCAAACTCCTAAGCCGAATGCACCAATCTTAAGGCACAAAAGAGAAAAGACACAAGTGTCAGCCCCTGCTGAGTGAGTTCATAAAGGTTGCACATAAACATGCAAACGCTAACTGTTTATAACATAATTATTCAGTTACGTATTCAACCGCATACATGCATATATGTTCAACCGTAATTCTACCACATAACATATATGATCAACCGAATACCATATAAACAACCACATAAACTATAAATAATCACATTTCATATATAAGCAAACTTTATTTGTTCATCCTTTTATTAATAACCAACCTTTTCTTACATATTCAACCTTTTAATATACAACCAGCCTTTTGTTATAGATTCAACCTTTTAATATGAAACCAATCATTAGTTATTAATTCAACCTTTTATTATAACTATCCAACAAATTGATATACAAGTGTCCCTTAGTGCTACCTAACCCAAGAGAAACACATCGTTCACTACTTGTGTGCACGGCCAGCCGAATGCTCTAAGTGGGTCATGTCTTCCACCCGAAACACCAACCCCGAGACTCCACTTTTGCTACTCCGAATTTTAAAAGTACAAGTACTTCATGGTGTTGTTCAAGAATTAATACAATAAGGTGCCAATTCTACCGCAACACCTACCGACTCCCATGTGATGTTTGCATTGGTTGCAAACGAGGGACCAACATCACTCCAGTCTACGAACACCGAAGTTCCTGCAAACCATGTGTCATACGACCATCTAGAAAGACCAGAAACTAACAACCTCTATAGCTATAGCTCTTCCTATAGGAATCTTTCAACCTAGTAGGCATCCTCAATGATTAGGATAAGGTTTTAAGCAAAGATTATCAACTACCCAAACCCTCTACGCATAACCCCACGATGTCATTTATACATTAAATATATCATGCAATTCATACCATATAAATGTGTATCAAAACATGCATTATATTGGCAACCAAACATCAAAGCACAATCATCTGTCATTCTTTCAAGCAACCTAAGCTAGCATGATATATACATCAAGTTCATCAAAGTGTGAGTAACATAGAAATTAACTCACAACATGGAAGTAGCACAAAGCATATAGTAGCATCAAAAATATCATATCATCAACAAGCACAAGTAATGACAAGGTCATCTTATGTGAATCAAATCACCATCTACGGATTGCACGTTTTGATTATGCAACTTAGTTTACTGAGTTCAATCATAAACTCACCTTAACCCTTGATGAAACTCACCCTCTACTCCAAGTATTGAGATTACTTGATGTTCTCAAGGCCCCACCTAAACACCACACATAACATTCAATTAACAAATAAAGTACACGTTTCAAAAAGACAACTTTATACTTAACTTTCATTTTATTTTTATAATTTCCCAGCCCAACCTATGTTCAATGTTTTAAGCATAAAAGAAAATGTACAGTTCCAAATGAACTAATACTAGACTTTCGGGAAACTAGAATTGATTTCCTACAACTTTTTCGTTATGGTCATTTTGTCCATTTTGCTCAGAAAGGCCTCTGCAGCCCTTACAAGACAGATTAACAATTATGTCCAGCTATGCAAGTTTTTACCAACATCACCATAAACTTCAAGATTAAGGGAAAGAACTTCTTATTAATATATTTTTCACCCAAATAATATAAATTGATGATATTAAGACATATTTTGAGTGTTTAGCGGAAATACCAAAGAGATGAAACAAAATTGGTGAAAGTAGGATGCCCTAAACATATAGACAAGCTTCTAGACCAAAATCCAGATTTTGACCTGGAACAACAACCTGTTCAAAGACATTTTAACATCACCAAGGCCTGAACAAGGTACACTATTTTTCCATATTCCAGTAGTTTAGACTTTTAGCTTTTCAGGTACTACTCGCACAAGTCCGTACGATTTTTCTACAATTGTCTATGGATTTTACAAAATGGGATATCAATGCAGCTAATTTCTGACTAGTCAGTGAAAATGACAATTTTTACCTTGGTTAGAAACAACATCAGGTCCTCGGAAAAATCACGAACAATCTAGACTCAAAATGTAAACTCGGAAGGAGAACGAAGCATTTCCTTATAAGGAATGTATGTAACATCCCGACAATGAGGTACTTCCAAATTTAACCCTTAAGTATGAAGACTTATAGTATTTAGCCCTTGTATATGAGAAAGCTTGCAAAATGGCCCATAGTGGCATTTTTGTAATTTCAGGTCGATGTTGAGTACGTTGGGAGTACATGCGCGGGTCTAGTATGCATGGCGTACATCGTGTATGCGGGGCATATGTACGAGGTTCTCAAACCCTAAATTTTAGGGTTTGGACCCTATTTAACCAATTTTATGGCCTCCAACCTCATCTCTCATCAGACTCCAACACCTCCATTCGATTTTAGCAAACCTTAGCCACTTGTTTGAGGATTCTCGACCTTGTGTGTGTTTTGGTGGTCTTGAAGGAGAAAGAAGGAAGTAGAACCACCTTGGACGCTTGAAGGAGCTTTGGATCTGGGGTCTTCGCCTCTTTAGCAACCTCCAAGAGGTATAAAGTTTCAAACTTGGCTTATATTTCCTTAGATCTTGCTAAGTTCTTGATTCATGAGCATTTTCTTCAAAGTCTTGACCCTTTTGGAGTATGGCATGCTCTAGTCCATTCTAGCTGTTCTTCAGATGTTTTGAGGGGTTTAGAAGCATAAAAACAGGGTTTTGGCTCCTAATCCTTCTCCATGCATGTCTTTGATTGTCTTAATAGGTTAAGAGGATGGAGTTTCATGAATTTAGCACTTATTGGCCATGCAAAACCATAAAGTTGGAAACTTTATGGTCAAGGATGATTTTTTTGACTTGGATCTGCATTTTAGACTTTATAGCTTAACTATTAAGCATTTAACTCACTAAGTGAAGGTACATCTGCGTATGCTGGGCGTACCAATTGGTACGCTACGCGTACGCAGGCTAAGCCCCCGACTCCTCGGATAGTGAGTACGCCCCGCGTAAATCCGAAGTACGCCCCGCGTACGTTTTGGATTAGATGTCTAAACCTATAATTGTAATTGGCATGTACTTGAATTGATAGTAGCAATGTCCTTTCGGGTTGCCTTCAAACCTGACAATTGAATAGGATAATTGTTAGAGAGAGAAGAATGATTTATTAATTTATTACTTGGTTAATAAATTAATTTTAAATCAAGATAAATGATTTATTAATGTATTATGGATATAATATATTAATTAGAAATCACATTGTTTAATTAATAATTAATCAGAAATTAATTTGGAATTAATTTTGGGATTAAAGGAATTAATTGAAACTGCAAGGACTAAAGGTGACAATGTTCAATAGTTGAGCATTGAGCATTCTAGAACCTCCCTAAAGAGGGGGGGGGGAACGAATTATTGGGTGTTCCTAGGGTTTCCTTGGGCTCTAAGGGTGCCTTGGATGCCTTAGGGTGGAAGTTAAGGGATTAGGGTTATCTTGGATACACCTGCCTAATCCGATACCTTCCTAGCACCTATATAAACGCTCTTAGGGTTAAATTTCGGCCTATGCACTCCAAAAAGAGCCTAAGGGCCGAAATTCTACTCTACTTCTCTCTCTCTAAAGTATTCCTTGGTTGCTAGGTTTGTTTCTGAGCCATTAGAGGCGCAACACTTGTGGCGCTTGCTACCAAAGTTCAAGATCTTCAAGGGTTTGATTATTATTACAATATAACAATCAAGGTATGTATCCTAACCCTAATTATATGTTAATTTTGAAAATTACATGTGCCTCCTAGGGTTTCTAGTTTTTGTTTTCAATGCTTGTATGTCTAATAGTGAAAACATAGATCCTAAAATTAGGGTTGCATGCACACATAGCATTGTTTGCTATGTATAAAACCGTTCAGTGGTATTAGAGCGTATGGTTTTTGTTTTCATTTAGATTTGGTAAAATTTATTGAACTAGGCAAAATTAGGGTTTATGGCTATTAAACCCTAAGGCCTTTAAATTTTCACAAATTAGGGTTTAAGAACCCTGTTTTTCGAAAATCCCTAAGGGTTTTCAAACCCTTTCCTTTGGCCACCTTGTAGTCGAAGTCTAGGGTTTCCTAACCCTAGGGTTTTTTATTTTTAGGCAAGGTTGAAAGCCTTGCCTTCCACTCCAAGCAGAAGATTTCGAAATCTAAGGAATAAGTTAGTAGGTTGTTATTTTTGGTAATTATCTTGTTAATTGTTTAATTGGATAATTAAAGATATCCCTACCCTATTTCAAAATCCATGGATAAAGGATTAGATTAAGTTAATCTGTTTAATTTAAATTGGTAATCCTTATTTGATTTAATAATTTAATTAATTATTTAATTTTTGGATAATTATTAAATCAAAGGTCTTTTAAATTTTAAAATTTTAAATTAAATGGTTTTATTTTCGAACATTTTTAATAAAATTAAAAAACCCTAGTATTTTAAAAGTTTAAAATACACCCTTATATTATATGTAACATTAAAGGTTTAATATTACTATATATATAAGACGAGTCAGTCGAACCGATAGTACACCTCATTCACAAAGCCATACTATAAGGGGAGTTTAAGGAAGCGGCCTGTAAAATGACCGTCATTAGGTATCCATTCTTACCCATTGCTCTCTTGTATGGTAGAGGGTCGTTAGCCGAACGGGTTCGATAGGACACTTAATCCTCATTAAAAGTATAATGAATTATAAAGTAACTAAACTATTTTCTAAAATACCATTCTTAGTTACTTTACGAAAAATGTGAATTTGATGCTAACCCATGAAATTGCACATTGCACCTTTTTGGTCGTTAGTGGAGCGTGTGTGGTTAACCGGCACACTAATATGAGACTAATATTTTTTGCAATGGGTGTCTCGTAAATTATCATTGATTAATGGAGCGTGTGTGGTTAACCAACACATTAATTAGATGGTAAATGCCATCGAGAATACCAAGCTAATTTGCATGGTTATTCACATCTTGTTTGTGATCATTGGCATCCCAGTCACACAAGTGAGAGCATAATAGAGATTAAACATGCCATTGAATAGTTCAATGAATCTCAAAGATCTAGGAGTTTCATTAGATTGAAACTGGTAAATTCTTACCTACCTAAAATAGATTCGAATTTGATTACAACATCCCTCTTCGGAATTCGAATCGAAAATATGGATCCTAGCCTTAATTTTTGGGTTAATAATTAAGGATTAAAATCAACTAACTTGAATTCTCTTTTCTCCCTTTATATATGTCGAGTTCAGACATCAATGGTCTTCCTCGTTCTTCTGGAAATGTTTTTCCTTCTGAAGATGATCTTCCACATGTTGATCAGGGTGAAAGAATGTTCCCTTCTTTAAATGGCGGAACTGAAAATCATGCTTCTCCAACTCTTCCTCCATCTGCTCCAGTGATTCTCCCTCACCCACGTTTTCGTCAACTTGAAAAGTTCAAGATTACTCAAACCCTGTTGGCATGCAAACACCTAGATGGAAATTTTGTGTGTGCACATGTTCTAAACAAGAAGTCGCACATTGACAGATTGGGAATGTTGGGTGCCATTTTCCCAAAGGAGCTGGTTGTTGACTTGGTTCTTCACTCACTTCCTGAGTCATATAGTCAGTTTGTTAAGTACTACTATATAACTGAAAACGACGTGACCCTAATTGATCTGACATATTTGCTAATTGCTGCTGAAGCAACAATGTTTTGGCGCACCGGTCAAGCAAATTTGTTTGGAGGATCTGTTTCCCAAAGTTCCATGGACATTGGTGATGGCAACGGTGATAGTCCAAAAATGGTTTCCCCTCATAAGGGAGAGAAATCGGCCAAGGTCAAAAGGTTTGACCATAAGAGAAAGGCCAGTTCTGAGATAGTTTCATGTGCCAATGCTAAAGAGTCCACTTGTGTCTATTGTCAATCGAATGGGCATTGGAAGCGAAGCTGCCCACACTACCTGAGAGATCTTAGAGATGGTAAAGTCAAATTGTATGACTCTACTTCAGGTACGTCCACTATCTAATTTTTATTAAGTTCTTGTTCATGGATTATTAGTACATAATGTGATAATTTGCATTTTGATGTTTTGCAGAATCTAAGAAAATGAAGGAAGCTTAAGAGGAAGTAAAGGTTGACTCTGATCTGAAGAAATGGATTTCGGTCACATGGTTCAATGATCAGGATTTGGAGCTGCTACTTAGGAGTTATGATAGATTGCGTAGGAATATATAGAAACATAGTTTTCATATGTATTTGCATTGTTAGGACAAGTTTTCCGCACATTATCAATAAAGTAAATTTTGGTTTTATCTTATTTGCTTTATGATTACCTACAATGGCATTTATGAAAATTGGTGTTTATATTTCTATTGTTAGCATTGTTAAATGGATTTTATTCTTAGTTATATCGCTTGTGGTAGTGTCATAATTTACCAAGTAAGGAAAGATTCTTATCACCCAAGTTTCAATTGGACAGAAACTTGGAGTCATACAATTTGAATTGTGTGATGTATGAGAATCTTGATCTTTGGAAAATTAAAACCTAATCCCTTGTTCACATGTATATGTGAGTCAAGTGAAGGATTAAAGGATCTAGTACACATTGATGTGAACTGGTCAGATCCACCACAAAGGAAAATAAGTCTATTCGTCATGATTTACTGATAGTTCAGTGAATGTGGTTATGCTCATATGATTAAGTGTAATTCTACTACCTTGAAAAGTTCAAGGTGTAGCAGAACGAATAAGAAGAATCCATTGGGTAGAAAGATAAAAGTTTCTCCAATCTGAAAGGAAAGGAGAGTACTTTAGTATCATGTTTTATGATCATCCTAATGATTATGGAACCATGTCACAACTGATCCTCTAATGATACCTTAGTGCATTTATATGACTAAGAAGAGGAATCAGGTATTGTTGAAATGGTTAAAATCAAGAAGATGAGTCATACTTCGTTCCAAAATCAAGTTTTAGAGTCATACTCTAGTTACTCCAAGTTGTACCTTGAGTGACATGTTCTAATTAAGTTTACAACACCTCATGAAATGTGGAGTGGAAATGTTTCTTACTCTTGCACATTTAAAATTGGTAGTTGTGATGTTTTGGTTAAAACAAAGACCAACTAAGACCAATTATATGAAGTGTTTTCTTGATAAGAACTCACACTAACTCTTGAATATTTGTTTGTCGAGGAATGTTCTTTGACAGAGATTCTTATATGTCAAGAGGTCAGTGGGAGTCTCGTTGATCTTGAAAAAATTTCAGGAGACAATCCAGAATAAACCTTTTAGTAATCACTATCACACGACCTAAGGTTGATAACCTATTGTGTTGACACATTCTTGTTTCTATGCCCATTCCAGTTGAGTTAACAATGCTTATGAGTTCTATGGTTTTTCCATTTGATTGCATAAGGTAGAGCACCTTGATCAGTGAAAGTATATTGATATGTATGGGTGAGTTGCTCAATAACTTGGAAGCACTAGTAGGCCCTTGTGCTACCGGATGGCAAGAAATTAAGATTAAGCAAGTTCAGTCCATACGAGTTTGAATTTGTCATAAACCCTGTCTTATGATGGTGGTTTGAAATGACAAAATTAACATCGATAGGAACACATACACCATAAAATCTAAGTGGTAAGAGGTTTCTCTCTACTTCATGAAAATAATTGTAGGAAACACTTTCATGAGTAGATTTTAAAGGATTAGAGTAAGAAGTTATGGTAATTGCATTCTCAAATTCGAAGTATGATTACGGCATCCCTTTTCATAGATCTAATTATGAGAAATGGAAAATAGTTTGAACATTTGGGACTTATTGCCATAAGTTCTGAAAGGGTTTAGACACACACATAAGCTGTATAATGAAAGGTGTATGAGCTTGAGAAGTCTAGATAAAAACTTATCGAAGCACCGCGTATCAAATATCTGAAATTTGGTAAGAAAGTCAATAAGTATTGATTTCTAGAAGCCTAACAGATTTCTGGATACATGTCAAAGCTAGTGGGAGCATAGTTGTTATGCTGGTAAGAACATAATTGTTATGCTAGTGGGAGCGTGATTATTATGTTAAGTGTTGCAAGTTAGCAATGTTATTTATAGGAAACAAAGTTCTAAATTTACAAAGTTTTAGAATTTGGAAATTGTTTCGCTATAGTAAGGCTTAAGGGAGAGTGCATTTATACTTCATTTCAAATCTAAAAGCTTAGATTGGAATTTTAATGAAACATAGTCATGGACATATATGAATATCATGTTGAAATGATTCAACATAAGAAATTCAATACATGGAAATATTGTAGCAAGAGACTGATCAAGTATCATGTCTTTATGTAAGACATTATGTATCGGATCCCATATGCTTTGGATATAGGATCGATTGCATATGCTATAATATCCACTCGTTCTGATATTCCAAATGCCTATGGCATTAAGAGGGAAAAAGAATGGAACCACATATGACTAAAGTTGTTAAAAAAACTCTCAAGGACAATTTGAAGTTTACCAAAGATTGGTTGCTTGTGGACAGTTGGAAGTATAGTATTAATTTGGACTGACCATATTGACATGTTCTGAATAGAGACAACTCTTGTTTAGAATTGATAGTCATATGGCAATATGTAAATGTTTCCATAATGGGAGTTGGATATTGAGATCTATGTGCGAGTTAGAAACTATAATGCAAGAAGGATGTTAAAGGAATTCTCTTTGAATGTGGGACTTCATTTCCATGGAATTGTTTTTGTAACCAATCTCCAATGGATTGTTTTGTAATTTCATTGGCAAAGTCTCTGTGACTTTGGTTCCTTGACATTACAATAGGATCATTGCATGTGTTTTTGGATTCTAACGGATTCTAGTAGTGGTAAGAATTTGGTATTCTTCCACTTGTGAGAAGGATTTGAAATTGTGAAATGAGCATCATTGGAAATGTGTTCAATTGATCTGTTTCAAAAGTAAAGGCATAGATAAACATAGTGTGTGTTCTTGGAGCATGGCATGACTATTATTTTAATTCAAGTATTAATTTGATTACTCGAAACATTAACAATGTATAAAGTCTAATTAATATGGTGATTAAATAATAAGTGTTTTATTTATATTCAAAAGTTTTGAAACCATAGTTAATTAGATTATTCTAGTGTTTTCACTTCGCATGTTTTACTTCCCAAATAACTAGGTTATTCAAACATCCACAGTCGATCATACTTTTGGAAGTAAGTAGTGAATTAAGATTGTCATGAATCGGACTGTAGATTGTCTAGGAGCTTAGACATGGCACAAGTTTGCTGCAGTGTTCATGAGTACTCCTGAAATAGGAATTTGAGTATTGGATCAACCCTCGCTTAGTGAATTACTTCATGGATTTTATCACGAGTATTTTTGAGAAGATAATATCTTATATTCTTGAAACGGAGACATATGAGTTGTTTTTTACGAGTCGGTTGTGCACTGATAATACGTAAACGCATCAGTAACTTGATGTTATAAAACGTATTGTTGTATGTGATTTGATGAGTAAATAGTACAAGCATATGAGTTGAAGTTTAGCCGTTCCTTTTACCCTAAATGGAATAAAAGCGATATATGTGGGCCCCTCAATGATTTCGTGATGACATCTTAAGCGATTGGCCAAGCCTGGACTAAGTTGATGTGTTCAATTGTAGTCTGAGTCAGTCGTCATGAATCGGAAATCGGGAAACAACTCTTGGACAGAGATTGATTATAATCCATGTCTCATGTCCATACGATATCTTGTAGAACGGTGGGATATTTGATCACTTATCTAAGGACAAGTCACCGACTAGGTCAGAGTTCGACAGCGGCTTTTGGTAGCTAAAGTTTGCTAGTTAATTTTTAAAGTTATACTTGAAACTATAGTTATTAGACATATCCAAGTGGGAGACTATTGGATTAGGTGTGTAAGCTCATAACTATAATTGGTATGTACTTGAATTGATAGTAGCAATGTCCTTTTGGGTTGCCTTCAAACCTGACAATTGAATAGGATAACTGTTAGAGAGAGAAAAATGATTTATTAATTTATTACTTGGTTAATAAATTAATTTTAAATCAAGATAAATGATTTATTAATGTATTATGGATATAATATATTAATTAGGAATCATATTTTTTAATTAATATTTAATCAAAAATTAATTTGGAATTAATTTTGGGATTAAAGGAATTAATTGAAACTGCAGGGACTAAAGGTGACAATGTTCAATAGTTGAGTATTAAGCATTATAAAACCTCCTTAAAGAGGGGGAATGAATTCTAGGGTGTTCCTAGGGTTTCCTTGGGCTCTAAGGGTGCCTTGGATGTCTTAGGGAGGAAGTTAAGGGATTAGGGTTATCGTGGATACACCTGCCTAATCCAATACATTCCTAGCACCTATATAAACCCTCTTAGGGTTAAATTTCGGCCTATGCACTCCAAAAAGAACCTAAGGGCCGAAATTCTACTCTACTTCTCTCTCTAAATTATTCCTTGGTTGCTAGGTTTGTTTGTGAGCCATTAGAGGCGCGACACTTGTGGTGCTTGCTACCAAAGTTCAAGATCTTCAAGGGTTTGATTGTTATTACAATATAACAATCAAGGTATGTATCCTAACCCTAATTATATGTTAATTTGGAAAATTACATGTGCCTCCTAGGGTTTCTAGTTTTTGTGTTCAATGATTGTATGTATAATAGTGAAAACATAGATCCTAAAATTAGGGTTGCATGCACACATAGGATTGTTTGCTATGTATAAAACTCATCAATACGAGGTCTGGGTCGAATTGGATGAGTTGACTCGACTGGGTTAACTCGGCTGATTTTGTTGATTTTTACCGATTTTAACCAGGGGTATTTTGGGAAATTGATATTAACTTAGTATGGGAAATGTTTTGATTATTAGGAGTCAGGTAGAGCCGGTTGTCGGAGAAGAGATTCATTCAGCATGTATTCGGACTGAGAGGTGAGTTTTCCTCTTTGTACTTATGGGTAGAAGGTACCAAGGTTGGCCCATTAGATTAGATATCATGTTTTGTTGTATGTTGTTATGCGGAGTTATGTGATACTGGCTATGTGATTAGACCGGTAAATCTATAAGATTACCTGTGTTTGCTGTTATTGATTGATAATGTTATGTATCGCATGTTATGGTTTACTAGGTTGAGGCGGACCAGCAGATAGTGGAGGCCAAGATAGCCAGGGCGGTCTGGATAGACTAAAGGCATGCGAGGTGGTCCAGTCAGACTGAAGGCCCAAGAGTGGTCCAGATAGGATGAAGGCCCAGTGAGGCGGTCCAGTCATGTTGAAGGCTCTGTATGCATGCTGTTGTTTGTTATGTTATGTGGTGGTACTTTGGGGGAACTCACTAAGCGTTGGCACACAGTTTTAGTTTTGTTGCAAGTACTTCTGAGGGTCGTAGCAAGGAAAAGGTGTGATCGTGCACATCCTTCGGTTTTATGTTATCTGGATTTTGGGACACTCTGATTACTGAAAAACGCTTTTGAAACAATGGTTTTGTAAACATTATGAATTGAATTGTTGTTTTTGAAAAGTTGAAATTTTTGGTTCTGAGTTTTGGGACGTTTCAGTGTAGATACCTTCCTTGTCACAACACGTTTTAAAGTCGTGAGGGAAGAAAATCCCATAAGAACTCTATAGTTAAGCATGTCCGTGAGAAAGCAATTTAGGGATGGGTGAACCCGTAGGAAGTTTTCGTGTCGGGAGCCAAAAGCGGACAATATTGTGATACGTGCCAGAGGGGGATGTTACAATACCCGCCTTAGTCAAATAATCTTGAAGGTGATTAAATTTTAGAGGGAACATTTTCCAATAGGCAGAATTTGGAGTAGGGAGAGTTATTTATAAGTGTGATTAAATAAATTTATCCACTTCCTATTTATAATATCTTAGGAGGGGTAACTCCATCTAATACCCACCTAAGTCATTTTATGATTTCACCTAACTCTCACTTAACACCAAAATAAATCATGCCTAACAACCATCTAACTCGGATCATTTATGATTTCACCTAACTCCCACCTAACATCAACATAAATCACATGCATCAAACTCACTTATCCATGATTTCACCAAAATCCTATCTGACAAAGACATTAATCCCATATAAGATTTACCTAACTTAAGCTTATGATTTCACAGTTTGCAGCGAGCATTGGTACTAGAAGACGTATGATGTCATGAAGAAGGTTATAGAAGCCCCAAAAGAAGATGATGAAAAGCTAGGTAAGTAGGACTCCAATATCAACACAAAAAAAGTGTTATGCAACAAATTGAAGACACGAAGTAGCAGATAAAAAAGAAAAAAAATGAAATCAAAGAAGCAGAATGGTGGATAAGAGGTATCACTTTCGCTGTTGAGTGTAAAACATCATAATTCTACGGTGTTTGTAACACCCGAAATCTTAAAGAGAAATTGTTGAGAATAAATCTATTTCAAGGTGAATTCGGCGAGTTGGAGGGACCAACTCGACGTGTTCAAGATGGAAGAATCGCGAGGGTTTAATGAACCAACTCGACGAGTTGAGATGCCTCAACTCAGCGAGTTGGTGGCTGGGAAGCAAACCCTAATTTCTAGGGTGTTGCACCCTATTTAAAGACCTTAAGTTCCTTTGGCTGGCCTCCTTATCATCCTCCATTGTTATCAAAACCCTAAATCGAGTTGTAGCCTCTATTGTAAATCATTTAAGCCTTGGAAGGAAGTTTGGTGTCCATTTTGTGCTTTGTGAAGGAGTTAGAAGATCTTGACGTTTCTAAGCTTGGAGGAGAGGCCTTGGATCCAAAATCATTATCCATTTTGCAAGGAGTTTGAGGTATCAAGTTCTTATCTTGATGGCTAGATGTTTAGATCTTTCTTTTTGGATTAATTCTAATGTTTGAGTCATGGGTTGGATGGATGTTGGGATTAAATCATCCCAAAGCCTTATTCTTTCAGATATGGGGTTTTCATGGACTCTTTTGGCATAAAGGTGCCAACTTTATGGATTTAAGGGATTCATGCATTCTTTAAGTCCCTTATTAAGCCATTTTTTAGCATTCGAGCCTCTCCTAGTCATGTGTGAGCGTAAAGTTGGAAACTTTACGTGGTCTTCCATCTCTAGGGTATCAGATCTGCAATTTAGGGCTTTGTCTTTTAGTATTAAGTGTTTAATGGTTAAACACTCATCCTTTTAAGTTTAGGGTTTGGGGCTTGGACCTATTTCGGTGGTTCCTCGGGGTAAAGTTGGAAACTTTACCCTTCTAGATCTCATAATTAGTCGAGATCTGAGTTGTGAAACTCTTGGAGTCAATAATGTCGGCATAATGTATTAAGATGTAGGTTTCTGGCGAACTCGGCGAGTTTGTGGATAAACTCGGCGAGTTCGCTCGTTTTTTCCCGACCTTGCAGATTGATAGAGGAAAATGGCGAGTTGGGTCAACTCAAGCCGCTGACCTTGACTTTTGACCCTGTCTTTGACTAAGTTGTTCTAAGGAGGTACTTGAGTTAATCAGAAGTGTAATTTAGTAAATTATGGGCTTAGGATAAGACCCAAATGGGGTTGGGCCCAATTTGGAAAATTGGGCCATTAGTGGGCCTTTGTGGATCTTTTGGTTTTGGGCCTCAGTTTTGGTTGATGTTGGTTAGGGGTAAAATGGTCATTTTACCACAAGTAAGGATTATGGGTTATAGCATGGAACCTAATTGCTAATTGGGTGTGTTGTTGGTATTGATAGCTTGGGAAGCCGGCAGGGCAGCAGCTAGGGATTTCTTTCAGTGAGCTTCTGCATTCGAGGTGAGTTTTTCCTCACTATACCCGTGGGTCGAAGGCACCAATGCCGGCCCACTAGTTTTGGTTATCTACTAGTAGATGGATGCCTTAGGGACTGTATATAGTCATGTAGGATACACTGGGACTCTTGATCTAATCTCTCTTACATGTTCCTCGTTTGGTTGTGGTTCTAGAGTGGGATCATCTGTCCGGGTGACTATCTCACCTCTGAATATATGCGGCCATGTATTCCTGAGATTGTTGATATTGAGTATGTTGCTATATCGTTATGATCTGTCAGATCGGTATATCCTGGTAGATAGGATGATGTTATGCTTAGTGATATGTCTGTTTATGTGTATATGATATTATCAGTTATATGTCGACATATTGTGTGGGTTGGGTTGAGGTTGTACTGCTTTGTGTTGTAGCGAACAAACCTTGGAGTATGCCAGATATGAGTTGAGGGCGAGGGAGGGCATGCTAGACTCATACTGAGGACTCATTAGCATTCCAGATATGAGTTGAGGGTCGGGTAAGGCAAACCAGACTCATACTGAGGGCTCAATGGCATTCCAGATACGAGCTGAGGACCAGGTGGTATGCCAGGCTCGTAATGAGGGCTACTCATTGGTATTCCAGTCCAAGGACTAAGGGAGCAAGCCATAAATAAGATGTGGGCCCAAGGGCAAGCCAGACTTATGTTGTGGGCTGGAGACCAAGCCAGATATGAGTTGTGGGCCCGTTAGGTATGCCAGACTCATACTGTGGGCTCAGGGGCAATCCAGTCTATTAGCTGTGGACCCAGTACATGTTGTTATTTGTATATGTTATCTGTTTGGGTGCTAGTGTTTTGGGCGAACGCACTAAGCTTCGTGCTTACAGTTTTGGTTTATAGTTTCAGGTACCTCTGTAGATCGTGTCAAGGTGAAGCCGTGACCGTACACATCCTCGCGTTTTGGACTTATGATCTCTGGGAACTCTGATAATGTTAATGTTTTGAAAACTATGTTGAAAGCGATTCTAATTCTTAAATAATCTTTTGGGAACAATGGTTTTGTAAATACTTTTTTAGAAAAAGGGTTGTTTTGAAAAGTTTAAATTTTATGAAATTTTTATGGATGTTACAAGTTTGTATCAGAGCCTTGGTTTGAGTGAATTGGAGGAACACTCGTGTAAATCCAGTCTCAAACTAAGGAAAAATGTTTTTAAAATAATTTTCAAATGGTTTTCAAAATAGTCAAAGAAGATGCGATGTGTACGATCAGACGGAGCCAGTAAGTTGACCCCAAAATACCACACAGTTATTTGAGATTATGTTATGTTATGTTTGAAAAGCATGCTAGTGATAGGCTAGGGATCTTTAGGAATTGCATGATAGAATTTCCTGATTATATGATGCCTGATAGCCTAGGATTCTTCTGTATATGAAATTGACATCATTACTATAGTTGCTTAGTGTATGCATCATAGCTGTACATAACTAATATTATATAGCCAGAGAATGTTTAGTTTGGCCTTATTTCCTATTCTTGTTTGATGAAGGTCTTAGGGTAGGATCAGTTACTCGACTGTCTATAGGATCCAGTGTTATGTATGGCTAGCATACACGAGTGCTGCAGGGTTGGTGGAAGTTTCATGAGTGGGTGCAGTGTTTAGCGGGTCAGCACGAGGAAGGATTAACCACTCTAAGGAGAGTGAGAGTGGGGCGAAGGTGCATCTGTGGTGTTAGGAATTTGAGATCGAGGATTTCGTATGAGGATCTTTCTGAATTTATTGCATTTTAGTGTCAGTCGGCTCCTCTGCACAAATGCTGCTTGCTTTGTGCTTTGTGGAACTCATGAGTGATGTGAGTTAGCTATTAAGTGAATATGTCAAGTCACATGTGAAAAAGGTTGGATAATCTCAGAGTGACGGATTTGACCCTACTGCGCAGCTCTCGTTTGAGTCCAACCGTTGTAGGGATGAGTCTGTTACTCGAAGGATTATCTGAGCTTTGTTGCATGTGATTGTATTCATGGAATAGCTAATTGACATTGTGAGGAGTTCTTCAGCAGCTGATGGTAGAGAACTGTGGGACCCTAGGATAGCCTAGGGAGTATTTTAGTGCAGTTGTTTCGCTGTGAGCAGGTTTTAGGAGTATTTTGTGACTATGTCTTAGAGGACCCAAGATGATTCTTGAGGAACGTATGGATAGGTGTGGAAGGTAGTATTGGGCCCGTACTACTGGAAGCACAGGATCCATACTCCATTCAAGGAAGATTTTGGGGATTCTAAGGACTGGTCAGGGAATATAGCATGGTTGGCTACCATGGTTCGAGGCAGTGGTTCTGTATCTATCGATCTTTTGGCTTGGGTTGCTCAGGTGAGGATGGGTTTTGGTGTTTGCTCAAGCCCCTATGGGGAGATTGATGTGGGTTGAGTGGTTCTGACCCAGATGAGTATGTTGGTTGGGAGTCTCAAGGATTTTGTTAGAGGTCGTGCCTCGGGCCTCGAGGCACGTGGAAGAAGTGGTTGATATGATCAAATTGGAAATCGCATCTAGGATTTAAGTGGCGGATGATCGGATTAGATTGTCATTATTTGTAGCAAGGATCTTGCCCTTCAGTTTTTCCGATTTTGAAGGAGTGGGCAGGCTTATGACCTCTTGAGTTAGGTTGGATTCTCAGCTTGGGGTCTGCTGGTAGCAGTGGTTGGGCGACAGTATGTCAGCGTCGGTGTGCGCAAATGAATTGATGTGGCATGAGTACCTTAGTGATGCGATCAAGGGCCCGCATTCATGGGAGATGGGAAAGCCAGGTGTTGGATTGTAATTGGATTGCAAGCAAGGAAGGTTTCTCTTGGGGTTCGTTCGGTCCGTATCTGGAGGACTTTTCTGCGTATGTTATTCATTCCATGGTCAAGTATGGTTGTACCTGGTTGGGCCGATTGGGTTATGTTTGGTTTCACCACCAGTGGGTGGTGGTTCGAGTTGTAAGTGGGGGAGAACTGAGATTCTCAGGTTGAGCTTCAGTCATTGAGGGCTTTGTCAGTTCATCGTTCGGACTGCTGCTTTCAAATTTGTTGGGCAGACGTTGATCGGTGAACCTCTTTCCAGAAGCGGGTATGTTCAGCTCCAGGTGGGTCTGTGGTTCTCTGGGTTAGGTGTCCTAGACCATTGGTCGTTGAGTTCGTCCTTTGGTAGGAATTCTCCGAAGGATTTAAGTGGTGACAGTTTAAGATCAAGGAATGCGTTAGCTACCCCTCCTGTGCAGTGTGTTTATGTTCCCTCGGTCTTCGGGTATGTTTACCCTCAATGGTGGAGTGGAATTCCGATTCGTAGCAGACTCAGGTTTTGGAAACATTCGGGATCGCCTTGGAAGTCTTCTCGAGCTAGTTTTGTGTTGGTAGAATCTGTTCATTCTCAATCAAGTATGGGATCTTGTTGCGATCAATCATGAGGTTAGCGGTTCCCTAAGAATGTGCATGGCGGTACTTCTTTGTGTGTATTTGTGGGCTGTACAAGGTAGTATTGGGGTTTGGTTCGACTTATCTGTATGGTTCGGTTGGGGTTATAGTCTTCGAATTGGATCAAGGGTTCGACCATCATCCTATCCTCGGGTCGTGTGTGACCATGGTTTCGTAAGGTTTTGCTTGGGTAGCAACTTGTTCTATAAGTGAATCATGTGTGGTAGGGTTTCAGCATTGTTGTGCTTGTTTGATGTTGTGAGGGACATTGATTAGGTCCCTTCAAGGCAATGGAAGGAGGTAAGTATCTTTAGGCCCAAGGTGTTGCGCAAGCGATGTAATGCCGACAAGGTCGGTATGAGATCAGGAGCATTCCAGTCATGGACTGAGGGCCGGGTGTCACACCCCCAAACCAGAACGGCGGAAACATTCGGGGGTGGAGGACTTCATGTAGTATCACAACAATGCACAATAGTAATCAAAGTACAACAACAACCATTGTATTTACAAAGTTATAAGTTTTAGAATTGTGTTCAAAACATAAAGTATATGAACTCAAGTTTAAAAGACATGAGTTTATAGATCTCCGTCTTCTCAAAAAGTTGTGGATGTACCTGTATCACTGTTTCCCTGAGAATACAAGTAGTTTTTGAAAATGTGTCAACAATTAAGTTGGTGAGTTCATAAATATGCTTGCAACTGAAATCTGTTTTCTTGTGTATTGAAAAAGTGAACATGTTTTACCCAGAAAATCCTATATTTCCTGCTATGTTATACTGTAAGCAAAATGTATAATGATTTATGTAATAACAACTTGTAAAATTTAGTTTAGTTCTCATAAAACCTTGAAAAGTATGTTTTCTCTTGAGTTGAAGTAGTATTCCATGTTTATACTTGTAAGATAATGTATTATAATTTTATAATTAAATAAAACTATGTGAAGTATTACTTATTCATACAATAATCATTTTGTTCAATACCAAATTGTGAGTTATCATAACCATGCTTGTTGACCTAGGATCGCCTAAAACACGACGTTCTTCAGGGGTCGAAATATGGTACGACAGTTTTTCACCCCAGGCCTGCCGGCCTAGCTGTTGCAAGCAGCTTAGGTGCGGGATTGTCAGTCTCATATAGATCTATACACAAGTGTCACGCTCTCACACAAGGAGACTCTGGTTATAATTTTTTAGGACTTTTGTTTTATACTTAAATAAGTACTTGAAGCGTGTCTCACAAGTGCTATATCGATGATTACATATAGAATAATAAAAAGTTATTTTGTAATAACTATACTGAAAGTAAATTTCATAAACTATATAAAATATAGTCTTATATGTTTGTTTCTTAGTAAAGTATTCTGTTTGTTTTCTGATAATGTTATCTGTTTGTTTTCCATCATGTATTCTATTAGTATTTTGTTATGTACTATGTTAGTTTTCATGTTATGTACTTTGAAACATGAAACAAGTGAATGAGTTCTCTAAACTATACCTATTATAGTTTAGTTGTTTGTTTTATTGTAAGAATCTGTAATACTGTTATTCCAAGAAACTCTCTGTTTGTACTCAGGTAGTATCAAACAGTTTGAAAACCATTTTATATTTATATAAATGTAATATTTATATAATTGTGATTAATTAGACTTTCGATTAAATAACTTTACCCCAAGTCCACAACCAAACAAGGAACATGAAATGGGGTCAAATTACATATTCTGAATCTTCTGAATCCAAATTATATAATTTACACATATATAAATATGTAATTTTATCAATTATAATAATTTAAAAGTACTAAAAATATTTAAAAACTTTTAAGATATTAACACAATTTTATTGTGTTTCACTTGTATCCCCCCCCCCCCCCTTTAAAACTGTAAAAACTATGAAAATACGGGAGTATGAACTCACTTGATAGGTGGTGATTCGGGCAGAGTTTCGTTTCTTAGAAGGGAGTTTTCTTGACGTAACCAGGAGTTTTTGATGAAAAGTCGGCTTCACTCGGGCAGAGTTTCAGCTTAAAATTGAGGACTTCGGGACTACGGGGCTTGCTTCAAGTGGTAACGAGGTACCCGGGGCTTCGGGACTACCTGGCTTCGGATGCGTCGATTGAGCGAGATACGTGTCACTTGTGAAGAAAGAGGCTACGTGGACAATCCGAGGCCTTGCTTTCGAGTACGCTAGGCGTACTCTTGTACGCAGGGCGTACTTCCTTTTTCCAAACTTCAAAAATTCATATCTTTTGCATACGAACTCTGTTTTTTACGTTCTTTATATCCACGCATAGGTGAGACCATGCTCTACAACTTTCGTTTAGACTCTGTCGGCTAATTTTGACTTTATTTCTAAAGTTATATTTTTAACAGGCCGGGACAGGAAAAGTCAGTTAAAAATTCATAACTTCTTGATCTGACGTCTGTTTTTGTCTGTCTTTTTACCGTTGAATTTCTTTTGATAAGATCTACGATTCTCGTTTAGGTTGTTTTGACCAAAAGTTGCTCGATCTAAATTTCGAGTTTCGGGTTGCGTACTGCTGTGTCGAAACTTAGAAAAATCATAACTTCTTCATACGAAGTCAGATTTAGTCGTTCTTTTTATGGACACTCTCGGTTTAACGTATATTATAAATTTCATTTAGATAGTTAAGGTTAAAAATCATTTTATTGAAAATTCACTTTTTACGTTAAACAGTGTTTTGTCGGTTTTGTCGCGGATTTTCAATAGGTCATTACTTCTTTGTTATGACTCGAATTTGGGCGTTCTTTATATTTTTGGAATCCTTGACACAATTTCTACCACTATATTCATCCCAAACAAGTTTGTTTAACATTTCATTTTTGAGGGTCGATTATGTAAATGCACATAGTATACAAAAATTTCTCTTTATTATTGATCTATACTATTACATAGAGTCGAAAAAACGGGTTGTTACATTATTCCCCCGTTAGATAGAATTTCGTCCCAAAATTAGGACTATAGTGTTACGGAAAGACTAGGGAAAGAGATGTGGATATTTCTGTTTCATCTGATCTTCTCGCTCCCAAGTGAATTCAGGTCCTCGTTTTGCATTCCAACGAACATTCACTATCGGGATACGACTTTGTTTAGTTCTCTTCACTTCCCTATCTAAGATTTCTACAGGTTGTTCTACGAAGTTGAGACTCTCATTTAATTCGATTTCGTCGAGTGGGATAACAAGAGTCTCGTCGGACAAACACTTTTTGAGATTTAAGATATGAAATACGGGATGAATGTTACTGAGTTCATGCGGTAGATTGAGTTTGTTCGCAACAGGACCAATTCTAGCAATGATCTGGAATGGTCCAATGTACCTTGGATTTAGTTTTCCATGTTTACCAAAATGTATCATTCCTTTCCAGGGTGAGACCTTCAATAGAACACGGTCACCAACCTGGAATTCCAAGGGTTTTCGTCGTTTATCCGCATAACTCTTTTGTCTATCTCGAGAAGCTTTCAACCGTTCCCGGATTTGGACAATCTTTTCTGTGGTTTCACGAATAATCTCAGGACCGGTTAGAGCACTATCAGGTATTTGGTTCTTTGCTAGTTGTGTATCGCCCACTTCAGCCCAGCACAGAGGGGATCTGCATTTACGACCATAGAGAGCTTCAAAGGGTGCAACTTTAATACTAGTGTGATAGCTGTTGTTGTAGGAGAATTCAACAAGCGGTAAATGGGTATCCCAAGCTTTACCGAAATCTATCACACATGCCCTTAACATGTCTTCCAGCGTTTGAATTCTTCTCTCACTTTTCCCATCTGTCTGAGGATGGTACGCTGTACTCATATCAAGATTTGTTCCCAAGGACTTTTGTAATGATTGCCAAAATCGTGAGGTAAATCTACTATCTCGGTCAGAGATAATAGATATTGGCACACCATGCAACCGTACTATCTCTTTTATGTACGTCCTTGTTAACTTCTCCATTTTATCTGTTTCTTTTATTGGCAGGAAGTGGGCGGATTTGGTTAATCTATCGGCAATAACCCAAATGGTATCATGTCCACCCATTGTTTTGGGTAACTTGGTTATGAAATCCATTGTAATTCGCTCCCACTTCCACTCAGGTATTTCTGGCTGTTGAAGTAAACCTGAGGGCTTTTGATTTTCTACTTTGACCTTGGCGCAAGTTAGACACTTGCCCACAAAAGTAACTATTTCAGCTTTCATGTTTGGCCACCAATAGAGCTTCTTTAGGTCCAGATACATCTTGTCTGAACCCGGGTGAACAGAGTATCGAGTTTTATGGGCTTCATTCATGACAATATCTCTGTAGCCACCAAACTTCGGTGTCCAGATTCGATTCATGAAATAACGAACTCCATCACCCTTGATTTCCAAATTCTTTTCCATTCCCCTTAAGGCTTCACCTGTCATGTTCTCAGGTTTCAAGGCTTCCAACTGAGCCTCCTTGATTTGTGCGGATAAGTGGGAATGGATAATCATAGTCAGAGACTTTACTCGGCGACCCGAGTACTCTTTCCGACTTAGGACATCTGCTACCACATTGGCCTTGCCAGGGTGATAACGAATCTCACATTCGTAATCATTAAGTAGCTCTACCCATTGTCTTTGTCTCATGTTGAGTTCTTTCTGATCAAAGATTTGTTGGAGGCTTTTATGATCAGTAAAGACAGTACATTTAGTACCGTACAGGTAATGCCTCCAGATCTTTAGAGCAAAAACCACTGCTCCCAGTTCGAGGTTGTGCGTAGTATAATTGACTTCGTGGTTCTTAAGCTGTCTTGAGGCATAGGATATAACATTTCCTCGTTGCATAAGAACACAACCTAGCCCTTGATTAGATGCGTCGAAGTAGACTACAAAATCTTCAGTCCCTTCTGGGAAGAACAAGATCGGTGCACTGCAGAGGGCTTGCTTTAAGGTCTGAAAAGCAGTTTCTTGTTTCTCCTCCCATTCGAATGACACACCTTTTTTATTCAAGGTGATGATTGGCTTTGCGATCTTTGAAAAGTTCTGGATGAATCTCTTGTAGTAGCCAGCGAGACCTAGAAACTGACGAATCTCTGTTGGGGTTCGTGGGGTCGCCCAACTTTCGATAGCCTTGATCTTGGAGGGGTCAACATGTATCCCATCCTTGCTGACTACATAACCTAGGAATTCCACCTTTCGAATCCAGAATTCACATTTTGAGAACTTCGCATACAATTTCTCTGCCCTTAAGGTTTCCAAAACTTGTCGCAAGTGTTGGCTGTGTTCCTCCTTACTCTGAGAATAGACTAGTATATCGTCAATGAAGACTATAATGAATTTGTCTAAGTAAGGTCGACACACTCGATTCATCAGGTCCATGAATACTGTGGGTGTATTTGTTAGACCAAAGGGCATTACTACGAATTCGTAGTGACCGTAGCGAGTTCTGAAAGTAGTCTTTGGAATGTCGGCCTCCTGGACTCGTAACTGATGGTATCCTGATCTCAGGTCAATCTTGGAGAAGAAACTAGCTCTTTGGAGTTGATCAAAGAGGTCATCTATTCGTGGCAAAGGGTATCGATTTTTAATGGTAAGTTTGTTTAATTCCCGGTAATCTATGCACATACGAAATGATCCGTCCTTCTTTTTCACGAACAAGACCGGCGCTCCCCAGGGTGAGAAGCTTGGTCTAATGAAGCCTTTGCTGAGTAGTTCGTTCAACTGGCTGGACAGTTCTTGCATTTCTGAAGGTGCAAGACGATACGGGGCTTTAGCTACAGGGGTAGCTCCGGGAATCAAGTCGATTCGGAACTCGACTTGGCGTTCAGGAGGAACTCCTGAGATATCTTCAGGGAACACATCAGGGAAATCACAGACTTCAGGGATATCCTTGATGCTTTTCACTTCTTGTGTCTTATCAACAACGTGAGCTAAGAAGGCACAGTAATATTTACAAAGATACTTCTGAGCTTTGACGCAAGAAATGATTTGAAGATTCCAACCCAAAAGAAGGAGAGTGCTTCTACTGTCACGACAAAGGGCATTAGAAACGAAGTTGCACGAAGTATCTGCAGGACATCAAGGATGGGAAGATAAAGCCATCCTTCGTAGGTATTTATACTATTCAATCTAACAACTCATCACATGTTATTTCTTGGGTCCTTGATACAAGATGTGGTTTTCACATTTGTTCTGATTTGCAGGGTCTAAGAAGAAGTAGGGATGTGGAGCATGGGAAGATAAACCTGATCATGGGGAATAGGAAAGTGTCGCCTGTCACCAAGATTGGAGTTTACTCATTAGTGCTTAGTAGTGGGTAAGGTTTAGATTTGAATGATTGTTGCTACTCGTCAGAAATGGTGAGAAACATTATTTCTTTTCATGGTTTGTACGTACAAGGTTTTAGATTTTCGCTTAATAATGAAATTGGTTATATTAATGCTTTCTTGAATGGTACTTTCTATTTTGAAGCATTTCCTTGTAATTGAGTATATGAAATTGTGAATGTTGTAGATAACTTAGGAAATAATGTGTTGCACATTGATTCGTCCAATGGTTTGGACAAAGCATGCTTGTGGCATTGTCGTCTTATACATGTCAACAAGAAGCGCATAGCCCAACTCCAAAAGGATGGAGTGTTGGAGTCATTCGACCTCAAATCGGATGACACATGCGAATCTTGTTTACTTGGAAAGATGACCAAGTCACCCTTCACTGGCTCTTGTGAAAGGGGTGAGGGTTTATTGGATATCATACATATAGATGTATGTGGACCCTTTAGATCTACCACAAGGGATGCGAACCGCTTCTATGTGACTTTTACTGATGATTATAGCAGATATGGGTATATATACTTAATCAAGCACAAGTCAGAAACCTTTGAAAAGTTCAAAGAGTTTAAGCAAGAAGTGGAGAATCAGTTGGGTAGGAAAATTAAGATGCTCCAATCTGATCGAGGAGGTGAGTACCTTAGTATTGAATTTCAAGACTACCTCAAGGAATGCGGAATCGTTTCGCAATTGACGCCACCTAGAACACCGCAGTTGAATGGTGTGGCTGAGAGGCGCAATCGAATCTTGTTGGACATGGTTCGTTCCATGATGAGTCGAGCTTCGTTACCTATCTCATTCTGGGGGTAGTCCTTAGAGACTGCCGCCCATATCCTTAATCTAGTCCCAACTAAGAAGGTTGCAAAACACCTCATGAGATGTGGACAGGGAAAGTTCCCACGTTTTCACATATCAAGGTTTGGGGTTGCAAGGCTTTCGTAAGATGAGATACTCAAGACAAGCTCGAGCCTCGCAGTGAGCGGTGCATTTTCATCGGCTATCCACAGAAGTCCTTTGGATATCTCTTTTATAGACCGAGTGACAATGTTGTCTTTGTTGCGAGGAGAGGGGTTTTCCGAGACAGAGAACTTATATGCCAATACGACAGTGGGAGGCAAATTGATATTGAAGAGCTTCAAGAATCAAGCGATGAAGGAACCTCTAACACTAGCGCTCAACCCGAGGAGGAAACTCATGTTAAACCGATTGACGAGTCCCTACCTTCTTAGACGTTCCAGTAGAGTTAGTGTTCCACCCGTATTATATGGTTTCCATATAACTGTTAGGGGTGATACGTTTATTAGTGATAGCACACTAATAAATTTGGATGAACCTAACAACTACAAGGAAGCCATGGTAGGCCCGGAGTCTGCAAAATGGAAAGAGGCAATGGAAAACGAGATTCAATCCATGTATGACAATCAAGTTTGGAACTTGGTTAACAATGTGCCAGGTCGTAGGACTGTCGGGTGCAAATGGATCTTCAAGAAGAAGACCGACATGGATGGGAAAGTACACACATATAAGGCACGATTGGTTGCGAAGGGCTTTACTCAAACTCCTGGAGTTGACTATGATGAGACCTTCTCACCAGTAGCGAAGATTAAGTCTATAAGGGTTATGCTAGCCATAGTGCGTTTCATGATTATGAAATATGGCAGATGGATGTCAAAACCGCTTTCCTTAATGGGAAGTTGGCTGAATATGTTTGCATGAGTCAGTCAGAGGTTTTTATCGATGCGAAGCACCCTAATAGAGTGTGTAAGCTTGAGAAATCCATTTATGGATTGAAACAAGCGTCTCGCAGATGGAATCTTTGTTTTGATTAGAAAGTCAAAGAGTTTGGTTTTTCAAGAAGCGATGATGAGTCCTGTGTATATGTCAAAGCCAGTGGGAGTATAATTAGCTTTCTCATTTTTTATGTGGATGACATACTGCTCATAGGAAACGACGTCCCAACCTTTCAGGAGGTTAAGTCCTGGCTTGGGAAGTGCTTCGCTATGAAGGACCTCGGAGAAGCTGTCTATATTCTAGGGATAAGGATATTGAGAAATAGGAGTAAGAGGCTAATAGGACTTAGTCAAAGTACTTACTTGGATAAAGTGTTGAAATGTTTTAGCATGGAGAATTCCAAGAAAGGAGAGTTACCAATCCAAAGCAATACCAAGTTGAGTAAGACTCAGAGTCCGAGTACTGATGTCGAGATATCAAAGATGAGCTGAGTGCCTTATGCTTCCGTTGTTGGTTCGATCATGTATGTTATGACGTGTACTCGCCCTGATGTGGCATTCGCTTTGAGCATGGTCAGCAGATATCAAGGGAACCCTGGTAGAGCTCACTGGACTGCGGTAAAGAACATTCTTAAGTACCTGCGGAGGACTAAAGAATGGGATCTTGTCATCGGTGGGAGCGATGACTTGAGAGTGCGAGGGTATAGTGATGCTAGTTTTCAGACTGACCAAGATAATTTCCGATCTCAGTCGGGTTGGGTCTTTACCCTGAATGGAGGAGCAGTGACATGGAAAAGTTCCAAGCAGGAGACCGTAGCTGTTTCAACGTGTGAATCAAAGTACATAGCAGCGAGCGAAGCGTCGAAGGAGGCAATATGGCTAAATAACTTCATCGGAGACCTTGGAGTTGTACCGGCCATAAAGGAGCCTATGGAGATTTTCTGCGATAACGAAGGTGCGGTGGCCTTAACCAATGAACCGAGAGATCATGGAAAATCCAGGCATATCGACAGGAAATATCATTTCATTAGACATCGGGTAGAAGATGGACTCCTCGTAGTAAAGAGGGTATCGTCAGAGGATAACCCAGCAGATCCCCTTAGGAAGGGACTGAGTAGGGTTAAGCACTTGCAGCACGCTAGGAGCATTGGGCTAAAGGACAGTATTAGTTTTAGTGATTAGATAGATTTTAGAAACTTGTAATAGATAAATTGTAATTAACATTTGATGATTAAATAAAAGAGTATTATTTATAAGTAATGTTACTGTCTTATGTTAATTATTTACTATTGTTTCATTTTTCATGTTTTGACTTCCTAAATAATAAGATTATTTAAACTATTCACAGTCGATCATACGTTGGAAGTAAGTATGAAAGAAGACTGTCATGAATTGGCTTGTAGATTGTCTAAGCATTTAGACATAGCAAAAGTTTGCTACAACATTCATGTGTGCTTCTGAAATAAGATTTGAGTATTGGATTAAACCGACGCTCACATGAATCACTTCATGGAATTTAATCACGAGTGATTGTGAGATGATAATATCATATAGTCTTTAAACCTAGATATATGAGTTGTTGTTTACGAGTCGGTTGTGCATTGATAATGTGTAAACGCATCAGTAAATTGATGTTATAAAACGCATTGTTGTGTATGATTTGATGAGTAAATAGTACAAGCATATAAGTCGAAGTTTATCTGTTCCTTTTATCCTACGAGGCTAAAAGCGATATCTTGGGCCCCTCGATGATTTTGTTTTGACTTATGTGTCAGGCCCGGTCAGGACTGAATTGATGTGTTCAATTAAGTTCTATGTTAGAAAAATCAGAGATCGAGAAACAAACTGCTGTACAATAAGTATGACTATGTTCCATGTAATTGTCCACATGATATCTTGAAAACGGAGGACTATACGATCCCTTATCTATAGGACGTGTCAGAGTTCGACAGCAGCTTTTGAGAGCTACGATTGCTAATCGGATTTTGAAGTCGTACTTGCATTTATAGTTATTAGACTTATCCAAGTGGGAGACTGCTAGATTAGGTGTCTAAGCTATAACTATATTTGGTATGTACTTGACCCGGTTGTACCATGGTCCTTTTGGGTTGCCTTCACCAAAGCAACTTGACTGGAAGAATAATAGAGAAAGAAGTTATTATGGTTTATTAATATATTATTTGAATAATATATTAAAAAGAGAAATCATATTATTTAATTAACATTGGTCAAGAATTAATTTAGAATTAATTTTTTGGTCAAAAGAGGTTAATTGAATTAAGGGGACTGTTATTGTAATTATTGGATAATTGCAGAGTGGGCTGAGGAACCCTAACGATAGGGTGGATGAAATCTTATGGAAGCCCATAAGGATTTCGTCCAAGGGCTAGGTTCTGGAAGGATCTAGTGGGCTGCTTAGAGCCTAAGCAACCAGATTAGGTCTTTTACTGAAACCCCAATTCCTCACCTATATATAGAACCCTTTGGCTTCACAATTTCGGCTACCACAACCCTAGAAGGATTACTAGAGCCAACTTTGAGCCTCCTCCCTCTCTCTCTCTTGCATTCTCCAATTTCTTTGGTGTTTGTGATCTACTAGAGGCATCACACTTGAGGTGCTAAAGTTCTCAAAAGCTCAAGATCTTCAAGCCACAATCAAAGGTAATATCTTAACTCTTCATTAGATGTAGATTTTGATTTTTATTGTATGCTAGATTAGGGTTTGCAAGCCTTGGACAATTATTTCATGTACAATTAGAAAAACTAGATCCAAGCATTAGGGTTTGCATGTGCACCATAGGATTGATGTAATGCTCATAACCCAACATCAGTATTGACACATTGATGGGAGGTCGGAAGATCCATAACTCTGTTCGTTAGATACAGGGAGCAGTAAGGGTTGTGTGGAGTATCAGTCAGGCATCCATTAAGTCTATGCGGGATGTATGCATTATAAATCCAGTTGTTCTCAAGTTGTTGTTGGATTTGTGATTCTCAAGTTAAAAATTGCTTATGCAGTCGTAAGTCATAAAGTTCTTGGTGATTGTATCGAGTGGATGCCCGGGTGGGGGTGCACCGGAGACGGTAAGGGTTGGATGTATCGCAGAAGTTCATGGTTTGATCGTCGTTGCTCGTTGAAGCAGTGGTTGGTAAAGGCATCAGTTGGAGGGTTCGGAATTTAGCTTATGTGTTTGCGCTCCAGGATGGCTCCATCTTGTGAATAAAGGGCAAGTGATGAGGTTTCGGGCTCTTAGTAGCATTGTATCGGCCCGACAGTCAAGGAAGCTTGTATTTTGTATCTCTTGTGTGTTTATGGAATTATTATCATCAACGGTTGAATAGATTGTTCGATGGATAAGTGTCATGGTGTTAGCAATCGATTCGGTTTGGGAGGTCTGTAAGGGAGTCAGACCAATTCGGTACCCAAGTTCGGATATATAAGGTTGGGTTGTTCTTCTTCAGGTTGGCAGTTTCTGTTTGGGTTTTATTATTTTAGGAAGTTCGTTTTATGTGCAGAATTCGCGGTAGCGTTCCTCGGGATGCTGATATGATCTGAGTGTTAGTAAGGACGGATTTCGAGGACGAAATCTAATTTAAGTGGGGGAGAGTTGTAACAACTGAAATATTGAAGAGAAATTGTTGAGAATAAACCTATTTCAAGGTGAACTCGGTGAGTTGGAGGGACCAACTCGACGTGTTCAAGACGGAAGAATCGCGAGGGTTTAATGAACCAACTAGACGAGTTGAGATGGCTTAACTCGGCGAGTTGGTGGCTGGGAAGGAAATCCTAATTTCTAGTGTGTTGCACCCTATTTAAAGACCTTAAGTTCCTTTGGTTGGCCTCCTTATCAGCCTCCATTGTTATCAAAACCCTAAATTGAGTTGTAGCCTCCATTGTCAAGCATTTGAGCCTTGGAAGGAAGTTTGCTGTCCATTTTGTGCTTTGTGAAGGAGTTAGAAGATCTTGAAGTTTCTAAGCTTGGAGGAGAGGCCTTGGATCCAGAATCATTATCCATTTTGCAAGGAGTTTGAGGTATTAAGTTCTTATCTTGATGGCTAGATGTTTAGATCTTTCTTTTTTGGTTAATTGTTATGTTTGAATCGTGGGTTGGATGGATGTTGGGATTAGGACGACCCAAAGCCTTATTCTTTCAGTCTGGGGTTTTCATGGACTCTTTTGGCATATAGGTGCCAACTTTATGGATTTAAGGGCTTCATGCATTCTTTAAGTCCCTTATTAATCCCTTTTTGAGAATTCGAGCCTCTCCTAGTCATGTGCGAGCGTAAAGTTGGAAACTTTACGTGGTCTTCCAACTCTAGGGTATTAGATCTGCAATTTGGGGCTTTGTCTTTGAGTATTAAGTGTTTAATGGTTAAACCCTCATCCTTTTAAGTTCAGGGTTTGGGGCTTGGACCCATTTCGGTGGTTCCTAGGGGTAAAGTTGGAAACTTTACCCTTCTAGATCTCATAATCAGTCGAGATCTGAGTTGTGAAACTCTTGGAGTCAATAATGTCAGCTTAATGTATTAAGATGTGGGTTTCTGGCGAACTCGACGAGTTTGTGGATAAACTCGGCGAGTTGGCTCGTTTTTCCCCGACCTTGCAGATTGATAAAGGAACATGGCGAGTTGAAGGGCAACTCGGCGAGTTGGGTCAACTCAAGCCGTTAACCTTGAATTTTGACCCTGTCTTTGACCAAGTTGTTCTAAGGAGGTACTTGAGGTTAATCAGAAGTGTAATTAAGAAAATTATGGGCTTAGGATAAGACCCACATGAGGTTGGGCCCAATTTGGATAATTGGGCCATTAGTGGGCCTTTGTGGATCTTTTGGTTTTGGGCCTCAGTTTTGGTTCATGTTGGGTCAGGGGTAAAATAGTCATTTTACCCCAAGTAAGGATTATGGGTTATAGCATGGAACCCAATTGCTAATTGGGTGTGTTGTTGGTATTGATAGCTCGGGAAGCCGGCAGGGCAGCAGCTCGGGATTTCTTTCAGTGAGCTTTTGCATTCGAGGTGAGTTTTTCCTCACTATACCCGTGGGTCGAAGGCACCAATGCCTGCCCACTAGTTTTGGTTATCTACTAGTAGAAGGATGCCTTAGGGATTGTATATAGTCATGTAGGATAGACTGAGGACTCTTGATCCAAGCTCTCTTACGTGTTCCTCGTTTGGTTGTGGTTCTAGAGTGGGATCATCTGTCCGGGTGACTATCTCACCTCTGAATATATACGGCCATGCATTCCTTAGATTGTTGATATTGAGTATATTGCTATGTTGTTATGATCTGTCAGATCGGTATTCTGGTAGATAGGATGATGCTATGCTTAGTGATATGTATGTTTATCTGTACATGATATTATCAGTTATATGTCGACATATTGTGTGGGTTGGGTTGAGGTTGTACTGCTTTGTGAAGGGTTTTAGGTAAAACAAATAAACTAGAAAAACAATTCCTAAGTTCACATGCAACCTACTTTGGATCTATGTTTTAACTATTGAACATACAACTTTGAATTGCAATACAAGAACCCTAGAGGAGAGAGGCTATTATCGAAAATAGTAAACTAGGGTTTAGGGTTTACATACCTTTCAATTGTTATAGCAAACAATTGATATTCCCTTGATCTTGATCTTGATCTTCTTGGAAGCTTTAGCACCACAAGTGTAATGCCTCTAATGGAGTCACACCCAAACTAGCAAGAAGGAAAGTAGAAGAGAGAGAGAGGAGAGGGAGTATGCAAAATCTCGGCCTTAGGGTTTCTTCAAAAGAAAGAGTGACCAAAAACATGAACCAGGAGGCTCCTTATATAGCTGAGGGATCTAGGGTTTAAGGGAAACCCTAGTTATCCTTTGCTTAGGGCCTAAGCAAACCCAAGGGCCTTATCCAAGCCCCTATGGACGAAATTATTAGGGTTTCCCCTAAAGATTTCGTCCACCCTCTTCCAAGGGGGTTCTAGAGCCTTCCACTCAACTATTAGATAATTGCAAACTAGTCCCTGCACCTTATAATTAATTCTTTTAACCCCAAAATCAATTCTGATTAATTTATGGCTAACAATTAATTAAACATAATGATTTCTAATTAATATATTAATCCATTAACATATTAATAAATCATTTATATATATATATATATATATATATATATATATATATATATATATATATTAATTTATTAATCTTATAAATTAATATCTCTCCTTTCATAATTTCCTTGTCCAGTTGCTAGGTTGAGGGCAACCCAAAAGGACTGTGCTGCTATCAATTCAAGTACATACCAATTATAGTTATGGGCTTAGACACCTAATCCAACAGTCTCCCACTTGGATAAGTCTGTAACTATAATTGCTAGTATGCCTTCTAAATTTGACCAGCAAATTGTAGCTTCCAAAAGCTGCTGCCGAACTCTGACCCAGTCAGTTACGTGTCCTAAGATAAGTGATCATATAACCCTTCGTTCTGCTTGATATCCCCAGACAAAAGACATGGAATGTAATCAATCTGTTTGTCCAGAATCTATGTTTCCCGATTCCTGATTTGTGATGATGTAGGACTTCTAATCGAACACATCAATTTAGTCCTGGCTGGGCCCAGCATATAAGTCAACACCAAATCATCGAGGGGCCCACAGATATCGCTTTTCCTGTTAGGGCAAAAGGAACGAATAAACGTTGACTCATATGCTTGTATCTTTTACTCATCAAATTATGCATGACAATACGTTTTATAACACCAAGTTACTGATGCGTTTTCGTATCACCAATGCACAACCGACTTGTAAATTACAACTCATATATCTTCGTTTCAAGATTATAAGATATTATCGTCTCAGTATTACTCGTGATGAATTCCATGAAGTAATACTCTGAGCGTGGGTTTATCCAATACTCAAATCTCAATTTCTGAGTACTCATGAACATTGCAGCAATTCTATTGCCATGTCTATCCTTAGACAATCTGCAATCCAATTCATGACAGTCTTAATTCACTACTTACTTCCAAGAGTACGAGCGACTGTGGAGTTTGAATAATCTCATTATTCAGGAAGTAAAACATGCAAAATATGAAACACAGTAATAAACAATTGACAAAAGGTAGTAGCCAAACTTATAAATAATACTTTATTATTTAATCACCAAAAGTCAATTACATTTACTTTGTTACAAGTTTCAAAAACTAATCTAACTACTAAAACTAATATCATCTTTCAGTCCTATGCTCCGAGCATGCTGAATATGCTTAGCCCTACTCAGACCCTTTGTGAGGGGATCTGCTGGGTTATCTTCAGATGACACCCTCTTTACTATAAGATGGCCTTCTTCAACTCTATGTCTAATGAAATGGTACTTTCTGTCGATATGTCTGGTCTTACCATGATCTCTCGGTTCCTTTGTCAAGGCAACCGCTCCTTCATTATCGCAGAAGAGTTCCATAGGCTCCTGGATGGTTGGAACAACTCCGAGATCCCCGATGAAGTTCCTCAACCAAGCTGCTTCTTTCGACGCTTCACTTGCTGCAATGTACTCTGATTCACAAGTAGAATCAGCCACCGTATTTTGCTTGGAACTCTTCCAAGTAACTGCTCCTCCATTCAGTAAAAATACCCAGCCCGACTGAGAACGGAAGTTATCTCTATCCGTCTGAAAGCTGGCATCACTGTAACCATCTACTCTCAAAGTATCACTGCCACCAAGCACAAGAACCCAGTCCTTTGTCCTTCGCAAATACTTGAGTATATTCTTAACTGCTATCCAATGAGCTCTACCTGGGTTTCCCTGATAGCGACTGACCATGCTCAAAGCAAATGCCACATCAGGGCGAGTACATGGCATAGCGTACATGATCGATCCGACAGCGGAAGCATAAGGTACACGACTCATGTCATCTATTTCAACATCTGTACTCGGGCATTGAGTCTTACTCAATTTGGTATTGCTCTGGATAGGTAGCTCTCCCTTCTTGGAATTTTCCATACTAAACCTCTTTAGTACCTTATCCAAGTATGTGCTCTGACTAAGTCCAATTAGTCTCTTCTTTCTATCTCTCAATATTCTAATCCCAAGAATATAGGCAGCTTCTCCAAGGTCTTTCATTGCAAAACACTTTCCAAGCCAAGACTTAACCTCTTTCACGGTTGGAACGTCGTTACCAATGAGTAATATGTCATCGACATATAACACCAGAAAAGTTACTATACTCCCACTAGCCTTGATATACACACAAAACTCATCTTCACTTCTAGAGAAACCAAACTCTTTGACTTTCTCATGGAAGCAAAGATTCCAACTGCGAGATGCTTGTTTCAATCCATAAATGGATTTCTCAAGCTTGCACACTCTATTGGGAAACTTTGCATCAACAAAACCCTCTGGCTGACTCATGTAAACATCTTCAGCCAACTTCCCATTAAGGAAAGCAGTTTTGACATCCATCTGCCAGATTTCATAATCATGAAAGGCAGCTATGGCGAGCAATATCCTAATAGATTTAATCTTAGCCACTGGCGAAAAAGTCTCATCATAGTCAACCCCTGGGGTTTGAGTAAAACCTTTTGCAACCAGTCGAGCCTTGAATGTATGCACATTCCCATCCATGTCTGTCTTCTTCTTGAAGATCCATTTGCACCCAACTGTCTTGCGACCTGGTGCACTATCAACCAAATTCCAAACTTGGTTGTCATACATGGACTTAATCTCGCTGTCCATTGCCTCTTTCCACTTGGAAGCCTCTGGGCCTGCCATTGCTTCCTTATAAGTGACTGGTTCATCTAAGTTTACCAGTGTTCTGTCACTTATGAATGTGTCACCATCTGAAGTAATATGAAAACCATACAACTCAGGTGGCACACTCACCCTAGTGGATCTTCTAAGAGGTAATGAGTTATCAATTGGTTCAACAGGAACTGTTTCCTCTGGTTGAGTGCTAGTGTCATCTAAGGTTCCTTCATTGGCTGACTCTTGAATTTCTTCAAGGTCAATAGTGCTCCCACTGTCCTCTTTGAATATGAGCTCTCTTTCAAGAAAGACTCCTCTTCGTGCTACAAAGACCACGTTCTCACTAGGCCTGTAGAACAAATATCCAAAAGACTGCTTTGGGTAACCAATGAAAACACATTTCTCACTTCTAGCTGCTAGCTTGTCGTGAGTCTCTCGTCTTACGAAAGCTTCACAACCCCAGACTTTAATATGTGCTAACGAGGGAACTTTCCCTGTCCACATTTCGTGAGGTGTTTTGGCAACCTTCTTTGTAGGGACAAGATTGAGGATGTGGGCGGCTGTCTCTAAGGCATACCCCCAGAAGTGAATAGGAAGCGAAGCCCGACTCATCATAGAACGAACCATGTCTAACAAGGTTCGATTGCGCCTCTCAGCTACACCATTTAACTGTGGTGTCCTAGGAGGAGTCAATTGTGAGACTATCCCACATTCTTTCAGATAGTCGTTAAACTCGATACTAAGATACTCCCCGCCTCTATCGGATCTAAGTATCTTTATCTTTCTGCCCAATTGATTTTCGACTTCATGCTTAAACTCTTTGAACTTTTCAAAAGTTTCTGACTTATGCTTGATCAAGTAGATATATCCATATCTGCTATAATCGTCAGTGAAGGTCACATAGAATCGATTAGCATCTCTTGTAGTTGATCTGAAGGGTCCACACACATCCGTGTGTATGAGATCCAACAGACCTTCACCTCTTTCACAAGACCCTGTGAATGGTGATTTTGTCATCTTTCCCAAAAGACAAGACTCACACATATCATCTGACTTTAGGTCAAATGATTCCAACACTCCATCCTTTTGGAGTTGGGCTATGCGTTTCTTGTTAATGTGTCCAAGACGACAATGCCACAAGCATGCCTTGTCTACACTATTAGACAAGTCAATATTAAGTACACTATTTCCTAGGCTATCAACACAAGTCACTGTTTCATACACACCATTACAAGGCAAAGCTTCAAACATAAAAACACCATTCTTATAAACAGAAATTGAACCATTCAAATCATTAAAAGAATATGTAAAACCTTGTCTGAACAATGCATGAAATGAAATAATGTTTCTCGTCATCTCAGACGAATAGCAACAATTTATTAAATCTAATCTAACATCATTACTAAGCAGAAGCTGATAAACTCCGATCTTGGTTACTGGTGAAGACTTTCTGTTTCCCATGATCAGGTTTATCCTTCCTCGCTCTATCTCCTCACTTTCCTTTAGACCCTGCAAATCAGAACAGATATGAAAACCACATCCTGTATCAAGGACCCATGAACGAGAAGATAATGAGTTATTAGCATAAATAGTGTAAATATCTGCCGAAGATGGCTTCACTTTGCCATCCTTGATATCTTGCAGATACTGTGGGCAAGATCTCTTCCAATGCCCCTTTTGGTTGCAGTAAAAGCAAACTGCCTCTTTTGGATCAGAAACATGGGGAGTGGAACCATTGGGCTTAGCCTTTGGGCCATTACTAGATGACCCAGCTTGAGCCTTGCTCTTCCAGTTTTGCTTGGGAGGACCTTTCCTCTTTTTCCCCTTTCCCTGTCCAATAGCCAAAACAGGGGCACTAGCAGGTGTGGAGGGTATACTTTTACCTTTCATCCCTGCCTCAGCTGTCTGCAACAAGTTGTGCAATTGGGCCAAGGTCTGCTCAGTATTGTTCAAATGGTAAGTTAGAATAAACTGACCATAACATTCAGGAAGTGAGTTCAAGACCATGTCAATGGCCAATTCCTCATCAAAGTGAATATTGAGCTTGACCAAACGCTCTATGTAGCGTTGCATTCTTTGCACATGTGACACAACTGACTCCCCATCTTTCATCTTGCAAGCCATGAGTGACTTGACTACTTCGAACTTTTCTTGACGAGCTCGCTTATGGTACTTTTCCATAAGGTCCTTGTTCATCTCGAAAGGCCAGTAGTCCTCATAGTACCTCTGCAGTTCTGGGGACATAGTTGCCACCATGATGCATGCCACTTTGGTAGCATCATCGTAATGTTTCTTGTAGGCAGCAAGATCTTCAGGAGTAGCTTCATTCTCATCAAGCTCTTTGAGCTCCTTTTCAAGAACATATTCTTTGTTCTCGAAGCGAAGAGCCATCTTGATGTTGCGCATCCAATCGTTATAGTTTGAGCCATCCATAACGACTTTGGACCATATATTGAGCAAAGAGAAGTTTTGGTTGGAGGAGGACGAAGCAGAAGTGTTTCCAGGAGTAGACATCTGAAAAGAAAGAAAGTTTTAGTTAGATTTCAAGATACCTTAATAGAATAACCCAAAGATATAGTATCAAGGTTAGGATCCAACTATGAAGATTCACAACTTAGAAATGGGATGCCGAGATCCAAGTGCAAATTTCATAAAGGTAGGTGAATGACGATTCACCAATTCCACCATTAGACGAAACAAACGAAGTGAAATTCCTAATTCTTTTGAGATATATTGAAACTATTCAATGGCATGTTTTATTCTCAGATTATGCTCTTCTATTTGTGACTGGGATGTCGAGGATCACAAACAAGATGTGAATAACCATGCAAATGTGCTTGGTAACCTCATTGTCTTTATCATTAACTATTGATGTGCTGGTAAACCACACACACTCCATCAAAATGACAATTATGAGATACCCATTGCTACTCTTTATTAGTGCCTTTTAGTGTGCTGGTTAACCACACACGCTCCACTAACGACCAATAAAGCATAATGTGCAATTTCATGGATTAGCATACTTTTCACATTTTTCCTAAAGTAACTAGAGTTGGGATTTTGAAAATAATGTTCTAGTACTTTCTTTAATATCATTATACTTTTAATGAGAAGTAGTTGTCCTATCAAATCCGTTCTGCTAACGACCCTCCACTAATCAAGGAAGCGGTGGGTGAGAGTGGACACCCATTCAACTACCATTTTATAGGCAGTTTCCTTATACCTCCTTTATAGATTAGCTTCGTGAATGAGGCATACTAGCGATTTGACTGACCATATTCTTATACATATAATATTAAACCTTTAATTATAATATATATATAAGGTGTGTTTTAAAACTTTTTAAAACTTCAAGGGTTTATATAAATTTCGAAATTTAAGCTGTTAAATTCAAATTTAAATAAACCAATTCACTAGATTTAATATTTATCTATTAATTAACTATTAATCAAATTATTAAATCTTGTAAGGATTATCTAATTAAATTAATCAATTAATTTAATCCTAATCCTTATCCCTCTAATTTCGAAAAATAGGGTAAGGATAATTATCCAATTAATCTAATTAAGTAACAATTATCCAAAAAACAAGAAACCCTAGTTATCCTCTAGCATATTTCGAAATTTACAAGGGAGGAGGCTAGGGTTTTCAAAACCCTAACCCTAATTTCGATTAGGGTTCTTTGGAGGCTAGGGTTTTCGAAAAAACCCTTTGATCCAAAACCCTAGAAATCGAAAATTTGGCATTTAGGGTTTAATAGCTATAAACCCTAATTTGCATTTCAACAATTGTAGCAATTCAATTTAAAACAACAATGGCTCTGATACCACTGAAGGGTTTTAGGTAAAACAAATAAACTAGAAAAACAATTCCTAAGTTCACATGCAACCTACTTTGGATCTATGTTTTAACTATTGAACATACAACTTTGAATTGCAATACAAGAACCCTAGAGGAGAGAGGCTATTATCGAAAATAGTAAACTAGGGTTTAGGGTTTACATACCTTTCAATTGTTATAGCAAACAATTGATATTCCCTTGATCTTGATCTTGATCTTCTTGGAAGCTTTAGCACCACAAGTGTAATGCCTCTAATGGAGTCACACCTAAACTAGCAAGAAGGAAAGTAGAAGAGAGAGAGAGGAGAGGGAGTATGCAAAATCTCGGCCTTAGGTTTTCTTCAAAAGAAAGAGTGACCAAAAACATGAACCAGGAGGCTCCTTATATAGCTGAGGGATCTAGGGTTTAAGGGAAACCCTAGTTATCCTTTGCTTAGGGCCTAAGCAAACCCAAGGGCCTTATCCAAGCCCCTATGGACGAAATTATTAGGGTTTCCCCTAAAGATTTCGTCCACCCTCTTCCAAGGGGGTTCTAGAGCCTTCCACTCAACTATTAGATAATTGCAAACTAGTCCCTGCACCTTATAATTAATTCTTTTAACCCCAAAATCAATTCTGATTAATTTCTGGCTAACAATTAATTAAACATAATGATTTCTAATTAATATATTAATCCATTAACATATTAATAAATCATTTATATATATATATATATATTAATTTATTAATCTTATAAATTAATATCTCTCCTTTCATAATTTCCTTGTCCAGTTGCTAGGTTGAGGGCAACCCAAAAGGACTGTGCTGCTATCAATTCAAGTACATACCAATTATAGTTATGGGCTTAGACACCTAATCCAACACTTTGTGTTGTAGCCAACAAACCCTGGAGTATGCCAGATATGAGCTGAGGGCCAGGGAGGGCATGCCAGACTCATACTGAGGACTCATTAGCATTCCAGATATGAGTTGAGGGCCGGGTAGGGCAAACCATACTCATACTGAGGGCTCAGTGGCATTCCAGATACGAGCTGAGGACCGGGTGGTATGCCAGACTCGTACTGAGGGTTATTCATTGGTATTCCAGTCCAAGAACTGAGGGAGCAAGCCAGACATAAGTTGTGGGCCCAAGGGTAAGCCAGACTTATGTTGTGGACTCGAGAGGAAGCCAAATATGAGCTGTGGGCCCGTTAGGCAAGTCAGACTCGTACTGTGGGCTCATGGGTAATCCAGTCTATTAGCTGTGGACCCAATACATGTTGTTATTCGTATATGTTATCTGTTTGGGTGCTGGTATTTTGGGGGAACTCACTAAGTTTCGTGCTTACAGTTTTGGTTTATGGTTTCAGGTACCTCAATGGATCGTGTCAAGGTGAAGGCGTGACCGTACACATCCTCGTGTTTTGGACTTATGATCTCTGGGAACTCTGATAATATGAATGTTTTGAAAACTATGTTGAAAGCGCAACTGATTCTTAAATAATCTTTTGGGAATAATGGTTTTTTGTAAATACTTCTTTAGAAAAAGAGTTGTGTTGAAAAGTTTAAATTTTATGAAATTTTTATGGATGTTACAGTGTTCTGCTCGATATCTTTGAAAGCAGGCTTGGATTGAGGTGGAAAAAATGTTCCATACGAATTTCATGATTATAAGTTTTTTAAAGGTAAAAGTTATTACAAAAGGTAAAAACTAAAGTACAAAATCCAAAATAATAACCCTCACACAAAATTATGCATGTTCTAAGGATGGGCGACTGAGCTCCACCTCAACCATACGTTCTTCATCTTTGCCGAACGGCAAAAGCATGCCATGGAGAGACAAAAACTTGTAATTACGAAATAGGGACGGTGTTTGCCGAGAACACCTCACATCCTCTTTGCCGGCTCGTCGTTCTGACGTTCTTCCACTCCTCTCAGCATAAATAAGCTAATGTCTTTATTTTGGAAACTATTATTGAAAGTTAGTTAATTTGGATGGTTATTTTTGTGATATTGACAAACGATTGATTATCACCATATATATACTATAACAACAAATTAATCCAATATATTAATATAGTATAAGAACAACGTTCCATGTTGAGATCCATCAATCATTTCATATGCCAACATCGATCAAAGCATTTTAGTTCGCGTCTTAAGGGCTCATGTTTGGACTTGTCGTTTTAGACCATATGTCCATATGCATCGCTTGTCTTCATGAGCCAAGTAACTCCAATCTTACACCTACCATATTACGTCGTGTTTAAAGTTTATTTTAGCATGGTTAATGATTATTCGTATAATAGTTTCATTCATTTATTTTGCGTCAATCGATAAATTACACCCAGGACCAGAGGCTACATCGGATTCCATATTGTGTTCAGAAGCAAAAGAATCGATTCCTGCGTCAACAGGAGGTGAAACCGGACTGATAGCATCTGGATCCTAGTTCGTCTTCTCCTGTTCTTGGTCGAAATCCTCGGAATCATCGGTGATTGTGGTTTCCGAATCGCTTGTAGAATCGTTTTGCGCATCGTCTTCTTTATCCTCCTCGGACATCATAGATTTATCCTCTTCTTTTGGACTCGACTGTCCGGATCTCTGTTGGAATGCATCACTATTTATTACTTGCTCGAGTGCTCGAATATCTTCTGGGCGAATATTCACGATCTTGGGGCATTCCGATGCTTTGAGAACCCCGAAATCCTTGGAGAACTGTACATATCGAGACAATTCCTCACCTTGAACTGCTGCTTTTTGCAGAATGGATAACGCCCTTCCGGCTTCCGATGTCGCGGCGGAATATATCCTCACAAGAACCCCGGCAATTCCATTACAAATGCGAATGTAAATGTCGAAGATCTCGATCATAATGCAATCCATTACTTCAAGAACCAAAACATTCATCATCTTTTCTTTCTGCGGTTTGATCTTGAGCAATATATCGAGCAATTCTTGAAGATTTTCCAACCAAACAAGATCTTTCATCATGGAAGATTGTTTCGGCTTCTCTTTGGTTTCCTTTCCCCTTCTGGTCCTTCCTTGATCTTTCCGTTCCTGCGAATGGTTGAACAAGAACGATGATTTTTTATCGAGAAACTTATAATAAGCACGAATGAACTCTTCGTGATGAGAACAATTAGGGTTCCGATCTGTATAATTCGAGAGATTAAACGGTAACCGGCCGATCCTTTGAACGGCAGGGACTTTGCAACTGAAGACACCATGCAAAAGCATGAGCCCTTTCAAGGCCACCGTCCAGCTTCGGGTCTTTTCCATTCTGGTGGAAATCGCCGACATTACTGGCCGAGCGGAATGGCTGGAAACACGTATCCATGCAAATATGCGTTGTGCGCTGTGGTAATCAATGTGGGAGTCATTATGGCTGGTGGCTTTTATCACCGCAGCTTCAATGTCAGGATTCCGAAGCGATGATCGAGGAGCAAGATTCACTACGCATAGACTGCTAAAGTCTTTAAACGCTTCGGAAGCCTTCTTCCACATCTTTCTTACGTTTTCGTTTCGTTCTCGGCGCCCTTGTTGTCCCTGCCAACCACAACCGACCACCGATTACCGTTGCTGTTTCTTGAATTTTTTTTCTCTTTTTACATATTTCTTTCGTTTGTTTCTTTATATGTATATATTTAATGAATGTGCTTCCGAATTTTTCTGGGATTTTGGGGTCGACGGTATTTGCGTTTCTCTTGCTGTATTTAGCATGAACCAGTTGACTCGCTTTTACCATCTGTATTTCGTAATGTAAATATGCAATACCTAAAAGTAGGGCGCTTGTGGTTTCATTTTATGGGACAATATATAAAAGCACTAAAATTTGTCATTTTTTAACGTTTTACCACAAAACCATTTTTATGTGAAAAAACCCAACCTTTTATTAATGTTTTTTTGTATCTTTAAACCCAAAGTTTTATTTATGTTTTGAGTTAGGGGTCGGTTAAAAAGACACTCCAATTTACCATATAGACATCCTAATTAAATTTTGAAATATTTGTATCGGTTAAAATTACATTGTTTTCTGAAAAAATTGATTATAAATAGTTAATTATAAGTTGATTTTTTATAAAAATGTCCATGGGGGTGTCTAAGGGTTGTCACCGTAGCGCAACCAACTATCGGGTTTGTTCTAAATGGTCGTTAGGTTATTTTTTTTTTTTGCATTCTAAGGGCATGAACTTGAGTTTTACCTTTTAAACTGGGTAATTCACCTCATATACCCGGTTTTTAATACTACCTTTGTCTCATATTTATTGTCTTTGACTTTTGAAGTTTTTATTTTTCAACTTTAACCTTAAATATTTTTATTTTTTATATATATAACTTGATGCAAAATATATGAATGAATTATGTTTTAAATGTCTTTTCATTGTTATAAGTTTCATCAAGTAATACATAACACAGATAAAAGTATTTAAGGTCAAAGTTGATCAATAAAGAATTTAAAAGCCAAAAGTGGACAATAATTATGGGACGGAGGGAGTACCAAATAGGAGAGAATGTACGAAAAAACTTTTCTTGTATTAACCTAAGCTCCAACGTGGCATCAAGACTTCTCCCTCAATCCAAAAACCACCACTTTCAAAATATTTGTATGCTCGGATAAATGGTGCATGATCCTAATCTCTTTCAAAACATCTTCGTAATCCTCTTGTAGATGGGTTTCTTCTTAGGTATCGATTTGCATGCATAAGGAATGCCTTTTGTGCATAGATGGGTTGTACTAAACTATCATTGTCCTAATTTTCTTCCAATTTTGTATAGCTATTGAAGGATTGGGGTTTTTTGCTTGAGTACCTGGTTTCAGGAACAAAAAAAAAAAAAAAAAAAAAAAAAAAAACCCGACAACCATCATCCTCTCTTTCTCTTTCATTCTTAAAACACGCCATTGGGAATCAAGATTTCTGGATTTTCAAAGTATTTTTTTTTTGTTCTTAAAATACATGACAATCATTGATCCTTAATGTGTTCTTGAAGATGATTTCAAGGATTCAACGTTTTTTGTTCTTAAAGACGAATTCAAGCTTCAAGATTTCTGGAATTTTAGTTATTCAATATGTTTTTGTTGTGGATATCAGAAGTATCGATGGTGTTAGCAAAGATATGGTAGTTTATGCCTCTTAATACACCAGCCATGCATGGAAGATTTGAACCAAATCGATTCTAGATCTGTTTGTTCAGAACACGAACATTGGAAGATATGAACCAAGTTGACCTTCTAAGTTTTGCTCAGGAATCTTCGTTTTTTGACACACATACGTAAACGATTTCTTGAGTTATTTAAACCAAAATCATTTTTGAAAACCAAAAAAACCCCACATGAAATCCCAAAAAACCTAGATAATTTGATATTTTGCATAAATCGAATGTGAATGTGTGTGTGTGTTCGTACTCATGTATAAAACCCAGAAAATTTCAAGAACTCAAATCTTAGATGTTCTTTTGTGTATTCTAGAAACATAGAAAGAGAGAAAATAAGAAGGGGAGAGAAGAGTGAAGAGTGGAGGTGTTCTAAATTTTATTATAAAATCCCAAAAATTGTAAGGTAAAATTTTCATTTTTACCTCAACCATAAAACACCATTTAGTATGACTAATCATTCAAAAGTATATTAAGGTAAAAATAGTTATCAAAGTACAGTCCTAAAATCATAAAGTTGTGGAAACATGGGTGGATGAAGTGCAGTCACGTTGTGCCCTTCCATTTTGTAACGGAAGTACCTGAAACCATAAACAATAAACTATAAGCACAAATCTTAGTGAGTTCCCCAAAATACCACATATAATACATACAATAGAGTTTGCTATGTGCCAACCATAGTCTTTCCAATATGCCACGAGCCATATCATGGTCTTTCATTGCCAGGTCGGGGCCAAAACCCTAGGTCTTACAGACAAGTGCCAAGAGTCGCCTCCTGGTCTTCCATGCAAGTATCACAAAGACAACTAGAATACTATCTATACACACACACATATATATATATATATATATATATATATATATATATATATATATATATATATATATATATATATATACCTATCTGTCAGGTTCCGATCCCTGGTCTTGCATACAATTTTTCGGGAGCCACCTCAGGATCTTTCATACAAATGCCAAGGGCCGGCCCCTAGTCTTCCTATATAACATAAGCCATTGGGACGACATTGGTTCCTTCGACCCATAGTATAGTGAGGATACTCACCTCAAGCTGCTGAATGTCTCAAATAAAAGCTCGGACTGCTAATCCAGAAAATCACCGCGCTAACATCATCAAATAACACTCAATTAATAATTGGTCCACAACCCAAAGTTGAAATCCTAGTCTAATTGTCCAACACTCAGGTAAAAGTCCATTTTACCCTTTTCCTTACTCGGCCCAAAATCTGAGGCCCAATCCAAAAGCCCAAAATGGCCCAACTTCCTAGATGAGCCCAAAACCCATCATGGGCCTAAATCCAAGAAGGCCCAAATTCATAAATGGCACCCAAATCCCCAAATGGGCCCAAGCACAAGAAGGCCCAAAGTTAGAAAACTAGTGGCCCATTAAGGCCCAAAAAGCCCAAAACAACGTCTCACGTCGCGACCAGATATTGGTCATGTCGTGAGAAACCATCCGATCGCATTAATGACTCGCTCCTCACTCAAACAACTCAGTAACTTCGTTTCCTCGTGCTCACGTCGTGAGACCTCATGTCTCACATCGTGAGGAAGTCCTGAAGCTAAACCAAGATCAAATGTGCTTAATCCATTCATCGATCAAACCCAACTTTCACAGAGGCTTAAGGGGACTTCCAAGGTCAATAAAAATAACTACTTGATGGACATGTGTGCCCCATGCATGTCCTTAACCCAACTTTGATCAAATAACAAGAAATGATCCCCAAATTCATACAAGATTCATAAATCACCACCAAACTTCAGATCCAAAAGATGAGATGCTCAAGGGACCCTTAGAGATCATAAATTTGCCAACTATATGGATCTCTTCCATGCAAACTTCAACATCCAAGAAAGAAAAGGGACAAGAATCTAGATCTAGGAATTTAAACTCATAAAGGTTAAATCTTGGACACTTACAAAGGTCCAGAATATGCACAAGATGGTAATGATGAAGCTTCCTTTCTAGACCAACACTTTAGAACATCCTTTTCTCACTCTTCTAGCCACTAAATCACCAAAATGGATCCAAAATTACAAAAATGGATTAGGGTTAGGGTTTCTGAGTTAGAAGGAGGTGGAGGCTGGGAAATGAACCCTAAAATGAGATTAGATGAGCTTAAATACGAAGGAAACTCTAAAAGATCGTGGGCTTAGGCTGTAGTGCTCCTCACGTCGTGAACTCAGTATAAATACAACTTCTTCATTTAATTACTCCTCATGTCGTGCCTTTCTATGGTTCATGTCGTGAGCCTTGGTCTTACCCAAAAATCATGTCTTTGACTCCTTGAAACCCTGATTCGACTCATCCAGGAAAACAGATGTTACATTTATATACATGGGAAATGAGTTCGCAAATTTTATTTAGTGACATGGCAGTTGTTTTGCTGACTGGGTTGGAGTTTACCGGTAAACATCTTCGTATTCTACAAAAGGACATTTTAAAACCTAAAAACTGAAGTTAATGCCCCTATGATGCAAAAAAAAATATAATAATAATAATAATAATAATAATAATAATAATAATAATAATAACAATAACAATAATAATAATAATAACAATAATATGAGTGACCATTTAGAACAAAACCTTATAGTTGGTTGGGATATAGTGACAACAACCCTTATGTTTTTTATATATTTAGCATTTAGCACGTTACCATGACACATAATAGGTCACTTGTCTCCAACTCACTATCTCAATACTAACTAAATTAGGGAGAACACTACTCTCACTCGCCGACTAGACTGATTTTAAAATAGAAAACCATGTGGTTCCTAAGAGTATTGGGTATGTGTCCGTTAAGGGGTGTCGGGATCCTTTGTGGCATGCAATAACGGTGTTATAATACCATGAACACCACCCCACCCTCATGGTATGGTAAAGGTCGTTGGTGTTATGACATATTGAAATGGGAGCATTGATTGGTTACAAATGTTATATATCTCTATCTATCTCCTCTTAACGGTGTTATAACACCATGAACACCACCCCCACTTCATGTTATAAGGTTTCATAATACCACGCTCAATAGGCCCATACCTAGTAGTCTAAGGGTGCAGGAAGTTCTTCTCTCTCAACATACTATCACATCAACACCACATCAACTTTTCTTTATCCTCTATCTTCCAGTTTTTCAACTCACAACACATAGAAACCCTATATTTCTCAACTCATTCAACCCACTTAATTTTTAATTTTAAAATAAATTCAAACTAATAAAAATATATACAAAAGTGATTGGGAAATCTCTAGAAAAATCTCAATATTTTGGTCATGTTTAGATCAAAGTTCCAAATTTTATTTTTTTTACAAAAAAAGTCCCGATTACTGAATAAAAAATTCAGTTCAACCATTTTTTACATGTAAACTATTTTTTTACACTGTTACCTCCAAAAACATTCTATTGTTTTGGTCAGTTTATGAAAAAATCCTAATTTTTTTATTTCAATTATTTTACCATTTCGCTAAAAATCTGGAAATTTCTTGATTAAAATTATGATTAAGAAATAAACGCCACTAAGCTCCATAAAACTAAGGATCAAAGTCTTCTATAACCAATTTTTTGCCACAAAACAATAACGTTAGCATCATTTTGAACTCATCATCGTCCATATAATCCATTTTCCACATAAATTTATGTTATAAGTATTATAAGATATTCAAATTATGTGTTGAACACCTTATTACAATCTAACTAAAAGTAGGTTAAAGGAAAAAAGAACTATTATGTTCATATAAGAAATCATTAACTGATAACAAACCAATTAATACAATAGTATGTTAGGCGAAATTATATGAATTCTAAAGAAGAGCATGGGATTTATCCTTAAATCTTAAGCATTTATGAATAATTCCTTAATGGATCAAATACCTCAAAAGTCAATAAATTTAAATTTTGAAGCTCCAAAAAACCAATACCAAAAAAATGTGGTGTTTGTTCTTCTACGGATTCACTTCTATGATCACTTTTGGTTTGACAAATGAATGTTTAAAATGAAGTTGTGATTATAGAAGTGAATCCATAGAAGGACAAACGCCCCATTTCTTACAGTCTTGGTAAATTGGAGCTTTGAAATTTAAATTGATTGACTTTCAAAGTAATTGATCCATTCAGGAATCGTTCATATATGCTTAATATTTTAGGATAAAATGCATGCTCTTCTCTAGAATTCATACTAGAAAAGGCAACGGGAGCGGGGAAAACAGGGAACCCCAATCCCCGTCCCCACCGGGGAATATAAATGAATCCCATCACCACCCCCATCCTCACTTTTTTATTTGGGGACTCCCTATCTGTAACATCCCAAAATCGAGACAATAGGTTTTAATTTTCAAAACCATTTCGAATTCATAAGTTTTACAACAACAAAGTTTCCAAGATTCATAATCATATATCAGAGTATCCCAAAATCATAAATCATATAAAAGTGCAGGATGATGTGCACGATCAAGCCTTCGCCTTGCCCCTATCATCTGAAGTACCTGAAACCATAAAATCAAATTGCAATCCAAAGCTTAATGGGTTTCCCCTAAGGTACCACGCACAACCAAACAAATAACAGCATGCAAATATGAGCCTTCAGCCCGACTGGACCGCCTCACAGCGCTACAGCCTATCGGGACCGCTCTTTGGGACTTCATCCTGACTGGACCATCTCGCAGGGCTTATAGCCTATCTGGAGCTCCCTGAGTGTCTTGGCCTTCAGCCCAAAGCATGACCGCCTCAACCCAACCACAATATGTCGACGTATACAATAGATAAACATAAACACAAATCCATAAAATACAGGTAATCATACAGATCTACCAATCTATCATATAACCAATATAACATCATTCTACATACCAGGATACATAACCTAGTGGGTTGGCATTGGTGCTTTCAACCCACAAGTACAGTGAGGAAAATGAAGGGTTTTGAGCAATTCTAACACTCCTAAGTGTACATGCAACCCTAGAAAACCTTGGATCTATGTTTGTCTAAAATACATGCAAAATACTTTTTCCAAGGTTCATAAACCTATCTAGCATACATGGGGAACTTTATAATATAAAAGATAGCTAGAATTACATACCTTGTAGTTGTTATGATTCCTTGAAACCTTGAGAGCCTAGCACCCCAAGTGTGATGCCTCAAATGTTTCACACAGCACCAAATGCTTTGGAATAACTTTGAGCGATATGTAGAACACTTGAAAATCGGCCTAGCCCTCTTGCAATCAATCTCTTGTGTAGCCGATTTTGGTGTATGACATGTTCTTTATATAGTGTGTCACATCTAGGGTTACACCATGTAAACCCTACTGTGACATGACTCTTCATTTCCATGACCCATGGGTTTGTAACTCCCATGGAGCCTCCATGGAGCATCCAATGGGTTTAACCCAACTTGATAATCCATGGAGCCTTTTAGCCCACTATACAAGTTATGGATGATTTACATAATCAACCCATATATTTAATTAGTCATCTTTTGATCACTTAATCAATCCTAGATTAATTCTTGACCAATACTAATTAAATAATACTATTAATATATTAGAACTTATAATATATTAATAAACCACAAGTGCTATTTCTCTCATTTAGTCTATCCAAATGCATGATGTCATGCAACCCAAATGGACCATGCCGGATCGGGTCAAGTACATACCAGAAATAGTTATGGACTTAGACACCTTATCCAACAGAAAACTCACCTCATAGTCTGAAAAATAGCTAAACAGATCATTGCTCCAAATATTGTCTCTACAGTTCACCTATACAAATAACGGAAACCCAATCTCAAACTAATGTTTAAATTTCCCAAAATAACCTCAAGTCAAATCTGGTCAATGGTCAAGAGTCAATGAAGGTTTGTATCGATCGGATACACTTCAAGTATAAAGAACGACAATAAACTTAATCTAATAGAAACAAAGAATAGAAAGTAAATAACACAGAGAGTTCTCCAAATTGTTCTTTCACCAAGAAAGGGTTTTGTCTTCACCAAGAAGATGGTTTGTCACAAAGATGATTACGACACCAAGCCGTGTGTACACATTAGGGTTTCACCCTAATGTTCAATATATACTAATATATACAAGTATATCCCTTGATTGAAGGGATTTTATCTTATCTATACGACGAACCGATCCTTATCACAAGGATATCGGATTTGCTATCTATTTTATATATATCTATATCATCACCTAATATACAAAAGATTACATAGAATAACTATACTAAGCGTTGATGTTGATAGGCTTGATACGCTAGCGTTGACGGTATAGACGTTGGCACTGACATATAGCATGTAGAAGTGTTTGACTCATCGGATCATAAGGTGTGACCTTACAATCCCCCTCTATCTAATGATGTCAAAATTAATCTTCAATTAGTTCTTTATCTCAAGCTCCCCCTGAGAGTAAGATTGAAAATTTTAAGTTCTTCAGCTTTTAACGAGTGCCCCCCCCTAAGAATATGACTTTTCATTCATGATAGTCAATCAGTTGAGGCAATATATACGAGTCGCAACAGACGGCGCTTGACTCCCCCTTTGATTGATAACATCTAGGAGTTTCTTCAGCTAGTAGTGTCTTCAGCTTTAGCTCCAGGAGTTTCTTCAGCTTTATTTAGGTTATCCGGCTAGGAGTGTCTTCAGCTTTAGCTAGGAGTGTCTTCATCTTTAACTAGGTTCTCCCCCTTTTTGACATCAGCAGAAAAATAGAACTGGAGGAGAAGACCAAAGTATTAGAGTTGAAGTCTAGGAAGATTGTGATGTCTCCTGATAGTGTGGGCTAAAACTACCATTCACTAACATAGTATTGCAAGATCTCATCAGCGTGTGGTTTCATACGCTGACTTATTTATCACTTTTATTAGAAGAAAGGTGCAAGAGTGGTATGTTGCGTGTAATACAGTCGGTATGAAATGTACCCATCAACAAAGAATGTCAAATTTTTATCAGTGTATGGCTAATACAGTGAATCATTAACTTCTTAATAGAAGAATTGTTGGGAAAGTGTAGGTAGGTGCATGTAATACATTACAAACAATGATATACCCATCGGCATAGATTTTTCAAATCCTCATCATTGTCTAATATCATACGTTGAATCATGAAATTATAAAGAAGAAAATATGGAGAGAGTGGATTTTTTCGGTTACGCTAAGGAGAAATCAACGTAAATCATTAACACAAGTAACCCATCAGCAATAAATGGTTTAAATCTTGCATCATAGAGTTTTAGTTGCAGTCTAGAATCTACGTTACCTCATAATGGTACCATGTCATACCTCAGACTAGGAGGTTAGGGACATGAATAACTCTTTGTCATTTAAGGACCAGACAAGTATCTCTTATGTTGATGATTGTTCAATCAGTGTAAGCCATTGGGTTATGTTCAATGTTTCAGCAGAACATGAGACTTGATGCATACGGCAAGCATGCTTCTAGGGACAAGGTCAGTTAAGATAGTTAACTAAGAATAAACACCCAATCCTTTCTATCAATTTTTTATTTGGACCACGCAATCTCACTTAGAAACTTTATACAGTGCTAGAGAGTCAGTGTGAGGGGTGACTCAATGTTCTTAGCAGATGGTCTCGCTGATGAGAAACTTAGATAGATTTGGTCACATACAACAACATGCTTCTACGGACGATGATATGTCAAAAGTTGCATACTAGGCTCAGAATTGCCACCGTTAAAGTCATTAAAAATGGTACAACACAAAAGAATAAGAATAAAACAAAAACAAAAAAGTTAGTCAAACAAGAAAATAGTCTAAACAGCAAAATATGTGCAACTTTTTTAGAAAGGCGATAAAGACCCGTTCCGTAAAATATTTTGAATTGAATGGTCATAAATGTACTTCCATTTTCCGAGATATCTACCCCTTGAGTTCTGGCTATAAAAGAGAGAACAAGTAAAGATAAACTCATCAGTACACAATGCATCTCACTATAAATCAAGAGTGATGAAGCCATTTATCATTGAAGCGTTGCATACGGTTTCCAAGCTTCATATTCAACAGGAGAAAGAGAAGAGAAAAAAAAATAGTCTTTGTAACCAACGAGTTAACTTGCTTAAATCCATGAAACCATCGTGTTGTCAAGATCAACACGAGGGAATTCGAGGTTTTATCGAATTATGAGTAGTGGATGAAAACAAGAATTAATGTATTGATGGTTGCTCCTTGCATCTATAACAATGAGTGAAGGAGAAAGAGGGCATTCACAAGAATAAGAGGACATGATGCCACTCTTTTTCTCAAGACTAAGAGAATTGAGATCTTTCAGGATGACTCCAGTTCTCACAAACTCTCAAGTAAGGAGATGCAGATAAATCTTAAATAGGCCTGAAAGATAGATAAAAGAGAGAGGAAAATACTTGTAAATACTTGAAACAAGACTTTAAACAAACTATGTAAAAATCTATAAACATAATAAAAGTAGAAATTTTTTTGGGTTTTTTTTTGGAAAGTAAGTAAAGGCAATGTTAAATCAAAAGAGTTATAAAAACAATTATGTCATTGAAAGCATGGCAAGATCTGCAATCAATTTGTTTAAAGTCTTCTCGTCCAATGGCTTTGTGAAAATGTCAGTCAGCTAATTAGTGGATGGAATGTAGAACAACTCCATTTTTCCCTTCTAAATTATGTCCCTGATGAAATGATGACGGGTCTTGGAATGTTGCACTGGATTATGTATCATCTGAATGGCACTGGTGTTGTCACATCAGATGGGAGTCTTTGAGAAGTTTAGACCATAATCTAAGAGTTGATTTTGAATCCATAGGATTTGAGCACAACACCTTCCAGGGGCTACATATTCAGCTTCAGCGGTAGAGCAAGCCACTAATGTTTGCTTCTTGTTGGACCAGCTTACCAGTCTATTTCCAAGCATTTGAGCTCCTCCTGAATTGCTTTTGTCATCAATGCCATATCCACCATGATCGGAGTCAGTGTATCCCACCAGCTTGAACTCAGAATCATGAGGATACCATAACCCCATATTGGGTGTATGTTTTAAGTAACGAAAGATCCTTTTCACAGCAAGAAGATGATATTCCTTAGGATTGGCTTGATAACAAGCACACAATATAGTAGCAAACATAATGTCAGGGTGACTGTCAGTAAGATAGAGTAGAGATCCTGTCATTCCTTGAAACAGGGTTGCATTTACATCAGCGCCACTTGGATCGGCGCCAATAGACTCTGATGAGGACATCAAAGTTTTTGCCGGCTTGCAATCAGAGAAACCATACTTCTTCAGCATATCTGCAATATATTTAGCTTGAAAAAAAAATTCCATCAGTTAGTTGTTTAACCTGTAATCCCAAAAAGAAAGTTATTTCACACATCATGCTCATCTCGAACTTCCTTGCCATGATCTCAGCGAATTCGGAACTTAGTTTCTCATCAGTGGATCCAAAGATGATGTCATCAACATATACTTGAGCCAAAATGATGTGAGATCCTGAATGTTTGATGAAAAAGGTGTTGTCAATCTTTCCTCGATTGTATCCACTTGTAAGAAGATAGCTTGCCAGCATGTCATACCAAGCTCTAGGTGCCTGCTTGAAACCATGGACAACTTTATCAAGACGATACACTTGATTTGGAAACTCTTCACTTCCAAACCTTGGCGGTTGTTTTAGAAATACGTCTTCTTGAAGATCTACATGTAAGAAGTCAGTTTTGATGTCCATCTAATAGACTTTGAAGTTCTTAAAGGAAGCAAAGGCAAGAAACAGGTGAATTGCTTCAAGTCTAGCAATAGGAGAAAATGTTTCATCATAGTCTAACCCTTCCAGTTGAATAAAGCCTTGAGCCACAGGTCTAGATTTGTTTCTTATAATAATCCCATCTGCATCCATTCTGTTCCTGAAAATCTAGCGAGTGCCAATGATAGTCTTTCCTTGAGGCTTGGGAACAAGAGTCCATACATGATGACGTTCAAATTTATTCAGCCCTCCATCATATCCTTGATCCAGTCATCTTCTTTCAATGCATCAGTGACATTATTTAGTTCAGTCATTGAGACGAAGTTTACAAACATGTAGAAGTTATTGTTGACTCTTCTACGCGTGAGAATTCTAGAGTTTACATCTCCAATGATTTGCGATCCATGATGATCTCGAAGAATTCTTGGATTAGCGCTTTCATTTGTATTACTTTGAGTAGAGTCTCCCTGATTGGATGGATCAGCTTCTTCAGGGATGACGAGTTGATCTTTAGAGATAGGTTGTGAGTTGATGAATTGATCAACATTGGGAACGACATGTTCAACGTTATTTGGCAAAAATTCAGGAACATGGTCTGAAGGACTGTAAGTAAGCTCATTCAAAAATGATGAAGGGTGATCAAGTCAATCATGAAAGAATGAGTCTTCATCGAAGGTGACATGAGCTATTTCCTCAACACTTTTCCTTGAAAGATTGAATACCCTGAAAGCCTTGGATACACTGCAATATCCTAGAAACACTCATTCATCAACTTTAGCTTCACACTTCGAGCGTTGATCTCTTTGATTCAAGATGTAACAAACACATCCAAACACATGTGTGACATCCCCAAATTCATGGTCATTTAAAAAAATTTATTTATGCTTATTTAAAAATCAGGGTATTCATTTTAAAGAATAATGTTGCGGAATTTGTTCTCAGAAAACATGATAAATATATTATCAAAGCAGTTCTGAAGAAATGTATTTTGTTTTTATTAAATCTTTGGGATGTCATTATCATTACAGAAACATAAACATAAACAGGCCTTACATTCATTTACACTAATGATTTATATCTCCTTTAATCTCTCAGTGTAATGGGTCTTCGTATCGACACCTGTGATACAAATAAACTGAATGGGTCAGGTTGGGAAACCTGGTGAGTATATACGGATTTCAATCCCACAATGTTATATCATATATATATATATATATATATATATATATATATATATATATATATATATATATGTGTGTGTGTGTGTGTGTGTATGTGTGTGCGTGTGTGTGTGTGTTTTAGAACTCACAATATATACAATTTCTCCTCATATAATCAATTTTTACCCCACCCCGTCGATCCTCACAACGACACGATCTATACTCTCGGAACTAAAATTAACCTCTTTACCTAATCCATATTCCCGGATCAGGTATGCTTAATCCATGCTCTCAGATCAATAACTATGCTCATTCCATACTCTCGGACTAGGGACAATTGACTAGGTCTAATCCATGCTCCCGGATTAATGATGAATAACTATGTCCTCTCCATACTCTCGGACTAATGACAAATGACTATGTCTAATCCATGCTCGCGGATCAATGACAAATCTTAAAGTTCGGCCCTCTGTGTCTATCTCACCCACACTCATAAGGAGATACTACCTGATATCCATCTCAATTAATTTAGGTTTGTTCTGTATCCTAAATCATCATATATTATCAGATATGCTCTTACCACATATTTCAGGAAATAAAAAATATTTCACACACAAACATATATTTAATACTTTAATCAATACTCGTACTAAAATCATGTTCATGAAAGGGACTATGCACTCACTTGTTAAAGTGATGATTCCAAACTCGGGCAACGCTTCGCTTCTAACGATTCTAGTTTCCTTCGACGAAACATAGTATCATTACTGCTAGATTTTAATCTAATATTTATAGCGACTATTTATGAGCGATATTGTTTTATAACTGTTAAACAATAGTTTTCAACTAGTATGTACAGACAGAGGCCATACATGAAACACCGGAGGGCAAGACCATTTTCGCATTATAGCACTTCTGAAATCCAACAACCCTATGCGGCCCTTCAAACCAGATTCTTCGTACCGCAAGTAGTTAAAAGATATTATAATAACAATTTGTATTTTATATTTATAATAAATATATATAATGTTTATAAGTTCATAATAACGATAATAAACTTAAACATAAGCTATACTTAAAGTAGAGTAATCATAAGGGATAATCTTATAAAAACCTAACATATTTTCATGAAAGTCTTAAAAAAACCACTATATTATTTTTTTTGTACATTAAAACCCTTATTTTTTTTAAAATGTATCATTTAAGGCATTGAGCTCGGTAATTCCTAAATAGCAAAAAATGTTAGTTTATCGATTCTTAACGTTTCTATTGTTACAATTCATTATATAAAAAAATTAAAAAAAATAAGAGGGTTTAAATGTACTAAAAAAATAATATAATGGTTTTTTTAATCTTTTCATGAAAATAGATAAGGTTTTTCTGAGGTCAGAAAACCTTAAATAAGAATTTTAGAAACTATAAGGGTTTTAGTGTACTAAAAAAAATATAATGGTTTTTTTAAGCATTTAATGAAAATACGTTGGGTTTTTCTGAGGTTTACTTATAAGAGGGTTTGGCTAGGAACCGGGCTCTGTGGGTGCAGAACTTCCGAGCCGCAATCTCTTCTTCTTGGAGCCTTCTGGCGCTCCGGGACTCACCTCTAACACTTGGGAAGTGCTAGGGAATGGAAGGGGCTAAGAGGGGTGTTTGAGAGAGAAACAATGGGAAAGGTGTGAGTTTTTGGGGTGATTTGCTCCTTTATTTATAGTTTGAGTCTGGTTCGAACGCAGGGCGTTCCCTTGCTGAACGTTGGGCTTTCGTGGCCAGGTGTCATCATCTGGTGCCAAGCCGTGGTGAGTAGAGATGAAAACGGGACGGATATTTGCGGATACTGCAATACTCATCCCCATCCCCGAACTTCGAACCCCACACCCGTCCCCGCCTCCGCCCCGACTAATCCCCAACGGGTGCGGGTAAAAAAATATTTGTCGGGTACGGGGAACCCAATGGGTACCCATGAAGTATATTATGTTTATTTCCACAAATATGATGTTTACGTTCCTAAACGTATGTTAATTATTACCATTCTTTTAAAAATAGCTTTTTTATATATAATATGAAATTAGTTGCAAATGGTTTGATCTTTTGATCGCATATATTGGAAATCAGCGAGTTTGAATTTCTTCTTTTTTAGGTTCTTATGGGGAAATTGAAAAGATCTATCAATTAATAATTTGTTTCGAATTTATAATAGAAAATGAGTAATGCGCAATAATTAATTTCATCAAACGATTTTAATGCTTTAAGCTTGTTCTAGTTTTCAATACTTCGAATAGCTATAAACTCTATTTTCCATATATATATATATATATATATATATATATATATATATATATATATATATATATATATATATATATATATATATATATATCGGGTTTTAAACGGAGTGGATAGTAATATATCCGTACCCGCCCCGTCCCCGCTTCGGGTATAATTTTAAGATCCATCCCCGCCCCGTTACCCGTTAAAACGGGTAATCCCCTCCCCGTTAGGGTCGGGTCCCCACGGGTAGCGGGGATTGCCCAACCTGCTTGCATCCCTAGTGGTGAGGAAGCAGTGGCTCAGATCGCGTCACGTGTCGCTCGCTGATTACTCCAAAAACTAATTATCTTCTAAAATCCGTAATTTTGCATACGAGCTCTGTTTTTGATGTTTTTTATATCCACGCATAGGTATCGACGGGATCTATAACTTTTTTTTAGACTCTATCGGCTAATTTTGGATTTATTTTTAAAGTTATATTTTAACAGACTTAGACAGTTAAAATCCGTTAAAAATTCATAACTTTTTCATTCGACGTCCGTTTTCGACTGTCTTTATATCGTTGAGCTCTTATTAATGAGATACTCAATTATCATTTAGGTTCTGTCGGTTAAAAATCAATCAATCTAAAATTCGATTTCCGGGTTGTGCACTGTTATGTTAAATCTTAGAAAAATCATTACTTTCTCATATGAAGTCAGATTTGGACGTTCTTTTTATGTACGTTCTCGGTTTAACATATACTATGACTTTCTTTTAGATCCCTAAGGCTAAAGAGTAATTTATCAAAAATTCACTTTTTACGTTACGCGGTGTTTTGCTGGTTTAGTCGAAAATCTTTGACGGGTCATAACTTCTTCGTTATAACTTAGATTTCAGCGTTCATTATATGTACGGAATCTTTATGCATATACTATATTTTGGTTAAGATTATTTATTCTAAATAATATTCTATCAAAAACTCATTTTTAATGTTTATTGTCTCTAAATTGACTAGCCCGAATTAACGGACGTTACAATTATCTCCCCTTTAGGATGATTACGTCCCGGAATCATCAACGAAACAGGGCTTGTATAATGACTCCATACGTTGTCTTTTCATCCTACGTAATAACCGAAACTCTTATGTCTTTCTAACGAGTTTCTAACTCTTGGACTTATTGACTGCTGGCGGTGCTCAATCTTGCACCCGCTCTCTATCTCACGTTGGACATTCAGTCGTGACCTTCAAGTCACAATCTCGATCCTTATTGGAGACTTCTGCTCCTTCGTAAACAGACTTTACTTCGATTATCGTAACAGACCGATAGGTCATGTTCTAATAACCTCTCATTGTATGACACAATGCTTAGACTCAGGTCTTTTTGAGTCAGATTCCAAAATGGAATATACCTTCCTTCATGTTCTAATGTGATATAATCACATTCTAAATGTAGCACTTCTAGCTACAAGCTTCTTACTTTAACAATGATCGCGATATTTCTATTGATCGCTTCGATTATCTTTCACTACAATCTTCTGGATTAAATCGGATGTTGCATCGAACTTGGTTCTCTCAACCACATAACATACTCATCTTAGTCGGACTCGATTTGATATGACCACTAGGGTCGGAATAACAATCATCTTCTTAGTCATAATGATAAACATGAACAAAACAGGATCAGTTACTAGCGCCTTGGTAACCTTGTAACTTTCCCAGATCCAAGTGCGAGTCATGTGCTTCCGGTAGTATAGGCCTCTACTACCATTCACACATACTCATACTCGTCCCAAGTATTGTCTCGTAGTCCCCAAGTTCTTATTTCCTAAAATCACAAAACAATTGAACACATACGAATGTGTCCAAATAATAATAAAAATTTCCTTAGACTCTATTAGGACTTGTTCCATGCGTATCTTCAACAACAATTCTGCTTCAACTCGGTTGGTGGTGAAATTGCCAAACGATGGGATAACTTCATGGATTACACCAAAAATTCTTTCTTTCTGCCAATTGAAAATGTACTTCTCCTGTACCAGGCATATTACCTATTTAGACGTATTCTAAAGGCAAGATATTGCTCTCATGATATATTCTAATAGGTATCATTCACTATCTTAAGCCTTCTCATTTCCTCCATTTTCTCAGTCCGCTACGAGTCTTAATCATCACATTCTATACACCAAAGCAGGCATTCGGTGTATCGAGACAATAATATAGATAGAGGAAGGTTTAGAAGCGTATTCCTCCTTGTTACTCTGAAAAGTTACATGTCAGTTCTAATATCGTAATTAAACGTTTTAAAAACTTGAGCACATAAAATTTTCAGATCCGGTCGGAAATAGACCATAGATCCGATCAAATAATGACATCATAAAGCATCACAAATCATTTAGCACATAAAAACAATTTAGGCATCTTCCCTAAATAAGCTAGTGTTTGTGTCTATTCAGGTGTACTACCTAAAATATATTAGACACACTCCTCACGATCATCGTTTAGCATTCTAAGTTTAAGTCGAAAAATAAATCTTTACTCCTAGTTCGCTAAAACTAATACTCTGGTACCAAGGCCGGCCCTAAGGATGTGCAAAGTGTGCGGCCGCACAGGGCCTCGAAAAAAATAAGGCCTGAATTTTAGCAAAAATTATATAATTAATATATGTATATATCAACTTGTTCAATTTAAATTTTACAGCTTTGTTAGCTCAGCCGGCCAAAGCGCTCGTCTATACCCTTCTTTTGCTGATTTGGCGTTGGTTCGATCCCCACAAATCTCAATTTTACACCTTTTTTAAGTACTTCTATGGAAGTTACATTCTTGGCCGTTCAAATTTAATAATTATTTTCGTTTAGTAAATCAATTTCAATAACTTACAAGTTTAACCTTTCAAACTTTGATAAATTTGATAAATTTACATTTGTTTCCATTTAATCAATTTAATAATTCTTTTGTTTTTCCTCATGCAATTCATCTCCCCGTTAGATTTATTTTACTTATATATATATATATATATATATATATATATATATATATATATATATATATATATATATATATATATATATATATATATATATATATAACTTTTTGTCACATGTCACACTCTTATTGATTTGGTCACATGTCATTTTGTGGTTATTTTCAATTAATTTTTTTTCCACATGACATTTTGTGGTTTATTTCATTTTCTTAATTTCCACATAATATTTAAATGTACTAATTGCAATAAATGTAATAATAAATGCATATCAATTTCATTAATTGACTTCCTTCTAATTTCAAATTTTCTAAATTAAAATTGCATTAGTTTCATTTGTTTATTTATCTAAATTATTTGTTTAATTTAAAAGAAAAACAAACAATTTAATTTTAATAATTCAATATTTTTTTATTTTTTTGTTATAAATTCAAACTTCTCAAATGTTTAGAATTTCATATTATTTTCTTTAAAATAAACTCATGTAATACATGGGTCTTACACCTAGTATATATATATATATATATATATATATATATATATATATATATATATATATATATATAGGGGCCTATATTTTATTATTCGCACAAGGCCCTTAAAATTAAAGGACCGGTCCTGTCTGATACCAACTGTGACATCCCCAAATTCACGGTCATTTTAAAAATTTTGTTTATGCTTATTTAAAAATCAGAGTATTCATTTTAAAGAATAATAGTGCGGAATTTGTTCCCAGAAAACATGATAAATATATTATTAAAGCATTTCTAAAGAAATGTATTTTTTTATATTAAATCTTTGGGATTTCATTGTCAATACAAAAACATAAAAATAAACAGACCTTATATTCATTTACACTAATGATTTATATCTCCTTTAATCTCTCAGTGTATTGTGTCCTCGTATCGATACCTATGATACAAATAAACTGAGTGGGTCAGGTTGGGAAACATGGTGAGTACATAACGATTTCAATCCCACAATGTTATATCATATATATATATATATATATATATATATATATATATATATATATATATATATATATATATATATATATATATATATATATATATATATCTGTGTGTGTGTGTGTGTGTGTTTTAGAACTCACAATATATACAATTTCTCTTCATATAAGAAATTTTTACCCCACCCCATCGATCCTTACAATGACACGATCTATACTCTCGGATCTAAAATTAACCTCTTTAACTAATCCATACTCCTGGATCAGGTATGTCTAATCCATGCTCTCGAATCAATAATTATGCCCATTCCATACTCTCAAACTAAGGACAATTGACTAGGTCTAATTCATGCTCCCGGATTAATGACAAATAACTATGTCCTCTCCATACTCTCGGACTAAGGACAAATGACTATGTCTAATCCATGCTCTCGGATCAATGGCAAATCTTAAAGTACGACCGTCCATGTATATCTCACCCACACTCATAAGGAGATATTACCCGATATTCATCTCAATTAATTTAGGTTTGTTCTGTATTCTAAATCATCATATATTATCACATATGCTCTTAACACGTATTTAAGAAAAAAACAAATATTTCACACACAAACATATATTTAATACATTAATCAATACTTGTATTAAAATCATGTCCATGAAAGGGACTATGCACTCACTTGTTAAAGTGGTGATTCCAAACTCGGGCAGCGCTTCGCTTCTAACGATTCTTGTTTCCTTCGACGAAACCTAGTATCATTACCGCTAGATTTTAATCTAATATTTATAGCGACTATTTACGAGTGATATTGTTTTATAAGTGTTAAACAATAATTTTCAACCACTATGTACAGACAGGGGCCAAACATGAAACATCGGAGGGCGGGACCATTTTGGCATTATAACACTTCTAAAATCCAGCAACCCTATGCGGCCCTTCAAACCAGATTCCCGATACCACGAGTAGTTAAAAGATATTATAATAACACTTTGTATATTATATTTTATAATATATATTCTTTATAAGTTCATAATAAAGATAATAAACTTAAACATAAGATATATAACTTAAAGTAGGGTAATCATAACTTACTTATCTATATGAGGGTTTAGCTAGGAACCGGGCTCTACGGGGGCAGAACTTCCAAGCCGAAATCTCTTCTTCTTGGAGCCTTCTGGCGCTCCGGGACTCGCCTCAACACTAGGGAAGTGCTAGGGAATAGGAGGGGCTAAGAGGGGTGTTTGAGAGAGAAAGAATAGGAAAGGTGTGAGTTTTTTGGGTGATTTGCGCCTCTATTTATAGGTTGAGTCTGCTTCAAACGCGGAGCATTCCCTTGCTGAACGTTGGGTGTTCGTGGCCAAGTGTCATCTGTTGAAACATGAAAGTGGACCTCTAGCAATCCTAAGTATTGATTCCGAAGTGTATGTTCCGAAAAAGGAGAGTGGTCCGGAATCCGTTCGGACCAAGTATGAAGAAGTGAAGACTGAAGTCATTTCGGAACTGATCCTCATGTCCGGAATGATGCTGATCCAGAATGAAGCTATTTTGTCTTATATGCATTTATTGTATTTGTACTTGTATTGATGTAACGTTTCATAGGACTAAGTCTATAGTTGTATTTGGACATTCAGAATGTCAGAGTCATGTCTTTTGTCCGGTCCTATGTACTTTCTTTGGTTAATTCGGTGTGATATTCTCTCCTATAAATAGGAGCATTCAATGCAAGTCAACTACGGATCTTTCACTCACTTTTGTTATTCTCTTCAAGTTTACTTTAAACATTCTTCTTGTTCTTCATTTATTAGCTTTACTTTGATCAGTTATTCTCGTTGCTTATTAAATGACTTGATCATTTGTTGAAAACATTATATAAGACTTGACTGGTCTTTCCAGACTTGACTTGAACATTTATTAGCAAGCAGACATTGATCTTAAGCATTCACTCAAGGTTTGAGTTCTCAAACCTTGTCCCTACGCATAAGTAAGATCTTGTTCTCACAATTGGTATCAGAGCTTGAGTGGTTGTCCTTTGAATCCATAAAGATCAGATTATAGTTGGTTTGAAATTACCTTGGTGTTTCAACCATTTCTGTGTCAAGGATAAAAGTTCTTCTATATACCACTTTAGCTTAAAGATATCTTAACTTCAATGGCTGCTTCTAACTCTCAACAAATGATCTCAATGCAAATCGCAAATAGTGTGGGTGGCCCTACTCGTGCCCCATTACTAGTTGTGGAAGAATATGATCACTGGAAAGTTAGAATGGAAAGATTTCTAATTTCCAAAGAAAAAGGTGAAGAAATATGAAGACCGGTCACTGAAGGTCCACACGTTCCTGTAAGAATAACTGTAAGAGATGCAGTTGCTCAGCTCATGAGAGAAGATGAAACTCGCCCTGCTCCTCTGACTGCAGATGATATCGAAAAGCTTCATGCTGACCAAGTTGCTTTCTCTGAAATGGTGTTTGGTGTTCCTCCTTCACTCTTCGAGCACATCAAGTTTTGCAAATATGCCAAAGAGATTACATACGACCGGACAAAAGACATGACTCTGACATTCTGAATGTCCAAATACAACTATAGACTTAGTCCTATGAAACGTTACATCAATACAAGTACAAATATAATAAATGCATATAAGACAAAATAGCTTCATTCCGGATCAGCATCATTCCGGGCATGAGGATCAATTCCGGAATGACTTTAGTCTTCACTTCTTCATACTTAGTTCGGACGGATTCCGGACCACTCTCCTTTTTCGTAACATACACTTCGGAATCAGTACTTAGGATTGCTAGAGGTTCACTTTCATGTTTCAACAATCTCCCCCTAAGTGAACTTAGCAATCCATCAAGCTCAGTTCATTTCTTCCTTGATGAAGGTGTAGGCTCTGAACAACCATTCTCGGACCGCAATGTACCATGCCAATTGAATCACAAACTTTGCCTTGACCTGTTCCGGAGCATCAGACTTGGACGCCCGGGACACAGCAGATTTATTGAAATCTTTGGCTCTGTAGTCTTGAGAATACCCAATGTAATTTAGGAACGTCTGAAACTCTTCAGTCGTTGGTTCAACGAATTTGAAACCCCTTGGGTTTGCTTTGACACCAATCGCCTTGAGAAAGGTCGATTTGTAGATGGGAACGATTCTGTCACCATTAATTGTTGTTTCTAGAGCACCATCGACGAATCTGATACTGGTGGAAGCGCGATGAAGGTGATGAAGTGGTAGTGGAGGTTCAGGGATTTTGGTGAGGGGAATGGAGATGGGGTGATTTGCTATGAACTCGATCATCACTCTTATCGATTCATCATAATCCAATGGGTTTAGGGAAAACAATAGGGTAGTGTCTCTCAGAAAGGGTTCTTGATCAGCAGAAGACGATGAACCTTTTGAACCTTTAGAAGATTTCTTCTTTGCAATGGATTTCTTTGGGATTGGGGCAGTTTGAGTGGGGTTCTGTGGAGACACCATTGTTGCAGAAAGATGAGAGCTTGAAGAACAGCAAGAACACAGAGAGAAATCGAGGGTTTGGAGGTATTGGGCGCGTAAAGAAGTAAATGAGGGGTTTGAAAGGTATTTATAGGTAGGGTGTTGGGTCGGTTCGATGAAAGTAATGATGAGGATCCGAATGAGAAAATGGGTCGCATTTAATGATGGACGAATTTAGGGATGTTGATTTGACTTGGGAGGTGAAAGGTAAAATGATTTTTCGCTAAAAATGGAAGTTTCAACCGGCGATTAGATGGCTGTTTTCATGGGGGTGCAATCGTGTCACGCAAATCGAGGAGGATATGATAAGGATCGTCCTAGAAAGTAACCATTGAGAAAAAACGTTTCACCTTATTGCCCTTTGGTATTCTGGATGAGTTGTTCCGGACAGAGTATGATCCGGATGATAAAGAGTTGTGTTCTGGAACATACTTGTTTTGAAAAGAGGTCCGGAAAGTGAAAATAATCCGGAGTGAGTTTTGATTCCGGAGCAGAGATTCAGTTTTTTTGGAAATTCAGGAGCAGAGACTCAGTTTGTTTTGAAAAATTCCGGAAAGGTGATTTTTAAGAAATTCCGGAGTGAATTTGAAAATGGTTCCGGAACAATTGTGAGAGCCTTCCGGAGAGATGGTTAAGGTTTCCGGAGCAAAATTTGTAAAACATTCCTGGTTGAAGTTTGAGAAACCTTCCGGAGAGAATTTGTGAAATTTCGGAGCACATTTTGAAATTCCGAAGTGCATTTTGAAAATTCCGGAGTGCATTTTGAAAATTCCAGAGTGCATTTTGAAAATTCCGGAGTGCATTTTGAAAATGTGGACTTTAAATGGCAAACAATCAGGGTGAACTGTACAGCTTAAAATACAAAACTCAAGAGATGGTCAGGAATAAAGACAAGTAAAAAAAATCCTATGTATTCAAAGAGAAAGTAGTTTCGAGATGAAAACGTTTAGTTCGGAACTAATTTTCTTTCGAATACGTCTATCAAAGAGAACAAGTCTCCTGAAAGAACTGAGGATCTGGTATCATCATACCCATCTTGTTCAGAAACCCATTGAATTTGGTTTCGTCTAATGCATTGGTAAAGACATCATCAATCTCATCATCAGATGGAACAAAAATGAGTTCAACGTTACCATTCAGTACATGATCTTTTATAAAATGGTACCTTATATCAATGTGCTTAGTGATTGAGTGCTGAATTGGATTGTGTGAAATCGCAATGGCACTTTGAGAGTCACAGTAGATAGGAATGCGTTGAAAACGGTAACCATAATCCAAGAGTTGAGATCTCATCCACAGAACCTGAGATGTACAGCTGGAAGCCGCAATGTATTCGGCTTCGGCTGTAGAGAGAGCAATTCAGTTCTGTTTCTTGGAAGACTAGCTGACCAACCGACCACCTAAGAATTGACAGCCACCTGACGTGCTTTTTCTCTCAAGTTGAAGACCACCATAGTTTGAATCCGAATAGGCTTGAAGTAGGAAGCTCTCATTTGCTGGGTACCAGAGTCCGAGACTTTTTGTGCCTTTGAGATATCGGAAGATTTGTTTCACAGCCAAGAGATGAGACATCTTTGGGTTGAATTGAAATCTAGCACATAGGCATGTAGAAAACATAATATCCGGACGACTTGTTGTGAGATAGAGCAGGGATCCAATCATTCCGCGGTATTTCTTTTCATCAACAGGAACACCCGAAGGATCGGCAAAGATCTTGTGTCCGAAGCCCATTGGTACCTTTGCGGAGGCACAGGTGTCCATGGAGTATTTCTTAGGGAGTTCCGAAATGTACTTCTCTTGGTGAATGAAAATTCCTCTGTTAGTCTGTTTGACTTGGAGACCAAGAAAGAAGCTTAACTCCCGATTCATGCTCATTTGGAATCGATTGACCATCAGTTTAGCAAAGTCAGCAACCATAGATGAATCTGTAGATCCAAAAATGATGTCGTCCACATAAATTTGTACCAGCATGAGATGCTTTCCATTGGATCTTCGGAATAGAGTGGGATCGAGAATTCCTCTTTGAAAACTGGAGCGTTTGAGAAAATCAGTGAGTGTCTCGTACCATGCCCGAGGAGCTTGCTTGAGTCCGTAGACAGCCTTCTGGAGTTTATAACAGTAGTTCGGAAAGGAGAGATTAATAAATACGGGGGGCTGTTGAAGGTATACTTCAGTGTCAAGTTCACCGTTAAGAAAGGCACTCTTAACATCCATTTGGTAAACTTTGAAGCCTTTATGAGTAGCATAAGCAAGAAAGATTTTGATGGGTTCAAGACGTGCAACAGGAGCAAAGGTCTCATCGTAGTCGAGCCCTTCGATCTGAGTGAATCCTTTAGCCACCAGCCTTGCTTTATTTCTAATGATCACTCCTGCGTCATCCAGTTTGTTGCGAAACACCCATCTCGTACCGACAATAGGATGATTCTGAGGGGGAGGCACGAGAGTCCAAACTTCATTTCGGTCAAATTCTGCCAGTTCGTCTTGCATGGCTGTAATCCAGTCAGCATGCTCCAATGCTTCCTTGATGGATTTGGGTTCAACCATGGATATGAATGCTAAGAAATGACACTCATTTTGAATATTAGTGGCGGAACGAGTCTGTACACCGGCATTGGGGTTTCCGATTACTTGGTTCGGAGGATGATCCTTCGTCCAAACATGTAATCATGGGAGTTCTTGGGCAGCCGTCGAACCGATATCAATAGTGGAATTGATTGGCTCCCCCTGAATGGTTTGAATGTTGGGATGATGCTCCCCCTGAACTTCTGAACCAGAGAGGTTGACATCATCATCAGAAGGGAACTCAAAGAAGTTTTCATTTTCATCATTGTTGAGAGGATTGGAATCATCGAAATCAGCAGCTGCATCTTGGAAACCATCCACATTTGATTCAAGAGATGGATTAGCATTCTCCCCCTCAACCTGAGAAGGTTGAAATGGAACGGAATCAAATGGAGATAGGCTTGGGATCGGACCGGAGACATTTTGAGAAACTGGAGCTTACGAAGAGGGAATTGGAATGAGAGATGGTCTTGATCGAGATTCCGAATCAAGCACGATTTTGGAAGGACCAAAGAGAGTTTCAAAGTCAACTTCAAGAATTGTTTGAGGGTTCGGACATCCTGGTGGAGGAGCATCGGACTCCATAATGTGAGTTGTAATATGAGTGGGGCCAGAATTCCGAACGAAGTTGTCATCGAAAGTAACGTCAAACCTTTCTTCCAGAACACGAGTTCTTCGGTTAAGAACTCTGTAAGCTTTCGATTTTGAAGAGTACCCAAGGAAAATGGCTTCATCAGCTTTAGGTTGGAACTTGGTAAGCTGATCACGGTTGTTCTTGATGAAGCATCTGCATCCGAAGACATGTAAAACGAGATTGTTGACTTCCAACCATTCATTGCTTCGTACGGTGTCATGTCGAGGCGTCGATTGATGATACTCCTATTTTGAGTGAAGCAGGCAGTGGATACGGCTTCAGCCCAAAGATAGAGTGGTAGATTTGCGAAGTTCGGCATGGATCGAGCAGCTTCAACGAGAGTTCTATTGCGTCTTTCGACTACACCGTTTTGTTGTGGAGTATAAGGAGCTGAGAAGTTGTGGTCGATTCCTTTGTTTGTGAGAAATTTCTCAATGGTGGAATTGGTGAAGTCTGATCCATTATCACTTCGGATTCTCCTAACAGGGAGTTTTGTAAGAACTTCTATTCCTTTGATGAAATTTATGAGCTCTGAGGCTGTTTCGGATTTTAGCCTTAGGATGAAGACCCAAGTGAAGCTTGTAAAATCATCAACAATCACTAGAATGTATTTCTTATGATGAAGACTTTCTACAGTGGATGGTCCATAGAGATCAATGTGTAGAAGCTCCAATGGTTCCGAAATGGACTTTTCGATGATAATAGGATGACCCTTCTTTGATTGCTTACCACACTCACAAGCAGCACATAAATGATCATTTTCGAATTTGAGAAGAGGTAAACCTCTCACTATTTCGCCAGATACAAGATCATTCATGTACCGAAAGTTTAGATGAGCGAGCCTTCGGTGTCATAACCAACTGACGTCAGGAACAACTTTTGAGAGAAGGCAGAGTTGCGGTTTGCCAATAATCATGTTGATGTCGAGCGGGTACATGTTCTTGTTGCGAAGCGACTTGATCAAACACTCTTTCCGGTCTTCGGCCATTACATACTTGTACTTTTTGCAAAATTCCACACGTCGATTTGAATCATTGAGCTGAGCAACACTTATAAAATTATGTTTTAGATCAGCTACATAAGTCACATGTGAGATAGAGAAGTTTCCGTTGGTGAGAGTTCCATAACCACGAATTTGAGAGTTGGAATTGTTGTCATACGTCACGTAATCAGCATTTGGAGAAAGTTTTAAATCCCGCAGAAAATCTTTCTGCCCCGTCATGTGCATGGAGCAAGCACTATCAATATACCATATTCTTTCTTTCTCCGAAGCACAAAGTGCCAGCAAAATTAGTGAGTAATGGAGTTTTTAGGCTCCGAATTAGACTTTGGGACGTAGACACGGGCTTTGGACTTTGATTGTGACTTAGGAACAACTTTGTATTTCTGGGTGATATTCTTGGAATTCTTTGGAAACAGACAGAATGCTAATGTCTTTTCATCTATCCAGTAGTCATATTCAATGACATGAAGGTTCCGAACTGGATTCTTCGGACCTTTGACGTTCGGAGGGTTGGTAACATTTGTTCCCTCCAGAATTGTTGTTTCAGCAATGGGAGTTTTGACTTTCCACACATGATTTTTCTTGGAAGATTTTGAAGATGTTTTCTTTTCATTTGTGGATTTTCTTGATGACACATTGGTTTTTGAAATATTTGGTTTTAAAATTGTGCCATCAGATTTTGCAATAAGGACAGAGGACGCAGTCCGGGATTTTATTGAAGTATTTGGGACGGTTTTGGCAGTTACATGGGCTTGAGACTGACTTGAGCTGATGACTTTCTTAGGTTCTACATGACCAAGAGGTTCAGAAGGTCTTTTGAGAATCTTAGTGGGAACAAAGGAGTTTTGACTATGAGTGGATGCATGAGAGTTCCGGGATGAACTTGGTTTGGAGTTCGCAAGGAACCTGGAATTTTGTCTAGTCTTAACTTCCTTTTTAAGTGCATTTCGAGCTTCTACTTTGGGATCTACCATATCCTTCCTATTCAGCATTGGTTTTCTCCTAGGATGAGATGAGGTTTGTCCTACGGATGGATTTTTAAACTCAGGAGTAATGGGAACCAATTTGGTTTTTGAGATGACTAAGGAATCCGATTCGCAGGAATCAGAGGACACACAGCTTGAGACGTCAACTTTTTCATCTAAGGATGCCCATACAAACTTAGAGGCAATAGATTCAGTTGTCTTCGGAATGATTTCTTCAATCACACAATTGTTCACATGATTACTTATTGGAACATGATCTACACAATTTGTAAGATTGTGATGAAAATTCGTGGTCCGATTCAGGTCCAGGTTTGTCAGAGGCAGAAGAGGCGTGGAATCAGGACACGTGACAACTATTGGTTTGAACTCAGGAATTAGGGACTCAAAACGGCCTGTAGTCTCAGGAAGTGGAGACAAGGGAGAAACAGGGGTGTCCGAATGTTTGATATTCGGAACCTCTCCCATGAATTTCAAAATTTTCAATTCCTTCAAGGGACTAACAATTGGTTTCGGAAACTCGCTTCCGAGACCAGGTGCTTTAGACCATGGATGACGAAAATTATGAGTCATCCGAATGTCCGCTTCAAGCATATCTACAGAATTATGCAAAGCATCAATTTTTGCATTGAGACGTTTGTTATCAGCAATTAAAACATTTCGTTCAGAATAGGTGATTTCACATTTATCTTTCAAAATGATACATTCATCGTTTGACATTACAAGCTCATGCTCTAAAGACTCGATTTTTAATTTCTTATCCTCAAAACGTAACCTAATACGATTCAGTTCACAGTTCTTCTTCTCACTGGCTTCTATGGTAGACTCATAGGCTTTATAAATGGTGCTCATATCTGTTTGGATTTGGGTCAGATAAGGTTCACAAAGAGATAAATCAAAATTATTATCAGAGATCATAGATTTTACCTGCTGAACGATGCTTCGACCGCGTGGATCATTGGTGGCCATGTAGCAGTGGTGAGGTTCAGCAGCATCATCTTCATCTTCGGACCCAGAAGACCAATATCTTTCATCACATTCAACCGTTTGTCTTTCCAGCAGACACATGTTTCTTCCAGTAACCATGTCATCATCATCTCCGGATGATCAATACCCTTCAACATCTCTTGAAACTGTTGTTACAAAGGCTTTTTCACTTTCAGCCATCTCTTGTGCTTTTCGGACGTAGTAAGTAGAATCCTTGATTTTCGGTTTCTGCTGAGCTTCAGCCAGGCAATCTTTAGCAAAATGATTTGCATGTCCACACTTATGACACACAATTTTTGGTTTGTCCGATTTGGAACTCTGAGAGTGTTCCGGAGTAGTGTTTGGTTTAGAGATGTTTGGTTTGTATGCTGGAGGATTTTCGGAAGTTGGTTTACGTTCCGGAGCTGAGTGAGGTTGAGGATTGTTATCGTGAGGAGCATTGAATCGGTTTTGGTATGGTTTGTAAGAGGAATTTAACGGACGTTTTTACTTCATTGAGAGAAGGGCGAACTCCTGTTGGAAACGGAGTTCAGAGTTCATGGCTTCAAACTCATCAACAGAACAGGTTTGTGTGGGTAAGGTAGGTGCGGATGTTTGAACCAATGGAACAATGGGTGTGAAGGGATCCGAAGTAGATGAGTTCGGAATGGTTGATTCAAAGGAATTAACAAAGGCAAGAGGACCTGCGGAGAGTTCCCTCATGTTTTGAGCAACATTTGACTCATGTCCTTGAAGTTTATCAAAAATTTGATAGAGCTTCAACTTTTTCAAGGAACCATTGCTTTGGAGACAAGATTTCACATTTCCCCATCCTATGCCGAGACTGTTTATAAATTTGAGATTGTACTCCAAAGGAGATCGGAAAATCCCATGAGCAGTCATGTTGTTGACAACGATTCGGTAACGGCTGGAAGCTGAGTCCACAGATTCACCTGGAGTGGTAGTGAAGGTGTCGAAGTCGTTTACAACTGAGGTGAAGTGCTTGTCTTTCATGTTTTCGGAACCCTCAATTAGGTCCTGAAGAGTGTCCGAAATCTCTTTGGCAGATTTGCACAACTTGATGTGCTCGAAGAGTGAAGGAGGAACACCAAACACCATTTCAGAGAAAGCAACTTGGTCAGCATGAAGCTTTTCGATATCATCTGCAGTCAGAGGAGCAGGGCGAGTTTCATCTTCTCTCATGAGCTGAGCAGCTGCATCTCTTACAGTTGTTCTTATGGGAACATGTGGACCTTTAGTGACGGATCTCCATATTTCTTCACCTTTTTCTTTGGCAATTAGAAATCTTTCCATTCTAACTTTCCAGTGATCATATTCTTCCACAACTAGTAATGGGGCACGAGTAGGGCCACCCACACTATTTGCGATTTGCATTGAAATCATTTGCTGAGATTTAGAAGCAGCCATTGAAGTTAAGATATCTTTAAGCTAAAGTGGTATATAGAAGAACTTTTATCCTTGACACAGAAATGGTTGAAACACCAAGGTAATTTCAAACCAACTACAATCTGATCTTTATGGATTCAAAGGACAACCACTCAAGCTCTGATACCAATTGTGAAGTCGACACCAAATATGACATTTTGGTTGATCATTATCTCAACACCATCACTTCCATGCTCAAGGTTCATGATGATCTGGTATCTGCTACCAACGACCTAATTAAGCAGACCCACGTTCGTCATGAGAAGCAAATTCAAAGGCTGGAGAAGGAGATCCGGAAGAAGGATGAAATGAACATGATAATTCAAAAAGTCCTCATTAAACTTCTTCGCTCAACTTGGAATATTGTTGATGTTCCGAACCAGGAATTTGATGAGATGATTGCTATCCTCAGCAATATGTTCAAGCACCTTTCTAATCAAGCCCCCACATCCGAAGCCTACGATAACCTCACTCTTCAACTTACCACAGGCCTTCAGAAAGTCTTCTCCAAATTCGAAGATCTCAAAGACAATTTGCAGCTTGCACCGGTTCCGAAATCCACTGATTCAAGAGGGGGAGAAGGACCAAGCAAACCTTGGAAACCTGCCTCGGAGTTCATACTCCGAGATGAAGATCTGAATTCCAATGATGAAGTCCAGGTTGTGTTCGGACTTCTAGGAAACTCCTCTACTGAAGAAGAAGACAGTCACGAAGACAAGTATGTCACAAATGGAGTTCTAGGCCTTGAAGTTCCAAAGAAACTAACTCCAAAGGTGCTGACTGAGGAAGAAAAGAGGATATGGTCCGCAGTCTCTTGGCCATCCTCCTTGCCGGATGCCTTTCAAAGAGCCGTTCAAATGGCTAAGGCAAAATCTCTTTTAACCGCTCAAGCCTTCCGAGCCACTCCTTCAGTACAGCCTCCCATTCCGGAACCAAAAATCACTCCAATCGACCAGGGCTCTCCCCTCCGGATCCCTGATGAAATTCAGGAAGAACCACTCCCAACACCCTCTCCGGAATTTACAATTGATGAGAATATGAAGATGGTCATAAATGCTCTTCAAAGAGACAAAGGGAAGAAACCAATGACTGCCGAACAACAAGTCCTTCACTCCGGACCTCCTCTCAAGCACAAACATGGATGGTCTCACGAGGAAATCAATCAGGCATTAGAGGACAGCATCCGGATCCAAGCCCTAAAAGACCATCCAGATTCGATGTGTGGCATTTCTCCTCTTTTCCGTGAAGGCATTCTCAAGGCTCAAGAAATCATTATGTGCCTCTACTACGATCTTCCCACCAATGACTCCGATCAGCTGGATCTTCCTCTCTCTCCCTACAGCAAGTTTTATACCAAGTTTGCCCCTCTTCATCCATCAGACGATCCGGAACTCATCATCCGGACTGAGAAAGAAAGGCTTAAAACTTTCTACTCCAAGCATGCCCAACCTCTCAAGGAAGTATGGACGAGGAAGAGGATTACCAAAGTTCAGGGCTTCGGAAGAAAAATCTTGGTGAAATTCGAACTGAACTGCCCTCTATTCCGTTTTCATCTCCTCCAGAACAAGCCAACACCCCGGACCGTTACTGGTGCTGATTTTCCTTCTATGAATCCAAATGACATCCTCACTCTAGCTGCTTACTTCAGAGAAAATCAAAAGGATGACATCAGTATGGGAGCTTATCATGCAACTCTGAGCTTTCTAAAAGATTATGTTGTAGAGTTCTGCCGATGTGATTATGAACTTGCACACCTCTACGGAACGGAACAATTCGTTGCCAAAATTGACTTTGTTCTTCTGGAAGCTGAAATTCTTGCAGATGGTCCAATTGAAGAACCGGTTCTAGGGTTTGTCTACACAACCAGAAAGACAAACAAAAAGGACTTCTTCCGAGTCCTTGACAAACATCTAGTTCCGACTAAAGCTCTGAAAAAGTTCATATTTCGGGCGTCCAAGTCTAATGCTCTGGAACAGGTCAAGGAAAAGTTTGTGAGTCAATTGGCATGGTACATTGCGGTCCGAAAATGGTTATTCAGAGCCTACACCTTCATCAAGGAAGAAATGAACTGAGCTTGATAGATTGCTAAGTTCACTTAGGGGGAGATTGTTGAAACATGAAAGTGAACCTCTAGCAATCCTAAGTACTGATTCCGAAGTGTATGTTCCGAAAACGGAGAGTGGTCCGGAATCCGTCCCGACCAAGTATGAAGACGTTAAGACTAAAGTCATTCCGGAACTGATCCTCATGTCCGGAATGATGTTGATCCGGAATGAAGCTATTTTGTCTTATATGCATTTATTGTATTTATACTTGTATTGATATAACGTTTCATAGGACTAAGTCTATAGTTGTATTTGGACATTCAGAATGTCAGAGTCATGTCTTTTGTCCGGTCCTATGTAATATCTTTGGTTAATTCGGTGTAATATTCTCTCCTATAAATAGGATCATTCAATACAAGTCAACTACGGATCTTTCACTCACTTTTGTTATTCTCTTCAAGTTTACTTTAAACATTCTTCTTGTGATTCATTTATTAGCTTTACTTTGATCAGTTATTCTCGTTGCTTATTAAATGACTTGATCATTTGTTGAAAACATTATTTAAGACTTGACTGGTCTTTCCAGACTTGACTTGAACATTTATTAGCAAGCAGACATTGATCTTAAGCATTCACTCAAGCTTTGAGTTCTCAAACCTTGTCCCTGCGCATAAGTAAGATCTTGTTCTCACATCATCATCTGGTGACAAGCCGTGGTGAGGAAGCAATGGCTCAGATCGCGCCACGTGTCGCTTGCTGGTTACTCCAAAAACTAATTATCTTCTAAAATCTGTAACGTTTGCATACGAGCTTCATTTTTGACGTTCTTTATATCCACGTGTAGGTATCAACGGTATCTACATCTTTTATTTAGGCTTTGTCGGCTAATTTTGACTTTATTTTTAAAAGTTATATTTTAACAAACTTAGACAGTTAAAATCCGTTAAAAATTCGTAACTTTTTCATCCAACATCTGTTTTCGACTGTCTTTATATCGTTGAGCTCCTATTAATGAGATATTCAATTCTAATTTAGGTTTTGTCGGTTAAAAATCTGTTAATCTAAAATTCGATTTCCAGGTTGTGCACTGCTATGTTAAATCTTAGAAAAATCATAACTTCCTCATACGAAGTCAGATTTGGACGTTCTTTTTATGTACATTTTCGGTTTAACATATACTACGACTTTCATTTAGATCCCAAAGGCTAAAGAGTAATTTATAAAAAAAATCACTTTTTACGTTACGCGGTGTCGTGTCGGTTTAGTCGTAAAACTTCGACGAGTCATAACTTCTTCGTTATAACTCGGATTTAAGTGTTCTTTATATGTATGAAATCCTTGTGACATATAATATATTTTGGTTAAGATTATTTATTCTGAATAATCTTCTATCAAAAAGTCATTTTTAATGTTTATTGTCTCTAAATTGACTAGCCCGAATCTGCGGGCGTTACAACATGAAAATAGGATATGTCTGGTTTCCTTCCCTTGAGTAGCTCATAGGAAATTTTCCCATGATGCTTAACAATAAGAGATCGGTTTTGGGTATAACATGTTGTATTGATAGCTTCAGCTCAAAATGAAAAAGGAAGACCAGCTTCAACGACCATAGTTCTTCCAGCTTCAATGAGAGTTCTGTTTCTTCTCTCTACAATACCATTTTGCAGGGGAGTTCTAATAACAAAGAATTTTTGAGAAATTCCTGAGATTGAGCAAAAGTCTTCCAGAGGGGAGTTCATGAATTCAGTTCCATGATCACGATGTAATTGCCTTACTTTATGATCATAGAGAACTTCCCACTTCTTAATGAGAACAATGATTTGATCAGCGGCATGACTCTTCTTTCTTAAAAAGACTACCCACTTAAACCTTGAAAATTCAGCCATAATGATGAGAGTATATTTCTTCCCAACTCTTGACTTAACTGGAAATGGTCCAAAAAGATCCATGTGAAGAAGATGAAGAGGTTTGACAATGGAAGAGAAGGACTTTGGTTTGAATGAAGATTTAGTTTTCTTTCCCGTTTCACACGCTGAGCACAACTTATCCTTGACAAACTGCATCTTAGGAATTCCTCTTACAAGCTGATCCCCTGAGATCTTTGATATGTTCTTGAAATTCAGATGTGATAGCCTCTTGTGCCACAACCAATTTAGATGAGACTGATCGTGAGAGAAAATGCAACGATGAAGAGATTTGTCAACAGAAAACATATCCAAAATATATGTCATTCTGTCGGTTTGTTGTCAGAATAGTGACATTCTTTTGATCAACAACCTTTCCTTCTCTTTGGTTGAAGAGGACTTCATAGCGAGCGTCACACGGTTGACCAATTGAGATGAGATTATGCTGAAGACCCTTCACATAAGAGACATTCTTGAAAACAACTGAATTGCACTTGATAGATCAATATCCCTTTATAGCTCCCTTATCATTATCTCTATATGTAACAGTAGGACCACCTTTCTTTATGAAATCTTCCAAAAGAGACTTGAATCCGATCATATGTCTTGAGCAGCCTCTATCTAAATACCAAATATGTTCTTTACCCTGAAACTAAAATATACAATAAGTCTTGAAACAAAATAAGCAAAAATACACATAATATACACTGACTCATTTTGTAACAACGTGAACTTTCAAACAAATTTTTCATTTTTAATTATCACAATCACATATCATATTCTCGAAAACCTCAAGTATCAATGTCAAACATATTTCAAAATAGTTTTTCACAAATCCAGGATCCACAATAAATATAATCTCCAGCTCAGGTGTGTGTACAATCAAGCCGGTGCCTTCCCGCGATTCTCTGAGGTACCTGAAACACATAACACATAACACGGTAAGCACAAAGCTTAGTGAGTTCCCCAAAATACCACGTACAAATAACTAGCCACTCGAGGCTACAGCTCTGTAAGACCCTCCGGTCAATGTGTCTCAGCGGGACCCTCTAGTCCCACGGCTCGTTGGACCCTTCAGTCCAGTCTGGTTGGGACCCTCCAGTCCCATGGCTCGTTGGACCCTCTGGTCCGGTCTGGTTGAGAACCCTCCGGTCTCATAGTATGTTGGACCCTCCGGTCCGGTCTATGTATCACATAATATAACATACAGCACATATATCACACAGAAAATGCATAAATCAAGCAAGCACATAAGACTCTCTAGTCACACATAGTTACCACTCTAGGTAAAGTATAGTGAGAAGACTCACCTCGAAGCGAGCAAGCTAATACACCTCGTACACGAATCACCGCTCTAGCCTCCGCCTAATACATGTGGTGATTATCTAACTCTTGGTAAGGGCAAAAGACCCTTCTACCCCTCCATGGTCTCCATTACTCATATTTAGTCAAAACTCCAACGTCAACAGAAGTCAAACTTGAGTCAACAGTCCATGTTGACTCAACTCGTCGAGTGCATCGGGGAGACTCGTCGACTCCCCTCGTTCTTTCAGAGACCTTATGAAAACCAACTCTACTCGTCGAGTAGACCCGTCAGCTCGTCGAGTTACAGCGTGCTCAGACTTATCGGGATAAACCCTAAGCGACTCGTCGAGTCGGTTCATGGACTCGGCGAGTTCATCCAGTCTATATTCCCATTCAGACATTTTAGGGCAGATCTATCACTCCAAACTCTAGATCTAGAATCCCTAGGTTCGAATGTCAAGTAAAGCTTCGATCTTTTCATTCATGCATGGCATATTTGCTCCAATATGCCATTACAAGCTCCAAAGAAGGTTGGATGCACATGAGCTTGCCTCTAGCTCAATAAAGCTTGGATCTTTGGGCTCTCAAGGCCTCCTATGGCCCAGATCTGAGGTCCCAACCTCAAACCATGCTCAAATAACTCAAGGACACAAGATGATTGGAAGGAAAACCCTAAAAGCTCCCAAAAATGGGATCTAACAAACACGGGGTCAAGATAAGAGCTTTATACCTCTGAATAGCAGCTAATGACAGAAGAATGCAAGATCCACAGCGTCCTCTTGTTTAGATCCACCAACTCTTCCAATCTTTCCTCCAAAAAGCTCAAGAATGCTCAAGATGGCCTGTCGCTCTCTATGCAACGAAAAGGGCAGGTTAGGGTTTCTATCTGGGGAAGGTAGCCACAAAGGAGGCTATAAGTGCCTTTAAATAGGTCTCAAACCCGAGGATCTAGGGTTTTCACTCCCAGCGCCTACTTGGCGAGTCTACTCTCGGACTCGTCGAGTAGATCATTAAACCCACGTGGCTACCCCGCTTCTACTCGGCGAATTATAGCACACCCTCGTCGAGTAGATCAATGAACCTCAAAAATAAATAACTAAAATAACATACCTAGCAATCCGGATGTTACAATTCTCCCCCAATAGAATCAGACTTCGCCCTCGAAGTCATGCTCCGCAAATACCTCTGGATGTTGCTCCCGCATCTCTGACTCTAGCTCCCAAGTCAAATCGGACCCTCTCCGATGCTGCCACTGGACCTGAACCAGGGGCACTTTCTTGTTCCTCAGAACCTTCACCTTTCGATCCAAGATCGCGGTCGGCCTCTCAATATAATTCAGGCTCGCATCTACCTGAATGTTTTCCAGTGGTACCACTGCCGTTTCGTCGGCTACACACTTCCTCAACTAGGACACGTGGAAGGTGTTATGGATCTGACTCAACTCCGCAGGTAGCTCCAAACGATACGCTACCCTACCCACTCTGGCGGTCACCCTAAAAGGACCGATGTATCAGGGCCCAAGCTTGCCCCGTTTGCTGAATCGAATCACCCCTTTCCAAGGGGATACCTTCAGAAGGACAAATTCTCCAACCTGAAACTCGAACTCGGATCGTCGCCTGTCTGCATAACTCTTTTGGCGACTCTGGACCGTCAGTAACCTCTGCCTGACCTGCTGAATCTGCTCGGTCGTCTTGAGCAGTATCTCAGTGCTACCCATCACTCGCTGTCCCACATCTCCCCAACAGATAGGAGTCTGCCACCTTCTCCCATAAAGGAGCTCGAATGGAGGCATACCAATGCTGGAATGGTGATTGTTGTTGTAAGAAAACTCAGCCAAGGGTAAGTAAGTGTCCCAACGTCCTCCAAAATCCATAACACATGCACGCAGCATGTCTTCCAGCGTCTGAATCATTCGCTCGCTCTGCCCGTCTGTCTGCGGATGGTACGCGGTACTGAAGTGTAACCGGGTACCCAACTCCTCATGAAACTTCTTCCAGAATTTGGAAGTAAAACTCACGTCTCGATCTGACACTATCGAGTTCGGCACTCCATGCCGAGCTACCACCTCCCTCACATAAATCTCGGCCAATCTCTCCGTAGAAGAGCTCTCACTAATAGCAAGGAAGTGAGCACTCTTCGTCAGTCGATCCAAAATCACCCAAATTGCGTCAACCCTACGTGCAGTTCTTGGTAACTTAGTGATAAAGTCCATCGAGATCTGCTCCCACTTCCACTGGGGAATCTCCAATGGCTACAATGTACCATGTGGTCATTGGTGCTCTGCCTTGACCTGGCTGCAGGTCAAGCATCTCTGAACTATCCAAGCAACATCCCTCTTCATACAGGGCCACCAATAGTCTCTCTTCAGGTCTAAATACATCTTAGTGGCCCCGGGATGGATTGAGAACCTCGATCTATGCGCCTCCTCCATCAGTACACGCCGAGCTCCGCCCGTATAGGGCACCGAAATCCGCCCTCAGAAAGTAATAAGTCCTTGGCTATCCGTCACAAACTCGGAAACCTGTCCAATCACCCGCTCCCTCTTGCGGTTCCCTGGTCTCACGGCCTCCGCTTGGGCCTCTCGGATGGTGTCTAAGACTGGAGTCATCACCGTCATCCTCATACACACATCTCGGATCGGAGCGCTCTCTGCTTTGCGGCTTAGGGCGTCGGCTACCATATTAGCCTTGCCCGGATGATACATGTGACAACCCGAAATTTCTATCTTGTACAAGCCATTCACTTCAATCAAAGTCAGACTTGTTTCTGCTAACTTTTATCACTGTTTAAAGTCTGTTTGAGCATTCGGAGCCTAGTACACCATAGGAATGAGTGAAAGGAAGTGCCAATTTAAGTTGTAACCTACCAAACAAGCCATAAACCCTCAAATGAGGAGTTTACGGCCAGAGACCATGAGTTTACGGCCATGGTGACCGTAAACTCCATGCTATATATATGGTCCTTAGTTATTTTCAATCACTTTTCACATTTCAAGCCTAGAATCGGATTTTCTCTCAAGTATCTTAAGAACACACTAGTGTTTTTGAACCTCAAACACCCTTTCAAGCTTCTATATCGTAAGTACTCTCTCTCCATAGCTTGTTATATGCAAGAAATACTTGAAGAACACTTAGAAAACATCCATTTGACATGAACAAAGGGAGCTTACGGCCAAGACCATCTCCCTTGGCCGTAAACCCAAAAAATGGTGCCATATTGACCCTAAACTCTTCTAGGAGCTTAACTTGTGAACTAGAATACTTCTTGGAAGACCATTAGACCTTGAAAACACCAAGAATTCATGAACAAAAGGCTGTTTACGGCCAAGGCAATCTCCTTTGGCCGTAAACCCTAATTAGTGGTGCAATGGTGCCACAACTCCTTCCTAAGCCTTGGAACTAAGTCTAGAACACCTCAAGGAAGAACATAGGACCTTAAAACACAAAAAGGGTACAATATACCATGATTTTACGGCCGTAAACTCATTGGGCCGTAAACTCATGGGGATTTGACCATTAGGCCGTAAACTCATATGTGAGGCCCTACATCCCTTAGATGCAACCCTTTGTACTTCTAGCACTTGAATCAAAGTGTTTTCCATGTCCTAGGGTGTCTTTACTTGCATAATTAGTTGTTTAAACACTAATTGTAAACATATATGTGTCATTATATGCTCAATAGGATCCGTGTGTGCTCAAGTCTTCACTTGACACTTAGCATCCTTTATCGATCTTACATTCGAGTTACTCACTACAGGTGAGTCCATACCCCCGTATTTTCATAGTTTTTACTGTTTTAAGGGGGCGGGGGGGGAATACAAGTCTAACACAAAGATATTGTGTTATAACAAATGATTTCAAATGGATTACAGTTATCAAAACAAATGGTTTCAAACATCTTATCAAATCAAGTGGTTCTAAGTGATTATTTCAAAAAGACATCAAGTTACTAAAACGGATTTCAAAATATGAAACTTATTTTAAATGTTTTATAAACTTATATGTTTCCCCAAAAATCATACTAGTATATATATTTATATAAATAAGATTTAAAAGATTTAGGACTGACAACCCACTTTGGTTCCTTTTCCTTGTTTGGATGTGGGATTACAAGTATCCGTTGTTTGTTCAAGTGTCATTTAAATTTTAGTTATATATATTTGTATATGTATACAAGTATAAAAGTTTATTCAATTAGATTCAATTACCCTTTGTAACATGTTGAGCAAAGGATCCCATTCATGAATACTCGTTATCAAACCAGAAAGTACATATAAATTATAATAGTTATAATTTATGATTCACTGAACATTAATTCACGATACAAGTATACTAGAGTACATGGTTTTACAAAAACAAAGGTTTAATTCAAAACTATTCAAGGGTATACATTCATTCAAATACATGTTAAGAGTATAATTCAAGAATATACTATCGATCATTTACTTCAGAATGATTGGGTTTTCATAACTGTTATACATGTAACGTTATATGCTTTTATGAGACAAGTAGTACAATTTGTTTAATTCATTTTAAACAATACAGTAAAGTCCTGATATTATAACCAGAGTCTCCAGCAGGGGATCGAAACAATGGGTGTATAGATCTATATTGGGATTGACAATCCCGCACTCGGACTGCTAGCTACAGTCAGGCATACACGCCTGTGAGTGACAATTGTTATCATCAACTTTCAGCGCATTCATAGCGTTGGGTCAGGCCATCTAGTTAGTATGGTTATAATAACTCATTAAAAGATATTAACAATACGTTAGTGTATAATTAACTAAACTTAAGTACATTTTCAAAGTACTGGTTTACAAGATACAGTTTACAAGATACAGTTTACCAGATACAGTTTACAAGATACAGTTTACAAGATACAGTTTACAATATACAGTTTACCATATACAGTTAACAAGATACAAGTTTACATAAAGATTACAAACACAGAACATTGGTTTACAAATAGAACAGTTTTATACAAATACAACTACTTTTCATATACAACAGAAAACATAGGATTTTCTAGAAAAAGTTTACATATTCAAGAAACAGAAAATATTCTTACAAAACATAAATACTTATGCACTCACTCAACTTTATGTTGACACTCTCTTTTCAAATTACTTGTATTCTCAGGGAACCCGTAGGCAAGTACACCCCGAGCTTTTGAGAAGATGGAGTTGTTTATGTTTTGTCTTCATATTTTGTACAACTTTTTAGTTGCAGTATACAATGTGAAACGCATGTAAATATTTATACTTTTTAATGCAATGGTTGTTTGTACTTTGATTACTATATTACATGTGTTGTGATAACACAAATGAAGTCCTCCACCCCCGGACGTTTCCGCCGTCTGGTTTGGGGGTGTGACAATACAGGATCTCGCAATCATAGTCTTTCACCACATCCAACCATCTCCTTTTTCTCATATTTAGGTTGGGTTGATCCATGAGATACTTCAGGCTCTTGTGGTCCGTGTATATGATACACCGAACCCTATACAAGTAGTGGCGCCAGATCTTGAGGGCGAACACCACCGCCCTCAGCTCTAGATCGTGGGTGGGATATCTCGTCTCATGAGGCTTTAACTGCCTCGATGCATATGCTATCACGTGTCCTCTCTTCATTAGCACCGCACCCATCCCGGATATAGATGCATCACAATAAACCACAAAGTCCTCCATTCCCTCGGGAAGGGCTAACACCGGGGCTTCGCACAACCTCTGGCGAAGAGTTTCAAATGAGGTCTACTGCTCGGGACCCCAAGCACAAGTAACGCCCTTCTGAGTCAACCTGGTGAGGGGGGCGACAATCTTAGAGAAATCTCTGATAAACCTCTGGTAGTAGCCGGCCAATCCCATTCGATTAACGAGGTGTCCTAGGAACTGGACCTCTCGTAACCAGAAATCACACTTGGAGAATTTGGCATATAGCCTCTCCGATCTCAAAACTCCCAAAACTTCTCTAAGGTGCTCCTCATGTTGTTCCCTGGACCTCGAGTACACAAGGATATCATCAATGAACACGATCACCGATCGATCCAACATGGGTTTGTACACCCAGTTCATGAGGTCCATGAATGTTGCCGGTGCGTTGGTGAGCCCGAATGGCATCACCACAAACTCGTAATGCCCATAACGAGTCCTAAAAGTTGTCTTCTGAATATCCTCCTCGCGTACTCTCATCTGGTGATACCCTGATCTCAAATCAATCTTGGAAAACCAAGATGCACCCTGCAACTGATCGAACAGATCGTCGATCCTCGGAAGTGGGTAACGGTTCTTGACCGTCAGCTTATTCAACTCCCGGTAATCAATGCACATCCGGTGTGAACCATCCTTTTTCCTGACAAAAAGGATCAGTGCTCCCCAAGGTGAGCTACTCGGTCGTATAAAACCCTTCCCCAACAGCTCCTGAAGCTGCGAGGGTAACTCCTGCATCTCGGGCGGTGCAAGGTGGTAAGGTGCCTTGGCAATAGGCGCCGCTCCCGGAACCAAATCAATCCGGAACTCCACCTGCCTCTCGGTAGGCACCCCCGGTAACTCCTCGGGAAAAACATCCGGAAATTCACTCACTATCGGGAACTCAGTAATAGAACTTGGTCTCTCAGCAGTAACCCGCGTATCCATCACATACGCCAGAAAACCTATGCATTCCTGCTGTAAACTCTGTCTCGCTCGAGCAGCAGAGCAGAAAGCTGATCCAGATTGGGTACCCTCGCCATATACTGTAATCACTCCCTCACTAGGGTCTCGTATGGTCACCAACTGACGTTCGCAGTCGATTACCGCTCCGTACCGACTCAACCAGTCCATGCCCACAATGACACAGACACCCATCGCGATCGACACCAGATCTATCGGAAACTCAACACCAAAAATCTCAAGTACACATCCCCAGATCATATCAGTGGCAAACACCGCACGCTCATCGGCTATAGAAACTCTCAGAGGTTGACTCAACGACTCACGTCTGATACTGATGTGGTGACTAAACGCTAATGACACGAACGATCGACTCACACCCGAGTCAAATAACACTAAGGCAGGTACAAAACTCACAAGAAAAGTACCTACTCATATCACAATATAAGCACAAATAACTTAGAATAGAATAACCAAAGATTGCATACCAGCCAAGACATCGGGTGCTGCGTGGACCTCCTCTGCTGTCAACTGAAAGGCTCTCCCGCGAGCCTTTGGTGCCTCGGCCTTCGCTGGCCGACTCTATGTAGCTCGAATAGCAGTAGGTGCAGCTCCCTGCGCTGATCACTGAAGCAACTGTGGGCATTTGGCCTTCCGATGGCCATTCTGGTTGCAGTGAAAGCAAACTGCAAACCTCTTGGGGCATTCCCTCGCAATATGCCCCTCCCTGCCACACTTGTAGCACACCCCCGCTCTGCACACCCCATCATGACTCTTGCCGCACTTCCCACAAGTGCGGCCCTTCTGGCCCCCAGATCTCGAATCAGCGGGATTTGTCCGCTTGGCTTCTGGCTGAGACTGTGTCGGCCGCCGATCTCTCCCTTGAGACTCCGCCTCCTCCCTTGCCTGAGTCTCTAGTTCAATCTCCCTCTTCCGGGCATTTGCCTGGAGCTCGGAAAATGTCCGTGAAGTCGAGTTCGCCACGAACTCACGAATGTCCCTCCTCAGTATGCTCAAATATCGGCTCATGCGTGCCTGCTCAGTAGACACGTTCTCAGGGCAGAACAATGCCCTCTCATGGAACATCCTCGTGATCACCGTCACAGACTATGTCCTCTGCTTGAGGGATAAAAACTCCTGGGCTAACCGTTCCCTCTCCACCGGGGGAACATACTCATATCGAAACATCGTAGTAAACCTCTCCCATGTCACTGTAGTGTCCTCTGCAGGAGTGTAACTGGCTGTCACAAACTTCCATCAGTCCTTCGCCCCCAAGCGAAGCTGGTTCAGCATGAATCGTACCCTCAAATATTTCGGACATGAATAAGTGTAGAAACACCCCTCGATATCATAAATCCATCTCATCGCGACAATAGGATCTTGAGTCCCATCAAACTCTGGTGGCTTCGTGTGGCTGAACTCCCGGTACAGCAACGAGTCACCCCCTATGGCCTGGCAGCAGCGACAGTTGTGGTGGCTGCAACAGCAGCAGCCTCAGTGACAGCAGTGTATCGCCCGAGTATACTCACACTCGATCACTCCACCTTACTTGTTCCTTGGCATCCCAAGGATTCTTACTTGGACTGCTCACCGACCCGGTGCTTCCAGTAGTACGGACCCAATACTACCTTCCACACCGCATCTGTAATCACCCCAAGTCCTCCTCCTAGGATTCCAAATCGCAAGTACTCTATATCTCACCGAACACCGCCTACTCTTATAAGCTCATTCCTGCTACCTACTCGTTCTCAAAGCAAATCACATGTACCAGTAACTTCTAGGCTAAGGTATCACAAATCAGGCCACTCTAGTCCTAAAATATGAAATACCTAGCCTACCCTCTAGCATGCATAATATATCTCATAAATATCTCATAGAACAGAAAGTAAGGGTATTTTGGGAAATCATCGTTCGGGCTCTGGCTAATTGTACACACCGCTCTTTTTCGTTTTTCTCTTAGAACTCTTGCTCGTTTTTAGAAAAAATCGTTTCCTTTGAAATTTTTTCTCAAATCCTTAGTTTGAGTCCAGACATACCCGAAGGTGCATCCGAATCCCTCAAACCAAGGCTCTGATACCAACTTGTAACAACATGAACTTTCAAACCAAATTTTTCATTTTTAATTATCACAATCACATATCATATTCTCGAAAACCTCAAGTATCAATGTCAAACATATTTCAAAATAGTTTTTCACAAATCCAGGATCCACAATAAATATAATCTCCAGCTCAGGTGTATGTGTGTGTGTGTGTACAATCAAGTCGGTGCCTTCCCGCGATCCTCTGAGGTACCTTAAACACATAACACATAACACGGTAAGCACGAAGCTTAGTGAGTTCCCCAAAATACCACACACAAATAACTAGCCACTCGAGGCTATAGCTCTGTAAGACCCTCCGGTCAACGTGTCTCAGCGGGACCCTCCAGTCCCACGGCTCGTTGGACCCTTCGGTCCGGTCTGGTTAGGACCCTCCAGTCCCATGGCTCGTTGGACCCTCTGGTCCGGTCTGGTTGAGAACCCTCCGGTCTCATAGTACGTTGGACCCTCCGGTCCGGTCTATGTATCACATAATATAACATACAACATATATATCACACAGAAAATACATAACTCAAGCAAGCACATAAGACTCTCTGGTTACACATAGTTACCACTCTAGGTAAAGTATAGTGAGAAGACTCACCTCGAAGTGAGCAAGCTAATACACCTCGTACACGAATCACCGATCTAGCCTCCGCCTAATACATGTGGTGAATATCTCTAATTAGAACATTATTCTAATAATTTCATACTAACCCCTCTCTAACTCTTGGTAAGGGCAAAAGACCCTTCTACTCCTCAATGGTCTCCATTACTCATATTTGGTCAAAACTCCAACGTCAACAGAAGTCAAACTTGAGTGCATCGGGGATACTCGTCGAGTCCCCTCGTTCCCTCAGAGACCTTATGAAAACCAACTCTACTCGTCGAGTAGACCCGTCAGCTCGTCGAGTTACAGCGTGCTCAGACTTATCAGGATAAACCCTAAGCGACTCGTCGAGTCAGTTCATGGACTCGGCGAGTTCATCCAGTCTATATTCCCATTCACACATTTTAGGGCAGATCTATCACTCCAAACTCTAGATCTAGACTCCCTAGGTTCAAATGTCACGTAAAGCTTCGATCTTTACGTTCATGCATGGCATATTTGCTCCAATATGCCATTACAAGCTCCAAAGAAGGTTGGATGCACATGAGCTTGCCTCTAGCTCAATAAAGCTTCGATCTTTGGGCTCTCAAGGCCTCCTATGGTCCAGATATGAGGTCCTAACCTTAAACCATGCTCAAATAACTCAAGGACACAAGATGATTGGAAGGAAAACCCTAAAAGCTCCCAAAAACGGGATCTAACAAACAAGGGGTCAATATGAGAGCTTTATACCTCTGAATAGTAGCTAATGACAGAAGAATGCAAGATCCACAGCCTCCTCTTGATTAGATCCACCAACTCTTCTAATCTTTTCTCCAAAAAGCTCAAGAATGCTCAAGATGGCCTCTCTCTCTCTCTCTCTCTCTCTATATATATATATATATATATATATATATATATATATATATATATATATATATATATATGCAACGGAAAGGGCAGGTTAGGGTTTCTCTCTGGGGAAGGTGGCCACAAAGGAGGCTATAAGTGCCTTTAAATAGGTCTCAAACCTAGGGATCTAGGGTTTTCACTCCCAGCACCTACTCAGCGAGTCTACTCTCGGACTCGTCGAGTAGATCATTAAACCCACGTGGCCACCCCGCTTCTACTCGGCAAGTTATAGCACCAACTCTTCGAGTAGATCAATGAACCTCAAAAATAAATAACTAAAATAACATACCTAGGAATCCCGATGTTACACATTTTGCAATGAGTCACTTCAAGAAAAAATATTATAACAATCATCAGGAAGACAGTTCAACGAGTTTCCCTTTTTGATCCACTTATCATTACGAGTCATGATGTTGTCGGCACGAACGGAGTTCTTTTCAAAAGTGCACTCGCTGACTTTGTGAGAGGCGTCACCACATCGATAACAAACTTTGATTCAATGATTCTTTCCTTTAACAATAGATTTTGATTTCTTTTCAACTTTTGAACCCAAGGAACTTTGACAATTTGAATTAAGAGGTCTTGTTTTAGTTCTAGAACAAGGAATATCATCGATGGTATGCTCATTTGATACCATGTCATGAGTCTCATGAATCGTTAAGTCATCAGAAGTAGAGGACTTTGATTGAACTTCAGGTTTAGAATTGCTAACGGAGCACTGAGGAAAAATGTTAAGAATTTCATTTACTAAATGAACTTTACCATTGCATATAGGAAATTTTAGAAAAATCTTAGTGGAGAGAAGAACATACTCACGATGAGGAGGTTGATGAAAAAACACTTGTGCCCTGCGTTTACTCAAACATGGAAGGCTCTTTTTTTCTTTTCTACTCATCGAAGCCCCTTCTCGTCCCTCTCCAATCCTCAAAAATCCATCTTCCTCTCGCACGCTTCTCTCTCGCTCTCTACCTTCTCCATCTACAGCCGGAGAATAGCCAGTGCTCCTCCTCATCACCACCTCCGACCGTCGTCACCCTCCCCATTGTCATCTCCGGTCAATGTTACTGCAATTATGTGTTTCGTTTTTCATTTTTTGCTGATTTTAGTGTTTGCGGATTTGGCTGATACATTCAACACAATGACTTGTGATTTTGCTACCATTTTTGTTGATTTTATTCATTTTATTGTTGTTTTTGTTGATTCCTGAGTTTGAGTTTGTGTTCTGGTTTGCTTATAATATGTTTATGCATTGCTAAAAATTGTTCTGGTTTGCTGAAAATGTGTTTATTTGTTGATTTATGTGCTGAATTTTATTGAATTTATAGTAGACATGACACAAAAGAAGCCTTGGATTAGTTGATTCAATTGTTTTATAAACAAAACCATTGAATTCAACAAAAAATAACATAAAATGGTAATTTTTTTTCATTCAGTAATTCAGAGGTCCCAACCAAACAGTATCTAAAAATTCAAACTCTCATAGAAATTCAGACATCTTAAAAATCTAAATCTTAAAATTTCAGATCCTATTAAATAGCACCTCATATTGTTTGTTCATCCCTTAATTTATAGTCTTAATCTGAACTAGAAAAGTGTCCCCCGCGTTGCGGGGGTCAAAGTTATACAAAAATAGAGGTTTTGTCAGGCTGTATGAGGTGACCTCGTCACGTGTCATGAAGTACAATGTCATTTGCTGCATCTGCTGTGACTATGATTGACGTTACGTTTAAGAAGAACATCGTGGTTCTGTAGGATAGTCGGCTATTGCATTAGCTTGCTTACGGAACTTTTCGGTTCTTTCTTAGAGCTCCACATTCGTCCTCCATAATCTTTAAACAAAAAATCAAAATTCAAAACACTTATTAACAAAAGAAGAAACCAAAATAAATGATTCTCAAATTGCACAATGGCAACGTACTTACATCTTTCTACCATTATAGGCAACATACTTTATCTTTTAGCCAAAACCAACTTCCATTTTTCTAGCATTATAGGAAAGTGAACATACTTTTTTTTGTAACCATAATAGCAACCAACTTTAATCTTTATATCATCACAGACAAGTATGGTTTTGTTTCGTAGGCGGAATAGCAATGAAGTAGCATTTTTCTACCATTCATACAAAGTCATGGTAAACAGATATTATAAGAAAAATATAAGGGATGGGTACCTCCTTAAACAGTGTTTCCATTAATTTCAGATGTTAATTTTGGTGCAGGGGCAACAATAGTGGCGACACTGATACTTGTCCTGGAGGCACACAAAATCACATGGCTTACCAATTAAAAGAAAAAAAGAAAATGCAAGCAAGAACATAGTTTTTTAGTATAATAAAAAAGACTTCCCGTTATCTGCTGCAGTTTTTTCACCAAGTAAAGCATATACCTTTGAATCTATAAGGCTCTGGTGAAAAAAACATGAAGGATAATAATAAATTTATAATAAAAAGATGGATAAAATAAGAAAAGTGAGTTATTTTAACTTATTTATTTTTCAAATGAATCAAAGCCCGCTAAGCAGAAAATGAAATTTCAAAACCCATTTAAAATCTGGAGAATAAGTGAAAGATTAATACCTTCAGCCTCTTAATTGCACCTTGCATCTGAACCCACGAATCCCTACAAAAAAAATGTAGTTAGTAATGCATTCTAACAAACAATGTTTAGCTATTGTTATAATAAACCAAGCTTGTACAATATTCTAAGGATATTGGGGGAAAAGCAAATTTGTTTGTTTAGGACAAAACCTTTTCCAATTTCATTCTTATTGAAGTTTGTTTGTAGTCCCAGAGATTTCTCCTTCCGCTTTTCTGTTATAAAGAAACACATATAAGTTAGAAAAACTTGAAATATCTATCTTTATTGACTGTTTTAGGCTTTTAGCTACTAAACTATTGGTTTTTTTTATTTAATTACCAAACTATAATTAAAGGAGTATAAAAAAAACCGGTGGCAACATTATTCATTCTAACAATAACATAAAGCAAAAGCAATCAATTAACCCAACAATCATAGTGAAAATCATCCGAGTACACCTTTGAAAGTGGAGGAAAATGGAATGGAAAAGAGTAGAAGAAGATGAGGCACATGAGTCCTTCGATCCGAAAGCTCAGTAGTGAAGGAGGAAGACATTTCTTCATTCGTTTACCAGCTTTCTTAATATCTTTACCATTCTTATTTAATAAATGTCTTCCCAGCAAGGGCCTCCCTTCCGTCCATGGTTTCGATTAGCCACCATGATCCGCCTACCACCTCCCCTGTGACCTGCCACCTACACCTGCCTTCATTCGACCTGCCTTTGATATCATAATGCATCGCATTTATACACTTTCATCTACAATCCTTACATACGGTTATAAACTATCTTACAGATAATTGCAATGTATACATGTATACAATTAACAGGTATGTATCTATGTATGTGTATCAAATTATATATCAATTGACAAAATAACAAAAAGAGAGAAAATACCAACCAGATGCCAATGGCAGCATTATCAGGAAACTTCTTAAGCTTCAAACAGTATTCTTCATTAGTGGTCATACTTATAGCAAAATCTCTTAGATGGCAATCAATGGTTGTTTCAAAGGCATTGTATGATTGAGATCAACCTATTTGAGAGTCAGCGTTATAGGACACACAGAGAATTCAACACATCGAGCCGCTTTTGCTAACATAAACTGCTCATTTTTTGTCAATGGCCTATCAATCACTTTCACAATATTCACATCCTAAAACAAATACAATGTCAGTATGCTTTACCCTAAAAGTATATTTTGAAATATATTTCATGTATACCTTCTTTGGATGTTGAATAGAAGGCGTCACACTTGCCACGTCACCAACCTCAAGTATGTTATTAACATTCCCCCTATCATCACTTTCTGTAGGTGAAGTTGGTGACTGCCTCCAATCTCCATTCACTATAAACTTATAATAATAATACCTGAAACATTTGTCATCGAAGTAATTACTCACATCACATAGTTTGACCAAAATAGTCAACTTAAATTTAAAGTAGAATGATAAAACTTACTTCCGTTGTGCAAGTCGAACTTCAGCTTCATATCGTGGCCCACCTTTATGAATTGCTTTAACTGGTTCTTTCCAATTCCTGGTGAAATCTCCAATTAATTCCACATTCTCTCCCTCATGTGCATTCCACACAAATGTGACAGCATGGGTAGCGGGCCCCTCATGTTTCGAATTTTCCACCATAGCTATCAAATCCCATGTTGGCCATGCAATTGCTGCTCTATGAGGACGACATGTGTGTAATCCAGATACATAATTGTAAGCTGCATGAAGTGAAGTATCAGTCATCCAATGAACATATGCAATCACACAACAAAAATGTCGTTATACTCTTTATTGTTCCAATTTTTTTTCAATTAATATGAGAAAATAAAGGAGAAATTGTAGCTTTACAATACTTATTATTTAAAAATGGTCGTTATGATGAAAGTCTAAAGATTCAAAATATTACTAATTTCAAAAGGTGAAGTTTTTTTAACATGTAGAAATTCATTATGTCTTTCCATATCCTCATCAACCTATAATCAGTAAATATAATCCATATGTATACCCTTAAAATACCTCTTTCAACTTTGTTCCAAGCCGCAACAGTTTCTCCTTCATCCCACACTCATCTTCTTTATTCCATTTGACTGCACAGGTAAACATGAGATCCCATACCTGACATCCGATCAACATAACAGTTTCTGATTTTCAAGCGGTTTGACATTAATAGAGTTAAACATATCAGAAAAAATTAGCAAGTTTTTTAATGTAAATAAAAAAACTTTAAGAATGAAGGCGTTTAATGACATAAAACTCGCGATTTGTGGGTTATTGATCAGTGTAATGCATCTTAAAAATGATTATTAGGAACTGAATGAGATAATTAACTGATTAAAGAAACAAACAGGAAGTTAATTCAATATTTATTTCCATAATTTTTTTTTCAAATCAGAATTATATAAGAATTTATTGACAAACCTCAAAATCAACAGATTAAAGCAACGAATACCAACTTGTTGAACCATTCCCTCTCAGTTGTACATTCCAATCCTGGTCGGATTATAACCTGATGAAAACATAAAGAAGTAGCAAAAAAATCGAAAATACACAAAGAGACAATACGTCAAACACCTTACGTGCAAGAAACCAAACAAATTGGAGAAAAACTGTGAAATTACCTTGGGAAAAAATCCGGTTCTGAGACAACTTGTCGTGGTTGTGTCGAACATATTCCTTGCACAAAAAGTGAGAAGAAAACATAAAAAAAGTAAAAACTTTACCATAATTCGTATGTAAATACTGCAAGAAAGCTGCATCATAAAAGAGTTGCAGGTTTCTGATTTGTAGTTGTTGACGCAACCTATTTTTTCCCTACAGATTGAAGACCGGAGACAACATCTCTTCAGTTGGATGTAGAACCCCGTTGACATACCGTTCAACCACTGTCGAAGCAAACCCACCGAACACCCCCTTCTTCTTCACTGCTGCTGCTCACGACACCTAACTGGAGACCAATGGCAGACCCCCTCCACCGGCGCCCGCCGTTGCTACGGTGCCTCTTCGTTTACCCCAACACGACAGCCAATCATCCCTCTTACTACCGACCGGTTACAAATCGAAGCCACCCTTTACCAAATACTTCTTCTATTTCGTTCGGGTGTCGGAGGTTTGTGCTGAGGAAGATAAACTGAGCGGAAGGATCGGGAACAAAAAGGCGTGCTGAGGAAGATAAAGTGAGCGGAAGGATCGGGAACAAAAAGGCATAACCCTATGGTACCGGAGCAGCCCCTTTCTTCCATCACAGTTGAGGCGGAGGGAGGGCGGTGGTGTTTTTCTGGAAGAAGCAAACGCGAAACAGTAACAATGGAGAACCGAGGGAGACGATGAAGAAAGAGGAGTGAACGATTTGGAGCGGAGATAAGGATCGGGAAGGTTACCTGAGAGGCGGTGGGTTTGAGCAGAGATAAGGAAGACTATGGAAGGATCGGGAAGATTAGCCGAGAGGCGGTAGGTTAGAAAATGGCATAAACTGCCCATCATAAATGAAAGACGAAATATGTAAATGAAAGGACCAAAACTGACAAAAAGTATCTCAGGTTTACTGTTCATTTCCTCCACAATAATAATAAATGCAATTACAGAATCAGGCCATCCGAAAAAATAAATAAATAAAATAAAAAATAAAAGTTAAGACAGCCCTAGCCCTATTAGTTTCCTTCCAATCCAGACCAATGAAAAGCCCAATGGAATTTTACAAATAAAGGTGATGGATTATTTTTTTCAATTTAACTGGTATTTAAATTCTAAACCCCTATGATTACCTACCTACCCAAAAGAATTATGAAGAAATTTTCAAATCACACCCACTATTATGTCTTGTTCTTTCCTTTAACACTTTGATTGGGACCTAACACATTAATGACGAATGTAACCATATACCAACCTTATAAAATCAAAATCAGTCCAACATCACCACAATGCTAAAATTCAACCTCTTTTATGTCCATGTCAACCTTATAATCAATCCATCATGTCTCTTTCTGTTTATTACGATATTATTAAGGCTGCATCCTAACTCCATCAAACACCAAACCAAAAGGTATACACATTACAAGTAATAAAACAAAAAACAACAATACCAAAAAAAAAAAAAAAAAGTTTCACCATTTCTATCCACACTTTCCACAACACTCTCCTAAAACTGTCAAATATTCACAAGCCTTCTCCTGCCTGCTCTACTTCACATCAACACATTAAACCCTCCTGTAACATAATTTCAAAAAAACTTATAAATTTTCAAATTCCTTTTATTGATTAAAAAAAGAAAGATTTAGATTTAGTATTTTAGTAATTACCGATTAAAATGATTTCAAGATTTAGCTCTGAAGTGGGGACCCGGGTTCGGATCCATATACAGAAGAAAACGATATTGTATCTTCTTTAGGAATGGCAACAAAGTTAAGTGGTGTAGTTGTTAGCCTTCTCATTTCTTTTGAATACCCGTTTTGGCGACTGGAATAAGACCTCGGAGTCATGGGTTCCATTGTTGGACTTCCCACGGAGCTTCTTCTTGGAGTTGGAGTCATTGATCCGTTTCCATTCCGGTATCCGTTTCCGGACATGCGAAAACTACTTGCTCTTCTTGGACTAGGTTTCGACCCGTATATGGATTCTCTTTCCGTTAGTAGCAAGTCTTGGAGGCGCTTTTGGTCCTGTAAACAAGTGAATGGACGTTAATAGTTAATACCCCGAATGGAATGAGTCATTCCATTCTGTTGTTGCAAAGGAATGGAATGAGTGATTATAGGAAGAAGGAATGGAATCACGAAAGTATTGAATGAACAAATTACCCTTGATCGCTTCTTTTCCTCTTCTTTTTGTAGTCTTGATAGTTTATATTCCTCCAAGATTGTCACCAAACGCGCCTACGCAAAACGTTTCATAACAGAAGGTAATAAAATAATAAATTAATAATGCAAAGCAACAAGATTTTTTTTTTCTTAAACACTTTACAAAATAACTCACCCCATCATAAAGAAACAACTTCTTTTTCTCATCTTCCCATGTAACCGTTTTGCATATTAGATTATCAACCATGGCTGCAATTAGTAATTTGTTAATCCAAAGATTGCATGACAAAAAAGTAACTTTTTGTCCTATATCCAAAAATGTGGGACATGGAATATTTGTGCAAAAAGACTAAAATACCCTTTTTGTACCTGGAATCTTGTTAACAGTAATTCGAGCCCTTTCTGCACGTTTTAAACTTAGATGAACTCCTCTTCCTGCACTATACCGATTTTGATCCTAAAAAACAACAAAAAAACATAACAAAAGTCAAAATCTAAAAGGGTTTTGTTTTAATCAATCTAAAAAGTATAAAAATTCGTATCTAGTTGCTTTTTTCTCGAATTTTCATAATTAAAACAATGATGATAACACTAGAAAAAGGAAAAGAAGATTACTAGATTATAATCTTCAAGCCAATTTTCCTCTTCACAAGCAGAAAGCCACCTTTCTATTCTATCCATGATTTCCTTTCGACTCAAAGCTTCAGCCTTTACTTTACCAATTTGTGCTTCAATGTTTGCCAAAAGTTCACTGGGGTCCACCAAACCTTTTAAAAAATAACAAATTATTCAAAACCCAAAATGGCAAAAAGGAAAAAACTAATTACAATTTTGAACTAAATTATATATCACTTACCAGAATCAATCATTGCATTAGATTTATCAATAGCTGTACTTGGATCAGGTTCGATATGAGTCTTGAAACATATATCTTCTAATTCAGATCTTCTTTTCATGACCAATTCTTTCATTCGACTTGCTTTCAGTTTACTTAACCTCTCAACTTCTTGTGAAGCCTGTGAAGAAGAGTATTGTTATTTAATAGCAAAAAGAAAGAAAAAAGTCGGGTAAAAAAGGGTTTAAATGAAGAACCTGTTGAATAACATCCAATGAAAGAGCATTTGGTTCGATGATTTCTGCTTCTGGTAATCTAATCACCGATGTAATTCTCAAAAAGTAACTTTTTTCTTCCCTCGTTGAATCCATTATATGCCATAGTTCGAATAACAATCCAGCGATATCTTTAAGCTGTATTGCATTAAAAAGGAAACGATCTTTAATGACTACAGAGAGAAAAAGATTGTACGCTTTTGGAGATTATGTTTATTATACCTTCTGAAATCGGACTTTTTTCTCTGTTTTCAATTTAAGAATCGCGTTTTCAAGACCTTCTAATGTGGTATCGCTTATGTTTGTTGCTTGTTCTGGACTTGTTCCATGTAAGCTTGGATGAACATCGCTAATGGTTTTCCCGAAATCCAATCCAAGAACACGACACGTGGAATGGACTTCGTTTACATGGGCCAAAACTTTATGGAGTCGTTCTGACTGCAATTGAATTTGATTTTGATGAATATATGATTGTAATTTGTATCTTTTAATAAATTTGTTTTTGATAAATTGTTGTACCTTTTCCTTTTGTAGAGTACGAAGATGAGATTGGTATTCACCAAATTTTCTAAGAGATAAGTCTTGTTCTTCGAGAGTTAGTGAGTTAATTGCGTCTGTAAATTGTGTATATCCCGAAATTTCACTGTTGATTTTTTCAATTTGACCTTTTATTTCTGCAAATTGTTTGATTCTTTCTTCTTTTTTGAGTTTTAAATCCTCTACCAATGGTGTCACCATTGCAAGTTGAGCTTTCAATGATGATGATTTGTTTTCCATGTTTAGCTGTTTAATTCAAGAAAAGAAAACACATTAAGCAGAGTTATAAATTTTTAAAAAACAATTTTTGACTCATAATAGTCAAACTATGGGACAAAAAGAGTACAATGAATTTGCATACGATAAAGATTCTTCAAACAAAGGCATAAGATGTTAAAAGAAAGTAGACAAATCCCATAGACATGTTAAATTATGGTTAATGACTAATTTTGGCAATAAAAAAGTCACTAACTTTTTCCAAATTTTGCAACGAATTGGATTTCTAATCAATATATGAAACATGTTTCAATTTTGTTACCCAATATTTACCAATAAGAGAGCAACTTTATTGCATAAAGTGGTAAAAGATTGTCGACAAACATGTAGTAATATTGTTGCATAAATAAGTCACTACCCCTTTATAAATTATTGAAGCAAAAAGCTACTTTCTCACTTCCAAAAAGATATACAACTTGAATGAATTACTTATGTAACCATTGTTCTTAAAAAGATCCCATAAAATCTATTGATCATGTTTCTTGCAATAAAGTAAATAAGCTTACACGTTTGATGTTTCTCTAAAAGTTACATATCATGAATCATCAAAGATTTGAACCCTAAAGTTTCAATCGATTTGATTTTTATAGTCAAATTATGTTTCATTTTTAGAAAGAGAGAGAATAATAAAAGTTAAAAAGGAGTAGTTGGTTGAAAGACTATTTGAAAGACTATTTAAAAGGGTAACCACAATAATGATTAAAGATTAGGTAAAAGCAATAATAAAGTTGACAATGATGGGTTATTGAATTAAGACCATTTGTTTACCGGAAAATAAGTGTTGAGGTCACCCAGGGCGGCGATTAGGGTGGCGAGTTCCGCTTCTTTGGCTGCCACCGACTGATGAAGGCGGGCTTTTGCATTTGCAGCTTCATCGACTTTTCTTTTATAAACTTCTAAACATTCTCTTTCCAATTCCATTAACATTCTGTCTTTTTCGGTTTCATTCTCGCCTATGTCCATCCATATTTGCTGTAAACATGATACAATTTAATGAAATTAAACAACTTTTTTTTCATAAATATACCGAAGATGTAAAATCCCCAAAAAGCCCATTACGATATAGTAAATTGTATGAAATTATATGTAATTCTATGTCGCTATCTTGAAAGTTTTTAGGGGAAAGGGGAAAGAAGAAATTATGGGGTTTATAGCAATTGAATTCTTGATTCTAATTGCATAAGAAGAGTAGGAAAACATGTGAAAAGAATGGACAACAGAATAATACATATAAATTCAAGATGAAAAGGTTAAAATAACAATTTTGTGACTTTAATTTCAAAAGCCAAGACTAGTTGCCTTAATTTTAGGGAACCGAAAATACGCCTAAAAATTTCATGAATAACATTCCAAATTTCCAATAGTTTTCATAGAACCGACAATCAAATTACTAGTGTTTCATTGAATTTGTGAAAAATAAAGAATACCCATTACAGGATTTCTACTTTTAGACATGAAAACATCATCGATTTTGGAAATTTAGAAGTCATTATCGAGTATTCAAACAAAAGAACAAAATTCGCAACTAATTTCTTTGTTTCAAATTGAGAAATTAATGGGGTTTAAAATCAAAGTTTGAATGATTAATCGAAAGATATATTACCTGAAGTTCCCGAAGTAAAGTATTGCAAGTAGTGGCTGTACGAACACTAGAAGGACTCACTGCCAACATTTTGCTTTAATCCCCTTTTTACCCTCAAAAGAAGAACCAGAAACAGAAGAAGAAAACACCTTTCGAAGTTCGAACACAGAAGAAAAAGAAAGAACGAGAAGAAGATGAGTTCTTTTAGTGTTTATCAAGTCAGAAAAAGAGAACCCATTACGAATATCATAAAGAAATTTTGTGGGTCTCTTTCCATTTTTCTTGTTTGTTTCTCTACACCAACAAACAAACCAGAAAAAAAAACCCTTTTAAAATTCAACTTCAAATTCACCAACAACAACTACAACAACAACAAGATCTGAAGCTTCCTGCAACAAACCCCACTATCTTCCTTCTCGTTTCTTGCTTTTGCTTCAAATCTTGAATTTGTAAATGGAAAACCCAAGAAAATCCCAAAATGGATCTGTTTATAAACCTACTATAAAAACCGAGTAGGATAAGAGGAAAAGAATTAGGTACTGTTGAAGAGGACAAACAAACAAAATGGACCACCAACAGCAAACCCTTTTTGCAAGAATATGGATTAAGCTACAATGCGCACTAGACGGATCTGCGCACGTTAATACAAGATTTCTTTACTAAATCCTCTCGCCATTAAAGATGGGTACTTTAATAAGAACAAGGAAAGGATATCACTCATCACTCGAGTCTCAAATCACCATAAATTTACATTATTCGTTTCCATTTTTCACTTTTTGTCCTCGCATCGAATATTTTATTTAACAATTTATATATAAAACAACAAAAGCATTAAAAAAATGGAAATCGAGTAAGCAAAGAAATCAGGGTTTTGGGGTTGTCTTGGGTTTTGTAACAGTCGCAAAAGTGGCGCGTGGATGACACGATTTAGATGAAAGTGGGAAGTGGGTGTCACCGGGTATGGTGGTGAGTCCGAGTTGTAGGGTCTATGGGGACGAAGAGCCAGCAATGGAGTAGCTGTTTAACACAGAGTTTTTCTTATTGTATTATTAAATATTTAAGATTTAAGAAATTCTATCTTTTTTGGGTTGTTAAATGTTTACATCAAACTTTTAGCGGCTAAAAAGACATTCATTTTTATCGTTTAGTCTAACCTTAATTAATTTTGAAGTATTTTTATTGGTTGGAATTGCATTGTTTTCCGAAAAAACTGATTACAAGTAGTTTATTATAGGTTGACCTTTTATAAAAATGATGAGAGGGTGTCTAAGAGGTGTCTTATTAGCAACAAGTTTTATTTTCAGGAGAGATATCTTTTTAGTGAGATGTGCCTTGTGAGATTATTAGAAAGATGACACTATCATAAACATACATAAATGCGTATATAATTTAAATTTTGTTATGATTACAATTTGTAAAATGGAGATATTGAAATTTGTATTATTATAAACAATACTTTTGGATTCTTTTCTAATTATGATAACTATCTTGTATAAATGTTATTACTACTACAAAAGTAGAAAAGTTTTACTTTGTATTATTATACACAAGACTTTTGGATTCTTTTTTGATGATGATAACTATGAATAAATGTTATTGCTACTACAAAAGTAGAAAAGATAATTGTCTTATTATAAATTTCAAACAATTAACAAGGATAAAATCATTATGGTTGTAATAGAATAGAGAACTTATTTGTTTTTTGTTCACAAAAATCATTGATAAGAATATATAATTGACATTCACAATCATTATTTCAATGATAGATAGAATATATAGACCTTATAATTATTTTATATAATATCTAATAATTTTATATAGTATAAATTACAATTTTGATCCTGTATTCGATTAGATCTAATTCAAGTCTTGGAATGGTTTCAAAATTTAGTATGCTGGATTATTTCTCTAACACGTTAGAAGATCAATGTTAAGTAATTAATAAAATAACCATTTTAACATTATTTTAACTTAATCATATTTTATCCTTTTGTGTTTTTCATTTTTTGTATTTTTATTATTTGTCTCACCACCAGCTACTCTAAAGATATTTGAAGTCGGCAAGAGGAAATATGCTGTAACGTCCGTGTTTTCAGGCTACGCATTAATGATGATGTAATAGTCTAGTCCAACTTTTGTAATTTGTTTTGAAATAATAAGATGTATTATTTGAGTATTATGTGTTTATTGCTTAATTATTATGATTTAATAAATTAATGATAAAAATAAGCATCGAAAATAAATATTAGATGAACCCGATATCTATGAAGAAAGTTGTAGTGGTTGAAACAAGGATTCCGGAAATATAAAGAATATCGAAATCCGAGTTATAACGAAGAAGTTATGACATGTCGAAGTTTCGCGACAGAACCGGCACGACGTTGTGTGACGTAAAAAGTGAATTTACGATAAAGTACTTTTTAGCATTAGCGATCTAAATGAAAGTCGTAGTATACGTTAAACCAAGAGCGTGCATAAAAAGAATGTCCAAATCTGACTTCGTATGAGGAAGTTATGAATTTTCTAAGATTTGGCATAGCAGTATGCAGCCCGAAACTCGAATTTTAGATCGAGTGATTTTTAGCCAAAACAACCTAAACGAGAATCGAATATCTTGTTGATATTAGTTCAACGATAAAAAGACAAACGAAAACGAACGGCGGATGAAGAAGTTATGAATTTTTAACGGATTTTTCCTGTCCCGGCCTGTTAAAAATATAACTTTAAAAATAAAGTCAAAATTTGCCGACGGAGTCTAAACGAAAGTTGTAGAGCACGGTCTTACCTACGCGTGGATATAAAGAACGTCAAAAACGGAACTCGTATGCGAAAGTTACAAAATTTTGAAGTTTGAAAATTCGGAGTACGCCCAGCGTACTCATGTAAGTGTTCCGGAGTCAGTCACCCTCCCTACTCCTTCGCATGAGAGACACGTGTCGTAGCCTTGACGTGTCCGAGCTAATCCACTCCTACGCCCAGCGTACGAAGGTGTACGCCCAACGAAGGGCCTTCCGAGGCAGTACGCCCTGCGTACTCTATAATTACACCCAGCGTAATCAGGTGCTTCAGACACTATAAATAGGGTGCGAGGCTGCCCCGAAAATGGTTACAAAATTTACTCTTTTTCACCTCCTATCTTCTTTTTACCTACACTAAATACCCCCAAGCCTATTATATCATCCTAGCATCATAAGCAAGCCCCGGAGAGCCCGAAGATCCCGAGAAAAAGAGTTTTCGAGACGAAACTCTGCCCGCGTGAAGCCCGGTTTTTGGGAAAACATCCCGGTTTTATCGGAAACGATCGTTTTAAGAAACAAAGTGTTGCCCGATTATCATTATATCAAGTGAGTGTGTAGTCATTTTCATCTTACACATAGATATGAAGTATTTTCTATAAAATACGTGCTATGTGTAATTATATTGTTTGTTTATTTGAGATGGGTGTTGAATAGATGTTTTATACAAGTTTTAAACTGTATATGTATTTTTATCTACAAATATATTGGGTAAAACATGGGTAGATGAAATAGTTGATGTGTGTTAAAATGATGAGAGGCCTCGATGTTGTTGTTGTTGTTGTTGTAGTCATCTAGCGGAGTATAGATGACGACCACAGACCTTTCTAGACAGTCCAGTGGAACGCTAGCAGGTTCGCAACCTGTAGGTGTTGGTGAACTATATGCTCGCTGGTGTACTCCATCCCCCTCATGGTTGCCTTATTTGACATAAATTGCTGAGGAATCCCTAAAGCGGTGTTGTCACCCCGATGAAAATCCTTAGACTAGGTCCCTTATGATAGGTGTTTAGGGACGTAAAGTGAGGATAACGGGAATGGGTAATCAGGGTTATTGTTGGTTGATGAAATTAATAAATTTATTTTTGGTTGATGAATTTAATAAATTTATTATTATTTGTGGGTTGAAAACCCTATATGCTCATCAGGCTCGCAAGCCTGACTCACTCGGCTTTTTATATTACAGGTAGTGGACCCTGAGCATAGTTGGATGATGATGAGGGATTTTTGGATTATAGGCCAGTAGATGTAAATATTTGTTGTAAGGCTTATAATGTATTGTTTATGCTTTTGGTCTGTATCAGAACATGACATCCCGAGGATTTGATATATAATGAAAATATATATTTTTTTAGTAAATTACACAATGGTCCCTATGGTTTGGGGTAATTTGCACGTTTGGTCCCTAACTTATTTTTTTAACTCGGACGGTCCTTACAGTTTGTTTTTATTGTGCACGTGGTCCCTGTTTTACCTAAAAAGACTATTTTGTCATTGATTTTTTAATTTGTTTAAATAAGGTGGGTAGGTAAACTAAGGTAATGTGAGGTAGAAGTGGGGTTGGGTGTGTTTATATAAATAAATTAAAAAAATCAAGGGCAAAATAATCTTTTTAGGTAAGACAGGGACCAAACACGCAACAAAAATAAACTGTAGGGATCTTCCGAGCTAAAAAAATAAGTTAGGGACCAAACGTGAGAATTACCCCAAACCATAGGGACCATTCGTGTAATTTACTCATTTTTTTTTAAGAAATATTTTGATAAAAAAATTTTTATCATGTTTTGTTTTGGGGACAAATTCCGCCACTTCTTTTAAAAATATTACTTTGATTTTATTTTAAAAGCATAAACTAAATCGGTCTTTTCTGACCGAGAAATTTAGGGATGTCACAGTTGGTATCAGAGCATTAGTTTAAGCGAACTAGGAATTTGTAGGATTTCTAGACTTAAACTTAGAATGCTAAGTGATGATCGTGAGATGAGTGTCTACCATATTTTAAACACAAGCACTAGTATATTTTAGGAAAGATGTCTAAAATACTTTTATGTGCTAAATGCTATACGTTTGCCATATATGTCATTATTTGTTCGGATCTATGGTCTTTTGCCGACCGGATCTAGAAACCTTATGTGTTTAGGATTCTAAGCGTACGACTACGATATTAGAACTAGCATGTAACATTTCAGAGTGATAATGAAGATTTAAACGTCTATCGTGAATAAAGATCTAAATTCGCCTAATTTGGTGTATAGATCAAAATGGCAGTACTCGAAGTGGAGCTGGAAATGCAAATAGAAATTAGCAACCTCAACCCCAAGTGATGGAACAGGTGCCAATAGTAGAAGCTGCACCACGAGGACTGAACCGCTTGTGGTTAGGAGGAATAACCACGAGGACAGAGTGGAGAGAAATGGATGCAAGTACAAAGACTTTATGACTTGCAAGCCATCAACTTTCACTGGAAAAGAAGATCCCGTCGGAGTAATGGATTGGATCTCAGAAATGGAATTGGCCTTCATGACATGTGGTTGTCAAGGCAAGTTACAAACCATATTTGCAGTGCGTCAGTTCAGAGGTGGCGTTGTTCGCTGGTGGAACACTCTGGGGAAGACCCTAAGCCCTAATGAGCCACTGCAACTGACTTGGGCAGAGTTCTTGGTGCAATTCAAGCGCAAGTACTGCTCGGCCCAAAATGTGCTTGAGATAGAAAACCAATTTCTGACATCGAAGAAGGGAAGTATGTCCATCGACGAATACACCAATAACTTCACAGACAAAATGGAGTTTGCTTTACGTATTGTCCCAGATGAGCTGACAAAAATTGACAGGTACGCAAAGGGACTTCCATGGGAGTATGCAGTGCCAGTGCGTCAGGCACTTACTTTGGAGGCAGCTATCTGGGCTGCCAAGTCTGTTGAAGATATGATTAAGGGGAGAGCCGCCAGCAAGGTTGGAGTTGGCGAAAAGAGAAAGTTTGAAGGAACTTCAGGTTCCAACAAAAAGAATAAGTTCTCAAAGTATGGTTCGAGGAAATTCGGAGGAGAAGCCGAAGCAAAATGGTGTGACAAGTGTAAGAAGAAACATGTTGGGAAATGTAGCGAGGAAGTCACTTGTTACAAATGTGGAAAGTCTGGGCATTATGCCAATGAATGCACCTTCAATAAGAAAGTTTGTTATAGGTACAATGAAGAGGGACACATTTTGAGGAATTGCCCGAAGAAGAAAGAGGCAGCGAAGCCCAATCTTCCACCAAAGCCAAAAGCTAGAGCTTTCCAGATGACACTGGAAGTTGCAAAGGATGTAGTGGATGTCGCATCAGGTACCTTTCCTGTAAATGGATTTCCTGCCAATTTATTGTTTGATTCCGGGGCGAATTACTCCTTTATATCACATAAATTTGGTGAAAGACTAGCATTTCCTATAGAAAAACTTGATGATACCCTAATTGTAGAAGTTTCTAGTGGCAAATTCATACCTGTTAGCGATTGTATTAGGAATATCGTCATCGACCTGATCGAAAACGAATTCCTTGAGAAGCTGTTACCCATTTAGTTGAATGGTTTTCGACATCGTTATAGGAATGGATTGGCTTAGCGCCAGTGATGTCGAAATACTGTGCAAGAAAAAGATAGTAAGGGTAAACCCGCCTGGAAAAGAGTTTTTTTATGGTATACGGAGATAAGCGCAGAGTAAATTCTGGAATCATTTCCCTAATGAAAGCCAGAAAATGTTTATCTAAAGGATGCACCTCATACTTGGCATTCGTGATCGATGCTAAGAATGAGAAAAAGGATGTGCAAGGTATACCAGTGGTGTGTGAATATCCGGAAGTTTTTCCCGAAAATCTTCCTGGATTGCCCCCTGATAGACAAGTGGAGTTTAGAATAGACTTGTTACCAGGAACAACACTAATAGCAAAAGCACCATATCGATTAGCACTGACGGAGATGAATGAGCTTATGACACAACTTCAGGAGTTGTTGGACAACGGTTTCATTAGACCTATTTCATCACCTTGGGGAGCTCCGGTGTTATTCGTGAAGAAGAAAGATGGGAGCATGAGAATTTGCATAGATTATAGAGAGCTAAATAAGGCAACAATAAAGAACAAGTACCCGTTGCCAAGGATTGATGACTTGTTCGATCAGTTGCAAGGTTCGAGCTATTTCTCGAAGATCGATCTTAGGTCAGGATATCATCATCTAAAGATGAGAGAGCATGATATGGAGAAGACTGCATTCAGAACAAGATATGGACACTATGAGTTCTTCGTTATGTCGTTTGGACTAACCAATGCTCCAGCAACTTTCATGGATTTGATGAACAGGGTTTGTAAACCATTCCTCGATAAATCTGTGATAGTGTTTATAGATGATATTTTGATTTATTCAAAAAGCAAGCGGGAGCATGATAAGCATATGCGAGAAGTGTTAGAAGTTCTGAAAAATGAGAAGTTGTATGCAAAGTTCTCCAAATGTGAATTTTGGATTCAAGAAGTCCAATTTTTGGGTCATGTGGTTAACCAAGAAGGGATAATGGTTGACCCGACGAAGATTGAAGCTGTGATGACGTGGGAACAACCGAAAAGTCCCACGGAGATCCGAAGCTTTCTGGGATTAGCTGGATATTACCGAAGATTTATCCAAGGCTTTTCTTCGATAGCTGCTCCATTGACAGCTTTGACCCACAAAGGAGCTACTTATACTTGGAGTAAGAAGCATAAGGAAGCCTTTGAGAAGCTAAAGAAGAAATTGTGTGAAGCACCGATTCTTTCTTTACCAGAAGGAGTGTATGACTTCGCAGTTTATAGCGATGCATCTGGAGTTGGGTTAGGTTGTGTTCTGACCCAAAGGGATAAAGTAATAGCATATGCATCGAGGTAATTGAAAGAACATGAAAAGAACTACCCCACTCATGACAGAGGTAGTATTTGCCTTAATGATATGAAGGCATTATCTTTATGGCACTAAATGCAAACTTTTCGTTGATCATAAGAGTCTTCAATATCTCTTTAATCAGAAGGAATTAAACATGAGGCAACGACACTGGCTAGAGTTACTCAAGGACTATGACTATGAGATACTTTACCACCCTGGTAAAGCAAATGTTGTCGCTGATGCTCTCAGTCGGAAGGTAAACCTTAAAAAGAAAAGTCCAAGAGCGTTGGGAATTGAAGTTGTCTCGACAATTGTGGAAAGCATAAAGAAAGCTCAGGATGAAGCTTCAGAGAAAAATGACCGAAAGGAAGAACGTTTGGGCAAAACGTTAGTGTTCGATATAAACGGTCAAGGACTGAAGGTATTCCAAGATAGAATTTGGGTACCTAAGACGGGAGGAATAAGAGATCTTATGATGGAAGAAGCTCACAAGACCATGTACTCGATTCATCCCGGCAGCACGAAAATGTATAGGGATCTGAAACCCTACTACTGGTGGCCGACGATGAAGCTCGATGCTGCAAAGTATGTGGCCGAGTGTGTGGCATGTGCGAGAGTTAAGGCACAACATCAAAAATCGTATGGGAGTTTAGAACCTTTACCTGTACCCATGGGTAAATGGGAAGACATCACCATGGATTTTGTGACTAAACTGCCCAGAACGAAAAGCAGTCACGACATGATTTGGGTGGTCGTTGATCAGTTCAAAAAAAGTGCACATTTCATAGCAGCCAATGAGAAGTGGTCTATGGAAAAGCTTGCAAATGTTTACGTGAAAGAGATAGTGAAAGCTCACGGTGTTCCTTTAACGATTGCATCATATCGTGATAGTCGTTTCACGTCGAGGTTTTGGAGAAGTCTACAAGAGGAATTGGGTACGAAATTATGTTTAAGTACAGCTTACCATCCGCAAACCGATGGTCAGAGCGAACGAACGATTCAAACATTGGAGGATATGCTACGAGCATGTACCCTGGAATTCCAAGGTAACTGGGATGAACATCTACCTTTGGTAGAATTTTCCTACAATAATAGTTTCCACTCGAGCATCAAGATGGCACCTTATCAAGCTTTGTATGGACAAAAGTGTCGAACACCGTCATGTTGGCTTGAAGCTGGAGAAAAATAGTTTATGGGACCCGAGATAGTTCATCAGACTGCTGAAAAGTTGAAAGTGATTAGGGAAAGGATGTTAGCAGCTCAGGATCGTCAAAAGAGCTATGCTGACAAGAAAAGACAACCGATAACATTCAAAGTTGGAGATTCAGTTTTACTTAAAGTCTCGCCGTGGAAGGGACTTATAAGATTTGGTAAAAGGGGAAAGTTGAGTCCAAGGTTTATTGGACCATTTAAAGTTCTTCAGAGGATTGGGAACCAAGCTTACAAGCTAGAACTACCAGAAGAACTAGATGGTATTCATAACACTTTCCATGTGTGTTATTTGAGGAAGTTCACAGGAGATGTTCCCGATATAATTCCAATTTTTGAATTAAGGTTGGATGAAAGCAAGAGATTAATTGAAGAACCGGAGGCAATCGTTGACCGTAAGACTAAGAAGTTGCGACGCAAGATGGTCGATTTAGTGCTTGTGCGATGGAAACATACGAATGGGCCAAATCTCACTTGGGAAATGGAGAGTGACATGATGAGTCGCTATCTGCATTTGTTTGTTGATGTGTGATTCCGGGGACGGAATCATCCTAAGGGGGAGAGAATTGTAACTCCCGTGTTTCTAGGCTAGGCATTAATGATGATGTAATAGTCTAGGCCAACCTTTGTAATTTGTATTGAAATAATAAGATGTATTATTTGAGTATTATGTGTTTATTGCTTAATTATTATGACTTAATAAATTAAGGATAAAAATAAGCGTCGAAAATAAATATTAGATGAACCCGATATCTATGAAGAAAGTTGTAGTGGTTGAAACAAGGATTCCGGAAATATAAAGAATACCGAAATCCGAGTTATAACGAAGAAGTTATGACCTGTCGAAGTTTCGCGACAAAACCGGCACGACGCTGTGTGACGTAAAAAGTGAATTTACGATAAAGTGCTTTTTAGCATTAGTGATCTAAACGAAAGTCGTAGTATACGTTAAACCAAGAGCGTGCATAAAAAGAATGTCCAAATCTGACTTTGTATGAGAAAGTTATGAATTTTCTAAGATTTGGCATAGTAGTATGCAGCCCGGAACTCGAATTTTAGATCGAATGATTTTTAGCCGAAACAACCTAAACAAGAATCGAAGATCTTGTTGATAGTAGTTCAATGGTAAAAGACAGACGAAAACGGACGTCGGATGAAGAAGTTATGAATTTTTAACGGACTGTTCCTGTCCCGGCTTGTTAAAAATATAACTTTAAAAGTAAAGTCAAAATTTGCCGATGGAGTCTAAACGAAAGTTGTAAAGCACGGTCTCGCCTACGCGTGGATATAAAGAACGTCAAAAACGGAGCTCGTATGCGAAAGTTACAAAATTTTGAAGTTTGAAAATTCGGAGTACGCCCAGCGTACTCGTGTAAGTGTTCCGGAGTCAGTCACCCTCCCTACTCCTTCGCATGAGAGACACGTGTCGTAGCCTTGACGCGTCCGAGCTGATCCACTCCTACGCCCAGCGAAGAGCCTTCCGAGGTAGTATGCCCCGCGTACTCTAGAATTACACCCAACGTAATTAGGTGCTTCGGACACTATAAATAGGGTGCGAGGCTGCCCCGAAAATGGTTACAAAATTTACTCTTTTTCACCTCCTATCTTCTTTTTACCTACACTAAATACCCCCAAGCCTATTATATCATCCTAGCATCATAAGCAAGCCCCGGAGAGCCCGAAGATCCCGAGAAAAAGAGTTTTCGAGACGAAACTCTACCCGCGTGAAGCCCGGTCTTTTCTGGCCGAGAAATTTGGGGATGTCACAGTTGCAGTATCAGATGTTTTTTTTAAATTAAAGAATACTTCAACAATTAAATTACTTGCAAATTCTAACAAAATGTGTTCAAATTCATCAAAATCAAAAAAATAGTTTGAAATTAGTTCAAATTTGTTCCAACTATCAACACACTCCAAGGGGACGAGGACAACACTTTACAGTTGTGCCCCATCCTACATTGTCACCCTTTTATTCCACTAAATTTCTTTCAAAACTTCATGTACGCCGTTCATATTGTAGCACTCGTTTTCCATGATGCATTAGTCGATGACTTAGAGGGATAAAAGGTAAGATTTTTGGAAAAAGCGAATGCCACGACGCCGTGAATGGAGCCTCACGACGTGGCATGCCAAATGCATGAAACACCCATCTAGTGGCTGCCATGATGTAACAAGAGGAATGCCACGACGTGGCAGTAGCTGCAGCCAACGCTCATCATCTTTTAGGCTTTCTTCCATATTTAAGCACCTAATCTCAAGGATTAGGGCATCCTCTTCAGCCTCCAACCCTTCAACAACGAAACCCTAGTCTACATGGATGTTTAGGAGCTAGTTTGCTTGATTGAAGACCTTGTTCTTGGATTTTGGTGGAGCTTGAGGAAGGTGAAAGATCATTTTGGTGCAAGGGAGCAAGGGACCAGGTTGGAATCCTCATCTCCTTCAGATTTTCGAGTTGTTGGAGGTATAAAGCTCTCATCTTGACCTTTGTTCTTCTTAATTCTAGATTAAGCTCATTTTGTATGATTTTGGTCCCTTCCTTGGATGCTCTTTGAGTTTGAAGAACTTCAGAGCCTGTGATGGCTTTCTAAGATCATTAGGCTTCTGATGAATAAAAGAAAGGGTCATGTTTGGAGTACCTTGTGTCCATGCTCAGGTTATAGCCTCATTATGGACTTAATGGACTTTGGGTTAGGGGTGAGCATTTGGACTTATGGATCGGACCGGACCGGTGACTCGGACCAGACCAGACCATTTTTTTTACCTCCGAGTCGGTTCTCGGTTCTAGGATTTGAGCAAAACCGGACCGGTTTTTTTACCGGTCCGGTCCGGCCGGTTCCGGGTAAAAACCGGTTTTGGACCGGTTTATTTTAAAAAAATTGTATTCTGTGAAATTCTTTAAACAAGCATATCTCATTCTTTTTAAGTCAGATTGACATGCGGTTTTTTCTAACGTGTAATTTAGAGTTTGTAGTTGATTTTAGACTATAATTTTGTTGTTTTCGGTGTTATATTCGATGAGTTACAATCCTTCAAAGATGATATATCAAAGCTGAAATATTTCAGCTTTTCAGCAAAAATTTAAACTTTTGTTTTCTATGAAATTCTTTAAATAATCATATCTCATTCGTTTTAAGTCGGATTGACATGCGGTTTTTTCCAGCGTGTAATTTAGAGTTTTTAAATGATTTTAGACTATAATTTTGTTGCTTTTGGCATTATATTCGATGATTTACAATCCTTCAAAGATGAGTTCTCAAAGTTGAAATATTTCAGCTTTTCAGCAAAAAAAATTTAGCTTTTGTATTTTGTGAAATTCTTTAAACAAGAATATCCCATTCGTTTTAAGTCGATTTGACATACGGTTTTTTCCAACATGTAATTTGGAATTTGTAGATGATTTTAGACTATAACTTTGTTGTTTTTGGTGTTATATTCGATGAGTTACAATCCTTCAAAGATAAGATATCAAAGCTGAAATATTTCAGCTTTTCAGCAAAAAATTTATACTTGTGTATTCAGTGCAATTCTTTAAACCAACATATCTTATTTGTTTTAAGTCGAATTGATATGCGATTTTTTCCAACATATAATTTAGAGTTTGTAGATCAGTTTAGACTATAATTTTGTTGCTTTTGATGTTATATTCAATGAGTTACAATCCTTCATATAATGGTATAAAGTATAAACAATCAAAGTTTGAGCGGTCCAAATGGCACAAGAAACGGAAACATATTCATTTTTACGAGTTGCATCGTATCAAACCCAAAAAATATTCATTTTACCGAGCTGTAACGTATCAAACCCAACAACATATTCATTTTTAACGAGTTGTATCAAATCCAAAATTGTATTTTAACAAGTTGTACCGTATGCATGTAAAGTTGTACCGGTCCAAACGGGTCCAAGGATCGGAAAAACCGGACCAGAGCCCGGACATGGACCTAGACCCGGTAAGTCTTATCTGGTCCAGTCTACGGTCTACAATATTCTCTAAAACCGAGCCAGTTCGGTTTGGTCCGGTCCAAATGTTCACCCCTACTTAGGGTTTTAGATCTTGCCTTGGGGTGAGGTCCTAATAGATAAAGTTGGAAACTTTATCCATTAAGTCATTGAAAATGACTAGATCTGAAGTTATGGGTTTAGATCTGTAAGCATTAAGCTCTTAAAGAACAATATGATTTTCTGCCATGGACCACGACATGGCCAAGGGTTTGCCATGACATGGAAGTGTCCTGTTTGTCGACTATTTTGTCATGGCGTGCCCACGACATGGCCAAGAGGTCTCCATGTCATGGTGAATGTTGACTTGGTTGACCGCTGACCTTTGTTGACCGTTGACTTTTAACCAATTTGACTTTTAGTCAAACTTGAAGGACTTGGGTTATTGTTAACGATTTATCTATTGCCAGTCGGTCCGCGGGAATGATCGGTACAGGGAGTGAGGGTGTTGTTGTATTTCCTTGGGTCATCTATTCAGGTGATTTTCATCACTATACTACGTGTAACAATATATATCCTTGTATACTAGGATGTAAGAGTAGCGGTCTGCTGGTTAGAGTACTAGTAGGTTGGTAATCGTCTCACGTAGGATAGCCTAAGAACTCTTGATCTAGGCTTTCTTTCTTGTTCCTTGTTTGGTTGTAGCTCTAGATTAGGATCACATGTTCGAATGTGTATCTCACCTCTTATTAGATATAGCTATGCATTCCTTGGTGTTCTGTTGATTGTGGCGTAGGGTACTGTATGATACTCAGTATATGGTAATGAGTTGTTAGATAGGTATAATAGTATAGATAGTTACATGTGTTTATGTTCTTGTTTGATCTATATGTCGACATATCGGGTGGTGGGTTGAGGTGATGCTGCTTTGTGTGGTAGGCCAAGATACTCAGACGGGCCAGCAATATGTAGTTAGCCATGTGCGAACCAGCTATATGTTGTAGGCGTGGGAGGGGGCCATTCGTGCACTGGAGGCCTAGGAGAGTGGTTTAGGTGTACTGTAGGCCTCGCGAGGCGGTCCAGTCAGGTTGAAGGCTCGTGTGTGGATGTATTGTATGTGTATTGTGGTGTGTGGTATTTTGTTGAACTCACTATCTTTGGCTTACAGTTTTGGATTATATGTTTTTCAGGTACCATTGGTGATCGTGAGAAGGCGAAGGCGTGACACACTCATCATCAGTATTGGAGATTTAACATTTGTTACATTACTATGATTTTCAAACAATCGTATTTTGGAACAAATGAGTTTTCTTAACCCGGGTTTTATAAAAATGATGTTTTATCTTAATTAAAAATGAAAATTTTGTTTGTGAAAATGGGACGTTACATATTAATCTAATAATGAAAGAAGGAGAATAATATTGGTCCACAATTATTAAATGTATCCTTTAGGAGGAAATGTATATGATCAAACATATGGAGGTCTAAAGTCGTACTCAATAAATTTGAAAAATGATTAACAAGAAATTTTGAAAGCAATAAACAGTCCAACTTGCTCATTTTATAGGCTTTTTTGTTTAACCAAGTTAATTTATACCACCAACTTCGCTTATTGTATAAAATTATTAGAAACATCGGCCAAGGATTGATTAAAATTCAATTTAAGTCGTTTACTAGCATCTCCTACAATATTAAAGTCACTCATTACAATCACTTCATTATCATATCAGTTAATTATTTCCAAATAGTTCAACCACGTGTATCATTTTGTATCCCCATATTGAGGCGCATACAAGTTCATCATTATCAACTTCATATTATTTAACATCCGCATACCATGAATAGCCATAAAATAGTCATTACATTCAATTTTTTTTATGAAGTTTTGAGGGATTCCATACATAAATAAAGTGAAGAGTCAAGAATTTAATCAAGTATCAATTTCAAACAAAAATATGAGCATAAGAAGTAAATAAATTTGGTTCGGCTTATATTATCTGGAATGTCACAAAGGTACAAGTGTTTTAGAGTAAGAGTGAAAAGTTACAAATGACCTATGCAACAACACTATTTATAGTGTTATCAACATATACACAATATACTAGGAGACTTCGACATTAAGCACAAAATACAGAGCTCCTAGAAATACATAGACATATCGAAGTCATGTAACCTTCGATATAGACAACTACACTACCATAGACATTACAAAATATGACTTCCCATAAGAATAACTTCACAACATATGAACTCTACATTCTCCCCCTTGCGAAGATTATTCAAGTCTTCATACATTTAATAGTGTCTTCACCGCTTCCATCAACGTTTGCCTTATCTCCAAATACCAGCAAACATTCTTGTGAATCACTAATCTATCTGCATCAGACAATTCTAAACAAAATATTTGTTAAGTTTGTTGTAGAATACATATCCTTCACGTCTGTGTCAAAGAAATGCTTCTTTTGTTTTCCCTTTATCTTATTTACTTAAAACACAACACCCAAAGCCTTTAAGAGTATCTCCCCATCATCATATTGTTCCAAATTCACATCATAAATGGTAGTTTTTGGATTATTTTCAGTTTTATTATACGTCTTTGCTATCTCAAAGTCAGATAGTCCAAGGTGTGCAAAGTAACAATCAATGTAATTCTTTAGATAGGAATATCCACTTACATACACCTTTCTATATGTCACATACTTATCATCCAACATTTTGATCATGTATGACAATCTGATCAGATCATTCAGGTTTATCAATAGGAAGTCAGCAATAGTGAATTCACAAGCACTATTGTCTGCTCTTATCACCTTGTATCGATAGTTCTACAAACGCTCTTCAAACAACGCATCTTTCAATATGGAGATCAACTTTATAATTTTCTTCAAGGACCATATGTTTTCTTCACTTTGCCCCAAAGCAGCATGAAATCTCATTTTCAAGAACATGAAATTTTCCTTTTCATGAAAATTGTCAACAAGTTTAAATTGCACAAAAGTGAACATCGTTAGATTTACAGGGAAATTTAGTTGAGACATTGGTGATTTCTTAGTTGCAAAGCTTTATTTTGGCAGCTTCTCAAACATTTTTGTTTCTCTAAATGCCACAGACTCAATTGTTTCATAATTCCACACCTTGTTTGCATCTCCTTTGTCCGAACCAGGTGGGTCATTTGCTATTTACCTCAAGAAACTATTTAAATTCCTTAGTTTCTCAGCTTCCACAGTTCTTAATCTTTTCTTTCTCTCTTCTATTGGTTCATAACCCTTCCTTTTGTCTTTACTTGAAGTACCAATAGGCTTTGCAATCGAAGAGCTTCCATCTTCATTTATTGTCAAACCTTTCTTGGATTGAAGCTTCGACATATCGATGTCAAAGTTAGGAATTTGAGTAGAGAAGACTTTTCCCACAACGTTTCCTTTTTCATCACCTACAAGCTTCGACAAACCACCCTTTTCTCCACCTTGTGACACTTGCATAGCACGTGGAGCATTTGTAGGTAGGTGAAGAACAAGATCCAGGATAGGAACAAACTAAGACTCGAAGCAACCTTTAATTGAGGACACAACTTTGTTGACATGTGTTTCAGATATCAAAGTTCCATAAGTAGCAGCAACCTTCAATATTTGCTCCAGCAAAGTATTAAGGGACTTCTCAAAGCCTTTGAACAATGTATCATCACATGCATTATTCTTCTCAAGTGCTTCCTTATATTCCACATTGAATGCACAAACATCTTCAACCAAAGTTCGTGTAGCTCCCAACAAACAATCAACATTCTTTTGGACTCCAAGAAATAGTCCATCAATCTTCTTAACTTTAGCATTGAGCAAATCAAAGACTTCCTTTATTTTAAGTTCAATTGACTTCTTGAACTCAGAAAGATTCTTCTCAATAATTTCATAACGCTCCCTCGCAACATTGAGAACCTCATTGAGATCAAACCGAAAAGTCTTCAAGCTATTATCCATATTCACATGAAGTTCAGTCACCACTCCTTGCACCAGACCTTTAACTTTCGATTCATGAGAATTAAGCAAAGATACTATTTCATCCTTGCTTACAGATGAAGAAGTATTCCCAGTAAAATCGTTGATAAACTGAAGAATCATATTCATCTTCGAATTCAAGATCTTGTATTGATTCCATGACATTAAAGCTTCATCAGCTATACCAGCTTCTTCAGGATCAAACGTCAACTCACCAAAACCAAAACCTTCGTTAGCATCATCTTTTATAGCCTAAGGACTATCCTTTCCTTGATCTGTAGATTGGGAAGAGAATAAAGTAGTTATAGGTTGAGTAAGAATACCAGCATACATTGGCGAATGTTGAGAAATATGAAATGAAACTTTTAGTGGAATATCTAATGATAGAGGAATTGTTGAAGTGTCAACAGTGGACTTTACACACATATTAACATTTGAGTCCACATCAGATGTGTTCTCAGGGATGTCTGAAGCTCTGCCTGCCTCCATAATGGGCTTGGTAATAGTAACCTTGGGCGGTACAACAGTTGTTGTTGATAGAGGAAGTGATTTCGAAGGTGTTTCAATATTGGTGATGTATGTGTCCACATTAGATGTGTGGACATGGACATTCGGATGACATATCTCCTCTTTATTAGATTCGACATTGGCAATCTTTATTGGTGAAACTAGTGGAGTATATTTGCCAAACACATCATTTATCATTTTATCAACATCATTTGCATTTGCATGATGATTGTATTGCGAAGTGGTTCCCTTAGACAAATACACATCCTCTGTATCAATTGCTTTATCATCATCATCAGTAAATTCGACAGTTCTTGTGACAACCGTCAAAATTCGAGTCAATTCTATACTTGACTAAACTTAGTTGCACGTATAGACACGACACATACTACACTTAGTAACTAGAAGCTAACTTATAACCTACTAGAAACTTGGAAATAATTAGAATCAAAGGATAATGTACTTAGATTTCACATTGATATGTGAGTTCTACAACTATTTTAACTGTAGCGACTATCCAAATTCAGGTCATTCGTTGACTTGAACATCTTTGCATGAATCATGTATACATATCATGCACTTGACCAAGTTGTATAAATTAGTTCAGAGTCCCATAGAAATTTAAGTCAAAGTTCAAACTAGGACTAGTATACATGATTCCTCAATTTCACTTGAATCTCGAAACCACTAAATAGAAATATCAATAAACCGATAAAAATAAATTACAAATATTATTTATTACCTGAATAAGAGTTATGAAACTCTAAAAAACTTTGAAGTCTCAAAATTCAATTAATTTTGATATCCAAAGATTTACAAACTCCTTAAAACCCTAGAAGTCATAAAAACTTAAATTTATGAAGTTTTATATTAAAATCCCAAAAAAATTTATAAACACTATAATATCAAATTAATATATTTAAAATGTGGAAATACTATCAAGGAAACTAATTTAATTCATCAACATTAACTTTACATTTATAAGCTAAAAATCCAAGGGTTATGAACAAAATTTATATAAAATACACATATTATATAAATTGAAAGAAATTTTATAAAAATGAAGGAATTAATACAAAATAAATAAATAAAATAAGATAAAATTCCCTCTCACTCCCTCAAATTGGGACACTCTTCCCCTTCCCAACAATCCTAATCATTTTCACTTCCAATTCACTCCACCTCTCACTTTTATCTCTTCAAAAATTCCTCTCTTCATTTTCTCTAAAAATGAAGAACTTAGAAGCAGAATAAATAGGAGAGATTTTTACATTCTATTCTTCATGAGTTCGCATACATCTCTGTATTTTGGTGGCCAATTTTGGTGGAGAGAAACCCCAAAGATATGACGAGAGAGATTGGGTATCCAGAGAGACATAATCTCTCTTTTTTCTCTTTTCTTCTCTCTAACCCCCCTATTCTTTACCTCTATGAATTAGCTCAAAAACCCACGAAATTTCCAGAAAATATCCCTCATTTTACTCAAAAATCTTCATCATTTGAAGTTGATATTCAAGGTAAATTTAATTTCCTTATATTTTCTTTACTTTTCTTTCAAAATTTTCATGTTTTCTTGCATTTTTCTCCATCTTCTACACTTTTCTTTGAGATTATTCACATGCATGTTCATGCATGTCAAATTTGATGATGATGGTGGTAGGATTTCACCCAAAAACAACATGCATGTTGTTAGAATGTGAAATCCAATGACCAAAACCTAAATCAAATCCATTAACTTGAGTTTTACAAGTTTTAAAGATCCAAAAACACATACATTCAAGATTTTCATTTAGAAACATCATTTAAACAAAATAAGTTCATTCATGGTCTTCAAATCATAATGCATGTGATGAACATCAAGTTTAAAGGCTTGATGATCAATGTACATTGTTAAGAATACTTATAAAGGATTTATTCATAAATAAATATCTAAAACTTATTTTCTACTCAAATATGATTTTTCCCAGAATCCAAACAACATAAGATGATATGGAAATTTTCAGAAAATAAATCATTTTTCTCGATTTATTGTAATTTTTGCAAGAAAATAGAGCAATAATTCACATACAATACGTTTTATGGTCAATAAATTCTGGTAAATTTCTGATATGACCTATGCACCTATTAAAGACGTTCCATGAAGTTGCATACATTTCTTTAACTGTTTTTTGTTGATTTCAAATTTATTTATGTTGAAGAGAAATAAATTGTAAAATTATATTTATGAATGTCCAAAACCATATTTAATAATTTTGCATCTTTTGGGAATCATAAAGACTCGATGCAAAAAAATTCAGATTTTTCCAAGACAATTTATTATTTTTCCCGATTTAATGAATGTTTAAAGGATTAAATTGATGAAAAAACAGCACAAATTGTCCAAAATTATAAAAATATTTCAGAATATCTTGCAATATATATTAACCATAAATAAAAATTTTAATGAATTTTCGTTACTGTTTATTATTTTTTCATGAATTAATGCTTATTTATGAGAATAAATTAAGGAAAAATAGTTAAACTGTTCCAAAAATCACAAGAAATTATCATAAAATCTTTTATTACGGTTTAAACACAAGTAAAAAAATTTGGAAATTTTATAAAAATTTTGATATTTATTTTTCATTTTTAATAGAATAAATACACATAAATCATAAAAACCACACTCTGCTACATGAAAACCCCTTTTGATATTTTTACCAGATTATATACATTGTATATAAGTTGTACAAGAAGATTGGAAATTTTTATTAGCTTGTTTCTATTTTTCTTGAATTTTTGAGGATTCAAGTGGTTAAATAAAGGAAACACATATCTATACATATCTAAAAGTTGTGAAAACTTTTCTGAAAGTCCTTGACTTCAGTTGGAACACAAATAAAAAGTTTGATGATTTTTAATTATTGTTTGATATTTAATTAAAATTTCTTGGTGTAAAAGACATTTAAATTATAAAACCAAGTTTTATTGATCCAAATTGGAATTCATTAATTTTCCCAGTTTAGGGACACTATGAAGCAATAACACAAAAATTTTAAGAATTTTCCATGATAATTTATTATTTTCCCCAATTTTATGATATTTTCAAGGAATTAAATTTGTGAAAAATAGTTAGACAAATAAAAAATTCAAGAATTTTTTTTAATGTCTTTGACTTAAGTTAAAACTGAAATACAAAGTTTGGGAAATTTTACAACTAATTTGTTTTAGTTTTGAATATTTAACCATTTGAAACGCTTTCCAAAATGTTATAGTTACACTTCGATTGACATTGCAAAAACTGGAATTTTTCACTTAAATTTATTATTTAACAAACTGATCCATGGAAATATTAATTTATAGAAAAATGTTTGTAACTTATACAAAACCTAATTTTGACATAATATTGGCATAATTCTATTGTAGAAATTGAGTATAGTAGTGTTACGTTTTCGACTAGAGACTTACTAGTGTGTAACCTTATCGTAGGAAATCGGTAGTATGACGTGAGGGAAGTTAGCACAAGGCATCAGAAATACCTTCATGCATCATTATCACGCCCCCTATTTTCGGCTTTTAAATGTTTTGGGGTGGAAAAGAATGTCGTTTACTCAATTATGTTCGTTGTACTTATTTTCAATTGTATCAAAAGTGGTTTGCTATGTATGTCTATGCTATAGTTAATTCATGAGGCCTTATCGCAGTTAAGTCCATGGAATCAGTTCACACAACTCATTAACTCATTTGAGCCCATGGTCATTATGGATAGCGCTATTAGGAGGTAGACAACTCCTCACTCGTACGATTCGCTTGAGTACATTTTACCATATTTCCCTATGTTAGCGATAGACATAGAAGAGGGCACCCTCAGTCATTAGGCTTGGGATGTGAACTCATGGTATAATCAATATGCTCATACGAATCTTGTATCTCGTTTTAGTATCAAACTTTATTTCCCATGAGAATATAAACGTTGCATCTCGTTTGGGCAACATACTTTATTTCTCATGATGACAACGAACCTATTTATTCATTTTAGCAACAAAATTATTTCCCATGAGAATATGAACATTGCATCTCATTTTGGAAATGTACTTTATTTCTCATGATGACAATGAACTTATTTCCCATGAGAATATGAACTTTGCATCTCATTTTGGCAATGTACTTTATTTCTCATGATGACCACATACTTATTTCCCATGAGAATATGAACTTTGCATCTCATTTTGGCAATGTACTTTATTTCTCATGATGACAACGAACTTTGTTTATGCAAACTTATTTACTTATTTTAGCAATGTACTTTTATTTATGGAAACTTTTATTAAAACTCTGATTATGACTCATATACTACTATTTTTGTAAATCTGTGAACTCACCAACTATTTCGGTAGTTGACCGCTCATTTTACTTGCTTTTTAAGGAATTATCGAGTAAGTGGCACGTAGGGACATATAACTCATAGGAGCATTTGCGTGTGTTACTTTATTTTGATACATTGTAATTTCTTTTAAAAATTGTTCAAAAGATATTGTAAATTGTAACGCTTTTTAATATTATGGTTGGTGTTGTCTTTATCTTTTGCTATAAAACCCTTTGTACTGTCGTGTCCCGTGTTTCCGCTTTAGCAGGGTGTGGCAGTCTTCTTCTTCTAAATAGGCTTAGAAACATTCTTTTTGCCAGTAATTATCTGCAAAACACCAGTAGCTTTATGCTTCTTCTGTTGTTGCTCCTCTCCAGAAGGTTTAGTAATCACAACACCTCCCCTGGATTTAGACTTAGACTTCTTAAGTGTAGGAACCTTTGTAACTTCACCAAACAACTCACGACATCAAATCATAACATAATTCGATAATGGTACCAACTCTAAAATCTCATCAGAAATTCTGCCAAACATAAGAAAAGCTCTAGGATCATCAACAAGAGTTTTAGGAATATGGAGATAAGAAAACACAACAACTTCTACTCCTTCTGGAACTTGAATTCCATCTTGTTGACAGGCTTCGATAAGTACCAAAATCCAAAATATGGCACTTGCAATCTCAGTGACTTTCTTCGAGTGATTAACATATGTAGTAAACTCTTCCCATAGCAAAGAAGCATAATATACTTTCATATAAAAATACAAGACTGCTAAACGTGAGTAAAATTGGAGTTTGCCCTATCTAATCCATAATTTCTTCTAGTTAGACATCGAATGAACACTCCAAAGAAGTAACACCATAAAGATGGTAAACTAATTTGCGAAAAGCACTGATAAGAGTAATATAAGGATAATACCCCATTTCATTCAACATGGCAAGTACTTGATCATATGTCGGTATTTCAAATGGACCATCAGATTCAAGCTTCAGATTTGAGTAAATTGTTTCTTCGTAAGGTTCCTTTTCCCTTTCGTTTCCATTTGAAACATATTCAGATCATGATCTTTACACCGCAGTAGAATAGGCTAGGAATAACCACCTCGTCGGAATTTCAAAAGAAGCAGTTAAAGCATGATGAAGAACAAAATTGTTGAAGCATTAAACTAGGATCTTCAATTCTACTGAATAGGAAGCAACATCAGGCTTAAACCAGACATTATTCGACTGAATCTTCATCTGAGGAACTGAGCTTTCTTCATCGGTTGTGTTAAATTGATCTACGTGATACATGATTATGATTTGAAGAAAAACTTATGCACATATTTGAACAATTTAGGGTTAGGGTTCTTGAAGGAAAGATAGAAATCAAAAAAACTGAATAGGAACCGTCAAAACCCCTTTTATAAATGGCGTCAAATTTGAATTTGAAATGTTCACCAGTAAGATGCTGCCACATGGAAAGATGAAAAATTAAGAGACATCGCCACTATCCACCACACGTAAAAGTCATGAGTAATTGTCTCGATCAAAAAAATAGCAACATTAATCAACCACCTGCTACTTCAACGGTAACGTCGCATGTTTCTTAAATTGCAAACAATAAACATTAGTAACAAACATGTAACCAACTTTGATAGTAGCCAAGGCTAAGTTTGGGTCTCATTTACTTACGATTATTGTCAATGAAATCATAAACCAGACTTTGGGAAATCTTGGTCCAGGTTGGTAATACCCAAAACCTCGAGAATTTCAGTGTCAATGTGTATCCAAAGAAAAAGATAGAAACAAAGATAAGAAAATTATGGATAAATCGTGATATTAAAGATACTTTGATATAAAGGCAGTAAGATCCCGGACAAAGATTCTCTTCCTAAAAAATAAAGAAAGATGTCATAGTGCTTGTGTGGTTCCCGTGAATTATAATCGAATACTTGTAGAGAAATATCGAAGGGCCACTTTTAGGTAATATCGAAAATAAGCTAAAATTTCAAACATGTTCGCAACTTAACATAAGAGCAAAATTTTAGAGTAACTATGGTTAAGGAAAAATGTTTAAATGGAAATCTCATATCATGAAAAATAAGAACTGGATCTAATTTGGTAGTAATGACTTGGGATTGGTCAATTTCACTAAGATCACGCAAAAGAATGAAAATGAGATTTTGAACATTATACAAATGGTACATTGAAACATGAAAGTTGCATCCGTTAATTCCTTTGTAAACATCTAGAATAATAAATTGTTTACCGTCAATTCCTTAAAAGGTGTTATTTTGTGGGTCTCACTATCATCATGGTTAAAATGATTTCAAGATCATCAACACAGAGTTTTGGCACACCTACATGCTATTTGTTTCTGACTAGAGATGTGTTGGGATATGCGTCATAGTGTATGCGAAGTGTAAGAATAGTGAGATAAGAAGATGGATATACAGTCTCTTCAAGTACACCATTGAGAAAAGCACATTTGACATCCATTTGGTAAACATCAAAGTTCTTGTGAGTTGCATAGGCAAGAAAAAAGAGAAGTGCTTCGAGTCTTGTTTCTTTATAATCAATACCATCTTGTTGACAATATCCTTTAACAACAAGTCTTGACTTATTGCGAACAACATTCCCTTCTTTATCAAATATTTTTTTTAAATACCCATTTGAGACCAACCACAGAAACATCTTATGGTTTAGGAATTAACCTTCAAACTTTATTTCTATCAAACTCAGCCGATTCAGCTTGCATTGCAACAACCCAATCAGGATGTTCTAATGCAACCTGAATTATCTTAGGTTCAATTTTAGAAATAAAAACATTAAACATACAAAACTCTTGGTGAACATTAAGAATTTCATTTCTAGCTCTAACATGTGATCTTCTTAATACATCAGAATTAGGATTACCAAGAATTTGTTCTTTGGGATGATCATGAGTCCATTTATCCATTGGAGGATAAGATGGATCAAAATCAAGATCAACACCCTCAAATATTTCTTCTGCGTCAGAAAACTCATCTGCAACAGAAAGAGTATCGTTAATATTATCATTGATATTGGCATTACCTTGAGCATCTTGTTCATTTTTAGAATTCGTTTGATTGACATCTTCAACATGTGTTTGACTTAGCTCCCCCTGAATATATGGATCAGCTAAATGTTGATCCCCCTCAACATTAGCACTTAATATCAAAAGCTCCCCATCAACTAGAGATTGTGTTTGTAATCCCCCCCCCCCTCAATTGGAACTAGTATCAAAGTTTGACCACCTTCTACATAAGCGCTTGGTATTGAAGTTACACATTCATCAGATTGTCCATCATTAAATATGGAATCATCAGAATATTTCGATGCCTTAGGAACTTGATTATCTTTGATATTCACCTCATCATTAATGGCTCTGTCAGGAATGCCAAAAATTAAGTCAAAATCAACATCAAAAGTAATTAGTTGTTCATAATCCTAGTTAGAATTAGAAAGAATTGGATTTTGAGGAAAAACAATATCGACTATCTTGACATAATAATCATCAAACATTAAGTTAAATGTTTCTTCGATCCTTCACGTTCTTTTATTCATCACCCTATATTCCATAAAATTTTGTGAATATCTAAGAAATATTCCTTCATCAACCTTCAATTGGAATTTAGAAATATGATCTTTCAAATTCATAATGATGCAACTGCAACCAAAAACATGGAAAAATTTAAAATTAGGTTTCCTTTTGTTAATGATTTCATATAGAGTGATATCAAATCTTCGATGTATAAAGAATGATTTTGAGTAAAAAACGCATTTGAAACTGCCTTAGTCCAATATTATTGAGGTAGATTCGCATATGTAAGCATCATTCTAGCAGCTTCACATAAAGATCAATTTATATTTTCCACTACACGGTTTTGTTATGGTGTCTAAGGAGCTGAAAGATTATGTGAGATTCCATGATTAATCAATAAAGAATCAAGAACTTTATTCTTGAATTTTATTCCATTATCACTTCTGATTCTACAGACTGTTTTCTTCAAGCTCACTTCAATGTTTTTGATGAAATCAATTATGACTTGCGCAGTGTCAGACTTTATCTATGAAAATATACCCAAGTGAAACGAGAAAAATCATCGACGATCACTAAGATATACATTTTTTCCCATTGAGAGACTTAATTGTCGAAGGACTACATAAATCAATAATCAATATGCAGTAATTCCAGGAGCTCAACAATATTTGAGTCGATAACGATTGGATGTCCTTGTCGATGTTGTTTACCTTGCTCACAAGTTGCACACAAAGAATCAGTATCAAACTGTAGTACAGGTAAACCTCGAACTAAATCTTTTAAAACAAGTTTATTAAGATTTTTAAAATTCAAGTGAGAAAGCCTTCGATGCTAAAGACAGCTTAAATCTGAAGATGCCTTCAACAGTATGCAAATTGATGGTAGACCAACAATAGGCTTCATGTCCAAAGTGAACATATCTCCTTTCTGTTTAGACTTCAATAACACTTTATTTTTTATTTTGTTGGATATCACACTTCCTTATTCATCAAACAACACTTGATTTCCTATACTAACAACTACCTGAGATACACTTATGAGGTTATGCTTCAAACCTTCAACATAAGCAACTCTTTTGATTGTAAAATTTCCATTGGTAATTTTGTTGTATCCTTTAACCTTACACTTTTGATTATTTCTAAACTTCACTACTCCAACATTTTCAAGTTTCCTAAAATCTCTCAAACATTCCTTCTTTCCAGTCATGTGTCACGAGAATCCACTATCAATATATCAGTTCTCATCATATTACTTGTCACATAGTACTTGCAATCAATTTGAGAGATTTACCAAGGCTTTGTTGGGTCCTTGTGAATTAGCATGATATGCAGTGTGAAGTGTAGAATTGTAAATCCAATCGCGAACTTTGAATTAAATTTTGTCAATTAAATAAATTCACTAACTTGTGGCGAAGAAACATACTCATTCAATATCAAATCATCAACTTTAATTTTTCTTCTTTTCAGCTTTACATTCAGAAAACTCAACTTTGGAATTTATTTGAACTTTTTTCCATTTTGATGGCTTAGACAATGTTTATTGTGAAAAAGTACTACCATTAGAGGATTCACACAAGTAATTCTGATATGCTTCTTGCACTTGAGCTTGAGAAAACTCTTTTGATTGATATCTTTTTCCTTTATGTTCAAACCAATGATTGAATTTTCGACATTAGTTTTTTCCTTAGAAAAAGAACCTTCGATTTATGTGTCTTTATTGGATTTGGAAAATGTAGATAATCAGGTTTAAATGGCACGTTTTTCTTTATCACATTGGTTGTATGGTATGTTTGACATGGTTTCGAAAAAGATTGTCGTGGTCGTTGTTGAAAACAGTTTTGATAACATTTTTGAAAATCAATTTGTTCTCTTCTTGAATATTCTTTTGAAAATGATTTGGGGTTTGATTTGAGAAACTATTTTGAAAGAGTTTACAAAATTTGTTTTGATTGTCCTTTCAAAAATGATTTTGTGAACTTTGGTTTGAAAAACCTTGTTGACCTTTAGTGTGAGATACTTTATGATTATTTTGAACATATGATTGTGAAGATTTTTTTAAAAATTTTGATGATTCTTTTGAAAAAATGATTTTGTGACCGGTTTTGAAAATTCTTTTGTTTAATTTTTTGTGAATTTTTTTGAGAACATTTTTGTTTTTTAAGATCTCGTCTTTTCTTTGAATAAGCCTTATTTCGAGAATTTCGATGGGATTGAGACTTTTCCAAATATGGGTTTTCTACATCTTGTTTTAAATCTCGGACCTTCGTAGTTTGATTCTTCAACTCATCTGGAAGAGACTTATCAAGAAATCTTGACTTGTATCTAACAGATGATTGAATTCCTTTCACAACCCAAACACCGGTTTTGTCATTTTTGTTATCTTTGAAATATGACTTTTGACTCTTTTTGTATTGAACAGTTTTTGACCTTGATTTAAATCATTTTCCACAACATTTGTATATGAATAAAAACCTTCATCAGTGACTTTCAAGTTATCTTCTTTCAATAAATCATTTAACTTACATTTGCTCCATTTCCTGATGCCACAAAAACTTGGTTTGGAAAATCCAAAAATTATAGATAAAGCACTACATTTTGTTCAAGAAAATGTTTTCCTTTTTCTTTTAAAACTTTTGTCTATTCATTAGTATACTCGAACACTTATGCTTCAACAACTCATGGAATTTCCTTTTCATCAAAACATCATCATCAAATTCACTTTCATTATTTGTGATATCTTCGATATCAACCTTTTTCTTGAGTAACTTTAGTTTTAGTTTTCAAAGATGAGTCAACATTAAGCTTCAACATTGAATCAACATTTTCTTCACTTTTAGCAAATAAATCAATTTAACGACGGAAAATTTTGAACAATCAACATACTCATTTTCTTCAATTTTGCTAATACTGTCATAATCATCTTCGATATCAACAAAATTTTATTGAGAAAATTGTGTCGAAGATTCAGTTTTGTTCAAAAATTTCACTTGTTCTTTCTTGCTCAAAGTATCAATAACTATATCAACCAATTCATTAGCATCCAAATATTCATCAATATTCACTACACCATATGCATAAGAATCATTTGGTACCTGATCAAACTAAGAAACCCTACTTTCACATTCAAATGTAACTTCATCAACTAATTCTTTCTGAAACAGAATGAATGGTAAGAGTTTGCGATGTTGCTCTTTACAAAATTCAGATGTAATATCCGGAATCTGGAAGGTCAATTATGGAAATAAATTCCTTTTTTAGGGGCCAACTCATCGAGTTTATGGCATAAACTCGACGTGTTAGAAGCTTTTGGAGTGCGTGTTATTAAGGACCAACTCGTCGAGTTGGTGAAGGGAACTCGACGAGTTGGACGCTGTTTGAGAAACCCTAATTTTTGGGTTTTGCACCCTATTTAAACACCTTAAGTTCCAGGTGGTGGCCTCATTCCCAACCTCCATAGCCCCTAACCCTAATCTCGAAACCCTAGAGCCTCCTTGAGTGTTGTGAGATCATTGTGGGTGTGTTTTGGTGTGTTGGAAGCTCTTTGAAGGAAGAGAAGTTCGCTGCAAGTTGGTGGTTCAAGTAGGAGCTTTCAGATCTTGGTTCTCTACTCCATTTTCAGCACATATTGGGTATAAAGCTCTAACCTTGCTTAGTATTGGCTTAAATCTCTTCTTGGGTTATTTGTATGCCTTTAGTCATGGATGGGTGGTTGTTGGGGATGCTGTAGTCCCAAGTGTTTACTCTTTCAGATCTATGATCTTCATGAGTTCTTTTGGCATAAAGGTGCCAAATTTATGGTCTTAAGGGCTTCATGCATCTATTAAGCTCTTCTTTTAGTCTCTTATGAGCTTTTGAGCCTCTCCTAGCCATGCATGAGTGTAAAGTTGGAAGCTTTTTAAAGGGCCAGATATGTATTTTGGGGCTTTGTCTTGATGGTTAAGTGATTATTCATTACCAAAGGGCTTCTAGCCCAGTGGTATCAGGTGGTGTCCTCCCTCCTTGAGGTTGAGGGTTCAAGTCCCGTGGTGGACATAGGTGGACTTAGGTGTTAGTTTAGGAGTAGATTATAATATTTGTATTTGTCGGTTCAAAAAAAGTGATTATTCATTAAGCCCTTAACCTTTTAAGCATAGGATTTGGGTTTTGAGCCGACTTGGTTGGTCCCTGGGGGTAAAGTTGGAAACTTTACCCTTCTAGACGCTATTTCAGTTAAGATCTGAGCGGGGAAGCTGTTAGTTTCGATTATGTCGGCTTAATGGGTTAAGATATTTGGTTCCTGATGAACTCGGCGAGTTTTTGGGTGAACTCGGTAAGTTCGATCGGTTCTTCTCGATTTTGCAGTCTGATGAAGTAAACTCGACGAGTTGAAGGGCAACTCGGCGATTTGGGTCAACTTGGGCCGTTGACTTTGACTTTTGACTTATGTCTTTGAGCAAGTTTGTCCCAAGGGGTAATTGAGGTAATCTGAATTGTAATTAAGGGAAGTATGGGCTTAGGATAAGACCCATATGGGATTGGGCCCAATTTGGAAAATTGGGCCATTATTGGGCCTTTGTAGATCTTTTGGTTTTGGGTATTTTTGGTTATTGAGGTTGGGCCTCAGTTTTGGTTCTTGTTGGTTCAGGGGTAAAATGGTTATTTTTCCCCAAGTATGGTTAGTAGGCCCTGTAATGGAATCCAATTGTTTATTTGGTGTTATTTTGATCTGATAGTTCGGAGGCGTCGTCAGGGCAGCAGCTAGGGATTTCTTTTCAGGGAGTTTCTACATTCGAGGTGAGTCTCCTCACTGTTGTATGGGTCGAAGGCACCAATGCAGGCCCATTTGGTTTATGTATTGTAAGAAGACCCGGGGGTTAACCCTTGGCATTATGTATGAAAGACCAGGAGGCGGCTCCTGGCACACTGTATGCAAGACCAGAGTCTGAACTCTGGCAAGTAATTAGTTAAGTAGTGTAGTTTGTTTGCTAGTTGTCTTTGTGATGCTTGCATGGAAGACCAGGAAGTGGCTCTTGACACTCGTCTGTAAGACCAGGGGTGTGGCCCCCAGCCTGGCAAGAAAGACCACGAGGTGGCTCGTGGCATAATGGCAAGACTATGGTTGGCACATAACACTCTTATTGAGTATGATATATGAATGATATGTATGGCTTACGATTATGTATGACATGGATGGATCGTTGGATATGTATGGTACGTGGTATTTGGGGATATCACTAATCTTTGTGCTTACTGTTTTCAGTTTATGTTTCAGGTACCCCAGTTTTCAAATGAGAGAGCTCGGGACAATCGCAGTGCATACACCCGTGTTTTCCGGAATTTGTGATACTTGGGAATGACTCTAATAATTATGCATTTGAAATGCTTTTTCAATGTTTGGATAAGTTTACAATAGTGTTTTGATTATAATAAAAATGACATTTTTAACCTTGAATTGTTGGGATGTTACATCAGATGAGTGATAAAGTAGAGTGAGTTTACCATAAAGACTCTTAGTTGTATTACAATAAATGTTCCTCTACTTAGTTAACAAAATGTGATTTATCCTAACAGAGGGACGATCTAAAGTAATATTGTTCAATTTGAAATTTAAAGCTTCTATCTTAGAGTGTTTCTCCTTAACTCTATTCTTAGCCTCATATAGCTCTGTTTTGGTTTTCTTCATATCACTACTCATAGAAATCAACAAATTATTTAGATAAGAACAAGCATCATCAAAGTCAAATAAAACATAATCATACGAAAGAAAGAAATATTAAGTGAGATAAGAAGATTAGGTACCTTCTTAATCGTTAGAGACTTCAAAGTTGTTGCCATTAGACACCTTCCCTCAACTAGCTTTCCTCCATCACCACTCGCTTCTTCGCTATCAAACATTCCAACTTCGCAACCTGACTCAAGCTCACCAATTTTTACAAACTTCTCATCAACAACTTTTCCATCATACTTAGCAAACAAGGCTCCATGTGAAGGATCACGCATCTCTTCATCATCTGATCCAGATAACCAGATTTGATAATTGCTTTCATTCTCATTAACACGCTTCACAACAAATGAAAGATTCTTTGTTTTTTCCCTCTACTCTTCGATTTTCATGGCATAGTAAGCTTCATCCTTCACTTTATCCTGCTTCTCATCCTTTCTATTTAATATGAAATCTCTTGCTAAATGGTGTTTGTTAGTGCAATAGTTATAGTCATAGCCCGAATCACCAACTAACTTTTTCTCCAATTTCTTCTCATTTAAACCGCCTTGTTTCTTGTTCTCAACAGCATGATTAGATGTCAAAGATGTCTTTTAAATGTGTTACCCCTGAATTTTCCCTTAAAAGGCTTCTTGTAAAACTTCTTGACATTATTGTTGGAATAATATGCAACTGCCTCATCATCTGAATTCATTATCATTTTGTATTATTCATCAGAACATATATCTTTCACATTTTTTTAGATACAAGTGCCAAAGGACCACCAAAATTCATCTTGTCCTTTTCATCAGATAGTTCCTTAACTTCATTTTCATTGGCCTTCAGAATATTGTAAAGATTCAATAGAGAATAAGAATCAAAGTTCTCTTGTTTCGTGTTCATCAAATAAATGTTCTTCTATTCTTTCCTTAAACCTTGAATAAACGTAATGTTGAATTCAAGAACCATATGAATAACACTGTATCTTGAAAATTTGTAAATCATATCGTTGAATCGATCGTAATAGGCTTCAATCGACTGTGATTCCTTCTGTTTGAATTCATACAATTCATACAAGCATTGCTTCACTGAACTCTTTTTGGTACGTTAATTGCCCTGAAACTTCTCCATAAATGTGTTCCAAATCTCTTGAGCAGCTTTTCATCCATGTATGTAATTGTAAATAACAAGTGGTAAAGCTCCACGCAATTCACGAATACATCTTTCGTCACTTGCTTCTAATTTCCTTTGTGTTGCGGCAAAATTTTCATCCCGAGCAGTTGTACCAACAACTTCAATCGTTGAAGAACGGAATGGACCGTATATGATTGAACGTCATAGATCTTCATCTATTCCATTGAGATAATCTTCCATTCGATCTGCCAATGATCATATTACTTTGGAGGTAACTGACACACCCCCAAACCAAGGATGGCGGAAACGTCCGGGGGTGGAGGACTTCATGTATAGTATCATAACAACAATTGTAATAGTAATTCAAGCAAACACAACCAACATATATATAATTGAAAAAGTTACATCATTGTATGAATTACATGTTTACGAATCAATTACAATATGTTGACAAAATATGAAATAGTAGACGCCTTAGCGTCCCATCCTCAAAAGCACTTGATTACCTGTTTAATGATTTCCTGAGAATACAAGTTGTTTGAAAAAGTGTCAACACAAAGGTTGGTGAGTTCATAAGCTTTTGTTTGGTATTATTAAAAGCCTTTCGTTTGTGAAAGTAGTATTTGTGTTAGAAAATCCAATATTTTCCTTAATGTGTAAATGTAGTCTTAAAACCCAAAGACCGAAATGTACAAGTAATTTGTCATATTTATAGTAAAACAATGCAAGTTTAAATCGACATAAACTCATTAAATTTTAATGAAGTTCCCGTAAATTCCAACGTTTATTAATACTTTATGTGAGTTATTATAACCATGCTATGACCTAGTTGGCCTGAAACGACGTTCTTCAGGCGTCGGAAATGTTATGACATTTGTCACCCCAGACCTGCCGGTCTAGCTGTTGCATGCAGCTTAGGTGTGGGTTTGTCAAACCCAATATAGATCTATACACAAGTATCACGCTCTCCCTCAAGGAGACTCTGGTTACAATACAAGACTTAATGGTAATTTGAAGTAAATGTCTCACAAAGTCATTAACGGAATTACGTGTTATGAAAACTTGGTACCGTATGGCCGTACCTTGCTTAATGAAAATATCCTTTGTATAAATGTACCCTTTTTAAATGTATTTGTTATGTAATGTATCATAAACTATACCTATTATAGTTTATCAACCAAGGGTAGTACGTGGTAATGTATGCAAACTATATTCAAAATAGTTTATTAAATGTTTGAATGTATCGATTGTACTTTGATTATAATCACTTGTTATTCTTTATATTTTATATGACCAAATCCATTTGTAAACTGATGTGTGTCTAAATATTAAGATAAAATGTCATATATTGCAATAACATATAATCACATAAAGATATACACCTTGCTCAACATGTTACAAGGTGAAATGAAATTAACAGCAACTTTTCGTTGAAAAACAGTTTCTGTTACTGTTCTTAGAAAATTTATAAAAACATCATCAAAGCTCTAAATCCAAATCCGCAAATTTTGAGAGTTTGGAATATGAGTCTAGTTTGTTCGTAAATTTTACCATGATTTTTAGTGATCTCTAACAGAGGTGAAAATGTTCATAATCACAGACTGGTCCGGGTTTGCCTCTGAAATGACAGGCAGTTTTGTAAAAATCACCATAAATTGTAGAAAAATCATATGGAGATGTGCAAGTATCCATTTTAAAGCTAAGAGTTTGAACTACTTGCACCTGGAACAGTTTTGAAAACTAAAATATTTAAGTTGACCAAAACAGTCTGTGATTAACGTCCATCTTTTCTGATGTAATCTGTTAGAAAAAGTTTAATTGTGTTCTTGATGATTTTACTTGTATTCCCCCCTTAAAACTTAAGAAAAACATGTAAATGTAGGGGTATGAACTCACCTTATGTGATTTCAGTAGATGAAAGTGAGATAGAGGAAGTGTTCAACCCAAGAACACTAAGAAGATGTCTTGATGATTCGAGAATCTAACACCGAATAAGATGGAATTTGTGTAAGATATCAATGATTTGAGTAGAATAGAGTTTAATAATTATGTGAATGATGAAGATACTTACTAATTGAAGGAAGAAATCCCTGGAGAAAGCCTTGAAGTTCTTGAAATTGAGAGAAAAGATGAGAGAATTTTGGAGAGTGTCCTTTGGTTGCTAAGTGTAGAATGAAAGAACTTTATGGAGAATGAGGAGAGAGGATCAATCCTCCAGCTCTTAGAACATGGGAAGAGCTGGAGATTGGGTGTAAAGGTCCACTAAGGTGACAAGGAGTAGTGGGAAAGAGTGGATGATCATAGAGTGAGGTGGTGGTGGCTTGCTTTTGTCATAAAATAAGGAAAAACAAATATTCCCTCAATAATTAGTCCAACCACCAATTCTTTTAATACCTTTTTATAAAAACCCTGGAGATTTATATATTTTGGGGCCTTAGTTTATAAAATAAAGTTTTGGGTGAAAATCCCACGTTAAAATAATGAAAAACGGAGTTAAAACGAAGTCGTAGTCGAAAAACCGGAAAAATTATGACACACAAACATGCATGTCGTCTTCTTTTATGACAGGGGCTTCCTTGATACTCATTGCGTGTCATCAACACGCGAGTCGTAAGGTTACGACAGACAAATGTGTGTCGTCTTCCTTTATGACAGGGACTTCGGTCCTGAAGCTTCAGTTTTGGGTCCTTAAGCCTATTTTACCCGTTTTTACCCCGTTTCAAGTGGTTTTTGACCCAGTTAAGGGTCGGGATGGCCCGAATGATTACAAAAAATTAAAGGAACTTTTGAGAGAGATTTGGGAGAGATTCGGGAGAGATTTGGGAGAGATTTTAATAGAGAGAGGTTGAGTGAAAGAGATTGTGAGAGGTTTCGTTTGTGATCTTTTTGAGTGTCCGGCTTCGCAACGAAAGGTCCATAAACCCCGTTAAGCCATGATTTAGTGTCTTACACAATCCCGATGATTGTGCAATAGTGTTTTATCGCTTTGGTTTGTTGTTTAGCACTGTTAAGGCTAAGGAAAATCAAACACATGAATTTTTCAAATGATGTTTTCTCATTGAAATAGCGAATTGTATAATGTAAACCCTAACATACAAGGGTTAATGGAGTTGACCGGTTTGACTTGTTGACTTTGTTTGACTTTGACTTGAGCGAAATTTGACGGTTGTCACATCATCCCCCCGTTAGAGGGAATTTCGTCCCGAAATTTGCATTTTGACTGGGACTTCAAGAGTTTGGAAAAAGATGTGGAAAACTTCTCGTAGTACAAGAAATTGATTATGGCGAGGAACAACCTGCCTGATGTCACATGACGACCTTGGAAATTTCTTATTGTAACTTGAGCTGAGTCAATTTAAAAGGAGTTTATTGTTTTAGGATGATAGAGTATTCTATGTGTGCTTTTATACTCCCTGTTTTATCCTTGGTATTACCACTATGAATATTTTATAGTTAGCGAGTTCCATCATTACGAATGTTTCAACAAATTTTGACGAAATTTGCATTATAAGTCCTACTAGTTCTTTTATAGTCGATTGGCGTAAACTAGTCGTATATCATTAAGATTGCAAGGGCATTTTGGATGGGTGACCCCGCCTTAAGCCCACAACCAAACAAGGAACAGGGAATGAGGCGGAATCACACATTCTAAGTCCATAGAATCTTAATGATATATGACCATAACGTTTACACTAGCCATCATAGATTCCAGGGGCGTAGTATTATTGGGGCCAGGAGTAGGAATTGTAGTTCAAAATAAAATTGTTATAAGGCTGCTATCTTCAAACTTGGGCTTTGGCCCCTCCCGATTCCTAATCAGAATGGTCCAATACTCTTGCCCGCTCCAAGTCGAGAGTTGATTCATGTGGCTTGAGCTTAGGCTTGGGTCTTAGAGAAAGAGGCAATGCGTCAGGCTGGCTTCACAGAGCTGCAAAAACTCTTCTCTCTCGACAGTGGATAGATAACATGCCTCGGCTCTTCAGGCCCACATTGCCTACTGGGCCAACTCAAATGAACATCCACTTTGTTACCCCACTTGGGTTATAGGCAAGTGTTACCAAGCCCGATATCAAGAAATCAAAATCGATTCATCCCTATTTGCCCAATTCGCTGCCTATCTCGCCTGCTGTTCGTTTCTCGCTGTCTCGCTAAGTCAGTCGCCTGGTCTCACTCTCGCCAATCGCCATCGCCTAATGCCCAAATCCCTATTCACACTTCACAGAAATCAGGTATGTGATCCCGAGACCCATATCCTGTTCAGCTGTTCTTTCTTTTCTGATTGTAAGATTGTTGATTGTTGGTTTTGGCGTATTGCACTGCTGCTGCTGTTTTCAGTCAATCCGTTGCCTATTTATGCGTTACTACTGTCTTACTGAGTTTCTTTTTAATTTGGCTGTCATTTGTGATTTGGCGATTTTCCAATTTGATTTACAAGTTATGAACTTATAGATTTGGTTATTGTTAAATGAGTTATTGGTTATTGTTCAAATTTTGATTTTGATTTTTTTTTTTTGTTAATTTCAGTTTATAATATTTTCGGCCCCCTCCCCCAAGTTAATTGTTCAAGTTCCGCTACTGATAGATTCACTGGTAAAAACCCTGAGTTTTTACATAGATGATAAGACTTATTTGGGTTTTGCCGTGTTCCCAAGATTCATGGTTTATAGACTTGAATAGATGCTAGTTTTAGTAATAAAAAGAAATTTAGAATTTAAATGTCGATGTTAGATGCTTGTACTGATATTTAAGGGGTTAAAAAAAAAAATAAAGTTTTATTAGTTACCTATAGCGACACTCAAGTCATAATTTGCATGTGAGAAGACTTGGAGTACTTTCTAATGAAAAGTGTGCTACTGGGGAAATTCGAAACTGGTACGTAGCTTCAAAGTCAAGAATATGCAGTAGGCATGTGATGCATTAAATGCATGAGGCACAAAAGTCCTAATTTGCAGCAATATATACGTATATGTGTGTGAATTGAAGAAGAAGGTTACAGCTCAAAGACCATTCATTTCCTCTTTATTTTTTATTTATTACTCCTCCCACTTACCTTATATAAATCATCACAGAAGAAGGTTACGGCTCAAAGACCATTCATTTCCTCTTTATTTGTTATTCGTTACTTCTCCCACTTCCCTTATATAAATCAGCACATTCTTACCGCGACTCTTTAACTTCTCCCTCACAAATGGATCCGCCTGCAGATCATCAAAACCCCATAGATGACCTCGATCGGTTTCAGTACTTTGATCATCAGTATCTGTTCAGGTATATATAAATGTCACTCATTACACCATCTTTCGCACAGAAAAGTGATTTTGTTTATATTGATCAAAACATGGTTTGATTTTTGCAGTGGTGACCTGCTCAACCATCAGGATTTCGAGTTGTCGGAAAAATCGCATGAAGTGCTTGATCAGAATGTTTCCACAGTACTTAACAAAGATCAAAACATCATTTCTAGAAATGAGTTTCATGATCTTGATCCCCTTGAAGACATAAGCTTATGGGATTGTTGGGAGGATGGTAATTTACCATTGGTTAGTTTCAGTGAAGACTGTAAATCCGGTGGTGAGGCTACAGGTAGTTCTAGTGCTGCCACCACTGATCACGGTGGCCGGAAGGTGGCAAATAGATTGAGACCATTGGAGTTTGAAGAGATAGCGAAGTACTTTGAGATGCCGATAATCATGGCAGCAAAGGAACTAGGGATAGGGTTAACATTGTTGAAGAAAAGATGCAGAGAGCTAAACATAAACAGATGGCCTCATAGAAAACTTAAGAGCCTTCAATCCCTCATTCAAAATGCCAAGGTAAACTACGATAATAACCTTCTATACATTACTCATGCATGTATGCATGCACTTGGTAACCAAAGTAGTTTTGGTATTTTCTAAAATTTTAATTATTAGTTTCTTTATAACATAAACATAGGCCCTAGGCATATGCCACATCGAATCAATTGTTTTACTACGATTTCTGATTTATATTTACATAAACTTAACTCATTGTAAATTTTATGAACTCACACGAAAAATATATTGCATCTACCTAAAAAAACTAGGAGTTGGGATTAAAGGAGGAGGTAGAGACGTTAGCAGGGCACAAGAAGATGATGGAGAAATTGCCAGGTATGGAACTGACAGAAAGAACAAAGAAGCTTAGGCTAGCTTGCTTCAAAGCTATTTATAAGAAGAGAGGACTTAACAATCCTTAGTCCTTACCTTTTCTTTTAGCCATTTTGTTATCATTAGTGGATTTTAATCTACATTGTATGTGTTTTTCTCTTGATAGTTTGATACTCTTTTTTTTTTTTTTTTAGTTTCATTTTATGTATTTGTCTATTGATTTTTAATGCAGAAAATTTTGTATAATTTGGGTATTATAGTTTGTATTATGTATTTAGCCATATTTTAGATTGCCGACACGACTACGCCGACGACTCTATACCAGAGGTCTATATAAATAGACTTATGAATTTAGTAGGAATAACTTGATTATAATCTTGTGATTTGTTCCATGTCTGATCCACTCCTAAGATTCTCTTGACATGCCCCCAGTTATGTGTAATTAAAATTTTATTAGACTGTTGATCCTAATGAGTCTACCCTAAGTCCACAACCAAACAAGGAACAGGTCCTAAGGCGGACTCACCATTTCTAGGTCAATCATTCCTTAATTACACATAACTTCGAGGTACACCTAAAGAATCTTAGAGTTACCAGTTGTAAATTGTTTGTAATACCAAGTAGTGAGATTCAATGAAATAAAATGCATGCCTATTTCATTGATAAACCTTTTAGTAAATATCCTTACCATTTATATACACATGTATATTTTTGCACTTTAGTGAACTATTCTTGGTGTTTCTGTTAACGTCTTGGAGATGGAGTTATGGTAGTGGGTAGAAGTAGGTTTTGTACGGGCGTTAAAATTTACACATCATGTTGCTCCTGCGAGAATAGGGGTAGAAGAGATAATTAATAGACGCCTAATCCTATAATTACTTATAGGGGTGATCCTTATTAGTTACGTCTATAATCACGTAGTGCATATCAGTTATACATAATTTGAGATAGAATAGACTTTCGAATAAATGACTCTACTCTAAGTCCACAACCAAACAAGGAACAGGAAGTAGAGCAATAGTCATAGATTCTGAGTCTATAATATCTTTAATTATGTATAACCTTGTCGTATGCACTCAGTTATCATAGGCCTACTAATAGAGGTCTTTAGTTTTCACATAAGTTGGTTATAGTATCACCAAATACTCCTATAGTATTTTTAGCTGTTTAGATTCGATTCTTAAAGTATTCTCTGTAGGGTGTAGTTAGGTTGATAGATTTGTTGCCCATTATGACTATCCCCCAGTATATGTAAGTCACTCCTCGGACAGATATAGTTGATCAGGCTATATCCTTCCCAGACTTGATTTACATATACCAAGGCATACCCATAATGTACAACTCCTCTTCTTTTATTTTATGTTCTTCTAGTTATGACACTATATGAGCATGTATGCATGTATTTATACTTTTAATAAAAAATCATTTATTTTCTAAAAGTATATTTATTTGAAAAATGCACAAATCAGAGACTATTAGTCCCAATTGTGTTTATAGTTTGTATATCTTATGTGGTTTGATATACTTAATTCACTATAAACTGTGCTCTGATACCAATCTGTCACACCCCCAAACCAAGGATGGCGGAAACGTCCGGGGGTGGAGGACTTCATGTATAGTATCATAACAACAATTGTAATAGTAATTCAAGCAAACACAACCAACATATATATAATTGAAAAAGTTACATCATTGTATGAATTACATGTTTACGAATCAATTACAATATGTTGACAAAATATGAAATAGTAGACGCCTTAGCGTCCCATCCTCAAAAGCACTTGATTACCTGTTTAATGATTTCCTGAGAATACAAGTTGTTTGAAAAAGTGTCAACACAAAGGTTGGTGAGTTCATAAGCTTTTGTTTGGTATTATTAAAAGCCTTTCGTTTGTGAAAGTAGTATTTGTGTTAGAAAATCCAATATTTTCCTTAATGTGTAAATGTAGTCTTAAAACCCAAAGACCGAAATGTACAAGTAATTTGTCATATTTATAGTAAAACAATGCAAGTTTAAATCGACATAAACTCATTAAATTTTAATGAAGTTCCCGTAAATTCCAATGTTTATTAATACTTTATGTGAGTTATTATAACCATGCTATGACCTAGTTGGCCTGAAACGACGTTCTTCAGGCGTCGGAAATGTTATGACATTTGTCACCCCAGACCTGCCGGTCTAGCTGTTGCATGCAGCTTAGGTGTGGGTTTGTCAAACCCAATATAGATCTATACACAAGTATCACGCTCTCCCTCAAGGAGACTCTGGTTACAATACAGGACTTAATGGTAATTTGAAGTAAATGTCTCACAAAGTCATTAACGGAATTACGTGTTATGAAAACTTGGTACCGTATGGCCGTACCTTGCTTAATGAAAATATCCTTTGTATAAATGTACCCTTTTTAAATGTATTTGTTATGTAATGTATCATAAACTATACCTATTATAGTTTATCAACCAAGGGTAGTACGTGGTAATGTATGCAAACTATATTCAAAATAGTTTATTAAATGTTTGAATGTATCGATTGTACTTTGATTATAATCACTTGTTATTCTTTATATTTTATATGACCAAATCCATTTGTAAACTGATGTGTGTCTAAATATTAAGATAAAATGTCATATATTGCAATAACATATAATCACATAAAGATATACACCTTGCTCAACATGTTACAAGGTGAAATGAAATTAACAGCAACTTTTCGTTGAAAAACAGTTTCTGTTACTGTTCTTAGAAAATTTATAAAAACATCATCAAAGCTCTAAATCCAAATCCGCAAATTTTGAGAGTTTGGAATATGAGTCTAGTTTGTTCGTAAATTTTACCATGATTTTTAGTGATCTCTAACAGAGGTGAAAATGTTCATAATCACAGACTGGTCCGGGTTTGCCTCTGAAATGACAGGCAGTTTTGTAAAAATCACCATAAATTGTAGAAAAATCATATGGAGATGTGCAAGTATCCATTTTAAAGCTAAGAGTTTGAACTACTTGCACCTGGAACAGTTTTGAAAACTAAAATATTTAAGTTGACCAAAACAGTCTGTGATTAACGTCCATCTTTTCTGATGTAATCTGTTAGAAAAAGTTTAATTGTGTTCTTGATGATTTTACTTGTATTCCCCCCTTAAAACTTAAGAAAAACATGTAAATGTAGGGGTATGAACTCACCTTATGTGATTTCAGTAGATGAAAGTGAGATAGAGGAAGTGTTCAACCCAAGAACACTAAGAAGATGTCTTGATGATTCGAGAATCTAACACCGAATAAGATGGAATTTGTGTAAGATATCAATGATTTGAGTAGAATAGAGTTTAATAATTATGTGAATGATGAAGATACTTACTAATTGAAGGAAGAAATCCCTGGAGAAAGCCTTGAAGTTCTTGAAATTGAGAGAAAAGATGAGAGAATTTTGGAGAGTGTCCTTTGGTTGCTAAGTGTAGAATGAAAGAACTTTATGGAGAATGAGGAGAGAGGATCAATCCTCCAGCTCTTAGAACATGGGAAGAGCTGGAGATTGGGTGTAAAGGTCCACTAAGGTGACAAGGAGTAGTGGGAAAGAGTGGATGATCATAGAGTGAGGTGGTGGTGGCTTGCTTTTGTCATAAAATAAGGAAAAACAAATATTCCCTCAATAATTAGTCCAACCACCAATTCTTTTAATACCTTTTTATAAAAACCCTGGAGATTTATATATTTTGGGGCCTTAGTTTATAAAATAAAGTTTTGGGTGAAAATCCCACGTTAAAATAATGAAAAACGGAGTTAAAACGAAGTCGTAGTCGAAAAACCGGAAAAATTATGACACACAAACATGCATGTCGTCTTCTTTTATGACAGGGGCTTCCTTGATACTCATTGCGTGTCATCAACACGCGAGTCGTAAGGTTACGACAGACAAATGTGTGTCGTCTTCCTTTATGACAGGGACTTCGGTCCTGAAGCTTCAGTTTTGGGTCCTTAAGCCTATTTTACCCGTTTTTACCCCGTTTCAAGTGGTTTTTGACCCAGTTAAGGGTCGGGATGGCCCGAATGATTACAAAAAATTAAAGGAACTTTTGAGAGAGATTTGGGAGAGATTTGGGAGAGATTTTAATAGAGAGAGGTTGAGTGAAAGAGATTGTGAGAGGTTTCGTTTGTGATCTTTTTGAGTGTCCGGCTTCGCAACGAAAGGTCCATAAACCCCGTTAAGCCATGATTTAGTGTCTTACACAATCCCGATGATTGTGCAATAGTGTTTTATCGCTTTGGTTTGTTGTTTAGCACTGTTAAGGCTAAGGAAAATCAAACACATGAATTTTTCAAATGATGTTTTCTCATTGAAATAGCGAATTGTATAATGTAAACCCTAACATACAAGGGTTAATGGAGTTGACCGGTTTGACTTGTTGACTTTGTTTGACTTTGACTTGAGCGAAATTTGACGGTTGTCACAGTAACATTGGAGTTTTTGTTGAAGAACCGAAAAGATTAGCAAAGTTGATCATTGTGTTAACATTCAAGTTAACCATGGAATTGGAATTGACCATAAAAAATTAAAAACTTGAATAAAAATAAAATCGGATTCAATTGATTGATTCTCGATTACAAAATCGACAAATCTCATAGATTGTTCGAACAACAATAGTTTTCAAATACGAAAAAGTTGATTTTAAAAGAAATGAATCAACAGATGAAAACAAGAAAGAGATTCCTCAAACGATTTGAAGATTCCTGCTCTTATACCAATTGAAGAGTCAAGAATTCCATCAAGTATCGATTTCAAATAGAAATATGAACACAAGAAGTAAATAAATATGATTCAGCTCATATTATCTAGAATATCATAAAGGTAAAGTGTTTTAGAGTAAGAGTGAAAAGTTACAAATGACCTATGCAACATCACTATTTATAGTGCTATCAATAGATACAAACTGTGCCATCCCCAATTTTCTTGGTCCAAAAAGACCTTTTTATTTATGCTTATTTTAAATTAGAGATATCTTTATAAAGGCGAAATTTTTCCCATAAAAAGTATTTCCGAAGAAAATGTTTTTCATTGATTATTAAAACTTAGGATTTTATAACTGATACAAAACATAAGCATAAACGTAATTATTATAGGCCTTACAATAACTTATTGTACTAATTGCCTAATCTTCTCGAATCTCTCAGTGGATTTTACCTTCGTACTGTTACCGGTGATACAAAGAAACTGAGTGCGTCAAGCTTGGGAGCCTGGTGAGCATATAGGGTTTTCAACCCATATTATTATTATATTGTTTTAAGTATATATAACATACCAAACAGATTGATCCCGATTATCCATTCCCATTATTCTCCCTCTTCGATCCTGAATTGATAATCTCACGGGACCTATCCTAGAGGATCTCTGTAACAATGAGTAGTCAATATCGCCTCGATCATTCCTTAGCAATACATGTTAGTAAGGCAACTATGAGGGGATAGAGTACTCGAATGAACACACAATCCATACTCCCGGATAATATAATTCAATAACCCCTATAGATTGTGAGTCTTCTAGTGTTCCACTGGATTGTCTAGAAGAGTCCATGGTCATCATAAATACTTTGGTAGATGACTACTCTCAGTTGGTGTCACCCCCCCCCCCCCCGCCTGGCGGTGGAAACACTAGGAGGCCCGACGTTAGGATGTTGAATCACAGATACATATTTTTCATAACATACATATCACTTCCATTTAACAACTAGTAACTTACATAAAGGCTTTACGATATTATATTGAGTTTTATCTTGGTAACTATACTCTTAGGTAGACTACACTCACTTCACAAACTTTTGTTAAAAGATCTTATATCTCCATTGGTGAGTTCACAAACTAGGAATACAAGTGGTTTTTGAAATGGCAACATAATGTTGGCGAGTTCACAGGTTTTGTATACCTTAAAAATACTTTGTCGAGTTTGTTAGGTCAGTGCTTGTTGTATTCTCAATATTATGTTAGTGGATATGTGTATACCAAACTGCTTTCTTAAGGTTTCTGGTAGTGGATTCAGATAGTTTAGTAAGTATATCTGAATCTGGATCTTTGTTTATGAATAGAGAGATGTATATTGTTACTTTCTTTAGTTCTTGATAAATTTTTTAGAATCCTTTATTGTTACTAGGGTAATACTATCCTAATATTCTTTTATTGTGTTGCATGTACTACTACTCCCTTCGAGGTGTCCCTTAAAAAGTAGTAGATTAAGTTTAACATTGTTAGGATAAGTTCCTATAATCGAGCTCTGACCAGTGTTGTTGTCCCCCCCAGTATCCCGACATTTCATTAGATGTCGTCCATAGTTTAGAAAGTTATGCTTGCTCCGACTGCCTTCAGGTTGTATCTAGCAACCGCATGTGGAGGTGTCAACTCTGTATAGATATATACATATCTTTCCTGCTTACTTAAGATTTAACGATTATAGGTTTGAGGCTTAGTAGCTAAAGGTTATTTAGCTTATTGATTAATCATGTCCCATCTAACGCTTATTATGGAGGCCTCCCCTGGTTGATTGTGTTGTTATCCTTCGTTGTATTTAGAGATACTTATTTTATATATATATATATATATATATAAAATTAGGTTAGAGTTTTTTTCGTAGCCGGGTATTTTGGTAGAGTAACTGCTAGGTACTAAGCTTATCCAAAGGTTGACTATAATAACGTATAGAGTATCAACGTTTCCTGGCAACTTGCCAACGTAACAACTAGGTATGATGTTTCCTATCAATGTGAGTCAGTATAACAACTAGGCATAATATTATCCTTAAAAGTTGGGCAGAGTAACTACCGTCCATAATATCATCCTAATGTTATGAGCATAATTCTCTAACTAATATTATACGATTAGTAATAACTATGAAATATTTTACATTTTAACATGTATTCCCCCAAAAGGTTTAGAAAATGGGGTCGTGAACGCACCTGAAAATGTGAAATCATTGATGTAGGATAGAATTTGGGAGTCTGAAACTCGAGAGACGCTCGTGAGTCAGTGGCACGGAAATAGAGAGAGAGAGTGTGTGTGTGTGTGAGGTGTGTTTTGAGGTGTGAGAAAGGATCAGTCAGAACTTGCTATTTATAGGGTATTTTGGGGGTGCGTGTCATACAGTGCGCACCGAGCAACTTTTTAACACCCCAAAATATGAAGATAAAAATTTCATTTTTAAAACAACTAAAAAACCCATTTATCATTTACTAAAACACTTAAAGGTATTTTATAATAAAAGCAGTTATCAGAGTACAATCCCAAAATCTCAAGGTTGTGGAAAATATGGGTGTATGAGCTGCGATCAAGCCGGGCCCTTCCCTTTCGAACCGGAAGTACCTAAAACCATAAACAACAATTGTAAGCACAAAGCTTAGTGAGTTCCCCAAATACCACATACCATACATAACATATGAGTCATACTTATCAAAAATGTAATAGGAGGTGCTATGTGCCAACCATAGTCTTGCCATTATGCCGTGAGTCGTATCATGGTCTTTCCTTGCCAGGATGGGGACCAAAACCCTAGGTCTTACAGACAAGTGCTACGAGCCACCTCCTGGTCTTCCATGCAAGCATCACAAAGACAACTAGTATACCATCTGCAACTACTTATCTACTTAACTTCCAGAGTCCAAACTCTATTCTTTCATACAGATTTACCAGGAGCCACCTCTTGGTCTATCATACAAATGCCAAGGGCCACCCCCTTGTTCTTCCTATAATACATAAACAACTAGGCCGACATTGGTGCCTTCGAACCAATAGTTCAGTGAGGAGACTCACCTCAGACATCTGAAACCCATAGATAAAAATCTGACTGCAGATCCGCATAAATCCACGCGTTATCAAATACCAAAATGACAACCCATCAATAACTAGATCCTGACTCGCACTAAGAGTCCAAATCAGGGTAAAAGATCTTTTTACCCTTCCTCTAACTTGGACCAAGGCTAAGGCCCAATCTAGATGATCCAAAAGCCCAAAATCTAACACAATCACTCAAGGCCCAAATATGGTCCCATTTTCCAAATTGGGCCCAATCCCTTTCACAAGCCTTCACCCAAGAGAGTCCAATAAAGCCTCAGTAGCCCAACCATAAAATCCAGATATCCCAACATGGCCCAAGACAACCAAGCCCATCCTAGCCCAAGGCCGAAGCCTAAAACAATGAAACCCACACCTGCTGAGTACGTGGGGCGTACTTAGCCTGTACAATCAGCATACTGCATGAAAGGCTTGTACGCCTAGCGTACAAAATTGTACGCCCAACGTACTCACCAATCCTAGCCAACTTTTCCAATTCAGCTCTTAATCCATTAAGACTTTGATCCAAACTCAGATCTGACTTCCCCAAGGTGGTAAATCACATAAAGTTGCCAAATTTATGTGCATGCATGGCTTAATGGGGCTCTAGAGCTCAAAGGAGCTTAATAAACGACTTAATACTTGCATGAGACCAAAACCACCATAAAGTTTTCACCTTTATGCACAAGGAACCCTTAACATGTCCAAATCTGTAAGGCTAAGCTCCAAAATGTCCTTAATCCCCAATCACTAACCAAAAGGACCAAAATAACCATAAACATGCGAAGGAGAAGATCTAAGAAATGAAATGTCAAGGTTTGAACTTTATACCTCACAAGCCACCAAAATAGGATGATAAAGCTGGATCTCAAAGTTGTCGTCCAAAGAACAAGTCTTCAAGCTTCTTCTTCTTTTTCTTCTAGATACACAAAACCCTCCACAAAAACTTCACAGGAGGTCAAGATCACCAAACATGGGCTATGGAACGAATTAGGGTTTTTGGGATATAGAGGTTGGCTAGGAAATGATCAAAAGAGGCTAACATATGGCTTATATAGGTTACTACTTGAAAATTTAGGGTTTCTTATCTCCCCCTCGTATGCCACGAGTACTCCTCGTACGCCCAACATACGAGGCTTCGGACATGCGACCATCTACCATTAGTACGCTAAGCATACACATGAGGTATGCCCTGTGTACTAGCTTCTCAGCTAGTACGCTAAGCGTATCATGTTATACGCCCTGCATACTACTCACAAGGGTCAGATTGCAAATTTATCAAATCACAAAGGGAAGTTAGGAACATCTTCATTTCCATGCGTTACAACTCTCCCCCACTAAAATTAGACTTCGTCCTCGAAATCACTCCTTATCATTCCCGACACACCAGACAACTTGAACAACCAATCACCACCCCAAGCGTACCACAACCTTCCTAAAGGCGATTGAACCCAACCCTAGCCGAACTTCTCCAAATCGATGAAGAACGAATCCTTAATCCCATGCAGAAAATCACCTCTACTTTCCCCGAAACCTGAAATCTCACATTGGTCTCACTTCCCGACAGACTACCTATACTGAACCATTACCAGGCCAAATCCTCATTGAAATCCAGACTTAAACAAAACGCTTCCAACCCTTGATTATCTACATGCTTCTATTGGGAACAAAATCATTGACCATTTATTGCTGCAGAACACTTGTACTTGATAGAAGGCTTAGACAATCCTTCGATTAGAAGACTCATCCCTGCAACGGCTGGACTCAGACAAGAGTTGTGCAACATGTTCAAATCAATTACTCTGAGATTATTTAATCTAAGCTGCAAGTGACTTGGCATATTCCTCGAATAACAAGCGACTCTACACACGAATCCCAAATCACTAATACCTCCTTGACTCATCTTGATGCCCCCTAGCTGCTTTCCAAAAGCAGTCGATACCTCACTGGTCCCAAATTACCTGCCAACTAACCGATTCACCGGATTCCCACCTGGTTTCCGAGGCAATTAGCCGTACACAGTCGCACCACGTGACTTCCGAACGAAAGCCTCATCTGGCAATAATTGCCCTAGCTATCTTGCCAGTTATGGATCCAACAATCTTTCTGATCCAACCGATCATAACAGCCTGATCCACCCGACGCCACTAAAACCCATGCTAAAAGTGAATGCCACATGACCAACTGTAGTCTTATATCACAACCAGCCTCCAACAACCTACCACTTTCTACTTCCATGAGTGTTGTAGCCCTACCACAATCTTACAAACTGACCTACTATGGTCTAATCCATCTGAAGAAATCCATAACCAATCATGGAACTGCCATGCCCACACCGCTGCACAAGGACCGATGAATGCTACGGGCCACCCCGCAGTGTTGCAACACTCCCACACCAACTGCCTACCTAGTGAATGCTACGGGCCACCCCACAGTCTTACAACACCCCCACACCAACCGCCTTCCTAACGAATGCTACGGGCCACCCCGCAGTCTTACAACACTCCTACACTATCTGCCAACCTAGTGAATGCTACGTGCCACCCCATAGTCCTACAACACTCCTATCTTTCCATGGCCACCATCCATGGTCTTACCGCTCATCAACCAATCCATCCATAACCAAGAATACACTAACCAACGGTTGGGAGTTTCCTAAATTCCCAAATTACACAATCCTCAATCCAGACGGCTACTTGAGTCGTCTTCCCTCCCAACAGAAATGTGAAACTCACCCTATTTTCACGCCTGATTCGACTTTCAGAAATATGAACAATTCTCCCCTACTTGAATTCGTGAAGCTCTCCCAACACACAAAGTTTAAAGGATTCCCAATCCAACTTACCCCTTATGATTGAACCGTTGACAACCTGCGCTTACCAATGCTAGTGTTCCATTACTAGCCAAACCCAAAGACCGCACAACACTTGAAGACCAGATGAACACTCCCCAAAATCTCAGCAAATCCGACAACCCCAAATGTTTCCGATGATACAACCCCCAAATCCTGAAATCCTTTATGCTGGTGACAAGACCAAAACCCTATCAATATATTAATTTTTCCTGACACTCCCAGATAGGGTTGTTCACTATTTGGATAAAACCGAATTGTCCAATTGGACAATTTGGATTGGACAATTTGGTTCGATATTCGGATTTTTGGATTGGTTTTCAACAAAACCGAATTATTATTTTGGATTTCGGATTGGTTTTGGTTTATAAAATAAGAACCGAATAGTCCAAAAAAACCGAATAAATATTTATTATTTATTTATTTATAATATATATCTATAGTTATTTATTAATTTTGTAATTTATTTTTTCAAATAGGTTCAAAACGTTTCACCCGATAAAAAAAACATTAATATGCATTTTCTCTCAAAAGTTTTCTATCTATAAAATATTTAACTATAATATATCTTCTTAGTAGTTGTTTATAAATTTCAAATCACAACTAAATAATTTGTTTTCGTTTCTTGTGTAAAGTTGGATAATATTATAATTATATGTCGTTTTAAAATGTTTTGGTTTTTGAAAACCGAATTATAAAAACCGATCCAACCGAATTGTAATTGGATCGGATTTGAATTTAGTTTGGACTATTCAGATCCATGTTTTGAAAACCGAAATCAATTTGGATTCACTTGACTGGATCGGATCAAACCGATCCATCCAAACGAACACCCCTACTCCCAGAGGCTAACCAAGCTCACATGACTGCCACCACCATCTGCTTGCTACCGCTCCTTCCCTAGCAACGGTAGTGATTGAACCCAAAAGTTCTTCCACCAGTAACTGCCATCCCCATCAGATCAAATGCTAAAACCACTGAGCCCTGAATTTACTGGAGAACCAAACCGCTGACCTTGACCATAGACCTTCCAAACGATACCCCTGGACTAATCCCAACAAAGAACCGGAATAATAACCGAACACACTGAAACCCGCTCAACAAGATACAACCCCTTACTAACCCACTAATAATTCATGGCATGCAAATGGCATATAACAATTCTTGTTGATACAACTCAAACATTAACAGAGAATTAAACCAAAGATAATGTTTACCCAAACCGACACAAAATCCTAAGCAATATAAATACTGATAATAACCAAAGAGAAGGCAAAAGGCAACATACCCACAATATCACCTGCTGGAGTCCTGACCTCCCATGTCTAACACTGCAATGCTCGACTCCTCTCTGCTAGGGCTCCTGCCCTTCCCTCCCGACCATCAATGATCCTCAAAGTAGCTGGAGAACGTGCACTCACTACTCCCCTCAACATCGGACAGTCGGACTTCTTGTGGCCCACTTGGTTGCAGTGAAAACATAACGGGCTTGCCCCCTGAGGACAATCCCTGATGAAATGACCAACCCTGTCACACTTATAGCAGCCCATACCCGTAGAATAACAAATCCCATCATGCAGTTTCCCACACGTGATGCACTGACCCCGGCCTGCTGGCCCTTTAATCACTGATCTGATTCATGGGTCTCTTCCCGAGACCCTCCGCTGCATGCACCTGGTCTGGCCCCCTCTTCTCAGGTGCTCCAAATCGATCTCCCACTCTCGGGCTCTAGAAATCATATTATTCAGGGTGTTGCACCCTGATATGCTCACAAATTCCGTGATGTTATCCCCCGACATATCATGATACCTTACCTTCTTCATCTCCTATCCTGCTTCATACTGCGGAGCTAATAAGGCCCTCTCCTGGAATTTGGCAGTGATCTCTGCCACAGTCTCAGTATTCTAGAGGAGATCCTGAAACTCTCACGCCAATTGCTGCACCTCAATCACCGGTGCAAACTCAGCTCGGAACCTGGTCGAAAAATCATCCCATGTCATAGCATCAACATCATCATCACCCACCTCACGTCCTACCTCCTCCCACCAGTCCCGTGCCCTGTCCTTCAAAAGGCAGGAAAAAAAATCTGAGCTTCGACTCATCGGGACAGAAACTCGTTCTGAACGCGTTAGCCATATCCGCTAACCATATCTTACTGGCAATTGGGTCCTTCTCCCCAGAGAACGTGGGAGCTCCACACGCACAAAACTCACGGAAAGAAAGAGTGCGAGCTCCAACGATAGCCATAACCTCAGCATGGAACGCGCCCAAGCGCTCATCTAAAATCTCCACAATCCCCTCCTTGACCGTACCAAAGATCACAAGAGTCTGCTCCAAAATACCGCGGGTAATCTCTGACGAGATGAACTCCCACATCTGCTAGCTAATCGGCTCAGTGCCTGCACCTGAGCTGGAACCAGAACCTGAACCTCCTCTCTGAGTGCTCATTACCAAACTGAAATACAATCATGCAAAAAATCAGAAATACTCAAGAATCCTCCTCCCACAAGCTTCCCAGATTCTCCAACACTCTCCCCAATTCGAGTATGGATCTTGTGCTTTCAGTAGTACGGGGCCAATACTACCTTCCACACTTATCCATACTTTCCTCGGGAATCATCCTAAATCCTCTAAGTCACCCTCTCAAACTGATGCACCCTTTGATCGCTAAACAGTGCAACTAAACCCACTGAAGCATTTCCTAGGCTCTCCTAGGTTCCGACCTCACCTTGCCATCAGCTGTTGAAAGAATCCCACCAATGTCAACTAACTACCTCATGAATATAGTCACATGCAACAGAGATAAGATAATCTTTTGAGTAAAAGACTCAACCATAGAACGGTTGGACTCAAACGAGAGTTGCACAATAGGGTCAAATCCATCACTCTGATATTATTTAACATGTGCAACATGTGACTTAACATATTCACTTAGTAGCTGATATACATCACTAAGTTTCCCACAAAGCACAAAGAAAGCAACATTCAAGCAACGGAAAATCTTGTTGGATTAGGTGTCTAAGCCCATAATTATAATTGGTATGTACTTGACCCGATACAACATGGTCCATTTGGGTTGTAACACTTTGGAACAATTTGATAGGATGGATATTTGAGAAAGAGGTTATCTGTCATTTATTAATATATTATAAATATAACATATTAATTGAGAAATCATATTATTTAATTAGTATTGATCAAGAATTAATTTGGAATTAATTTAGTGATCAAAAGAGACTAATTAAATTAACAGGGACTGATTGTGTAAATCAGTAATACATATGGTTTGGGCTATTGATCCATGATGGACTAAGCTTATGTGAAAGTCCATGAAATATTAGTCCATATGAATTATGGATCATAAGCCTAAGTTCAAGAATTAGGGGTTGCTTATGACTCTATGAATTCTACACTATATATGTATTCCTCAAAAGCCAAAATCGTACACTAGATGTTCTTAGAAGCCAAAAACGATTTTGTGTCTCCAAACCTCTCTATCAAAGTCATCCAATTGTTCTTGTTTTGTTATAAGACATTTGAGGCATCACACTTGAGGTGCTAGGCTCTTGAAAGACCAATTCCCACAAGCTACAATTAAGAGGTAATCTTCTAACTTACTTTTATAATTCATATGTCAAATTGTATGCTAGTTGTAGGTTTCAAGCTTTGGAAATTTTGTTGCATGTATAAATAGAGAAAACTTAGATCCAAAGCTATTAGGGTTGTATGTGAACCATAGGAGTGTTATAGTACATAAAAACCCAACAGTGGTATCAGAGCCATGTTAGTTTTTTGTTATATAGTTGCATTTGTGAATTGTTCAAAGCTGGAAAACTGAAAATTTGCATTCTACCAGACTGGACTCGCCGAGTCCATGGATGAACTCGACGAGTTCATGATGAAGTCGACGAGTCCATGAACTGACTCGACGAGTCGGACAGTCTGTTGGCAAATTTTCGGGATTTTTGGCCTATATTGGATTAGGATCACTACCACAAACTGTTTTGCATCATAAAATCTGTTTTTTCTGATATGGTAGTGATAATTCTCATCCAATCAAAAGATAATTTTCAAAATTTTAAGATAATTGTTGGTATATATGATAAACAAAATTACTTGTAAATTATTGATATGAATTATCTTGCCTTATGAGTTAAATTAGATCAATCCTAGATTATATGATAATTTTATTTGTTAAAATTGATCTAAATACATTTTAATGACTTCCATAACTTGTCCTTAAGTTATGGAACATGAGAAGTCTCATCCATTAAAATGACAATAAACTCATAAGATATGGAAATGAAAAGGTTTTCAAGAGTTGTATTATGATCAAATTGGTAAAAGATAAAAATGGTTATTTTATAAGTTTGTAATCTGATCTAAATGTTTTTTAAGGAGTTAAAAAACTTGGTTTTAAGTTTTGGAGTTCTAAAAGTTTTTTTAAGGAGTTACAATATTTGTTATCAAATTTGCAACTCAAAAGTTTTTTGAAGAGTTCCATAAGTTATGGAACTTGAAAAGTCTCATCTTCATAAAACAAATTAACTCCTCAAGTTATGAAGTTCAAAAGTTTTTCAAGAATTACAAAACTTGCCCTCAAGTTTTAAAAGTTGAAAAGTCTCAATTAAGAAACATTGAATTCATAGAAACCCTAGTAATTTGAAAAGTTTTCAAAAATGTAACTTGTAGGTTCATAACTTAAAATTAATTAAATAGTTTTAATTTGATTTAGCATCTTGCTGTTTTTTGAATAAGTTCAATTAACTCTTATGGACTTTATTAATAGTTAATTAAATGTTTAATTAAAAGAGTATTATTAAATCCATAATCATATGGTTTAAGTTTAATTAAATTAAGAGTATAATTTATTAATAGATTAAACCATCAAATATTTTAAAAGTTTAAAATACACCCTTATACTATATAAAATTAAAAGTCTAATATATTATATATGTATAATTAAAAGGTCAGTCTTACCGTTAGTAGGCCTCATTCACGAAGCTGGTCTATAAGGAGGTATAAGGTTACTGCCTATAATATGGTGGTTTAATGGGTGTCCACTCTCACCCACTGCTTCCTTGACTGGCGGTGTCACACCCCCAAACCTGAACGGCTGAAACATTCGGGGGCGGAGGACGTCATATATAATATCACAACAATTGTATAATAGTAATCAAAGCAACAACAACCATTGTATTGATAATAAAGTGCTTACATTGTATTCGAATCACAACTGGATTGACTCCCAAAAGTAAATAACAGAACAAAGATTTGAAGCTACTATGCTCCATCTTCTCAAATCTGTGTGTGTACCTGTCTACTAGATACCTGAGAATACAAGTTATTTGAGAAAAAGTGTCAACATTTAAGTTGGTGAGTTCATAAGTATTTTTATGAAATTAAAAATACCATTCAAAGAGATGAAATCACATTCGTTTCCATAAAATTCGATATTTTCTATAAAATTGAGTTGTAAGTTGTTTGTTTGTAAGAAATCGTATTTATCTAGGAAAATCCTATATTTTCCATAAAATTGAGTTGTAAATAGTAGTTTTAATTTTATCCAAGACTAAAACATGTACAAGTAATTCACCATATTTGAATTAATGATATATAGATTTATTCGAAAATAAAACTATTTGAAGATAAGTGTTTATGTATATATTCGGTTTTCCTATGTGAGTTTTTATAACCGTACTAACAAATGATTTGCCTGCCTCGACGTTCTTCAGGCGTCGTACTGTTTGATATTTGTCACCCCGGGGACTGTAGCTAACAGTCAGGGTGCGGGGTCATCAATCCCGTATAGATCTATACACAAGTATCACGCTCTCCGGGAGGAGACTCGGGTTATAAAACAGGACTTGCTGTTATACCTTGATAGGTACTGTGAAGACGAATGAGTCACAATTTCCCAACGAAATATATATGCTTGTATATGAGAATATTCATATATGAAATTGTTACTCTTTTCGTAATGTTTATAACATATAAAATTAATCATATTTTTATATAACTGTATTATTTGTCCTGAAAGAGTAAAATATATTGAGAATGTAACCCAAACTATATCTATTATAGTTTACGATATATGTTTCAATTAAATCGATAGTTGTTGTGTCATAAGATGTTCCATATGTATATGTTTTCATGTAAAAGTTATATAAACTGAAAGAAAACATAAACCACTTGATAAGTGGTGAATTGTGTAGCACTTCGTTGCTAGAAAAAGGTTTTATTTTTGAAAACCGGGCTTTGCGAGGGTCAGGTTTAGAAACCGAAAGACTCTTTTCTTGCGGACTTCTGGTGCCTCGGGATGTTCTTCGGGTGTTGAATATGATATCGGGGCTTTAGGGGATTGTAAGGAGGTTTGTGGAGGTGAAAGAAGTGAAAAAGGTGAGAAAATGGAGTTAAAATGGTGAAGGAACGAGGTAATCTCGCATGGCTTTATAAGGCCGAAGCCTCGGACCGAAGGAAGGAGAAGGGGGCACGTCTTCGGACAGGTGGCGATGGGGAAGGCTACGTGTCGGACAGCAGGCTTCAGACGCTACACGCGTCGGACTTCGGTTGGGCCGCGCCTTTGGTCGAATCAGTAGGCGGACACGGGGCAGCCTCGCATGCGAGGGTGACGTGGCCGGACCCTGGCCATGTCTTTTACGAAATTTCACGGTTTTTGTGCCCCGAACTTCAAAATCATAACTTTCGCATACGAGCTCCGTTTTGACGTTCTTTATATGCACGCATAGGTGAGATTATACTCTACGACTTTCGTTTAGACTCCGTCGCTAATTTTGAATTTATTTTTAATATTATTATTTTTAACAGACCGGGACAGGAAAATCCGTTAAAAATTCATAACTTCTTCATCCGACGTCCGTTTTCGTCTGTCTTTTTACCGTTGTACTACTATTGACGAGACCTTCGATTCTCGTTTAGGTTATGTTGGCTAAAAATCACTCGATCTTTATTTCGAGTTTTTAGCTGTGTACTGCTATGTCGAATCTTATAAAAATCATAACTTCCTCATACGAAGTCAGATTTTGGCGTTCTTTTTATGAAAGTTTTCAGTTTAACGTATACTAAAACTTTCATTTAGACACTTAAGGCTAAAAAGGTAATTTATCGAAAACTCAATTTTTACGCTTAACAGTGTTGTGCCGGTTTTGTCGCGAATCTTCGATTGGTCATAACTTCTTCGTTATAACTCGGATTTCAGTGTTCTTTATATTTTGGAAACTTTGTTAGAATCTCTACCACTTTATTCATCCCAATCAAGATTGTTTAATACTTCATTTTTGATGCTACTTTTCATCTTAATTTTTATTATTTCAAAATAAGTTACAATTTGACCTAGACTATTACATTGACCTGAAATATCGGGTTGTTACAGGTGGAGGGTCGTTAGCCAAATGGGTAGGATAGGACACAAACTTCCATTAAAAGTATAATGAAAATACCAAGTAACTAAACATTTATAAATTCCCAATCTTAGTTACTTAGGAAAAATGTGAATTTGGTGCTAACCCATTAAATTGCACTTTGCACCTTGCTAAGTCGTTAGTGGAGCGTGTGTGGTTAACTGACACAGTAATTTGGGACTAGCAAGGGTGGAAAAGGGTAGCTTGGTGTTAATCATGGATCAATGGAGTGTGTGTGGTTAACCGACACATTGATTAGGTGATTTGTAACATCAAGTGTACCATGCACATTTGCATGGTTATTCACACCTTGTTTGTGATCCTCGACATCCCAGTCACAAACTAGAGAGGGCATAATCGAGATTAAACATGCCATTGAAAAGTTCAATGAATCTCAAAAGAATCTAGGAATTTCAATTCATTTAAAACCTAAAATTCATTTTCGTTTTTCATGGTGGAAATTGGTAAATAGTCATTTACCTACCTTCAAATATTTTTCAATTGAATTACGGCATCCCTCTTCCGAATTGTAAAATATTGTGTTGGGTCCTAGCCTTAATATTTCATTTTGGGTGTTATTTTAAGGACTTAAATCAACTAACTTGAATTTCTCCCTTATAGATGTCTAGTTCTGACAACTATGGTCTTCCCGAATCTTTTGGAAAAAACTTTCCACATGAAGATGATATTCCTCAATATCACACTTCACTTCCTCCACCTCCTCCGACAATTCTCCCTGACCCACATGTTTGTCGACTTGAAAAGTTCAAGGTTACTCAAGCCCTTTTTGGCAAGCAAACATGAAGATGGAAAGTCTGTGTGTGCACATGTCTTGGAGATAAAGTCACATATTGATAGGCTGGGAATGTTAGGTGTCGTTGTCTCGAGTAAGTTTGTTGTTGACTTGGTTCTTCAATCATTTCCTAAGTCATATAGTGAGTTCATTAAAGATTACTATATGACAGACCGCGACATGACCCTTATCGATCTTACCTATTTGCTAATTGTTGTTGAATCAGAAATGATTTGGCGAACTGGTAATGCAAATTTGATTGGAAGATCTACTTCCCAAACTTCCATGGACAATGACAATGGAAACATTGGAAGTCCAGAAAAGATTTCTCTTTCCAAGGAAAGGGAAAGGCTAAGTCTGAGATTGTCCCATGTACCATTCTGAAAGAGTCCTTTGCTTCTATTGCCAAGAGAAGGGGCATTCGAAATGAAGCTGCCCTGATTACCTGAGAAATCTAAGAGAGGGTAAAATCAAATTGTATGGTTTTTCTTCAGGTAAGTCCATTATCTAACTCTATTAAGTTCTTGTTTGTAGATTCTTAATACATGATGCGACAAGATTGCATTTTGATGTTTTGAAGGATCGAAGAAGAGAAAGGAAGCTTAAAGAAAGAGTAGGCTGATTCTGATCACGAAGAGATGGATTTCGATCGCATGATTCGATGATCAGAGTTTTAAGCTGCTTAAGAGTTATGATAGATTGCTTAGGAATATTTTAGAAACATAGTTTTCTTATGTACTTGCATTGTAAGGACAAGTTTTTCCGCAATTTTATAAATAAAGAAGATTTTGATTTTATCTTATTTTATATTTCCTTACAATGACATTTGTGAAAATTGGTGTTTTTATGTATCTATTTTTAGAAATATGGATTTGATTCTTTCGTTTGTGGTAGTGTCTAAATTTACCAAATAAGGAAAGATTCTCATCACCAAGTTTCAGTTGGACAGAAACTTGGAATCATGCAACTTGTATTGTATGATGAATGAGAACCTTCTTCTTTGGGAAATTAAGACTAATTCCTTGTTCACATGTATATGTGAGTCAAGTGAAGGACTAGGGGATCGGGTACACTTGGTTATGCACTAGTCAGGTCCACGAACAAAGAACGATAAGACTATTCGTTATGATTTACTAAAAGCTTAGTAAATATGGTTATACTTACAAGATTAAGTGTAATTATGAATCATTGAAAAAGTTTCAATGTATAGCAGAACGAATAAGAAGAATCAAATTAGGCAGAAAGATAAAAGTTTCTCCAATTTGAACAGAAGGGAGAGTACTTGAGTATCTTGTTTTATGATCATCTTAGTGATTATGGAACCATATCACAATTGGTCCTCTAAGTGCACTTGTATGGCTAAGAAGAGGAATCATGAATTGTTGAAATGGTTAAATCAAAAGGTGAATCATACTTCGTTCCAAAATCAAGTCTTAGAGTCATACTCCAAGATTGTAACTTGAGTGACATAATCTTAAGAAAGGTTAATAACACTTATCAAATGTAGAGTAAAATGTTTCTTACTCTTTTACATTTGAAATTTGTAAGTTGTGATGTCTTGAATAAGACAAAGACCAACTAAGACCAATTGTGTGAAGTGTTTTTTCTTGATAAGAAACCGCACTAACTCGTGAATATTTGTTGCCAAGTAATGTTTCTTGAAAAAGAGAATCTTATATGTCAAGAGGTCAGTGGGAGTCTTAAATATATTGAAAAGTTTCAAGAACTAATCAAGAATAAACCTGTTATTAATCACTAGCACACAACTTAAGGTTTGCAACCTATCGTGTTGACATATTGTTGTTTCTGTGCCCATTCCAGTTAAGTTAACTACACATGTGAGTTCTATGAGTTCTCAATTGTTTGTATAACAACCTGGAAGCAGTGGTAGGCCTTTGTGCTGCCAGGTGTCAAGAAATTAAGATTGAACAAGTTCAGTCCATATGAGTTTGGATTTGTCACTAACTTTGTCTTGTGATTATGGTTATGACAAATTCACATGGATAGGAACACGTACACCATAAAATCTAAGTTTCATAAGGTTTCTCTCCACTTCATGAAAATGAGTGTGAGGAAATACTTTCACTAAGTAGATTTTAAGGAGATAGCAATTGTGATATTTGCATTCTCAAATTCGATTATGATTACGGCATCCCTCTTCGTAGTTCGAATTGTGAGAAATGGAAAAAGGTCTAAACATTTAAGACTTATTGATGTAAGTTCTAAAATTGTTTAGACACACATGTGAGATATCTAAGGTAATGTGTATGAGTTTGAGAAGCCTAGATAAAGTCTTATCGAAGCATCTTGTATCAAAAATCTGAACTTTGGTAAGAAAGTCAACAAATATTGATTTCTAGAAGTCCTGCTTATTTCTGAGTACATGTTAAAGCTAGTGGGAACATAACTGTTATGCTATTAAAGAAATAATTGTTATGCTAGTGGGAGAATAATCATTATGGTAAGTGTTGCAAGTTAGCAATGTTAATTATAGAAAACAAAAGTTTCAATTCGTAAGTTGCAGAGTTTAAAAAGTTGTTTTGCTATAATTAAGGGAGAGGAACGCATACTTCATTTCAAATCTAAAAGCTTAGATTGTGAGATTTTAATCAAATTTAGTCACGGATATATATGTGAATACCATGTTGGAATGCTTCAACATTGGAAATTCTATATATGGAAATATTATAGCAAAAGACTGGTAGGTATCATGTCTTTATGTAAGACATTATGAATCGTATCGAAAATGCTTCGGGTATAGGATCGATTGCATATGCTATAATATTCATGTGTTCTGAATTTTCCAAATGCCTAGGGCATTAAGAAGGAAAAAGGACCAGAACCAGAACCAGATATGACTAAACAATTGTTGAGAACAATCTAAGGTTCGCCAAAGATTGGTTGCTTGTGGGCAATTGGAAGTATTGAAATGGATGAACCATATTGACATTATTATGAATAGACAAGATGCTATTTATAATGAGTTGTCATATGGAAAATATGGAAATGTTTCCATAATGGGAGTTGGAAATTAAGAATCTATGTGTAAGTTAGAAACTTTTATGAAAGAAGGATGTTCAAAGAAATGTACTTTGAATGTGAGACTTCACATCTATGGAATTGTCTCATAACAATTTCCAATGAAATGATTGTAATATCGTTGGCAAAGTCTCTGTGACTTTGGTACCTCGACATTACAAAAGTTACATTGCATGATAGTTTAGAATCTAACACATTCTAGCAGTGACAAGAAGTTGGTATTCTTACACTTGCAATAATGTCACACCCTAAAACCGGAACGACGGAAACGTTCGGGGGCGGAGGACATCATGTACAGTATGACAACAATGCATAATAGTAAACAAGCAACAACATCATCCATTGCATTAATAATAATAGTTTTAATACAAGTATGTTCTGAAGTTTATAAGACACCAAAATGAATAATCAAAATAAAAGATGAGTCTTGAATGTGCTCCATCTTCTCAAAACCTGGCCATCGGTACCTGTCTATTGGCGACCTGAGAATACAAGTTATTTTGAAAGCGTAGATAAGCTTTAAAGCTGGTGAGTTCATAAGTATTTTAGTGTCATTGTTTGTATAAGTTTGAAGAATGTATCTGTAAATGTTTGAAGTAAAAGTTTGTAAGTATTTGATGTAAATGTTTGAAACCTTCCTAGAAAATCCTATATTTTCTACTAAAGCAGTCTTCTACCAAGACCCAACTGTTCTTTATGTTTGTTCTTTTGTAAAAGTATGAGTTTTCCCAAAGTATGACTATCATTACCAAAATATAGTTTCTCATTACCGTTTATGTGAGAAGATCACAAAGTGAATGAAATGGGAAAAATAAAGATGTACTGTAGTTTTATCTAGTTAACTACTAATGTACTAACTACCTTTAAACTTGTTAGTTAATTAAGGTAAAATGTGATATGATTGTAACCATACTCGATTGACCAGTAAAACACGACGTTCGAGACGTCGAAAAGATATGACATTCGTCACCCGCAGACCTGCAGGTCCCACTGTAGCTAGCAGTAAGGTGTAGGAGGGTCAGTCCCGTATAGATCTATACACAAATTCACGCTCTCCCTCTAGGAGACTCTGGGTACAAAACGTGACACAGCAGTATATGTCGAGCCATGAAGTAGTATCTCACATTAATGTTATAGTATTCTTGTATTTGTATAGCGTGTACTAGTGTAGTGTATGTTCTCTCTGTATAGTATGTAGTATGTTCTCTAGTGTATAGTGTGTAGTATGTATTGATTCTCATTATAGTATGCTCTATTCTCTATCTGTTTCTCTTTATAGTGAGTATTGTTTCTCGTTATAGTATTCTCTATCTGTTTCTCTTTATAGTATGTATTGACTCATGTATGAACTGACTCTTTGTATGTTTCGTTGTTCTAGTAATAGTATTAGTAACTTCCTAAACTATACCTATTATAGTTTACTAACAATGTTGTTTGTATGAATGAATATGTTTGTATACCTTTGCTACCCAAAGGTATTGAACTAAATGAAGGACTTTTATATCTATACACATATACATAATATATAATTAAGATTCAAACGACCTTCGGACAAACAACCGATACCCTAAGTCCACAACCAAACGAGGAACAAGAAGTAAGGCGGGCTATCAGTCCTAAGTCCTTTCAATCCTACTTATATAACTATATCTGTATAGATATGCTTTTGACAAAATATAAGTTTAAAAGAGTTTAATAGAAAGTATTTAACATGTAAAGAGTTTATAAAACGATTTGAAGCAGTTTGTTTGATAACACAGTTTGAAATGTAACAAAATCCATATGTTTGACACTCATTAATCACATGTGATTGATATAATAACTATAATAGTTCAACTTGTATTCCCCCCATAAAAGCATTTAAAATCATTTAAAAGATAAGTTAAGGGGTATGAACTCACCTGTAGTGAGTGATGCGAATGTAAGATCGGTAAAGGATGCTAAGTGTCAAGTGAAGACTTGAGCACACACGGATCCTATTTAGCATATGATGACACATATATGCACCTAATTAGTGTTTATAACAACTAATCATGAAATGGAACAACCTTAGGGACTAGGAAACACTTGTAATGAAGTGTTAAACCACATAGGGTTGCATATAAGGGATGTAGGGCCTCACATAGGAGTTTACGGCCCAAATGGCATTACCAACATGAGTTTACGGCCCAATGAGTTTACGGCCGTAAACTCATGGTAATTTGTACCATTTTGTATGTTAAGGTCTTACAATCATGAAGGAACTGTTCTAGTATCTTGTCTAAGCCTTAGGAAGAAGTTATGGTCCTTATGCCACACTAATTAGGGTTTACGGCCAAGGGAGATTGTCTTGGCCGTAAACACCTTTTGCTCTTGGATTTTGGATGATTTCAAGTAGCATAACTAGTAAGTACTACACATAGGAAGGTACTCAAGAGTTTAGAAGCCTTTAGGGTGGATTTATGGCTCAAATGCACCTCTAACTAGGGTTTACGACCAAGGGAGACGCTCTTGGTCGTAAACACCTCATGTTCTTGGGAAAAGCTTGATTTCGAGGAGTAATTCTAGGGTCTTTACAAAGTAGTAAGTATATAAGAGGATACTTACATTGCAGAAGCTTGAAAGGGTAGTTTTCGGCCCAAGGAACAAGAGTGTTCTTGAAGATCTAAGAGAAAATTCGGATGATACTTGAGAGAGAATGAGTTCTTTGGCTTGAAATGGTAAAAGTGATAATAAATGACTAAGTGTCATATATATACTATAGAGTTTACGGCCGTAAACTCTATTTTATGGCCGTAAACTCCAATTCTTGGAGTTTTATGGCTTAAATGTTACACAATGAACTCTAGAGTATACTTCATAAAATTACCTCTTGAAGGTACTAAGCTTAGAACACTCAAACAGACTCTAAACAGTGCTAATAGATAGCAGAAACAAGTCTGACTTTGATTGAATTGAATGGTTGTACAAGATAGAAATTTCGGGTTGTCACAAATAAGGATTTGGATTTGTGAAATGAGCATCATTGGAAATGTTTTTCAATTGATCTGTTTCACAAAGAAAGGACCATAAGCAAACATAGTATGCATGCTTGGAGCATGGGACAACTATTGTTTTAATTCAAGTATTAAGTTGATTATTTGAAACATTATGCAATGAATAATGTGCAATCAATATGGTGATAAATAAAAGGTGTTTTATTTATATTCATAACTTCTGAGACCATATTGGATTCGATTGTTCTTGTGTTTCACTTTGCATGTTTTGACTTCCCGAATAACTAGGTTATTCAAACTCTCCAGAGTCAATCATACTTTGGAAGTAGGTATGAATCAAGACTATCATAAAATTGGGCTTGTAGATGTCTAAAGTGTTTAGACATAGCAAAAGTTGCTGCAACATTAATGAGTGCTCCTGGAATGAGATTCGAGTATTGGATTAAACCCACGCTCATTTGAATCACTTCATAGATTTTATCACGAGTGATCATGAGACGATAATATCTTATATTCTTGAAACGGAGAGATATGAGTTGCAGTTTACAAGTCGGTTGCACATTGATAATATGTAAACGCACCAGTAACTCGGTGTTATAAAATGTATCATTGTGTGTGATTTGATGAGTAAATAGAGCAAGCACATGAGTCAAAGTTTATCCATTCCGTTTACCCAATGTGGGATAAAAGTGATATCTGTGGGCCCCTCGATGATTTAGTGATGACAACCCTAAGCGTTTGGCCAAGCTGGACTGATTTGATTTGTTCAAATAGTCGGTCGTCATAAATCAGAAATCAGGAAACAACACATGGACATAGAGAATGATTATAATCCATGTCTCATGTCCATACGATATCAATAATGGAGGAATATATGATCCCTTATCTTATGGACGCGTTACTAATTAGATCAGAGTTCGTCAACGGTCTTTTTGAGAGCTACGATTGCCAATCGGATTTTGAAGTCGTACTTGCAACTATAGTTATTAGACTTATCCAAGTGGGAGACTGTTGGATTAGGTGTCTATGCCCATAACTATAATTGGTGTGTACTTGACCCGATACAGCTTGGTCCATTTGGGTTGTAACACTCTGGAACAATTTGATAGGATGGATATTTGATAAAGAGGTTATTTGTGATTTATTAATATATTGTAAGTATAATATATTAATTGAGAAATCATATTACTCCCTCCGTCCCAATATTATTGTCCACAGACAAAATACACACATATTAAGAAAAGCATTAATTACCACTAACTTTATTTAATAAAATGACAGTTTTGTCCTTACTTTGCATTTAATGTTCTATTAAATGCTTATTTGGTTAAGTAATAATGAGGGGGTATTTTGGTAAAAATGTTATTTATTTTTAGAAGTGAACTATTATTTTGGGACAAACCAAAAATGAAAGATGGACTATAATTTTGGGACGAAGGGAGTATTTAATTAGTATTGATCAAGAATTAATTTTGGAATTAATTTAGTGATCAAAAGAGACTAATTAAATTAATAGGGACTGATTGTGTAAATCAGTGATACATATGGTTTGGGCTATTGATCCATGATGGACTAAGCTTATGTGAAAGTCCATTAAATATTAGTCCATATGAATTATGGATCATAAGCCTAAGTGTAAGAATTAGGGTTTGCTTATGACTCTTGGAATTCTACACTATATATGTATTACTCAAAAACCAAAATCATACACTAGATGTTCTTAGAAGCCAAAAACGATTTTGTGTCTCCAAACCTCTCTCTCAAACTCCTCCTCTTGTTCTTGGTTTGTTATAAGACATTTGAGGCATCACACTTGAGGTGCTAGGCTCTTGAAAGACCAATTCCTACAAGCTACAATTAAGACGTAATCTTCTAACTTACTTTTATGATTCATATATCAAATTGTATGCTAGTTGTAGGTTTTAAGCTTTGGAAATTTTGTTGCATGTATAAATAGAGAAAACTTAGATCCAAAGCTATTAGGGTTGTATGTGCACCATAGGAGTGTTATAGTACATAAAAACCCAACAAATCTAACCAATATATCCTTAATCAAGCCATTCTATCCACTGATATGAAAACTATACTGGCATACAATTCTAATAGCTCGTACAATCATGAATATAAAGACATCTCTCGTATCATAAAATACTGAGCAGATCCTTAGCCCTAATATAGCATTCAATTCTCATAATCATATCATATATCATAATAAACATGTATTGGTATTCTAGGAACCACTTACTTGAGTTCGGCCGATTGCACGCATCACACCCATTTATTTGATTAGAAACCCATTTTATAAAACATTTATTTTATGAAATTTTCACCAAACCCTCAATTTGATTTCAGGAACACCCGAGAGTATGCCCGGATCCCTCAAACCAAGACTCTGATACCAACTTGTAACATCCTAAAATATGAAGATAAAAATTTCACTTCTAAAACAACTAAAACACCCATTTATCATTTACTAAAACACTTAAATATATTTTATAATAAAAGCAGTTATCAGAGTACAACCCCAAAATCTTAAGGTTGCAGAAAATATGGGTGTATGCAGCTATGAGCTGCGATCAAGCCGGACCCTTCGCTTTTGAACAGGAAGTACCGGAAACCATAAACAACAACCGTAAGCACAAAGCTTAGTGAGTTCTTCAAATACCAGATACCATACATAACATACAAATCATATTTATCAAACATGCAATAGGAGGTGCTATGTTCCAACCATAGTCTTGCCATTATGCCACGAGTCGTATCATGGTCTTTCCTTGCCAGGTCAGGGACCAAAACCCTAGGTCTTACAGACAAGTGATAGGAGCCACCTCTTGGTCTTCCATACAAGCATCACAAAGACAACTAGCATACCACCTATAACTACTTATCTACTTAACTGCCAGAGTCCAAACTCTAGTCTTGCATACACATTTGCCAGGAGCCACCTCCTGGTCTTTCATACAAATTCCAAGGGTCACCCCTGGTCTTCCTATAATACATAAACCAATAGGACGACATTGGTGCATTCGACCCACTAGTACAGTGAGGATACTCACCTCTACAATTGAAACCCACGGATAAAAATATGACTGTAGATCCGCCAAAATCCACGCGCTATCAAATACCAAAATGACAACCCATCAATAACTAGATCCTGACTCACACTAAGAGTCCAAATAAGGGTAAAAGATCTTTTTACCCTTCCTCTAACTTGGCCCAAGGCCAAGGCCCAATCTAGATGACCCAAAAGCGCAAAATCTAACACAAGCTCTTAAGGCCTAAATATGGCCCAATTTTCCAAATTGGGCCCAATCCCTTTCATGGGCCTTCACCCAAGAGAGTCCAATAAAGCCTCAGTAGCCCAACCATAAAATCCAGATAGCCCAACATGGACCAAGGCAACCAAACCCATCCTAGCCCAAGGCCGAAGCCCAAAACAATGAAACCCAAGCCTGCTGAGTACATGGGGCGTACTCAGCCTGTACACTCAACATACTGCATGAAAGTCTTGTACGTGCATCGTACAAACTTATACGCCCAACATACTCACCAATCCTGACCAACTTTTCCAATTTAGCTCTTAATACATTAAGACTTTGATCCAAACTCAAATCTGACTTCCCCAAGGTGGTAAATCACATAAAGTTGCCAACTTTATGTGCATGCATCGCTTAATCGGGCTCTAGAGCTCAAAGGAGCTTAATTAATGACTTAATACATGCATGAGACCAAAACCACCGTAAAGTTTGCACCTTTATGCACAAGGAACCCTTAAAATGTCCAGATCTGTAAGGCTAAGATCCAAAAATGTCCTTAATTCTAATCACCAACCAAAAGGACCAAAATTACCATAAACATGCCAATGAGAAGATCTAAGAAATGAAATGGCAAGGTTTGAACTTTAAACCTCACAAGACACCAAAAGAGGGTGATAAAGCTGGATCTCAAAGCCTTCCTCCAAAGAACAAGTATTCAAGCTTCTTCTTCTTCTTCTTCTGGATACACAAAACCCTCCACAAAAACTTCACTAGAGGTCAAGATCACCAAACATCGGCTATGGAACGAATTAGGGTTTTTGGGATAAGGAGGCTGGCTAGGAAATGATCAAAAGAGGCTAACATATGGCTTATATAGGGTACAAATTGAAAAATTAAGGTTTCTTGTCTCCCCCTCGTACACCGCGCATACTCCTCGTACGCCCAAGCGTACGAGGCTTCGAACCTGCGATCATCTACCATTAGTATGCTAAGCGTACCCTATTATACCCACAAGGGTCAAATTGCAAATTTATCAAATCACGAAGGGCAATTAGGAACATCTTCATTTCCAAGCGTTAGAAAATTACGCGTGAACCACCCATATGTTGACACGTGTCCTCTTCTCTTGGTGTCACATCATCCATATCCTGGCGAATCGGGGTGTCAGAGTACACGTCACGCGCTGCGCGCGGGTGCACGTGAGTATGTTTTATAAACTTTGAAAATTCGTAACTCTCGCATACGAACTCCGTTTTCAATGGCTCTTATATATCCGCGTAGCTCTCGACATATACTACAACTTTCCTTTTGGTCGTTTTGGCTAATACTGACTTTCGTTTTTAGCCTATATTTTATAACCCTTATGATTTTTTAAAAATCATAACTCTCTCATACGAGTTTCGTTTTAGGTCTTCTTTGTTTTTTTTAAATCCTACTTTGGGTAGTACTACGTTTCGTCTTTTGGTGACATTTGAAAAAGATCAACCATTCTCTTCGTAGTTTTCGACTTTGTAAAGTTTAGCCTACAGTTGATTTTTATTTCCTATAAAAATCATATCTTTTCTATTCTGAGTTGGATTTTTGTGAAGTTTATATTTTTGGGCTTGCAGTTACTGTGTATGTTCTAAAAATGTTAACCTGCTGGTAAGATGACATGGTTTTTCGTGCACAAAAATTTTGTGTTTAATTATCGACGTGATTAAGGACAAAAATATAATATGTTTATTTATATGTCGAATGATTGCAGAGTTCTTCGATTAAGTATCGTTGGTAGTGTTAGATCATAACGGTGGCCGACGATGTATTTTCTTGGTTGTCACAGTTGGGCATTGTCTCTTACGATTATATTATCTCTGGTATGGTCTATCACAACTATTTTATCTCTGGCATGGCCTCTTACCATTATATTATCTCTGGTATGGTCTCTCATCACTATTTTATCTCTTTCTCTTTCTACCCTTTCTACCCGATATAATATAAGTATTATAAAAATACATATATAATTTATTGCGAGTAAAAAATCATTATCTCATTTAACACAAATATCAGGAATGCAAATAATAAGCACATAGGGCATCTAAACAGATTAAATACTTGATATGTATGTGAAAGCTGAAACTAACTATGCACCCACTTATAAAAGTGGTTGCCTCAGAATTTGATCAGCGTTTCGCCTTAGCACTCTGACGTTTCCCTTGGTGTGACCTAGGTATGATTATTAGTAAGTCTTAGTCAGATATTCCTTATGACTAATGATAGTCTAGATCCATCAACAATCCCAATATCTACATCAAGATCTATCAAGTAAGGAAAAACCAGGTATGATCATATCGGAGGTAGGATCCGTTTGGTATACAAAGTATACTGTTTGGAAATCCTACTTTAAACACCTCACTAAATCTCTCCTAGAAATCATTCTCGTAAGTAGATCGATCAATGTAATGACTTAAAATTACAAATAAATATTATTTATAGGTTCATAATAATGATTGTGAACATAAATATAAGTTACACTTGAAATAAAATCAGTGTAGCTTAACATACATGGATTTTAGAGAAAACCGGGAAATTTACGCTGCGCACTCGGGTCATGCTGGCCCCTCTGGTTGTTTGCCATGTGTCGCCTCAGAATTCGCCAACATCCCTTTCTTTTAGATGACGTCACGTATCGTTCAATCGTCGTGTCACGTGTCCAATTTTCGTGGTACCACTGTCACCATGTCGTTGATGGAGAGCCGGTCGCCGACCAGGCCACGTGGCGCACTCTTGTGTTGTCACATCATCAGCGAAGTTTAATTCTCGCAAATCTTCGGATGACCATAAGTTTTTCATAAGAGCTCCGTTTTTGACATTCTTTATATCCCCGGAATCCTCTTGACGAGATCTACAACTTTCATTAAGGTCTCAACATTTAGTTATTGTTCTAACAAAAATTAATATTTAGACCGGTTTAGAGTGTTAAAGTTTGTGCGAAATTCATAATTTCTTCATACGAACTCCGTTCTTGACTGTCTTTATATCGACGAGTTCATATTTACGAGATCTTCAATTTTCGTTTAAATTATTTCAACTAACAATCAACCGATTAGAATTTCGATTTCTGTGTCCGTACTGCTATGCTGAAATTTCGAAAAATCATAACTTTCTCTCACGAATTCAGATTTAGACGTTCTCTATATGTACGCTCTCGGTTTTACGACTAATATGACTTTCATTTATATCACTTAGTCTAATAAGTAATCTATCAAAAATTTCACTTTTTACGATACGTAGAGTCGTGTCAGTTTAATTGGGAAACTTCGAAAAAACATAACTTCTTCATACGAAGTCGGATTTCAGTGTTCTTTATATGTACGGAATCCTTGTAAAATATACTATAACTTTCGTTAAGATTATTTATCTTAAATAATCTTCAATCAAAAAGTCTTTTTATCGCTTAATATATCATAACGGTCTAGATAGAAGTTGCGGGTGTTACAAAAAGTATACCAGGAGACTTCAACATTAAGCATAAAAATACAGAGCTCGTAGAAATACATAGATACATCAAAGTCACGTAAACTTCGATATAGATAGCTACACTACCATAGAAATTACAAAGCATGACTTCACATAAGAATAACTTCGCGACATATGAGCTCTACATACGACATCCAAATTGACCTCTCGCACATTTACATGAAAATTCGTAAAACAAAATTTTCAAACTCCTTTAATGAATGACATGTCCGTTCTACACATCTTTGTTATTTAAAAACCCAAAAATTAAGCCTATTTTTCAAACACAAATCTTTAACCCAAATTCTTTTGTCAATGTTCTCAAGCCCTTGAAAGTTAATAGATGAACAATGCATTTTTAACTTCATGAACTCCATTCATAGTAATAATTGCTTCCAAATTACTCTAAGAACCATTTATTCGATTCGAAATTTCTCTCAAAAAGTATTTCATCATTAAGATATTCTAGTACTAAAAAAGCATTTATTTGTCTCTTGGATCTTACATGAAATTTTATCACTTACTAGTCCGGTTAAGAGTTGTAAGAAATGAAATTTTGGTGTTGGAAGAATTGCTTATTGATTGACCTTTTACTGGAACAAAATCAACCATATTATGGTTACTGAAAAGAGTTGATGGGGTTGTTATATATGATAGAGATGATAAAATCCAACCAGTAAATAACCATATAGTGTGGTTTTTACCCTAAATAACCATATAAGTGGTCTTAGCCACAAAAGAGATAACTTTATATCTAATACACACATGGTTATAATCGAAATGATCTTCTTATTCTTCGCAAAAGGAAACAATTGAACCTTATTTACTTGCAACTTGCCTGAAAGATTTAGGACTCTATTCCTTTAAGAGATGTCAATGATGTCCAACCAAGCCAATATCTTTGTATGAATAAAGTCATGTGATTAAGGCTTGATTCCAAAAAACCTGGATTAAACTCCAATGTGTGATCGACGTTTATTAGTGGTAGATACATAATCATACTCAAATAAAACCCACAATTCACCAATGTATTTAACGTGGCATCAATAAATCCCTCTTTCTGAAAATGGTTTATAATGTTGTAATTCATGTGGAAGTTTTTCACCTTTCCACATAAAGTCTGCAATTCAGTACTTACATTAATAACATAGCTTCCTGACTCAATATTTGTCACACTATCATCATCTAAAGCATTATCATATGAAAGGGTATCAACCTTCTCCTTATGTTTTTAATCTCCCACCGCCATACTAACATATGGTTTCCTATCATTTGCAAGAACATTGTAATATGTAGTTTGGCTTTTACTTGATTTTTCAAGGTGATTACTCATGGTTCCATATTGGTGGTCCTTTCACGCCTTGGCCTTGATGCAAACAATCTAAAATTTCCAATCCAATTGTCACAAAAGAGCTTCAACAAACGCTTCATGTTATTGATCCAGGAAAACCAATGAAACCAAATATCTTTCTCATCATTGATAATCTTGGTGCAATAAAGGCGGTAATGACTATATCATGCTTTTTATAGATGTCCCTAAGGTTTTGAGTTTCCAAATGATATAGGAGTTCGTGACTTACACTAATTTTGAAACCTTTTGCAAATTTGATTCATTGGTTCACAAACGTATCACCTACTCTTGGACCCAAATCGCTCATTTACGTTCTTCCTATTATCCCCAAATTGGCTTCGTCTATCGACTTTAACCTCATCATTCATGATCAACATCTTTTGGAGAAAACAAATGCTAAATTCCAAAGAGAATGAAAGCCAAAATGGAAATTAATAATTGATATGCATTAGTCTGTTGAACCGGTCAGAATAAGAATCACAAGGAATAATGTAGAATGCACCCCTGAAGCTCTGACCGTCATGTCATGACCTAAAGGATAGCCACAATTACTTTTAATGATTAGGTGATCTAAAATATGTTATATTAACATTCTTTTAGTAAAATAGACAATGGTAAAAACTTCAATTGTCAACATGTGGTTTATCACGTAATGTATTGACCTCTCTATATTGGATGTTCAGAGTTTGAGTCCTAGGAGGTTTCAACTAGGAGATGGTTTGGAGAGGGTATGTCATGTACTATAGTGTTGTAGCATATCACTGAAAAAGAGATCCCTCTCCTCTATCATGGTGAATCGGGGAGCCATATTGGACGGTCGAAAACCTATTTTTTATCAGGCAATGCACTAACCTCTCCATATTAGATGTTTAGAGTTTGAGAGCCGAGGGTTTTCAATTAGGAGATGGTCTGGAGAGGGTATGTTACGTATTACGATGTTTTAGCATATTATCGAAAAGGAAAGCCCTTTCCTCTACCATGGCAAAGCGGAGAACCTTAGCGGATGGCTAGAAACCTTTTTTTTAAACATTGGTAAAAATTCTAAAAGATTTACTGTCGCTGACTCTTCTATTTTTACCATTAAATCTTCATGTATGACCCTTTGAAATGCAAATCATGTTAGATGACGAATAGGGATGAACATTTGACCTGGTGGAAACTGAATGGACTGGAAAAAAAAACAAACCGGAATCGAAATCTGGGTATTCGATCTGGTTCTCGGTTCTTTATTTCCCACTAAATTGGCTCTCGATCATTGGTTATCGGCTTGGGTTCCGAACCAAACACATCCCTAAAAAGCATACTTACTTGTAGAACCGCACCGAAACTAGGAAATTCGGTCTGGTTCCAGGTTCTTTATTTTTCACTAAATCGGTTCCCGATTTTTCGATTCTCAGTCCAGTTCAGCTCAGGTTTGGACCAATGTTCATCCCTAAAGATGAGTGTCTTCATAAAATACAAATATTTCACAATTCCAACAAATCATAACTATATCGGTTGTTTTTATGCCAAATTGCATTAAAACCATTGTATGTTGTTTATATATATTGATTGAATTTTGATATGATATAACCATTAAGAGTCTAAAACCACCATGAGTTTTTTTTTTTTTTTTTTTTTTTTTTTTTTTTTTACGGTAATGAATTATGAAAAAACAATTGATACAATATTTTTCTAATTAAAGTTGTTTTCTTTTAAAGTTCAAAATTTTAATGGTTAAAACAAATTATTTAAATGGTTAAAGTAAACAAATTCCTGAACAGTGAACTCTTAATAATTAAACCAAAAAATCGATGTTTAGACCGAGAAAACCCAGGTTTACGATACAAGACTCTTGCAAATATTTATTAAATGAAGGGTGAGAGGATAAGCTTGGAGTATAGTCAAGTTGTTATCTCGTATTATTGAGAAATAATTGTACTCCTACTTCATAATTGGGGTTTAGTAGGTAGGAAAGTAGATAAGATAATAGAAGAAAAGAATATTCAACTAGACACTAGAAGGTATTGGTTAGACCTAAAGAGCAACTACTATTTATGTGTTCCGATAAAAGATCATGCATAACCAATGAAAGTATGATACCCTAAAATTGAGAAATAGTCATTTGAATATCTTTTATATTAAAATATATTAAAATCTAAATCATAAGTTACTATAAATGCAATATACAAATCTATTTTATTATTACATCAAGCTAGATTAGAAATGATCTTACATATCCCGACTTACATCAATAGGATATGAACAACCCTACGACAAACATGTTATTTCTCAATGTACATTTGATTGTACCGAGAAGTAGTCTCATCAGAAAAAAAAATTTGTGCTTGCCGTAGCCGAAACAAATTTGCATCTCATCGTGTTCTAGCAAAGGATTCACAATATATATATATATATATATATATATATATATATATATATATATATATATATATATATATATATATATATATATATATATATATATAAAAGTTGGTTAATAAGGTTAAATAAATATCAAACTTAAAGTGTAATCATATATAAACTAAATTTCAATATTAAAATAATATATTTACTTCTACTTATAAAGTTATGTTTTTAACTTTTAACATATTATACTTAATTTATTAGTTTTAATATATTGTTGGATGTAAACCATTATCATTTTAAAGATATAATTTTGGAACAATTTGTATAAAATACTTAAATTATTAATTTGAATATAACATTACATGGTCAACTTAAATATAAATTTTACCTTAACTTAAACAACCCAAATAATATTTTGTAAATAGTTAAAATTGATTAACTGTAGTGTCTTTCTAATAATGATTATAAGTTGGTTAATAAGGTTAAACAAATATCAAACCTAAAGTGTAATCATAAATATACTAAATTTCAATTTTAAATATCTTTACTTCTACTAATAAAGTTATGTCTTTAACTTTTAACATATTATACTTAATTTATTAGATTTAATATGTTGTTATATATAAACCATTATCAGTTTAAAGCTACAACTTTTGAACAGTTTGGACAAAATACTTAAATTGTTAATTTAAATATAACATTACAATGTCAAATTAAATACAAATTTCAGTTCCACTTAAAAAACCAAAGAATATTTTGTAAATAATTAAAAGTGATAAATTGTTGTGATAAATGCAAAAACTAACTTGTAATCTCAATTTAACTAAAATATTTCCTAGCGATATTTTTATAGTCGTTAAAAGTTTTCAAATAAGTAGCTTAAAATAACTTACAATAACAATAGTTAAAAATAACTTTATATAAATGATTATATTGTCACCTTTAAAATCAAAAAACAATGTTTGATGTTTTAAATAATTATAATGATAGAAATTAAAATATTAAGCAAATAAATTTTAAAAAAATAATTAACAATAACAACAACTATAAATAACATTAAACCATATATTATATTTAATTTTATTCATGTGTAAATCACGGGTAGAAGTCATTCAAACGATTGAGATTATGTAGTTATAATAGATGTATATGTTATCATATAATTCAAAATAATCAATATATTATATCAGTTTAGTATACGAATTATTATATCAAATTTAACAACAACGTTATTGCTATATTTAAAAAAACAAACATTCGTAAAGACTTCAACTATATAGGTGTTTCTGCGCAACGCGCGGGTATTCGCCTAGTACACACACACACACACACATATATATATATATATATATATATATATATATATATATGCTTAGGTTATTTTGTTTTTACTAATTATTGTGTGCCAAAATGCACAGATCTGGACCACCGGATGGAATAGAATCAAAGGTCATGATCTGAGGGTCTATGATATTGCAATAGGGTAACATGTACCATATAATCACACAAATTTCAGTATAAGGGCATTTTAGTCAATTAACCTATATTAAAAAAGGAAATTTTCGGATTTTTAGGGATAATTAATTCCTTTATTTTTAAAAATCTGAATATTTTAAATTAATTCAAATTTAAAAATCTGATTTTATTTTGTCAGAATGACAAAATGCCAACTAAAAAGTAGTAAATATATTTTCGATTTTATTCTTGCAGAATATATTTCCAATGCAGATATTTTTGATAATTAACCCGATTTAAGAATTCTATATTATTATTCATATACATCCAAGTTGGGTCTATGATTTTATTCTTAATACACATCCGAAATAAAATCCAAATTGATACATATTCTTACAGACTAATATCCTTATACATCTTAATATATTTATACATATTCTAACAGAATATCATCAAAAATGAATAAAATTCTTAAAAAATAGCATTCTTGAATATACAATTATTGAACAGATACATTTGATCTTCTTAGTGGTCCATATAATCCACTTGATCTTCACATATATACTTGTTGTTGAACTCGATTCCAAATATTTCTCTTGTATGATCAATATTGAATTCATTCTCTATTCAATTCTGAAATATTAAGATACATTACTCGTTAGTATTACCAGTTAAACAAATATATTTGTTGTTAACAAACATTCTCAAAAGACATTCTAACAGAATGCATATATATAAATAAATTCTAACAGAATACATTACAAAATGCACTTAAATCATACTCTTTTCTTCTATATGCATAAATATGCTAAAGCATGTATAAATGTATTATGTTAGAATTACTAGCAACACATGTTTTATGTAATATTTATATTCTCATAGAATGAACATGTGTTTGCATTCTGATATGAAAAAAATCCCCAGCTTAACCCTTTTCATGCAAATTCTGACAGAATGCCAGCTTAACCCTTTTCATCAAAGGCAATTTAAAACAATCAAGTATCAAGAACAAATGGAAAATCAAGAACAATCTATCATTATTTAAGTCAGATTCTAAATTACAAAATCAACTTGAATGATGGATATTTAAAATTAAAGAAGAATGAGAGTGCAGTGGGTATACTAGTGAAATCGGAAATCAACATGAAGGATAATCGGAAATCAAAGAATCGAAAATCAGTGAATAAATCAAATGGAAAATCCATGTGAAGAATCGTAAATCAGTAGCATTCAGAAGAAGAATTGCAATCAATCAAGAAGTAGAATAATCGGAAAGCAAATATTACAGGGAATAATGGAAGAATTGAGTAGCTGCGATGAAGTGCATAAAACATGTGTTGCTATTAATTCTGACAGAATACATATCACATGGTTAGATTCTTTAGATTCTCTTTCAGACATTTAAACAAACATTTGTTAGGCATTATCATAAAACAAGCCAAAATTCATGTAAAACAATTATCAGGCGTTGAATACAGCTTTTTTTTATCAATCATGGAATAAAGTTATTATTAAATAACCAAACCCCAAAAAACCCACTAAACAAATTGAGAAATTGCATGTAAATCATACTGTAGTTTCACATTCATGAGTCATCCATCTATATTGGTTCAAATAGTAAAACGTAATGTTTCCTAGGTTAGCATTATAAACAAAAAATATATTGATTTCATTAAGTTTGACTCTACCCAAAATGCTATTGATTTCTACAAAATAAAAAATAAAATAAATTGTATTGATTTCTAAATAGTGAAAAACAGAAAAACAAAGAAATCGATTTAGAGAGAAATCACAACTGCTGAATTGATTGCTAATCACAGGATTCAATCCTTAAAAGCTAATTTATAACCCTTTCAGAGGAACAATTGCAAGCAATCAAGAAGTAGAAGAATCGGAAATCAAATATTACAGGGAATAATGGAAGAATTGCGTAGCTGCAATGAAGTGCTTAACCCTTTCCAAAGTCAAAATTGATAAGCCTTGGAAATCAAAAATGATAGGAAAGAACAAACATCACCATTCTCAAAATAAATTTGATTGTAAAATCAGAAATTAGGTTTAAAAATTAGAAATTGAGTTCAAGAACATACCAGGGCTATGATGTTGGTGTACGACGACAGCTATACACTGATTTCGGTGATGGAATACGAAGCTGACGAGGTCGTTGTGATGATTGCGGGCGATGGGTTGTTGATCAGATCCTTCGGTGGTATAAGGTTGTTGCGATGGTTTTGATTTTGAGGTGGTGATGGTCGGGTGGTAGAGGAGCGGCAGTGAAGTTTCCGGTTGAGGTGAGGCTACAGATTTTTGAGGCCGATCGTGTGAATATAAAGATGGGAGAAGACTAGGTTTTAGGAAGTTAATGAATTACCATAATTAAATATGCAAAGATTAATATAATACCTTTACATGATTTATTTAATGATTTATTATTTCCTCAATTCTCATTGGTGCATACATGCACACAATAGTTGCTAGAAACATTTGAACCTAGCTCTCTCTCTCTCTCTCTCTCTATATATATATATATATATATATATATATATATATATATATATATATATATATATATATATATGTGTGTGTGTGTGTGTGTGTGTGTGTGTGTGTGTGTGCGCGCGTGTGTGTGTGTAGAGAGAGAGATATATATAGGTTCAAGTATTCTAACTAAGTATTCTGTGAATGTAAGAATCATTGTGGATCAATCATTTCAAATTTAGTTAATTTTATATTTATTTAATAGATAATGGTAGAATAGTAATCCTGTATATTTATTAAATAATACCCTTAATTATAATCCCATTTTTATTGAAAACAGTTAAATTTAAATGAAAAAAAATAAAATTTTAATCGTTATATATATGAAATTTTAATCGGAAGCCCTAAAAAATTCAATCGGAGACCTGCCTCCTGGCGATTCCTCCACTGTCGGTCTTCCATCGGCCGTTCGCTACCTTCTTCTTCAACATCCCAACCCCACTGTCGGTCTTCCATCGGCCGTTCGCCACCTTCTTATTCCTCGCTATCTTCTTCAGCTTTTTGTTGTTTAATTTCTGTTTCTATTGTGTTGTATAGTTACTTTGATTTAGGGTTCTATCACCTTTTTTTGTTGCTGTGTGAATTGTTGAATGTAATTGTTCCATTTATTGTTTTATGTAGCAACAACGTTAGTGGAAAGTGGAAACCATGGATGGAGCTCAACCAACACTGCCGAAAAACCTATCAGATGTCGGCATAAGTTTTTCTAGTCATGCTTAGGCACCACGATCTGTTTCAAATTTTCATACGTTATGTTTTTTTTGAGAAATAAGTAATTACCTGGTAGATGAAGGCCACATCAATTTGAAATTTTGATTTCGCACCCCCGGTGTTCGATGGAATGTCCCTATGAGAAAAAAAGCCTAGCTGGGTCAATCTTCCTGCTCGGGTCTCCTCTTTCGAACAAATTACACTTTGCTCTCTTAGGTATGTATTATACTCTTCTTTTACGTCAAGGGCCTTGGCTATGGGAATATATTCTTGAAAAGGAACCAGATATTTCCAGTTATAATAAAAGCTTATGGACAAATAGGAAGATATCTAATAAAGCTTTTATTTTTTTGTTGTGGTTAATGTCATGGACTGGGTTAAATCCAAATCATTGTACAAATTGTTAGGTATATAGTAAATCAGTTATAGGTAGTTTATACATTCTAATTGTTTTATTTTCTTAGGCACATTTTGTCTTAACATGGTCTTTTCATGCATCGATAATTTACTGGTCTTGTTCCTTGTGTAATTTATTGATAATAGAAAGTCTTTAAGAATGTTCAAAAACATTATGGGATTAGCAAACCTTCTGGAAGGAGCACAAGATGGTGTACAAAAGTCAAAGCCAGAGGATAAACAAAGTCAAAGCCATAGGATAAACAAGATGGTGTACAAAATCAACATGTCGGGAGGTATGAAGCAAACCTTCTGTAAGGAGCACATGGAAAGAACGTGTAACGCCCGTGTTTCTAGGCTAGGCATTAATGATGATGAAATAGTCTAGGTCAACCTTTGTAACTCATTTTGAAGAAACGAAGAGGAATTATGTGATTATTATGGGAATTATGTGTTTTGTGCTTAATTATTAGGATTTAATTAATTAAGAATAAAAATGAGCGTCGAAAATAAATATTAGATAAAGCCGATATCTATTAAGAAAGTTGTAGTGGTTGTGATAAGGATTCCGGATATATAAAGAATACCGAAATCCGAGTTATAACGAAGAAGTTATGACCTGTCAAAGTTTCGTGACAAAACCGGCACGTCGCTGAATGACGTAACAAGTGAGTTTTTGATAAAGTACTTTTTAGCCTTAGTGATCTAAATAAAATTCATAGTGTTCGTTAAAGCGAGAGTATGTATAAAAAGAACGCCAAAATCTGACTTCGTATGAGGAAGTTATGATTTTTCTAAGTTTCAGCTTAGCAGTAGACAACTAAAAATTTGAATTTTAGATCGAGTGATTTTTAGCCGACACAACATAAACGGGAATCGAAGATCTCATTAATAGTAGCGTAACGATAAAAAGACAGACGAAAACGGACGTCGGATGAAGAAGTTATGAATTTTTAACGGATTTCCTGTCCCGGTCTGTTAAAAATAATAATATTAAAAATAAATTCAAAATTAGCCGACGGAGTCTAAACGAAAGTTGTAGAGCATAAATTCGCCTACGCGTTCATATAAAGAACGTCAAAAACGGAGCCCGTATGCAAAAGTTATGGATTTTAGAAGTTTGGGGCACAAAAATCAAGAAAAGTCCGGAATCCGAGGAATTTCGCATGGCTGGTGTTCGGCCACGTCACCCTCGCCTCGCTGCTGACCCGTGTTCGATGCTGATGACGAGTCTGAAGCGTGGCCCAGTCAGAGACCGACGCGTGTCGCATAGGTGGCCTGTCCGAAGCGAGCCACGTCTCGCCTACAAGCTTCCGACGAGCCCTTCGCATCCGAGCCACCTCCGAGTCTCACAGCTGCCGCGTGGAGCCTTCTTAGGCACTAAACTTCGGTCTCGCACCCTATAAATAGGGGGGTTGCAAGATCTCCCGGCTAGATTTGGAAAATTGCCACTTTTCACCCGTTAAACAATATTTTTATCATTTTGACTTTCCCCGAAGCCCCGGTATCATTTTCAACACCCGAAACACGTCCCGAAGTGCCCGAGAAGCCCGAGAAAATAATCTTTTCGGTTTGAAGCTCCACCCTTGCAGGGCCCGGTTTTCAATAAAACATCCCGGTTTTATTGGAATCGATCGCTTTAAGAAACGAAGTGCTGCCCGGTTATCGTCTTATCGAGTGAGTGTATAGTCACTTTCATCTTACACATAGATATGAAGTATTTTATATAAAATACGTTCTATGTTAATATATATTGCTTAGTTATTTGAGATGGATGATGAATGAATGATTTATACAGGTTTTTAAACTGTATATGTATTTTTATCTACAAATATGTTGGGTAAAACATGGGTAGATGAATTAGATGATGTGTGATGAAATAAAAATTGATGAGAGGTATCGATGTATAAGATGTTCCAGTCATCTAGCAGAGTATAGACAACGACCACAGACTACTTTAGATAGTCCAGTGGAACGTTAGCAGACTCGTAATCGGTAGGTATGTTTGAACTATATGTTCATAAGGTGTTCTCGAACTATATGTTCATTAGGTGTTTTTGAACTATGTGTTCATCCGATAGTTCTTCTTTTTGACACTATTACGTGTCGGGGTACGGGAGCGTACGTGAGTACTTTATTAGTATTTTCCCTATACTTTTTACTTTGAAGAGCTTTGGAGTCTTCGTTTCTTTTATGAAGTGATCGGACGAGCTTCATGAGTCAGCGTTTCCGTTCACGATGTCGGATAGGGTGAGTCTGGGGGTAAAATACCTCACGATATTCAGATCACTGCTAGGCAAAGTTCGATGCTGGATAGGGTGAGTCTGGGGGTAACATACCTCACGATATTCAGATCACTGCTAGGCAAAGTTCGATGCTGGATAGGGTGAGTATGGGGGTAAAATACCTCACGATATTCGTACCGCGGCTAGGCATTGATAACTACCCCTGACTTAATTGTCTTGTGGTTCTTTCTTTTACGAACGAAGGTTCGTGGTGAAACTTATTCCATTCCTCTCATTTGATGTCTTTATCGATCCTCGTTTGCTGCTAGGGAATTTCCGAAGCAGTTTCGTCAGTTGGTTGTTCATATCGATCCTTTAGGCTAGATCTAGTAAGATCAATGTATAGGATCAGTATGTGGGGATCGACGTTTGTTAGTGCTTGTAGTATAAACCTCGGGCAGCGATGGACTTCGTGCCTATTCCTTAAGAAAATTCCTTAGGAATGAGTGATAGATGATTCTTAGGGTAACCCCATAAGAAATAAAGAAGATAATGGGGTTGGGTAATTGGGTTGATTGTTTGATGTTTAAACAAAATAAATTTATTTGTTGTGGGTTGAAAACCCTATATGCTCACCAGGCTCCCAAGCCTGACCCACTCAGTTTATTTGTATCACAGGTATCGATACGATGTTGCTTTACACTGAGAGATTAAAAAGAGAAGTAGATCACTAGTGTAAATGAATGTAAGTTTTGTTTATGCTTATGTTTTTGTATTGACAATCACATCCCAGTGGTTTAAATGAATAAAATACATTTCTTCAGAAATGATTTGATAACATATTTATCATGTTTTTCTGGGAACAAATTCCGCAACACTCTCAATCAAATGATTACTCTGGTTTTATTTTAAAAAACATAAACGAAATCGGTCTTTTCTTGCCGTGAAATTTGGGATGTTGTAGAACGTATGGGCAATATTCTTCCAGAATTGAATTCTTAGCATATTCTATTAGAATAAGGAAGACCAATATTCTTTTAGAATATGAAAGGGTGATATTCTTCTCATGTAAACACGTACAAGAGAAAGACTTGGAATCAAACATTAAATAGATGAAGTGCATTTGTTTTAGAATTGTATATTTAAGCATGGTATGTATTTTAAAAATTTATTTCATTTTTATGACATTTTCTTAGAATATACATAATTGTATTTAAATGTATAAGACTAGTATTCTGTAAGAATATGTATAAATCTACATTTAGTTGTCCATGAATATACAAAGATTTTGTTAATGTTCAATTAATGGTTCAAAAATGTTGTTTTCTTCAAGAAGTTAATTTAATAAAAAGATATATTTTGTCAAAAATATATATTCTGGCATTCTTGTAGAATATCATTTTAACAAAATGACATTCTGACAGAATAAAATCGGATATAATTATAAATTATGTTAGAATTAAAATTGAATTAATTAAAGAAAATCATAAATTTTAAATCAGGAGAATTAATTATCCCCTAAAAATCTGGATTTTTCTTTTCTATATTTATCACAATTGACTAAAATACCCTTATGGTGAAAGTAAATGGTATTTTTCAATTATTTTAAATTCAATAATATATATTAATCACTTTCTTAAAATAACCAAAATGATTGGCTCATAATTATTCATATATCCATACAATAATTAGTTAGAATACAATAACCTAAGCATATATATATATATATATATATATATATATATATATATATATATATATATATATATATATATATATATATTAATGATTTAATTTTTATATAAAAATCTGACAAGATGTTAGGAACAGAAAACTACTACAAGTGGATGTTAAAATTGGGTTTTGTATCATTTTTATTTTAAAAGCCCAAGAAAAGATGGCAACTTTAAGACTTTGACAATAGAGTTTCGTGTTCTTTTTGATGGTTAACGAATAGAAGTACAAATGTCAAAATGAAATGAGTTTATTGGATACATGACTTTAAACTTTTTGTAATAATTTCTAGCTAATTGCTAGTTTTTATATATAATATTTGTCTCTTCATAAAAAGTTTAAATTTATCATGATTTTATGAGTGTTGCAGAATAAAACGTATGTTTATTTTTTTGCAGTTTAAGTATCATTTATATATGAATGTAACACATAATAAAATTTTCTTACCTAAAATATATTTTTTACATCATCTTTCATAACATGTTATATTTATATATGCATAAATCATGTATTAGTTTCCATCATATATTATATTCATATATGAATAAAACATGTATCAAAATTTTGTTACAGTTTATTTGTTATTTTTATATGAATAAGTAGTATGTTAATAATAACGAAATATTCTGAAAATTCAAATTATTTATTCATATATGAATAACAAATGAACTGTAACAAAATTCAGATAAACATGCTATTCATATATGAATATAACTTTTAAGTAATGCTAATAGACGTTTTATTCATATATTAATATAATATTTGACGAGAGCTAATGCAAACTGTAAAAATGTTATTACATTTTATATTTATATATGAATGATACTTAAACTGTAAAAATATTAAACATATTTTTTATTCATAAGTGAATAACGGATGTACTGTCATAAAAATATGATGCACTGTTATTCACTTATGAATAACAAGAAATAATACTATAAAAATACTGTTTTTTTATTTTATCTGAAAACTATATCAATATAGATGTCTAATTATAAAAAATAAAGAATTATAAATTTTGATTTATTTAAAATCATTTTTCCACTAAAATATATCCTTAAAAATTACAAAAAACGAAAAAAATATGTTTTTTATATATTAAGGTAATAATTAACATAATTTACAGAAACATGAACTTTCTATCTCTCTCTCTCTCTCTCTCTCTCTCTCTCTCTCTTTATATATATATATATATATATATATATATATATATATATATATATATATATATATATATATATATATATAGAGGTTTATTTGAGACCATGTTGGTAAGACGCAATCTAAAAGTAATTTCAAAATGAAAAATAAAAGGAAATATCCGAAAATTCTTTTTTTAATTATTATTTTCTTCATTTTCTTTACCTAAAAAAAAATAAAAAAAATTACCGTTTTTTTTTGAAAAATACGTGAAATATTCTAATAGAATATTACACTGTAATTTTCCAATGTGATTTTTAGAATGTTAGAATATTATGGTATTCTAGTAGATTTGTCAGATATGTAAAATATTGTAATATTCTATTAGAATATTTCACAAATATTTCAAAAAAACGGTAATTTTTTTTATTTATTTTCATTTATTTTATTTTTTTTAATAAAAAAAGCGACGAAAATAATATTTAAAAAAATCAAAAATTTTCAATTATTTTGCATTTTTAAAATGTTTTTTTATCTACAAAACGAATGGCTAGGATTGCGTCTCTCCGTCTCCCAAAATATAGTGGTCTCACATGAACCTAACCCTATATATATATATATATATATATATATATATATATATGGGAAAAGTGAATATACCCTTAAGTGTATATAAATTTAGGTACCCAAACTCATCATACTACGTCGTTTTGTATCATATATACATTGTAATTGTCCAATGTTCATATAATTCAACTTCTAATTTGATTACTTTCAAGATTTTTATAAATTTCACATTGATCTTCGTTTTACATAATTTTCATTTTCAACTATAATATATATAAAACCTAGTAGGTGTTCGGCAAAACCATGTGAATTAAGAGGAAGATAATAGTGAAATTTTTAAAAAATCTTGAAAATAATAAAGTTAGGGGTCGAAGTTTAATAAAATTAAAATAAATATATCAAACAAAACGACGTATTATGCTGGTTTTTGGGTACCTAAAGCTTATATACCCATAAGGGTATATATTCACTTTTCCCTATATATATATATATATATATATATATATATATATATATATATATATATATATATATATATATATATATATATATGAAAAAGTTCAATAGAGAACCATAATTATTGGTTCTTCAAGTAACCAAATTTTTTTTTTTTAATTTCTAGAGCTTATTCTTTATCGAAAAAAAAATCTAAAAATATCTAAATTAATGTATTAACATTGTGAATGTGAAAAATATTTTTCGGATTCACCGTGTGAATCCGGATTCACATTGTGAATTTTCAAAGATTCACATTTTGAATTTGACGTAAAAAAAATCGAATTTGATATCATTGGAAAAAGGATAAAAAGTTATGAATTTTTGTATTTTTTTTTTTGATAAAAAATAAGTTTTAAAAATTGAAAAAAAGATTGGTTCCTTAGTTCTTTGGTTATATATATATATATATATATATATATATATATATATATATATATATATATATATATATATATATATATATATATATATATATATATATATATATATATAATGGGTGTTTTCTAATTTGTGGCTTTATTGACTCGTGGAGTCGTGGTCTAGTACTCTCATTCGCCAACTTTTTACAATAAATCCCAAAAGAGAAAGTTCTCAAAATTCTTTGATTTCAAATGTGCGTTATGTTTTGTGAAACATGCAGCGACGAGCCGACGACCGTGAATACCTGGAAACCAAAGGTATTCTTACACCAATAATACATAATCATAGGTTGAATGTGCATAAGGTCTTGTATCAATGAATAATTAGGCTGTATATACTATCTTATTTTTTTAGCTTATTGAAATTTAATGTTTATTAAGACCACAAAAATCTATTATAGTAACTTACAAACTATCTTATAAATTATTTTTTAATAAAATATTTAAAATAACTTATTAATAAACTATTTTATAAACAAAAGCTAGCTTTTTAAAACCAAACACACTCTTAGATAAATCATCAAATCACCAATTTACCTTCTAAAACCTTCTAAAACAAGATATGGATCATTCTTTTTTAGTAGAAGAACTTTATTCCCTATTTCCCTTAATTACTTTAAATATTTAAACATACATGATGCTAACTAAAACGAATGAAATTAGTGATTAGAATGAGATACCAAAGCCATTATAAGAAAAATAAGCTATTTAAGCACCGACACATGTCACTCTCATTATGACTTTGTTATAATACTTCTCCACCACACATATAAACACAATGTGAGTGCGAGAAACTGTGTATATATGTCTTTACGGCTTTATTTTTGGATCGATATGCATCCACCACCGTTGACGTAAAGTAAATACCTTGAAAAAGGTTTTTGTTTTATCTTATTAATATTTTCGTTTTTGTTAAATCAGGTTGGCTGCTGGGTTTGTAACATGCGAGAAAATTAGACTAAGTTGGATTGAATAAAGAACTTCTTTATATAATACTGTTTCTTTTCTGACACTGATATTTGTTTCGGTAAATGCATGAGAAACATTATACGATATGTTCTATTGTATAATATAATGTTCTATATATAACAAATGACGCCTTTTGTATGAGATAAGTAGATTTAAAATAAAGAGTAAATTACATAAATGGTCCCCGTGGTTCGGTGAAATAGGCACACATAGTCCAACTTTAATAAAACGGACAAACTCGGTCCTTGTGTTTTGTCGACATTACAGAAATGGTCATTCGTAAACAAAACGCCGTTAAATATATGTAAAATGACATTTTTACCTTTTTTTTTCTTATTTTATTATTACTTCCCAATTACAGGGACCATTTATGTAACTTACTCATTTTCTTCCCTACCCTCTTCTCCCTTTCCTAAACCACCATTTATGTGATTATTTCCACGATTGGATTTGACCGATTGCTTGAAGAGTTATCACATAATCGTTTACTCTCGGCGTTGTAGCTCGTGAGATGCCTTGTAAGCATATTTACCACCCTGATTGCATCCATGGCACTCTATAAAAAGTTAGTCCTCGTCTACCACCACGAACTGCCAACAAATACAATGGAGTCCATAAAACGTTCGGAGACAAATGACGAAGCTGACGGTGGGTTTAGTGACAATTCCGGTTCGCCAAGGAGAATTAAGTGGGAATCGAGAAGATATACGGCGAGAAGACATGGTAGAATGGGTAGCGTTTTCCGAAACTTGTTTTCATTTTTTTAGAAGATTGATATCGACTTCAAGTTCTTCTGACGCTAATAGAGCTTCAATGAATAGAAGTCAGAGTCAGTCAAGTTTAGATTTTAACAAAATGATAAGGATGAGAGGTAGAACATGGATATTGAAGGAACAAAATGGTATGTCTAGATTGTAGAAGTCAATGCAAGAGCTTCGAGGTCCAAAACTCAAGTTCTAAACATTCGAACATACCTTTATTGTAAATAAATTTGAGAACTTAGAAGAAACAACAATGAAGATTGAAGACTTCAATTTCTTCTTATATTTAATCTGGAAAAAGTACCAGTGAAGTGATGATGATTACATACCCAACAACACAAAGCTTTAAAAACAAAACCAAAATACAAGGATTTAGGTCCCTTCGATTGAGTATCAAGGTGATGATGATAATGTCTGGTTCTTTTTTCGCAATTGAAATAACCATAATAATCAAGTCTTTGAAACAACCACCAACAACTTATGGGGGTTCAGTTGAGGCCAAATGCTTAGGATCTACTTCTAATCAAAAGAACCCAAGATTGGAGTTCACACAAGAAAATACCAGATTCACTTGAAAAAATGAAAAAAAGTAGGTTGATTTCTATTCTTTTATGGGTGTACATGTTTGGGTGTGACCGTTTCCTACTTCAAGTTCTCCCATCTAAGTTATATGCTTCAACATTCTCTAATTAATGAAAAGAAAGGGTTTAACTTCACTTGTTTCTTTTGTTAGATCTCAACCTATTCACGGCTTCAATGGTGTGCCTAAGTAATCAGAACCGAGCTTCATACGTTGGACATAAATTTGTTTTGGAGGATAACCTAAAATTGATTTTGAAGTTCAGATCGTGGTTATGGGTGCCTATGATCTTGGATGGTGTTTAGAGGAAGACGCATACACGAAGATGTGTATGATGTAACTAGTAACATGAATAGAATCAAAGATGGGGGAAAGGAACAGTAATGGGTGATGACGTGTAACACTTGAATTTGGCATGTGTCATATTTAACCCTTCTTATTTAAAAGCCTTGCATTTTGATCCTTGAGCTAGTACGCGGGGCGTACTAGGTGGTACACTTGACGTACTAGCCCGATGTTGGTCGCAGAGCTCATCCACGTATGCTGGGCGTACGTGAGCAATTGTGAAACCCTAATTTCAGGGCTTGCACCCTATGTAAACCATATGATAGCCTCATTTGGCCTTGTATAACGAGCCTCCATATATTCAAAACCCTAATTTCGTCCCTTAGCCTTTGTTTTGTGCATTTTTGAAGAGGAAAGGAGAAGATTAAAGACTCATCCTTTGGAGAGGAGCTTAGAGATACATCTTTAGCATCTTCATTTCGTGGCTTTTGAGGTATAAAGTCCATAGATTGTCAACTCATTTCATAGATCTACTCCTTTGCTTGTTTATTGTCATTTTGGTTCCTTTTGGTTAGTCCTCATGAGTTAAGGCCATTTATGGAGTTTAACCTTTTAGATCTGGACATATTAAAGGTTCCTTAAGCATAAAGATGCAAACTTTATGGTGTTTATGGACTCATACATGTGTTAAGTCATTTGTTAAGCTCTTTTGAGCTCTAGAGCCTCATTAACCCATGCATGCACGTAAAGTTGTCAACTTTACGTGATAAGCTACCTTAAGGAAGTCAGATATGAGAGTTGGGTTGAAGTCTTGATCAAATAAGAGCTTAATGATGGAAGTTGGCCAAACTGGGGAGTACGCTCGGGGTACAAGCTGGTACGCTGCGCGTACAAGCCCTAGAGCGAGTACGCTAAGCGTACGAGCTGAGTACGCCCCACATACTCAACGGTGGGCTTCCGAACTTTGGGCTTTTCGGTATTGGGCCCATGTTGGACATTAGGAGTCTAGGGCCTTGTTGGGCCATTGGAACTCTATTTTTAGGCAGATGCTATTTTACTGGACTCTTTTGGTTGGAGGCCCATGAAGGGATTTGGGCCCAATTTGGAAAATTAGGCCATATTTGGGCCTTGAGTGATCATTTGGAATTACGGCCTCTTGGACAGTTGGTTTGGGCCTTGGCCTTGGTCCAAGTTAGGGAAGGGTAAAAGGTCTTTTAGTGTAGTTTGGACTCTTAGTGTGAGTCGGGATCCAATTATTAATTGGATGTTATTTTGTGATTATAGCGTGGGGATTTTAGCGGGCCAGCAGTCAGAGATTTATTTGTAAGATTTAGCAGTCTGATGTGAGTTTCCTCATTGTGTTTAGCGGGTCGAAGGCACCAATACCGGCCCATGATTATTATGATAGGATGCTAGATGTCTAAGTGACTCTTGCATGTGTTGTGTGCTGGTATGTATACCGAGCGAGGGCCGATGATTGTATTGTATGCTATTGTTTTTGTGATTATCGCATGTGTTAGCATGATTATATGTTTATATGTTTATTATGTGTATCGGGCGGGGCCCGATGTCAGGCAGGGCCTAATGAATGACAGATTTGTAATCCGACCGGGGCTCGATGTCGGGCGGGGCCCGAGGCCGAGTAGGACTCGATGCCGGGCGAGGCCCGATGTGGGGCGGGGGCACGGTATATGTTTATTTATGTATGGTGTGTTACATTTTGGGGAACTTACTAACCTTGGGCTTACGCTTTTCAATTTATGTTTCAGGTACTTCATGATCGAAGGGAAGAGCCCGAGATGATTGTAGAGCACGCACCACATTTTTCCGTAGTTTGAGATTTACTCTGATATGATTTGATGTAGTGACATACTTTGGTCTTTTTGGGTTGTATGACAATGTTTTGGATTACTGTTTTTATAAAATTAATAATGAAATTTTTGAGTCTTATTTTTGGGACGTTGCATGAAGTTAGGGATGTCAGTAGGGTTTCAGACAATAGAGGGGGTTAATTATGGGAGATCATGTCAAGGTCGCCGGTGGAGTTTGAGGCAGCGGGAAGGAAGCTTGTATGAGAGAGGCGGGCGCGAGGGAAGGACTGGCTGATTTGAGCTTCATAGGGCTTGTGGTAGCCCCATTTAATGAATATTATTCAAAAACAAAACAAAATAAAATACTAAAAATATTAAAAAGTAAAAAAGAAAGGGTAAAAATGTCATTTCACATATATATTTAACGGCGTTTTTTTGACGCTGTGTGTCGGAAGGACCATTTCTATAATATCGACAAAACATAAGGACTGAATTTGTCTGTTTCATTGAAGTTGGACTATATGTGCATATTTCACCGAACCACGGGTACCATTTATGTAATTTTGTCTAAAATAAATTTTACAAAAGTTTTATATAATGTTGTAGAAATTGGAAATTGAATGTGTTAATACTATGCTACCAAATAGGACTATTTATGTAATTTGATGTAAGTAATATATAAGTAACATTATATATTACCAAAAGCAATAGAATTATTTTATATTATATTATGTTTGTCGACTTAATAATTCCAAAAATACTACTAATGCATTAATGATTAAATCATATAGACTAGTGGTGGATAATAAACAATATATTTGGGAAGAGAACGAGCCTTGATAACTTCATTAATAGTGATGAAGAATAGTACAACTAGCAAGCAAAATGAAACACTCAAGAACCAAATCCAAAGCTAAAGGACATACCTCAAAGCAAAAGTTAGACATCTAGCTAGACTAAAGAAATAACGACACATTATAATCCCTAGTCAACAATGTCACTTTCACTAATGTCTTTACTTATGCCATCCACATTGTTTTTTCTTCTGCGTCCCCGCTTCCATAAATGGAGCCATCTGAGTTTGATCCGGAAAGTACCTCCACATCATCATATTTGTTTTCCTTCATGATTTGTTTATATGTTTCAGCTTGGCATGAAGGTACCTCAACATTTATTGGAGGTGATTTTCTTCTTCGGTTCCTCCCACAATACCGGCTATAAAACTTGAGATATTTTTATAATGGGCGTTTGACCTTTATTTTGGCCTATATTGACTGTCTTCTAAGGTATAATAAATGATTTATATTGTTTCCCAACCATTTGAAAGCCCTCATTATCAATAACTTTGTTTGTTGGAACAATCATTAAAGGAATTAATACAAGTAATTTCCACATAAATCGGGATACGAAGAGCGGTCATTGACAAAAGATATTGCAACTTTTTTGCAGGTACTTACTTATAAGGACCGAAGATTTTTATAGGGCGTACTTGATGTTCACTTTTGAGTTGTGCACATGTTGCACACTTCGAAATATACTTGGCCAATCTTGGCTTCATTCCCAACCTAAAATAATGTATCTTTAAGTCTTGATATGTCTTTAGTTCTTTCGGGGTGAATGAAGTATTTAGACTTGTAAACATCATTCAAAATCAATTTTCTATTTCCTCCAAACTTTGGGATCTAAATTCTTCCTTTGAATGTTTTTAAATCTTGTCTATTTTCTTCAAGAAGCACTTTTACTTCTCTAGAAATTGTTGCTAAAACGTGATTGTTATTAGAATAGTTAGATAAATATGAAAAAGATGATTATTTTCATGCACACATTTGTTGCATACATACTCATCAGAAGAACTAGAGGATGAATCAATTTGAGTAAAAAGTAAGAGAGAAAATACATTTAGTTGTGAACATTGAGGTGGTTGAGTGTTGCATTTATAGGACATAATTACGTGTAAAAAATAGAAAGAAAGGAAAGGCATATAGTCGTTGCCATGAAAAGAGAGAAGCAGGGGAGCAACGTCTCTTTCAAACTGTAACGGGTTCAAATTGGGCGGTACTGACCTTGTTGGAATGGTGTTCCTCGGCGGTAGGGATGAAATTGGGTTGAACTCGACCCGTTTGGACCCGGACCCGGAAAACTCGGAAACCAAAACTAAAAGATTATAAGACCCGATAACCGGACCGATATAACAGAACAGGTTCCAGTTCGGTTCTGGGGATCGGACCGGGTAAAGTGGGTACGAAACCGGTTGGAACCGAAAATTGGTAATTGCAACCGATTTCGGGTTTTAGACCCGGAAACCGGAAAATTAATATAAAACAATATTGTATTTTATACAAATAAAACATTTAGAGATTAAATTAATTTAAAACAATCTATTTTGCTACGTAGGTTGTTTTGGATACTTCTTCAATTTAAGTGTACTATATCGTCATTTTTTGGCAATGTTTCGATACAAGAAGAGTGGGAAATTGATTATAACTCTTGTTTTAGCGAATATTATAGAGCAATATTCAAGTATAGCGTGATACGCAAATATTGTTCAGATAAATACATGTAAATCAAATTAACCTTCAGCTACTTCAGTATTATTAATTAGACTATAGTTACACACTTTAGTTAGTAAAAAAACGATCAAACATTATCTCACATAATCTAGTTTATTAGGGCTAATTATATCCAGTACTATATAATGTAGAAGATACTTAGATACCCAAATGATCTACGTCCAAAAAAAACACAAAACATTATTTCACATTACATCACGGTTTGATTGTCGAAGAAGGTTATGTACGAGATTGATGTTGATCATAGATTGAAGAGGCAAAGTTGATTTCTTTTTTTTCTCCTTGTCAAACAAGGAGAAGTTCGATGGCGTGTGTATCCAATGGCTCTAGGTCGACGTACACATAAAAAAAACTCTTTACATTCCATGTATTTCTTAGCATAAACATAGTTCCGTGAACTCACCAACATTATGTTGATGTTTTCAAAATACATTTATTCTCAGGGAGATGAGTGTGGAGGATAACCATGCGGAGGATGATGTCGTCTAGATGGCAATTGATGACATGACACGACAAAAATACATGACATGAAACGAAACTGAGACGAAACTGAAAGATGAATTTATGCTCGTGTGGTATTCGTGTCAGGTGTAAAAATCACGACGTCGTGTTCGTGTTCAAGATTCGACACGAAATTGACACGATTTAGCATTTTTCCGTCGTGTTTGTCGTGTTATGTATAATTAAGTATCAATTAAATAAATTAATTTTTATTTTATGTCAACTTTTTCGTGTCATGTCATGTTTGTCATTTTTAGTTGGTTCGTTTTCGTGTTTGTTAAAAAAACACGACATCATGTCATGTTACATAAAACATTGTCGTGTCGTGTCGTGTCTGACAAAAAGTTGACACGATGGACCGGTTTACAACCCTAGTTAATGTGTTAGTGATCTTTTATTATTCATCATTAGTCTGATTAAATTCGGCTACCCCGAACCTTTAATCGTTAATCTTGCATGAGCCAAAAAGATATGTATAGATATATACGGGACTGACACCCCGACCTGCGATTGCTAGCTACAATCTCGACATGATAACTTTCTTTATATACAAGTATTATTCGACGTCCAATGAATCGTCGTGCAGGAAAAATATTAGTACACAACGTCAATTATAGGACTCATGGTAATACAAATCCAAAAACCTTGAGGAACCAACTACCTAGAGGGACGCCTTCGAGTAGTAAACAATATAACATATTAGGATTGGTAAAATATCCTAAAATATATTATAATAAATTAAGATTGGTAAAATTTCCTAAAAAGTAGTTTAAGTTAGGATTAGTAAAATATCTTAACAAGTAAAGAAATGTTTTTCTAAATGAAAAAGAATTCTTAATTAATTAAAACAATCGAATAAAGTAAAAAACCATAAAAACCTGTGAACTCACCAACATTATGTTGATGTTTTCAAAATAAATGTATTCTCAAGGTGATGAATGTGGAAGATAGTCATGCGGAGGAGGATGTCATCATGGAAGCTTGCTGGAGTTATTTATGTTTATTTATTTTCTAGTTATGTTTAGGATACGTGTTTGATCTACCGAACAATGTAACCCCCAAATAAATTATAATGAATAAAAGTATCGTTTGTGTTATACTGATATGTATTGTTCAATATATTTGTTTGTCTCGATCCAATATCCCTATGTCGCACAGCCCGACGTTTCTTCCGCGGGTCGGGGCGTGACAAAGTACCCGGGTAAGGTACGAATCTAGACGAGCTGTCAAACCCAGCCTATCTGCAATCCCCCACTGAAGTGACTGGGGTATGATAATATGCTTGGACAACAGAGCAGACATCGATGAAATGAAGGAGTTCCGGTCCTTAACCAGAATAGTATCCTGAAACTGTAGAAAGGGGTGTGCCGGCCAGTTACAGGGCAACTGACGCTGTCTATCTCCTTGAGCCATTGTAAAACCTGAGAACAACAATTAGTATTAATTTTAAGATTAATAACATGCTTCAAATAGTCAAAAAGAGTAAAACGCGCGCCAAGGAACGTGTTGTGCGTAGTTTAAAAGTGCGCCTCACGCACATGCATTTGCAAGGCGTATGCCAAGAACACGACGAATAGTGGACTGTAAAACTCAGATTTCATCCAAATTTCAACATTAAAACTATAGGGGTATGTTAGTCGGGGCCCATACAAACATAATGCACAACCAATTTATCGAAAAACACAACAAAACGGCGGATTTGAACGGAACCTTAGAATTTCTCCTAAAACTAAAAACCCCATATTAAAGCTAGATTAATCGATCTAACGGAAAAGTAAGCATAGGGGTTTGTTAATCGGTCATTATACTAAAGATTTAACTAATCAATTTTGTATATTATAAACAAAATTGATAAAACCCTAAAAAGCTCAAGAACTCAAATCTGCAAATCATTATAAACTAAAAAGGTGTTAGGATTAGCAGTAATGTGAACCTCAGAAGTAGGAAAAATCAAGAATCAAAGCTAGAAACGCCAAATGTGCGGCGTGCTAGTCGCTTGTGGGGATGAGTTGGGAGGAAGAAGATATTGAAGCATGTGGTGTCAAATGAGGGCAACCACGTGTTTTATTGATCTGCAAAGAATGCATGCATCGCATCCTCCATGCACGACACGCAGTGACCTATTTTCGAGAATTTACACTTTTTCATCACTGATTCATTTCACTTATTTCCTTTTTACCCCCGTCCCTAAGAGATTTTTTTTAAAACAACCAGTATTCAAGTAGATAGAACCTCGACATATCAAAAGTCGTGAGGCAAGAAAAGAATAATGCGACTTAGCTCACATAAACGATTCCCCTAATTAGCTAGGAACCTCATTGAAAGATAAAACATACAAGACATTTAATAAAATCATCTAAATATCTTAGAGAATAGAAAAGCCAACAAGAAGACAGGTTGATAGGAAATTAGTCAGATTAAAGCAATCTACCTCCAAAGTAGGAGAGTACCAAGAACGTCACAATAAGTAAAGTAACATAACTCCAACTATCAAACTACTGGGAATTATAGAAGTCCCCGTAATATTTTCAATCGATTATGCCAATTTAATTAAAAAGTAATAATCATATACCTGCCATTATAGAATGAAGCCATGTCAACGCAAAGGCTGACATTAGTAGATTTAGTCACTATCAAAACACTGATAAAAAAACAAATCTCTGACACCTTAGGGATCTACGGAGACAACATGAAAGAAGGAAACGGAAACAACAATCAGAAAACAGGAACCTATGAGGAGTTCATGCGCAACAATCCAAGATCCTTTTGTGGAGATGAATGAATAAATGGCCTAACCAACTGGATAAGAGATATGGAATCAGTCCTAGAAACCCACAAATATGCTAAAGACTGTTGGGTTAAATTTACTACTTGTATGTTTATGGGTGAAACTCTTATCTGGTGCAATACTCGGGTCAAAACCTTAGGCGTAGATGCATCCTATGCAATTTCATGGGAAGAACTGAAAAAAGCTGTTAATAAAATGGTTTTGTTCTGGAGAGGACATAGTGAGAATGGAACAAGGCCTCAGTTACCTGATTGCAAGGAAATAAAATTTGACAACATATACCATGCGCTTTGAAGACGTAGTTGTCATATGCCCATCATTGATCGGCTCAGAGAGCAAGAAGATCGAAGCATACATCAAGGGGCTGACTCCACAAATTCAAAAGATAGTAGTCGCGGCCCAACCCGACAGCTACAAAAGTGCCAAGCAAATAGCCTTCAGCCTAAGAGAACAGAAAACCTGAAAAGAGTCGTCAAGCATAAAGGCTAATGAAGAGAAAGTCAAAAGTTACAAGAAGAAATGGGAAAAAGATTCCAAGCGAAGGTCCAGTCGATCCTCATGGAAGAGACAAGACATCAAAAAATCCCGAGACACATCAGTCACCCCACCAAGGGGATACTTAAGGAGTCTTCCCAAGTGTAATCAATGCAATCATCACCATCAGGGCATATGCAGGGAGAGAGTTTGCCGCCATTGTAACCGAATAATACATAAGGATCATGAATGCCGAGGAGGGGCGAACTCTAGGATAAGAATAGATAACGATGAAAAGCAAGAAAAAGACTACCCAGAGGCGGGTAAGACCGGTAAGGAAATATTTGAAGCAAAGTATTTAGAAACGGACTAAAGTGTGTAAACTAAAAGGTTCTAAGAAGACTATAATATTCTATTAAAAACATCCATGTATTAACTATGTCATTAAATAAAAGGACTCGCAATCCTTGGAGTTTTAATACTCATAGAGTCAATAGGATGATTAATGTACCCATCTGTCTTCATCTTAAATATATCTACAAGTAATTTCTCCATGATACGGAAAATACAGAAATAGGGGAAACAATGAAAAATCAATACTTGTAATCAAAAATCAAATCATAGGAATCTCTCCTGAAAAATGGCACAAAATTAAAATGAAATAAAAACAAAGCATGGGTTTCCTATTGGTGTAAAATATGAATAAAAGGAAAACTATAATAGTTCTACTCGACCAATGTAATCAAAAGAAATAACAAAGGTTGATACCACTTGCTTCCTATCTTCCAATAAAATTGAAGAATTAGAAGTATAACAAATGAAACCAAACATTAAAAAGGGAATGCGACCAGTAAAGAATAAGTTGGTCTAACCTAGAAGAAACAATATGCGAGAATCAAGCACGGGTTAAGGAGTCACCCTCCCCTAGCCAACATCCTAATGGTAAGCACTACGATTGGATTTCGGGTCAAAATTCTTTAAACGGGGGGAGAATGTGAAAATCGCAAAAATAAACCCCAAATTGCTAATCCAAAACAAGTATAAAAGACTCAGAAAACGATAGTTAGCAAAATGCAAGATTTCGAGCTCCAAGAAAATCAGTCCAAATAGAAAAAAAAAACATTAAAAATAAATGCACGAAAAGTTATGTTATCTTTAAGAAATAAAACCATACTCTAAGAGTACTTAACATCCTGATCTCAAAAATAAAAATTTCGAAAAGATCCGACTCTGTATGAATTAGATTTTATTTTTATAAAATATAAAAATCCAGCCGCACCTAAAAAGTTGCAACGACAAAAGGCTATGGAAAGAACAGTTGACCTTTAGATAAAGTCACCAAAAGGAGAATCGTAGTACTTCTCGGGATAAGAATTGTGAGACAAAGAAGGCAAAAAATGGAGTCCGTACGAGAGAGATATGATTTTTGCAAAATCATTTAGGATTATAAAAATAAAGGTTGAAAATAAATTCAAAATTAGCCAATACAACCTAAAGGAAAGTTGTAGTACTTAACGATAGCTACACACACACGCACACACACACACACACACACATATATATATATATATATATATATATATATATATATATATATGTGTATATAGGGCTAGGTTATAATGTGGATAGACAATTATTGTGCGGACGTGTGGACAATGCTATTCTATGAGAATTACTATGAGGATAAGTTGTTTAGTAATGCGAATACGTTCAACGTTACAAAAATATCGTCATTTCCATGCATTCTCACTGATTCTTATTCATTTTTGTTCTCACACATCGTTTTTCACTCATTTTTATTCTAACAGAATACGACTCAATAAACATTCTGACAACATTCTGACAGAATGAGAATAATAATAAAAAGTCTATAATAACCTTATAGACGATTTAATTAGTAAATATGTGTGATAATGACAATAGTTATGTAAGACTGAACGTATTCATATTATCAAACAACATATTTTCTTTGCCATTCTCACAGAATAGCACTGTCCACACGTCCGCACAATAGATGTCAATCCACATTTGAACCTAGCTCTCTCTCTCTCTCTATATATATATATATATATATATATATATATATATATATATATATATATATATATATATATATATATATATATATAAGAACGCTAAAAAGGATTCATATGCAACAGATCAGAATTTCTGGAAAAATAAAATTTCGTGCGCGCATCAAGAGCGACGCACATTTCTGACGATCGGATTCGTTGAAATACGGGAAACGTGGGTGAGCGAGAGAGTGAAACATGTCCAGTGTTGGATGGAGCCAGCATGCGTATGCGCTCCAAGCATATGAAGGTGCGCCACACACACATCAAAACCGGCCATTATGAATAGAGACCCTTACCCTCTCTCTTTTCACACCTCACATCACTCTTTACTCTCTCCTATTCAAGTGATAGATTTTCCCCTTCTCCCGAATGACTCGAGCCTCCCGGTGCGAAGTCCTGGATCAATCAAATCATGTTTTAAGGGTGAGTTCACGGCTCCACTTTTACAAGTTTTTAAAATTTTTACGAGGGGGAATATATGTTATAATACTACACTATCGATTTTACAAAGTATTATTATTTGGAATATTAGTAGTTACAAAATGCATGAAACATTAGGATGATATTATGCCTGCTAGTTATCCTTCCAAAATTTTAGAAATAATATTGTGCCTTGTCGTTATGTTGGAAAATCCATAGGATGATATTATACCTGCTATAAACTATACGATAATATTATACATAGTCGTTATACTGGCAGATGCTCTAGGGTGACATAGTACCTAATTGTTATGTTGGTCAAACCTAAGGATAAGCATAGTACCTATTTGTTACTCTGCCCTGATATCATATCAAGAACATCAAAAACTATGATAATTATATATATATATATATATATATATATATATATATATATATATATATATATATATATATATATATATATATATATATATATACTAGCCGTTTACCCGTGCCAAACGACGGATGTCAATAGTTTTTTTTTTTTTCAGAAATTAGTTTATAGAGGGAGATTAGTTCTTTTGCACAAATAGTTTGGTATTTACATTATTGACAGTAGGGATGAAAGTGATGGGTTTTTGAGCATTCTAACACTTCCTAAGTGTACATGCAACCCTAATAACCTTGAATCTATGTTTTCTCTATATACATGCAAATTTCTTTTTCAAGGTTATTTCCTAACTAGCATAGCATGGGGATTACATAAAACATAAAACTAGTAGAAATACATACCTTGTTGTTGCTTGGATTCCTTCAAGACTTTGTGAGCCTAGCACCCCAAATGTTGTGCCTCAAATGCTTCACACAACACCACAAGACTTGGAATAACTTGAGAGAATACTTCTAGCACTCAAAATCGGTTATGCCCTCTCTAGTAACCCTAGGTCAACTAGGTCATGATTTTGCTAGCCATAGGGTTCCTTTTATAGTGTTGTCACAATTAGGGTTTACACATGAATGCCCTTAATTGTCATGACTCTTGATTTCCCATTACCCATGGGTTTGTAACTCCCATGGACTATCCATGGAGCTCCATATGGTTATAACCAAACCCATAAACCATGGATCATTAATCCACCATAAAAGAATTGATGATTGTCATAATCAACCCTATATATTTAATTAGTCTCACTTTGATCACCAAATTAATACTAGATTAATACTTGATCAATACTAATTAAATAATACTATTATTAATATATTAGAACTTATAATATATTAATAATCATAAGTGCCTTATTCTCTCATTTAGTCTATCCAAGTATTGCAATGCCATGCAACCCAAATGGACCATGCCGGGTCGGGTCAAGTACATACCAAATAAAGTTATGGACTTAGACACTATATCCAACAGTCTCCCACTTGGATAAGTCTAATAACTATATTTACAAATATGACTTCAAAATCCGACTAGCAATCGTAGCTCTTTCAAAGTCTCTCGGAACTGAGATGATGGTGATACGCCATTTAAGATAAGTGATCATATAATCCTCTGTTCTCATGATATCAGCCGGACAAACACATGGAACATGGTCTTACTTATTGTCCATCATTTGTTTCTCGATCTGTGATTTGTTTCGACATAGAACTAAATTGAACACATCAATTAGGTTCTGACCGGGCCCGGTACATAAGTCAAAACCAAATCATCGAGGGGCCCAGATATCGCTTCTATTTCTAGAAGGAACAAATAAACTTCGACTGATATGCTTGTACTAACTACTTGTTGAATTACTCACAAAGGCACGTTTTATGACATCGAGTTACCAATGCGTTTTCGTGCAATCAATGAATAACCAACTCATAGTCAACAACTCATATCTCTAGGTTTGAAGATTTATATGATATTACCGTCTCACGATCACTCGAGATAAATTCCATGAAGTGATCCAAGTGAGCGTGGGTTGGATCCAATACTCAGCCCTTATGAGTACTCATGAATGTTGTAGCAACCATTGCATTGTCCAAAGCACTTTAGACAAATCATACAAGCCAAATTCATGACAGTCTTGATTCATATCTACTTCCAACATATGACTGACTGTGGATGGTTTGAATAATATGATATATACCATAACATAATTATTCTGGAAGTCAAAACATGCAAAGTGAAACATAAGAATAATACTAATCTTATATGGCCCCAACACTTTGAGTGTAAATAAAAACACCTTTTATTTAAGCACCATACTGATTACTCATTATTTATGTTTCGATTATTCAACTTTATGCTTGAATTAAAACATTAGTTGTCCCATGCTCCAAGCATGTACACTATGTTTTTCCAAACAACAATTATGCCATACTCCAAGTATGCATACTATGTTTACATATGGTCCTCTCTTTGTGAAATAGATCAATTGACAATATTCCAATGATGCTAATTTCACAATTCCAATCCTCGTTGTAAATGAAAGAATACCAAACTCTTGCCATCTACTGTAATCTGTTAGATATGCAATGATCCCCTTGTAATGACTATGCACAGAAGTCACAAAGACTTGGCAACAGAAATTACAAAGTATTCCAATGGAAAACAATTCCATGGAAATGAAGTCTCAAATTCAAAGTACATTCCTTTGAACATCCTTCTTAGCATTAAGTTCTTTAATCTTACACAGATTCAAAGAATAACTTCCACCTATGGAGACAATTCCATATTACCATTTTGACCATCACTTCTGAACAAGAGTTGCCTCTTTTCAAAATATGTCAATATGGTCCTTACTCTATACTTCTAATTGTCCATGAGCAACCAATCTTTGGTAAACCTCAGATTGTCCTCGACAACTTTGCTTAATCATTTTAGTCATTTCCAGTTCTATTCCTTTTTCCATCTTAATGCCCTAGGCATTTGGAAAATTTAGAATGGATGAATATTATAGCACATGTAATCAAACCTATACCCAAAGCATATGGGACATGATTTATGCTATAAATTTTTTTATTTGCCATGTTTTCATAATTCGAACTATGAAGAGGGATGTCGTAATCATAATCGAATTTTGAGAACGCAACATATATAGAATTTCCTTATGTTAAACCATTCCAACATAACATTCATATATATTCTTGACTAAAGTAGATTAAATTCTCAATCTAAGCTTGTAGAATTGGAGTGAAGTATAAAATCTTCTCCCTTAATTATAGCAAAACAACTTTTTCAAGGCGAATTGAAACTTTTGTTTTCTATAATTAACATTGCTAACCTGCAATATTTAACATAATCGTCATGCTCCCACTAGCATAATGATTACCAGCATAACACTTTATGCTCCCACTAGCTTTGACATGTACTCAGAAATCTACTGGACTTCTAGAAATCAATACTTTATTGACTTTCTTACCAAAGTTCATATTTCTGATACTAGATTGCTTTGATAAGACTTTATCAAAAACATACACCTTTCCTTAGATAGCTCACATGTTTGTCTAGACCTTTTGCAATTCTCACTAGTTAGTGTGCCGGTTAACCACACACGCTTCACTAACTATATGAGAATGCAAATATCACAACCGCTATCTACTTAAAATCTTCTTAGTGGAAGCGTTTCCTCACCATCATTTTCATGAATCGAAGAGAAACCTTATGACACTTAGATTTTATGGTGTATGTGTTCCTATCCATGTGAATTTGTCATAACCATAATCACAGGACTAGGTTAGTGACACTTCCAAATTCATAGGGACTGAACTTGTGCAATCTTAATTTCTTGCCACCTGGTAGCACAATGCCCACCATTGCTTCCGGGTTGTTATGCAAACAATTGAGAACTCATAGAACTCACAAGCATAATCAACTTTCAACTGGAACAGACACAGAAACAAGAATATGTCAACACGATAGGTTACAAACCTCAAGTCGTGGGCTAGTGATTAACAAAACTCTTGATTTAGTTCTTGAAACTATTTCAGAATCATTTAGACTCCCACTATCCTCTTGACATATAAGACTCCTCTTTGTCAAGAACCATTCCTTGACAAAACAAATATTCAAGTTCTAGTGCGGATTCTTATCAAGTTAAACACTTTTCACTATTGGTCTTAGCTGGTCTTTGTTTTATCCAAAACATCACAACTTACCAATCTCAAATGTACAAGAATAGGAAACATCTTACTCTACATTTGACAAGTGTTATGAACTTTCTAAAGACTATGTCACTCAAGTTACAATCTTGGAGTATAACTCCAGGATTTGTTTTTGGCACGAAGTATGAATTATCTTTTGATTTAACCATTTCAACAATTCACGATTCCTCTCCTCAGGCAACAAACACACTAAGGTGTCCTTAGAGGATCAATTGTGATATGGTTCCATAATCACTAAGATAATCATAAAACAAAATACACAAGTACTCTCCCATCTCTTCAGATTGGAGAAAATTTTATCTTTCTGCCTTATTTGATCCTTCTTATTCATTCTGCCATACATTGAAACTTTTCCAATGTTTCAGAATTACACTTAAACTCGTAAGCATAACCATATTTACTAAACTTTAGTAAATCATAACGAATAATCTTATCTATCTTTGTGGTGGACCTGACCAGCACGCAACCAAGTGTACCCAATCTTTTAGTCCTTCACTTGACTCACATGTACATGTGAACAAGGAATTAGTCTTAATTTCCCAAAGACGAAAACTTCTCATTCATCATACAATACAAGTTGCATGATTCCAAGTTTCTATCTAACTGAAACTTGGGCGATGAGAATCTTTCCTTATTTGGTAAATTATGATACTACTACAAATGAAAGAATCAAATCCATTTTCAAATATTGCTATTAATGGAAACATATAATCAACAATTTTTCACAAATGCCATTGTAAGGATACTTAAAATAAATAAAATCAAAACTTTTCTTTATTTTAAAACTTTGCGGAAAACTTATCCTTACAACCCATATGAAAACCTTGTTGTTATCTATTCCTAAGCAATATGTCTCAAATCTTAAGTAATAGCTCAAAATTCTGATCACCGAACCATGCGATCAAAATCCCTCTTCGCGATCAGAATCAACATATACTTCCTTTAAGTTTCTTCACTTTTCTTTGATTCTTAAAACATCAACATGTGACCCACTCACATCATGCAATAAGAATCTCAGAATAGAAACTTAATAGAGTTAGACAATGGACTTTACCTGAAGTAGAGTCAAACATTTGACTTTACTATCCTTATGGACTTTTAGGTAAATTTGGCAGCTTCGCAACCAATGCCCTTCCTTTGGCAACAGAAACATATGGACTCTTTGGAAACGGTACACGGGACTATCACAGACTTAGCCTTTCTCTTTACCATTTGGTCAACCGAGTTGACTATGGCCAATCCCTTTCAATTGGGAAGAGAAAGTTTTTCTGGACTTCCAATGTTACCATTGTCAATGTCCATGGAAGTTTGGGAAGTTGATCTTCCAATCAAATTTTGCTTTACCAATGCTCCAAATCATTGCTGATTCAGCATCATCAAGCAAATAGGTAAGATCATTAAGGGTCATGTCGTGATCTGTTATCAGGGAGTGACCAAGTCAACAGCCAGCTACCTTGAGACTTCGACACCCTACTCTCCCGGCTTGTCAATATGTGACTTAATCTCCAAGACCTAAGCACATATAGACCTTGTTTGCCAATAGGAATTGAGTGACTTAGAACTTATCATGTCTTGAAACTTGTGGGATAAGGAGATTTATTGGAGGAGGTGGAGGAAGTGAAGTATGATTTCCAGTCCCACTAATGCACAACAAAGGGATTGATCTTTCACCTTGGTTGCCATTTGGGATATCATCTTCATTAGGAAGCTTGTTCCTAAAGATTTGGGAAGACCATAGCTGTCTAAACTAGACATCTATAATGGGAGAAATTCAAGTTAGTTGATTTAAAGTCCTTAATATAACACCCAATATGAAATATTAAGCCTAGGACCCAACAACCTATTTATAACTGGAAGAGGGATGCCGTAATCCAAATTATAAAATAGTTGAAGGTAGGTAAATGACGATTTACCAATTTCCTACCATAAAAACGAAATATAATTAAGTTTTAATTGGATTTGAAACTCCTAGATCTTTTGAGATACATTGAACTTTCAATGGCATGTTTGAATCTCGATTGTGCCCTCTCAAGTTTGTGACTGGGATGCCGAGGATCACAAACAAGGTGTGAATAACCATACAAATTGACTTGGTACCCTCAACAATATTACCTAATCGATGTGCCGGTTAACCACACACGCTCCACCGATCTATAATAAAGTCAAGTTACCCTTTGCCACTCTTACTAGTCCATGTTAGTGTGCCGGTTAACCACACACGCTCCACTAACGACTTGGTAAGGTACAAAGTGTAATTTTATGGGCTAGCACCAATTTCACATTTTCCTAAAGTAACTAAGATTGGGAATTTATAATGTATAGTTACTTTATAATTCATTATACTTTTAACGAGTATTTAAAGTCGTATCCTACCCGTTCGGCTAACGATCCTCCACCGATCAAGGAAGCGGTGGGTGAGAGTGGACACCCATTAAGTCACCATTTTATAGGCAACAACCTTATACCCCCCTTATAGACCGGCTTCGTGAATGAGGCCTACTAACGGTAAGAATGACATATTCTTATACATATCTATATAATAAAATTATAATAATAGTATAAGTGTTGATTTTTAAACTTTTTAAAAATCTAAGGTTTAATTTGGAATTAAAGTATTAGAGTGTAAGACTTTTCAAATTCCAAAACTTGAGGGCAAGATTTGAAACTATTCCAAGTCTCTTCAATTTGTAACTTATGAGTTTTAATGGTTCATAAAAATGAAGACTCTTCATTTTATGAAACCTCTTTAGTTCTTTAATCACAATTAAAAGAAGTGACTTTTGGTTATCCATAACTTGAGGACAAGTTATGGACACCATCATAGCCATTGAGATCATGAATTAAACACACATGGTGGTTACACATAATTCCTATGATCTTCTAAAAACTCATAAGAACACAAATTCATGTCAAGCAATTTCAAGAAATCATATAAACATATACAATACTTGAAAATTGATAAAAGTCATGTAAAATGGGTTAACATAATCATTATCATTTTGAAAAACAGGTTTTACAAGTCCAAAACAGATTGGGATAATGATCTTAATCCATTTCCAGCAACAAAACTCGAAAAAACTGCCCAGCACGCTCCTACTCGCCAAGTGCATTATTCTACTCGCCGAGTAGGATGAATTTGTTCATGGACTCGGCGAGTCCTCCCCATGGACTCGGCGAGTCCAGTCGTCAGAGTGCATAATTTTCGATTTTTAAGCAATTTTGCATCAAGTATACAGAAAACAATCCTAGGCTCTGATACCACTGATGGGTTTTTGAGCATTCTAACACTTCCTAAGTGTACATGCAACCCTAATAACCTTGAATCTATGTTTTCTCTATATACATGCAAATTTCTTTTTCAAGGTTATTTCCTAACTAGCATAGCATGGGGATTACATAAAACATAAAACTAGTAGAAATACATACCTTGTTGTTGCTTGGATTCCTTCAAGACTTTGTGAGCCTAGCACCCCAAATGTTGTGCCTCAAATGCTTCACACAACACCACAAGACTTGGAATAACTTGAGAGAATACTTCTAGCACTCAAAATCGGTTATGCCCTCTCTAGTAACCCTAGGTCAACTAGGTCATGATTTTGCTAGCCATAGGGTTCCTTTTATAGTGTTGTCACAATTAGGGTTTACACATGAATGCCCTTAATTGTCATGACTCTTGATTTCCCATGACCCATGGGTTTGTAACTCCCATGGACTATCCATGGAGCTCCATATGGTTATAACCAAACCCATAAACCATGGATCATTAATCCACCATAAAAGAATTGATGATTGTCATAATCAACCCTATATATTTAATTAGTTTCACTTTGATCACCAAATTAATACTAGATTAATACTTGATCAATACTAATTAAATAATACTATTATTAATATATTAGAACTTATAATATATTAATAATCATAAGTGCCTTATTCTCTCATTTAGTCTATCCAAGTATTGCAATGCCATGCAACCCAAATGGACCATGCCGGGTCGGGTCAAGTACATACCAAATAAAGTTATGGACTTAGACACTATATCCAACAGAAAGTGGGTCCAAACCCGGACCGGATGGACCCGGACCCGAAAAACCGGAAACATCATAGTGGGTATGTTGGAACCGGATAAAGTGGGTTTAGAACCAGAAAACCCGGAAAAACCGGAATTTTTTGGTAATTACTTACCACTTAGTGGGTTGAACTTTGAAAATTTTCATATTGATATCATGACTTTGGGGGACTATACCTCATTGAATATGAAACCAAAATTAACAAAATTATAGTCTAAATCATGTACAAACTCTAAAATACACTCTGGAAAAAACCGCATGTCAATTCGACTTTAAACGAATGAGATATGCATGTGTTAACATTTTCACATAATACACAGTACAAAAACAAATAGCTGAAAAATTGAAAATTTTCAGTTTTGATATCCCGACTTCGCAGGACTGTAAATTATTGAATGTTAAACCAAAAATGACAAAATTATAGTCTAAACTCATGTACAAACTGTAAACTACAAGTTGGAAAAAACCACATGTCAATTCGACTTCAAACGAATTAGATATGCATGTTTTAAAACTTTCATCGAATACAAAAAAACTGAAAAACTAAAAATTTCCAGCTTTGATATCTCGACTTTCGGGGACTGTAAGTCAATGAATATAAAACTAAAAATAGCAAATTTATAGTCTAAAATCATGTACAAACTCTAAACTACATGTTGGAAAAAACTGCATGTCAATCGGAGTTGAAACGAATGAGATATCCATCTTTTAAACGTTTCACATAAACCGGTTCCGGTCCTAAAAGTGGTTCCGGTTCCAAACACCGGTTCCGGTTTTTAGACCCGGTTTAATCGGACCCGATGGACCCAAACCCGGATAAAGCCATTTTTTAAACCCGGAACCGGGACCGGTTCTATATATTCTGGTTCTAACGGTTCCGGTTCCGGTCAGGTTTTCCAGTTCTAAATCGCATCCCTAATTGACAGTGTAGATATCTTCAAAACATGTAGGGCCACTTATATACGATAACAATAGGTGAATGTAATATCGCTCCCCTCCACTCATTCATCCATAGTTCATTGTCCATAATATTCAATATGGTAGACCTTGAACTTTTTTTTAATCAATGCATCAATAAATATCATATACTTATCAAAATATATCTATAATATATATTTGATTGTTGTTCTTTATTTATTTTTTTCATTGTAAAATAGCCCTTTGTGGTATTTTATTTGAAAATAACAAATATCAAAATATCTCAGTTGATTTCAAATTTTTGTGTATCCGTTAGAATATCAATTTATCTATCATTTTCATATCATAGATTGTCAAATATCGTCCGCTCAACAACCAAACCTTAAAGAAACTATGTTACAATGTTAACTGAATTCATTTTTTTTTAAATTTTTTTGGTTTTGTTGATCAACTCGCTAAAAATATTTACTTTTTTGCTTAACTCATGTTTTTTCCACAAACGGTTAAATGAATAATTAATTTTTTATTTTATAACAATATGCTTTTGTTTAGATTTTACACTTTTTAGCTTTAATGTTGTTAAAAAAACTTGATAGTTGCCATAAAATAGGTGAATTTGGTTATTATTAATTAGTATTTGTAAATATGAATTGTTATTAATTATTAATTAGTATTTGAAATTTTGATTGTTATTATTAATTACTATTTGTCGTTGAATTCAAATAAAATATCCATTAATGTACACTTACTTGGATATTAATGCATATTGGTAATTTTAGTTTTATTGGACACTTTTTGTTGAATAACAATTGGAAAGTGTGTCAATAGAACTTTTCTTCCATGATAGATATAACATCAAACACAAAACTATTTTGAATTTTTTAATAGATTTATTTAATGTCTCATGATGTTGAGAATTGGATTAAATTAGCCTAAATGACTCTCCAAAGATGCAAGTTCATCATCCTATCAATGCTTGAAAGGTTCAAAGCATACATATAAACTTTGAAGCAAACTCTTGCATGAACGAAAATTTTACATTAATAGAAAATAATGAACTCATTTTGGTAAGCTTTTTTTAATGCTTCAGTCATTTATCTATATATTTTATTTTCATTACTGGATACATATTATCGTATCAGTAAAGTTCAATCCTGCAACTTATCACTATTACATCAAAAGTTTTCATCTTGTAAAAGCATAACAAAGCCTAGAAAGAGCGGAATCATCTATAATAATTGGGTTTAAAATTACGAAGTGCTCGATCATCTTGTCTCCGGTATCGGCTGAAAAGGATAATGATTTGCACCGGTCCTTGTTGATTTTTAACCCTAACCATCAGGTCGATCTTTGTTTGAATGAATCATAGAACTAAGGATTGCAACAATGGACTTATCCAAAATATTCTAAGCAACATAACATCCGGAATAAGCTACCTTCCCATGCTTTATGTATCTTCTTCTCAAACTTTAGTTTTCATTCAACTATTTGGTGAAAGATAAGAAAAAATCATGTGAATATTGCTTGAACTCAAAAGAGTCTTCATGTGTTTCTGACTTTGCACCATTTGAGCAGTAAGTTACTTGTAGTTCCATCTAAATTCCATTAAAGTTCCTGATTCAGCTGTACTAAACCAAAGGGGGATTGCGTTTTTTGAACTCACAAACACCACGCTAAATTAGATTACTATGTATTCTCTAGAAAGACATACATATTTAACACAATTTTTATAGATTCCAAACCTCCATAACATATTTTGAACCTTCATTCCAGATTTCAAACCTGCATTGGCAAATTTATTTATGTCAAAACATATTATTTTGCCTATCTTACACTCTTGTGAAGAAAAAAGTGAGAAGAAGCACCCAACAAACCATGGTTTGGCTGATTGTACCCACTGGTATAGAAAAATAAAATAAAATGCATGATAAAAAACAAAATTAGAATTCTATAATTAAAAAAATATAGGTAAATTTGAAGTACAAATCCAAGTATTAAAGGAAAAAGTCATTTTTATCCTTTTTTAATTTTTTAGAATTTATATGCATAAATTGTTAAAGGAACAAACCTCGGATGTAAATGTCGGTCCTCTTACTCCACATCCTTTCTTCACAGCAAGTCAGCAACATGTTGCTTTTTCACTATTTATGACAACATTTTATCAGTGTAGATATTGCTATTACTTTGGACGACATCAACACCAGTCAACCTATTTTTTAGGTGAAATTTGCCAAGCAACAACACACTTTCTTTTTGCTGCCAATTTGGGAAAAAATACTTTGTTTTTTATCCAATATAGCAAGAAACTTATATGGGGGAGAGAGCAGTGATCCAAAAGAAACAAAAATCAGTAATGAAGTCTTTTTTAAAGTAAAAAACTTACCATAAGGCGATTATCAAATTAATGTTGCACGACACTTGTTCTTTTAAATTTCTTTGGTTTTGCAGCTTTTCTTTGACAAAATACCCACAATAAAAAAAATAAAAGTGACAAAACTTGATGTCGTACGAAACAAATAAATGATAAGACAAAGGGAGAGAGACATAGTTAAACCCAAACCATGGATCGGAGTCCTGTAAACACACAAAGTTAAATAGAGAGAGAGAGAGAGAGAGAGAGAGAGAGAGAGACCTTGGTGATGAGGCAGTGATGTGTCTCTGGTCGGAAGCCAAATAAAGAGACATAGAGGCGGTGCGTTAGGTGGTCGGCAACTAGGCTTTTAGGAGGTGCGATGGTGGTAAAGTATAGGGTTTCTACAGGTGAGTTGGTGATGTGATGGTAGTAGTGATGGCTTTAACATACGTTCCCACCTCGTTGAGGTTTGTAATAGCACATACGTTGATGTTTTTGACAACACATACCCCAAAAATATGAAATAGCCTTTATAATGAAACCAGATGAGATTGTTCGATTGAGAGAAAGAGATAGGGGAATCACAGATAAGAGGAGTGGAGATATAAAGGGAAGGGAGCCGATATAAGGGCGGAAGAGAATGGATTTCAAAATTCGAATTCCATACCTTATCATGACCTATATATGCATGTGACGTAAAATAGACCGAGTCAAACTACAGAAAATTTGTGAATGAATTTGAATTTCAAATCGTATGACTTTTGAATTAGGTGTTACTTTCCTTTGACTTTTTCAATAGTTTGACCGCATAAGATTCATGATTTGGTAATGCATAAAATGATTGTAAACAGTGCAATAAGGTTTGTACGACTTAAATTCAACATTTTGACCAAATATGCTTTATAAGGTAATATATATATATATATATATATATATATATATATATATATATATATATATATATATATATATATATATATATATATATATATATATATAGAAGTATATATACGTATCGGTATATCTAGATCCTGGTGATCCCGAAAGGAACCACTGACCATAATGAGTCCCTTGCCCAACAGTTTCCTGCTCCGAGGACAACTCATGCATTCCTGAAGACATAAATTTGATAGCAACTTGCTCTGCACTCACGATCTAACCAATCCTTGAATTCTCCCAGATCACAAAGGACTACGACGGATCATTGAGAAACACAAAGAGAAAACTTCATATCCATGAGAACTTAGATGGTAGCCTACCTCCCTTCTCTTATGAAACAATAAAATTGAACCAAAAACCTTGCATACTTGAACCGTAGATTCCTGTGAGCCTTTACACTAACCCACAAAATATAACAAACTGATGATCCTATAACGTTCGGATCCTTGGAGATATTTAAATTAATGAATTTTGGATTTTGGGAGGTACCACGCCGTGGTGAAGGCATCCCACGACGTGGTGAGGGTTGATGTGTTGCGGATTTTAAATGGCCGCCACGGCGGAGCAACCTATGGCCACAGGGTAGCAGCTGTTTAATGGGAAACCCTAATTTTCAGGGTTTGCACCCTATTTAAGGGAATGTGATGGCTAGGGTTGCTCATCCTTAGCCTCCATCACACTCTCTTAGCCTCCAAGCAAACCATAACCTCTATTGTTGCTCTCTAAGATTTTTGTGTTGATTTTTGGAGATTAGAAGAAGAAGGAGGTGGCATCTAGACTTGGATTCAACAAGCAACTCTCTCACCATCTTATTGTGCATTTTTTGGACTCTTGTAAGTCCCCAAGTTCCATTTTTTTTCTTCATTATAGAGTGCTAGATCTTGTATTTTGTCCCATTTCTTCTTGATCTTGTTAGATGGGATGGAGAGACTTCATAAAGGTTGCAACTTTATGAATCTCTAGATCATTTGGAGTATTTCATGGTTTGGATCTAAAGTTTGATGGTTGGATTGTTCCATGCATAAGATTTTGGTCATAAAATCCCATTTTGACCTAAGTTGAGTCCAAAACTTGCATTGGACATGCAAGTCTAAAAAGCATCAATCTTTAGGATGGTTTTGGTGTTATAAGCTCTTTTGGAGCAAATAAGCTTGAGACTCAAGGGATTTAGTGCTTATTGATAAGTCCTTGCCATTCTTTAGCCTTTTGGATCTAAGACTTGAGATCCAGACCTCTTGGTGGATCTTAAGGGATAAAGGTGAAAACTTTACCCTTTTGGACATTAAAAATGATCAGATCTGGACTTTAGAACCTCTGGAGTTGGAGGATTCGACTTAACTCTTTAGGACGTCTTGGATCCAGTTTCCACGGCGTGGCGACTGGGGGAAACGCGTCTGTTTTGTCGTTTGAAGGTGACGACGTGGCCAAGGATGGCAACGACATGGAGGGGCAACTCGACTGTTGACTTTGACTTTTGACTTTGACCAAGATTTGACTAAGTTTGACCTAGGGGTATTTTGAATTGTAGTTTGAATTTTGGTCACTCTTATGTGTAAAGGTGACCAGTAGTGTGGTTTTCGGAGCAGCGTGTTGTTTCTGCTTTTTCTTGTGTCTGTGAGGCGAGTCTTCTTACCACCTTAAGTGGGTCGAAGGCACCAAGGCCGATCCACTGTGTTGTATGAGTATAATGTATGTTATTGCATGATTTTGACTGATGTGATTGCATGATTTATGTATGGAGCTAATCTGGGCTCAGAGTCATTATGGAATCGGGGTTGATACAGACCCGGGGGTTGATACGGACCTGACACAGCCACATGCTGTCATATTATATGTATGTTGTATGTGGTATTTTGGGAAGCTCACTAAGATTTGTGCTTACAGTTATGTATGTGGTTTCAGGTACTTCTCGTACAAAAGGGAAGGGCCCGACTTGATCACAGCGCATCCACCCATGTTCCACATTTCTTTATGATTTAGATTTGTGCTCTGATGATTACACTCTTTTGGAATACGATGTTTGGGTTTATTATGGATACTTGATGGTTTTGATTAAATTAAAAATGAAAATTGTATCCATGTTTTTGGGACGTTACAAGTTGGTATCAGAGCCTTTGTTTGAGGGATTCGGGCATACCTCCAGGTGTTCCAAAATTTAAACTGAGGAAATGATAATCTTTTCAAAGAAAATTGAATTTCTAAAAAGATTTATTTTACAAGACTAGAAAAGGAGTATGATGCATGCAATCAGCCGAGCTCAAGTAAGTGGTTTCCAAATTACCCATACTTATGTATTATGATCAATATGTTGGATATGTGAATTGCATACTAGATTAGGGCTAAGGATATCTTCAAGAATCGTATGATATAATTCCATGAATTGTGTGATGCCTTATAGCCTAGGGGAATGGATGTTATGTATTACTTGGACTTGATATCAACTATGTTAATTGCTAAGTGTAGGTTTTCAAAGTTGTATACGATTAGGATTATATAGCCCTATAATGACTGATTTAGCCTCATTTGTTGTTCCTTGTTTGATTGTATACTTAGGGTAGAATCATCATTTGAGAGTCTATGTGATCCTATTTTGTGTATAACTTGTTGGATAAGGTGTCTAAGTCCATAACTATATTTGGTATATACTTGACCCAACTTGGCATGGTCCATTTGGGTTGCATGGCATCAGAACAAATTTGGATAGACTTTTGTGAGAAGAGGATATTTATGGTTTATTAATATATTATAAGTTCTAATATATTAATATGAATTATTTAATTAGTATTGATCAAGAATTAGTTTGGAATTAATTTTGTGATCAAAAGAGATTAATTAAATAAATGGGGATTGATTTGGTAAATCATTCATTCTTATATAGTGGGCTTATGATCCATAATTCTTCATGATGGGCTAAACCCATGTGGTGACCCATGGATGCTCCATGGAGTCTAAAACCCATGGATCATGAGGAATATGGAAAGACATGAGTTACATGGTGTAACCCTAATGTGCACACTATATAATGAAGCCTCATTCAAGCAAAATCGGCACTTAGACATACACAAGTGAGGGCTAGCCGATTTTGGTGCATATCAATCTTCTCTCAAGTTATTCCAAGTTGTTGGTGGTGTTGTGTGAAGCATTTGAGGCATCACATTTGGGGTGCTAGGCTCACAAGGTCTTAAGGAATCCAAACAACAAGAAAGGTATGTCATTCTACTAGTTTTTATACTACATATACCCCATGATATGTTAGTTAGGATGAAACCTTGGAAAAATTAAAGTTTGCATGTATAATAGAGAAAACATAGATCCAAGGTTTCTAGGGTTGCATATACACCATAGGAGTGTTAGAATGCTCAAAACCCATCAGTGGTATCAGAGCCTAGGCTTGTTTTTAATTATACTTGATGCAAATTGCTAAAAAAATCGATTCTTCTGCTCCCTGTTCAGTGAACTCGTGGAGTCCATGGGGGGACTCGACGAGTCCATGTGTAAACTCATCCTACTCGTCGAGTATGTTCTTGCACTCGGCGAGTAGGAGGCCCTGTGTGCAGAATTTCTAGTTTTATTGCTGGAATTGGACTAGGATCATTACCCTAAACTGTTTTTAGATTGTTAAACCTGTTTTTGATGTGGTAATGATTGTGCTTATCCAATTTGAATGATAATTGTCAAAGTTTCAAGTTTTATATTAAGTTCATATGATTCTTGAAAATTGTTGATATGAATTATGCATGCTTATGAGTTTTGTTAGATCATGGAAATTATTTGACATGCTTGTTAGTTTAATTGTTAATCTAAATGCATTTTAATGGACTCCATAACTTGTCCTCAAGTTATGGAATTCCAAAAGTCTTTTCATTAAAATCATTAAAACTCATAAGTTATAGAAATGAAAGGTTTTGAATAGTTTCAAAACTTGCCCTCAAGTTTTGGAATTTGTAAAGTCACACATTAATACTTTAATTCCAAACCCTAGAATTTTAAAAGTTTAAAATTCAACCCTTATACTTTATAGTATTATAAGTTAATAATATATATATATATATATATATATATATATATATATATATATATATATATATATATATATATATATATATATATATATATATATATAAGAACAAGTCAGTCTTGCCGTTACTAGGCCTCATTCACGAAGTCGGTCTATAAGGGGGGTATAAGGTTGTTGCCTATAAAATGGCAGCTTAATGGGTGTCCACTCTCACCCACCGCTTCCTTGACTGGTGGAGGGTCGTTAGCCGAACGGGTAGGACAAGGACTATAATTCTCATTAAAAGTATAATGATAAATATAAAGTAACTAAACCTTTTATAAATTCCCAATCTTAGTTACTTTAGGAAAATGTGAAATTGATGCTAATGTTGGATTAGATGTCTAAGCCCATAACTATAATTGGTGTGTACTAGAATTGATAGCAGCACAGTCCTTTTGGGTTGCCCTCAAAGCTAGCAACTAGACAAGGAAATTATGAAAAGAGAGATATTGATTTATTATAAGATTAATAAATTAATATAAATGATTTATTAATATGTTAAAAGATTAATATATTAATTAGAAATCATAAGGTTTAATTAACAGTTAGCCAGAAATTAGAATTAATTTTGGGGTTAATTGTATTAATTATAAAGTGCATGGACTAGTTTGCAATTATCTAATAGTTGAGTGGAAGGCTCCAGAACCTCCTTGGAAGCGGGTGGACGAAATCTATAGGGGAAACCCTAATGATTTCGTCCAAGGGGGCTTGGATAAGGCCTTGGATTAACTTAGACCCCAAGCAAAGGAGTATTAGGGTTTTCCCTAAACCCTAGATCCCTCAGCTATATAAGGAGTCTCTTGACTCCCAAAATTGGCCACTCTTACTTTGGTGAAACCCTAGGGCCGAAATTGCATACCCTACTCTCTCTCTCTCTCTCTCTCCTTCTAGTTTCCTTCTTGCTAGCTCTTGGGTGTGATTCCATTAGAGGCATTACATTTGTGGTGCTAGGCTTCCAAGAAGATCAAGTTCAAGAGGATTATCAATTGTTTACTATAACAATTGAAAGGTATGTAACTCTTAAACCCTAATTAGTTATTTTTGAAAATAGCCTCCTCCTCTAGGGTTCTTGTTTTGCAATTCAAAGTTATATGTTCAATAGTTAAAACATAGATCCAAAGTAGGTTGCATGTGAACTTAGGAATTGTTTTTCTAGTTTATTTGTTTTACCCAAAACCTATCAGTGGTATCAGAGACAGATTTGTTTTAAATTGAATTGCTATAATAGTTGAATTGCAAATTAGGGTTTATAGCTATTAAACCCTAAAGGCCAATATTTTCGATTTTTAGGGTTTTGGTTCAATGGGTTTTCGAAAAACCCTAGCCTCCATGAACCCTAATCGAAATTAGGGTTAGGGTTTTGGAAACCCTAGCCTCCTCCCTTGATTTTCGAAATATGCATGGTAATTTAGGGTTTCTTGTTTTGGGATAATTGTTGCCTTATTGGATAATTGAGAAAAATAAGGAAATTATCCTATCCCCATATTTTCGAAATCTAGATGGGATATGGATTAGAATTAAATTAATTGTTTAATTTAATTAGATAATCCTTACAAGATTTAATAAATTAGTTAAAAGTTAATTAATAGATAAATATTAAATCTAGTTATTTGGTTTATTTTAAATTTAAAATTAATGGCTTAATTTTCGAAATTTATATATAAGCCTCAAAGTTTTAAAAAGTTTAAAACACACCTTATATATATATATATTATAATTAAAAGTTAAATATTATATATGCATAAGAATATGGTCAGTCAAATCGCTAGTATGCCTCATTCACGAAGCTAGTCTATAAGGGGGGTATAAGGAAATTGCCTATAAAATGGTAGTTGAATGGGTGTCCACTCTCACCCACCGTTTCCTTGATTAGTGGAGGGTCGTTAGCTGAACGGATTTGATAGGACAACTACATCTCATTAAAAGTATAATGTTATTAAAGAAAGTACTAGAACATTATTTTTACAAAATCCCAACTCTAGTTACTTTAGGAAAAATGTGAAAAGTATGCTAATCCATGAAATTGCACATTATGCTTTATTGGTCGTTAGTAGAGCGTGTGTGGATTACCAGCACACTAACAGGCACTATTAAAGAGTAGTAATGGGTATCTTATAATTATCATTTTGGTGGAGCGTGTGTGGTTTACCGGCACATCAATAGTTAATGATAAAGACAATGAGGTTACCAAGCACATTTGCATGGTTATTCACATCTTGTTTGTGATCCTCGGTATCCCAGTCACAAATAGAAGAGCATAATCCGAGATTAAAACATGCCATTGAATAGTTTCAATGTATCTCAAAAGGAATTAGGAATTTCACTTCGTTTATTTCGTTTAATGGTGGAATTGGTGAATCGTCATTCACCTACCTTTATGAAATTTACACTTGGATCTCGACATCCCATTTCTAAGTTGTGAATCTTCATAGTTGGATCCTAACCTTGATATTATATCTTTGGGTTATTATATTGAGGTATCTTGAAATCTAACTAAAACTTTCTTTCTTTTCAGATGTCTACTCCTGGAAACACTTCTGCTTCATCATCCTCCAACCACAACTTCTCTTTGCTCAACATCTGCTCCAAAGTCGTTATGGATGGCTCTAACTATAACGATTAGATGCGTAACATCAAGATGGCGCTTCGATTTGAGGACAAAGAGTATGTCCTTGAAAAGGAGCTCAAAGAGCTTGATGAGTCTAAAGCTACTCCTGAAGAATATGCTGCCTACAAGAAACACTATGATGATGCTACCAAAGTGGCATGCATCATGGTCGCAACCATGTCCCCAGAACTGCAAAGGTACTATGAGGACTACTAGCCCTTTGAGATGAACAAGGAACTTATGGAAAAGTACCATAAGCGAGCTCGTCAAGAAAAGTTTGAAGTAGTCAAGTCACTCATGGCTTGCAAGATGAAATAAGGGGAGTCGGTTGTATCTCATGTGCAAAGAATGAAACGCTACATAGAGCATTTGGTCAAGCTCAACATTCACTTTGATGAGGAATTGGCCATTGACATGGTCTTGAACTCATTACCTGATTGTTATGGTCAGTTTATCCTAACTTACCATTTGAACAACACTGAGCAGACTCTGGCCCAATTGCACAACTTGTTGCAGACAACTGAAGCAGGGATGAAGGGTAAAATTATAGCCTCCACTCCTACAAGTGCCCCTGTCTTGGCCATTGGACAGGGAAAGGGGAAAAAGAGGAAAGGTCCTCCTAAGCAAAACTGGAAGAGCAAGGCTCAAGCTGGGTCATCTAGTAATGGCCCAAAGGCTAACCCCAACGCTACCACTCCCCATGTTTCTGATCCAAAGGAGGCCGTTTACTTTTATTGCAATCAAAAGGGGCATTGGAAGAGATCCTGCCCACAATATCTGCAAGACAACAAAGATGGAAAATTAAAGCCATCTTCGGCAGGTATTTACACTATTTCTTCTAATAACTCATTATCTTCTCGTTCATGGGTCCTTGATACATGATGTGGTTTTCACATCTGTTCTGATTTGCAGGGGCTAAAGGAAAGTGAGGAGATAGAGCGAGGAAGGATAAACTTGATCATGGGAAACAAAAAGTCTTCACCAGTGACCAAGATCGGAGTTTATCAACTTTTGCTTAGTAATGATGTTAGATTAGATTTGATAAATTGTTGCTATTCGTCTGAGATGACGAGAAACATTATTTCATTTCATGCATTGTTCAGATAAGGTTTTAAATATTCTTTTAATGATTTGAATGGTTCAATTTCTGTTTATAAGAATGGTGTTTTTGTGTTTGAAGCTTTGCCTTGTGATGGTGTGTATGAAACAGTGACTTGTGTTGATAGCTTAGGAAATAGTGTATTTAATATTGACTTGTCTAATAGTGTAGACAAAGCATGCTTGTGGCATTGTCGTCTTGGACACATCAACAAGAAACGCATATCCCAACTCCAAAAGAATGGAGTGTTGGAATCATTTGACCTGAAATCAGATGATATGTGTGAATCTTGTCTTTTGGGAAAGATGACAAAATCACCATTCACAGGGTCTTGTGAAAGAGGTGAAGGTCTGTTGGATCTCATACACAGAGATGTGTGTGGGCCCTTCTGATCAACTACAAGGGATGCTAATCGATTCTATGTGACTTTCACTGATGATTATAGCAGATATGGCTATATCTACTTAATCAAACATAAGTCAGAAACCTTTGAAAAGTTCAAAGAGTTTAAGCATGAGGTCGAAAATCAATTGGGCAGGAAGATAAAGATACTTAGATCCGATAGAGGCGGGGAGTATCTTAGTATCGAATTCAACGACTATCTGAAAGAATGTGGGATAGTCTCACAATTGACTCCTCCTAGGACACCTCAGTTAAATGGTGTAGCTGAGAGGCGTAATCGAACCTTGTTGGACATGGTTCGTTCTATGATGAGTCGTGCTTCGCTTCCTATTCATTTCTGGGGGTATGCCTTAGAGACAGCCGCCCACATCCTCAATCTTGTCCCTACAAAGAAGGTTGCCAAAACACCTCACGAAATGTGGACGGGGAAAGTTCCCTCGTTAGCACATATTAAATTCTGGGGTTGTGAAGCTTTCGTAAGACGAGAGACTCACGACAAGCTAGCAGCTAGAAGTGAGAAATGTGTTTTCATTGGTTACCCAAAGCAGTCTTTTGGATATTTGTTCTACAAACCTAGTGAAAACGTGGTCTTTGTAGCACGAAGAGGAGTCTTTCTAGAAAGAGAGCTCATATTCAAAGAGGACAGTGGGAGCACCATTGAACTTGAAGAAATTCAAGAGTTAGCCAATGAAGGAACCTTAGATGACACTAGCACTCAACCAGAGGAAACAGTTCCTGTTGAACCAGTTGATAACTCATTACCTCTTCGAAGATCCACTAGGGTGAGTGTGCCACCTGAGTTGTATGGTTTTCATATTACTTCAGATGGTGACACATTAATTAGTGATAGGACACTGGTAAATTTAGATGAACCAGTTACTTACAAGAAAGCAATGGCAGGCCCAGAGGCTTCCAAGTGGAAAGAGGCAATGGACAGCGAGATTAAGTCCATGTATGACAACCAAGTTTGGAATTTGGTTGATAGGGCACGAGGTCGTAAGACAGTTGGGTGCAAATGGATCTTCAAGAAGAAGACATACATGGATGGAAATGTGCACACATTCAAGGCTCGACTGGTTGCAAAAGGTTTCACTCAAACCCCAGGGGTTGACTATGATGAGACCTTCTCGCCAGTAGCTAAGATTAAGTCTATTAGGATATTGCTCGCCATAGCTGCCTTTCATGACTATGAAATCTGGCAGATGGATGTCAAGACTGCTTTCCTTAACGGGAAGTTGGCTGAGGATGTTTACATGAATCAGCCGTAGGGTTTTGTTGATGCAAAGTTTCCCAATATAGTGTGAAAGCTTGAGAAATCCATTTATGGATTGAAACAAGCATCTCGCAGCTGGAATCTTTGCTTCCATGAGAAAGTCAAAGAGTTTGGTTTCTCTAGAAGTGAAGATGAGTTATGTGTGTATATCAAGGCTAGTAGGAGTATAGTAACTTTTCTGGTGTTATATGTCGATGACATATTACTCATTGGTAACGACGTTCCAACCTTGAAAGATGTTAAGTCTTGGCTTGGAAAGTGTTTTGCCATGAAAGACCTTGGAGAAGCTGCCTATATTCTTGGGATTAGAATATTGAGAGATAGAAAGAAGAGACTAATTGGACTTAGTCAGAGCACATACTTGGATAAGGTACTAAAGAGGTTTAGTATGGAAAATTCCAAGAAGGGAGAGCTACCTATCCAAAGGAATACCAAATTGAGTAAGACTCAATGCTCGAGTACAGATGAGGAAATAGTTGACATGAGTTGTGTACCTTATGCTTCCGCTGTCGGATCGATCATGTACGCTATGACATGTACTCACCCTGATGTGGCATTTGCTTTGAGCATGGTCAGTCGCTATCAGGGAAACCCGGGTAGAGTTCATTGGATAGCGATTAAGAATATACTCAAGTATTTGCGAAGGACAAAGGACTGGGTCCTTGTGCTTGGTGGCAATAATACTTTGAGAGTAGATGGTTACAGTGATGCCAGTTTTCATACGGATAGAGATAATTTCCGTTCTCAGTCTGGCTGGGTATTTTTACTAAATGGAGGAGCAGTTACTTGGAAAAGTTCCAAGCAAGATACGGTGGCTGATTCTACTTGTGAATCAGAGTACATAGCAGCGAGTGAAGTGTCGAAAGAAGCATCTTGGTTGAGGAACTTCGTCGGAGATCTCGGAGTTGTTCCATCCATCCAGGTGCCCATGGAACTATTATGCGATAATGAGGGAGCGGTTGCCTTAACTAAGGAACCCAGAGATCATGGTAAAACCAGGCATATCGACAGAAAGTACCATTTCATGAGGCATAGAGTAGAAGAAGGCCATCTTTTAGTAAAGAGGGTGTCATTTGAAGATAACCCAGCAGACCCCCTCACAAAGGGTCTAAGTAGGGCTAAGAATATTCAGCATGCTCGGAGCATAGGACTGAAAGATGATATTAGTTTTAATAGTTAGATTAGTCTAGTTCAGAAACTTGGTACAAAGTAAATGTAATTGACTTTTGGTGATTAAATAATAAAGTATTATTTATGAGTTTGTTTACTGCCTTTTGTCAATTGTTTATTATTGTGTTTCATTTTTGCATGTTTTTACTTCCCGAATAATATGATTATTCAAACTCCACAGTCGCTCGTACTTTTGGAAGTAAGTAGTGAATTAAGACTGTCGTGAATTAGATTGCAGATTGTCTAAGGATAGACATGGCAATAGAATTGTTGCAATGTTCATGAGTACTCAGAAATTGAGATTTGAGTATTGGATAAACCCTCGCTCAGAGTATCACTTCATGGAATTCATCACGAGTAATACTGAGACGATAATATCTTATAATCTTGAAACGAAGATATATGAGTTGTAATTTACAAAGTCGGTTATACATTGGTGATACGAAAGTGCATCAGTAACTTGGTGTTATAAAACGTATTGTCATGTATAATTTGATGAGTAAAAGATACAAGCATATGAGTCAACGTTTATTCATTCCTTTTGCTCTAACCGGAAAAGTGATATCTGTGGGCCCCTCGATGATTTGGTGTTGACTTATGTGTTGGGCCCAGCCAGGACTGAATTGATGTGTTCAATTAGAAGTCCTGCATCATCACAAATCAGAAATCGGGAAACATAGATTTTGGACAAAGAGAGTGATTACATTCCATGTCTTATGTCTGGGGATATCTTGCAGAACGAAGGATTATATGATCACTTATCTTAGGACATGTAACTGACTGTGTCAGAGTTCAGCAGCAGCTTTTGGAAGCTACAATTTGCAGGTCAAATTTAGAAGTCATACTAGCAATTATAGTTACAGACTTATCCAAGTGGGAGACTGTTGGATTAGGTGTCTAAGCCCATAACTATAATTGGTATGTACTTGAATTGATAGCAGCACAATCCTTTTGGGTTGCCCTCAAACCTAGCAACTGGACAAGGAAATTATGAAAGGAGAGATATTGATTTATTATAAGATTAATAAATTAATATAAATGATTTATTAATATGTTAAAAGATTAATATATTAATTAGAAATCATAAGGTTTTATTAATAGTTAGCCAGAAATTAATTTGAATTAATTTTGGGGTTAATTGTCTTAATTATAAAGTGCAGGGACTAGTTTGCAATTATCTAATAGTTGAGTGGAAGGCTCCAGAACCTCTTTGGAAGGGGGTGGACGAAATCTATAGGGGAAACCCTAATGATTTCGTCCAAGGGGGCTTGGATAAGGCGTTGGATTAACTTAGACCCCAAGCAAAGGAGTATTAGGGTTTTCCCTAAACCCTAGATCCCTCAGCTCTATAAGGAGCCTCCTGACTCCCAAAATTGGCCACTCTTACTTTGGTGAAACCCTAAGGCCGAAATTGCATACCCTACTCTCTCTCTCTCTCTCTCTCTCTCCTTCTAGTTTCCTTCTTGCTAGCTCTTGGGTGTGATTCCATTAGAGGCATTACATTTGTGGTGCTAGGCTTCCAAGAAGATCAAGTTCAAGAGGATTATCAATTGTTTACTATAACAATTGAAAGGTATGTAACTCTTAAACCCTAATTAGTTATTTTCGAAAATAGCTTCCTCCTCTAGGGTTCTTGTTTTGCAATTCAAAGTTATATGTTCAATAGTTAAAACATAGATCCAAAGTAGGTTGCATGTGAACTTAGGAATTGTTTTTCTAGTTTATTTGTTTTACCCAAAACCTATCAGCTAACCCATGAAATTACACTTTGCACCTTGCTAAAGTCGTTAGTGGAGCGTGTGTGGTTAACTGGCACACTAACTTGGACTTAACAAGGGTGGAAAAGGGTGGATTAAGGTTTATCATAGATCGGTGGAGCGTGTGTAGTTAACCGGCACCTCGGTTAGGTGATAAAATTAAGAGTGCCAAGTTAATTTGCATGGTTATTCACACCTTGTTTGTGATCCTTGGTATCCTAGTCACAAACTTGAAGGGCATATTCGAGATCTAAACATGCCATTGAATTGTTCAATGAATCTCAAATGATCTAGGAGTTTCAATCAAATTAGAACCTAATAATTTGTTTCGTTTTTCATGGTGGAAATTTGTAAATCGTCATTTACCTACCTTCAAATATTTTGTAGCTTGGATTACGGCATCCCTCTTTCAAGTTATAAAATATTGTGTTGGGTCCTAGCCTTAATATTTCATATGGGTGTCTTATTAAGGACTCTTTATCTAATCTAAAATTGTCTTTCTTCCTTTTCAGATGTCTTCCAACAATGCTTCTGGCTCAAACCCTACTGGCTCCTTTTCTCTCATGAAATTTTGTGGGAGAGTCATCTTTGATGGGACTAATTTCAATGATTGGATTAGGAACATAAGGATGGTCACTCATTATGAAGACAAGGAGTATGTCCTAGATAAGGAGCTAAAGGTTATTGATGAGTCTTCTGCTACTCCAGAGGAGATTGCTGAGTACACTACCCATGAAAAGGATTCCACTAAGGTGTCTTGTATCATGTTGGCTACCATGAAAGCAGAACTCCAGAAATCCTATGAAGATTTCTACGCTTATGAGATGCACCAGGACCTGATGGAAAGGTACCATCAGAGTGCTCGTCAGGAAAGGTACGAAATCATCACCTCCATGATAACAACGAAAATGAAGGATGGAGAATCCATCACGGGCCACCTGCAGAAAATGCAAAGATTTGTGGACATTTGCTAAAGTTAAATGTGAACTTTGATAAGGAGTTAATAATAGATATTATTCTACACTCCCTACCCTCCTGTTATGACCAGTTCCACATGACCTATCATATGAACAAGGAGGAGGTCACACTTAGCAAACTTCAAGAACTTTTGAGGACTGCTGAAAGTAGTCTCAAAGGTAAGAATGTTGTTACTACTCCTACCACCGCCCCTGTTCTGGCAATCGAGCAAGGTAAAGGGAAAAAGAGGAAGGCCCCTTCGAAGGGTACCAAGGGAAAGTCTCTTCTGGCTCCTCTTCGAGTGGAACCAAAGGTGGTTCTGCCACTCCATCCTCCAACCCGAAGGATGCACAATGCTTCAACTGTCAGGAAAAAGGGCACTGGAAGCGAATCTGCCCCAAGTACTTGCAGGATCTTAAGGATGGGAAAGTGAAACCCACCCATGCAGGTATTTACACTATATTGTCAAATAACTCACCACATACTAATTCGTGGGTCCTTGATACAGGGTGTGGAATTCACATTCGTTCTGATTTGCATGGCCTAAAAAGAAGTGAGGATGTGGAGAACGGGAAGATAAACTTGATCATGAGGAATAGGAAAGTTTCACCTGTCACCAAGATTGGAGTTTATTCTTTATTGCTTAGTAGTGGATTAGTATTAGATTTGAATAAATGTTGTTACTCATCTGAAATGGCGAGAAATATTATTTCTTTTCATGGTTTGTACAAACAAGGATTTACTTTTTCATTTGATAATGAATGTGGTGGTATTAATGCTTTTTATAATGGTGTTCTTTATTTTAGAGAATTACCTTGTAATGTTGTATATGAAACTGTGTCGATTGTAGACAACTTAGGAAATAATGTATTGCATATCGATTCTTCCATTAGTTTGGATAAGGCGTCCTTGTGGCATTGTCGTCTTGGACATGTCAACAAGAAACGCATAGGCCAACTCCAAAAGGCTGGAGTCTTGGAGTCATTTGAATTAAAGTCAGATGATAGTTGTGAATCTTGTTTGCTTGGAAAAATGACAAAGTCACCCTTCACTGGTACTTGTGCTAGGGGTGAAGGTTTGTTGGATCTCATACACACAGATGTGTGTGGACCCTTCAGAACCGCCACAAGGGATGCTAACCGCTTCTATGTGACCTTTACTGATGATTATAGTAGATATGGCTATGTCTACTTAATCAAGCATAAGTCAGAAACCTTTGAGAAATTCAAAGAGTTTAAACAAGTAGTGGAGAATCAGTTGGGCAGGATGATAAAGATGCTCCGATCCGATCGAGGTGGTGAGTATCTTAGTATCGAGTTCGTTGACTATCTTAAGGAATGTGGAATTGTTTCACAATTGACACCTCCTAGGACACCACAGCTGAATGGTGTGGCTGAGAGGCGCAATCGAACCTTGTTGGACATGGTTCGCTCCATGATGAGTCGAGCTTCGTTACCAATCTCATTCTGGGGGTATGACTTAGAGACTGCCGCCCATAGTACCTACCAAGAAGGTTGCCAAAACACATCACGAGATGTGGACTGGGAAAGTTCCCACTTTAGACCACATCAAGATTTGGGGTTGCGTGGCTTTCGTGAGGCGCGAGACTCACAAAAATTTCGAACCTCAAATTGAGCGGTGTATTTTCATCGGCTACCCACATAAATCTTTTGGTTATCTCTTCTACAGACCGAGTGACAATGTTGACTTCGTGGCGATGAGAGGAGTCTTTCGTGAGAGAGAATTCATAAGCCAAGGAAACAGTTGGAGGCAAATTGACCTTGAAGAAATTCAAGAGTCAAGTGGTGAAGGAACCTCAAACACTAGCAATCAACCTGAGGAGGAAACTCCTGTTGAGCCGATTGATGAGTCCGTACCTCTGAGGCGTTCCACCAGAGTTAGGAACACACCTGAGTTTTATTATGGTTTCCATATTACTACAGAAGGTGATGCATTTATCAGTGATTGTACACTGATAAATTTGGATGAACCTAACAACTTCAAGGAAGCCATGGCAGGCCCTGAGTTTACCAAATGGAAGGAGGCTATAGACAACGAGATTCAGTCCATGTATGACAATCAAGTTTGGAACTTGGTTGACAATGTGTCGGGTCATAAGACAGTCGGGTGCAAATGGATCTTCAAGAAGAAGACCGACATGGATGGGAAGGTAGACACTTATAAGGTGCGACTGGTTGCGAAGGGCTTTACTCAAACTCTGGGAGTTGACTATGATGAGACCTTCTCACCAGTAGCGAAGATTAAGTCTATTAGGGTTATGCTAGCCATTGCTACATTTCATGATTATGAAATATGGAAAATGGATGTCAAAACCGTTTTCCTTAATGGAAAGTTGGCTGAGGATGTTTACATGAGTCAGCCAGAGGGTTTTGTCGATGCAAAATACCCCAATAGAGTGCGTAAGCTTGAGAAATCCATTTATGGATTAAAACAAGCATCTCGCAGATGGAATCTTTGTTTTGATGAGAAAGTCAAAGAGTTTGGCTTTTCGAGGAGCGAGGATGAGTCCTGTGTATATGTTAAGGCTAGTGGGAGTATAGTTAGCTTTTTGGTATTGTATGTGGATGACATACTACTCATAGGAAATGACATCCCAGCCTTGCAGGAGGTTAAGTCCTGGCTTGGGAAGTGTTTCACTATGAAGGACCTTGAAGAAGCTGCCTATATCCTAGGAATAAGGATATTGAGAGACAGGAGTAAAAGACTAACTGGACTTAGTCAGAGTACCTACTTGGATAAGGTGCTGAAAAGATTCAGCATGCAGGACTCCAAGAAAGGTGACTTATTGATCCAGAGTAATGCCACACTAAGTAAGGCTCAGAGCCCGAGTACAGAGGCTGAGATAGCTGAGATGAGTCGAGTACCATATGCTTCGGCTGTAGGATCGATCATGTATGCTATGACTTGTACTCACCCTGATGTGGCCTTTGCTTTGAGCATGGTCAGCAGATTTCAAGGGAATCCTGGCAAGGCTCACTGGACTGCGGTGAAGAACATTCTCAAGTACCTGCGGAGGACTAAGGACTGGGTCCTTACCCTTGGTGGGAGTGATGATTTGAGAGTAGTGGGGTATAGTGACGCTAGCTTTCAGACAGACATGGATAATTTCCGCTCTCAGTAGGGCTGGGTCTTTACTCTAAATGGAGGAGCAATTACTTGGAAAAGTTCCAAGGAGGAGACAGTAGTTGATTCAACTTGCGAATCAGAGTATATAGCAGCAGGCGAGGCGGCGAAGGAGGCAATATTGCTGAAGAACTTCATTGGAGACCTTGGAGTTGTACCAGCTATAAAGGAGCCTATGGAGATTTTCTGTGATAACGAGAGTGCAGTTGTCTTAGCCAAGGAACCAAGGGATCACGACAGATCTAGGCACATCGACAGAAAAATACCACTTCATTAGACATTGAATAGAAGAATGACTCCTCGTGGCAAAGAGGGTATAATCGGATGAGAACCCAGCAGATCCCCTCACGAAGGGACTGTGTAGGGTTAAGCATTTACAGCATGCAAGGCGCATTGGGCTGAAGGATGATATTAGTTTTAGTAATTAGATAACTTTCGAAACCTGTAATAGTTGAAATGTAATTGACATTTGATGTTTAAATAAAATGTGTTTTTTATTTACTAGTATGGTACTGTCTTGTGTCAATCATTTACTATTGTTAAATTTTGCATGTTTTGACTTCCAGAATAATTATATTATTCAAACTATCTACAGTCGATCATACTTTGGAAGTAGGTATTGAAATAAGACTGACATGAATTGGGGTTGTAGATTTGTCTGAATTGTATTAGACATAGCAATTGTTGCTGCAACATTCATGAGTGCTCATAACTTCTGAGTATTGGAATCAACCCACGCTCACTTGTATCACTTCATGGAATTTATCTCGAGTGATCGTGAGACGGTAATATCATATAAGTCTTCAAACCAAAAGATACGAGTTGTTGACTATGAGTTGGTTATACATTGATAGTACGAAAACGCATTAGTAACATGATGTTATAAAACGTGTTGTTGTGTACAATTTGATGATTAGTCAGTACAAGCATATGATTCGAAGTTTATCAGTTCCTTTTAGTCCTTGGAGGATTAAAAGCGATATATGGGGCCCCTCGATAATTTTGTTTTGACTTATGTGTCGGGCCCGGTCAGAACTGAATTGATGTGTTCGATTAAGTTCTATGTCAAACAAATCGGAAATCGGGAAACAAACTGCTGGACAATAAGTACGACGTTGTTCCATGTATTTGTCTGGCTGATATCTTGAACAGAGGATTATGTGATCACTTATCTAAAATGGCTCAACTTAGTTCCACGAGACTTTGAAAGAGCTATGATTGATGGTCGGATCCTGAAGTCATACTTGCAGCTATAATTATTAGACTTATCCAAGTGGTAGACTGTTGGATAAGGTATCTGAGTCCATAACTATATTTGGTATGTACTTGACCCGACTTGGCATGGTCCATTTGGGTTGCATGGCATCGGAACAAATTTGGATAGATTTTTGTGAGAAGAGGATATTTATGGTTTATTAATATATTATAAGTTCTAATATATTAATATGAATTATTTAATTAGTATTAATGAAGAATTAGTTTGGAATTAATTTTGTGATCAAAAGAGATTAATTAAATAAATGGGGATTGATTTGGTAAATCATTCATTCTTATATAGTGGGCTTATGATCCATAATTCTTCATGATGGGCTAAACCCATGTGGTGACCCATGGATGCTCCATGGTGTCTAAAACCCATGGATCATGAGGAATATGGAAAGACATGAGTTACATGGTGTAACCCTAATGTGCACACTATATAATGAATCCTCATCCAAGCAAAATCGGCACTTAGACATACACAAGTGAGGGCTAGTCGATTTTGGTGCATATCAATCTTCTCTCAAGTTATTCTAAGTTGTTGGTGGTGTTGTGTGAAGCATTTGAGGCATCACATTTGGGGTGCTAGGCTCACAAGGTCTTAAGGAATCCAAGCAAAAAGAAAGGTATGTCATTCTACTAATTTTTATACTACATATACCCCATGATATGTTAGTTAGGATGAAACCTTGGAAAAATCAAAGTTTGCATGTATAATAGAGAAAACATAGATCCAAGGTTTCTAGGGTTGCATGTACACCATAGGAGTGTTAGAATGCTCAAAACTCATCATAACATGCATGTATAAGGCAACCAACGATGTTGATTGAGGTTCTCAGTATTGTGAGCAGTGGGAGATGAGGATTCTTAGGAGAGTCCAAGATATGTATGTTGTTTAACATAGAATTGGTTTATAGTTCTAGTTTGGTGTCTTAGAGGAATCAAGACGGTTCTTGAGGAAGGTATATATATGTGTGAAAGATAGTATTGGGCCCGCACTACTGGAAGCACAGGATCTGTACCCGATACAAGGATGGATCTAGGGATTCTAAGGAGACCTGTGTATTGGTAATTACCTCGAGTTTATGCTGATGGTTTCTATGTTTGTATTTCAGTTTGAGTATGGTGATCAATCGAGGAGGAGGTTCTACTTCTGGCCCAAACTCAGAACCCATTGATGAGAGGTTGCGTGAGCTTATTGCGGCCGAGGTTACTTTTGGAAATTTGGATGGTACCCTTGTGATGTTTGGTACCAACAAGGAGGGGATTATGGAGCTCATGGATGATCGGATATGATCCTTTCGAGCCGAGATTGCTGCAGGTCAGATAGGGGCACGGATGATGGGTTTTGAGCATTCTAACACTCCTATGGTGTACATGCAACCCTATAAACCTTGGATATATGTTTTCTCTATTATACATGCAAATATTCAATATTCCAAGGTTTCATCCTAACTAGCATAATATGAAGTAACTATACTACAACAGCCTAGTTAGATAACATACCTTTTGGTGTAGCTTGAAGTCTTGAACTTTAAGAGCTTAGCCCTAATAGTGTGGAAGCCTCAAGTGGAATCACAAATCACCAAAAACACCTTGGAAAACTTGAGAGAATAGCAAGAACTTCTAGAAATCGGCCCACCCTTTGTCCTCACACACTAGTGCCAATTTCAAGTGCCAAGGACCTCTTTATATAGTATGGAGGATTAGGGTTTCATCCATGTAAACCCTAATACCCATGACCTTTCATTTCCATAGGATCCATGGGTTAAAAACTCCATGTACTATCCATGCAAGCTTAGCCCAACCTAAATGAACTTGGCTCGTACTATATATAAGAGTCCATATTTAATTAGTTCCTTTTGATCACTAAATTAATTATTTATCAATACTAATTAAATAATATGGTTCCATATTAATATATTAGAACTTATAATATATTCATATAAATCATAAACATTCTATTCTCAAAAGACTATCCATATAAATTGTTCCGGTGAAGTGCAACCCAAATGGACCATGCCAAGTCGGGTCGAATACATACCAATTATAGTAATGGACTTAGACACTAATCCAACAGTCTCCCACTTGGATAATTCTAAAACTATTATTGCGTATGACTCCAAAACCCGACTAGTAATCGTAGCTCTTAAAGCCGCTGTCGAACTCTGACCTAGGCAATGACTTGTCCATTAGATAAGGGATCATATATTCCTCTATTCTAGATATCATATGGACTGTGACATGGATTATAATCATTCTCTCTGTCCATTTGTTGTTTCCCGATTTCCGATTTATGACGACTGACTAATTGAACAAATCACATCAGTCCAGGCTTGGCCAAGCACTTCGGGGTGTCATCACTAAATCATCGAGGGGCCCACAGATATCGCTTTTATCCCTACAAGGGTAAAAGGAATGGATAAACTTCGACTCATATGCTTGTTCTACTACTTGTTGAATCATACACAAAGGCACGTTTTATAACATCGAGTTACCAATGCGTTTTCGTACAATCAATGTATAACCAACTCATAGGCAACAACTCATATCTCTAGGTTTGAAGAATATAAGATATTATCGTCTCATGATCACTCGTGATAAAAATCCATGAAGTGAGTCAAATGAGCGTGGGTTTAATCCAATACTTAGAACTTATGAGCACTCATGAATGTTGTAGCAACTCTTGCTATGTCCACTACCTTGGACATCTACAAACCAGCTTCATGACACTCTTGCCTTAATACCTACTTCCAACGTATTATCGACTGTGGATGGTTTGAATAACTTAGTCATTCAGGAAGAACGACCTAGTTATTCTGGAAGTCAAAACATGCAAAGTGAAATACAAGAATAATCGAATCCAATATGGTCTCAGAACTTATGAATATAAATAGAACACCTTTTATTTATCACCATATTGATTACACATTATTCATTGCATACTGTTTCAAATTATCAATTTTATACTTGAATCAAAACAATAGTCATGTCATGCTCCAAGCATGCACACTATGTTTATCCAAACAATAGTCATGCCATACACCAAATATGCATACTATGTTTGTCCAAACATTAATTATGCCATACACCAAGTATGAACACTAAGTTTGTCTATGATCTTTTACTTTGTGAAATAGATCGATTGAACATAATTCCAATGATTCTCATTTCACAATCCCAAATCCTTACCGCAAATGCAAGAATTCCAAATTCCTGCCATTTACCAAAATCTTGTTAGATTTTAAACTTATATGAACTGATCCTCTTGTAATGATTATGCACAAAGTCACAAAGACTTGTCAACAGTCATTACAGAGTATTCCAATGGAGATCATTCCATGGAAATGAAGTCTCAAATTCAAAGTACATTGCTTTGAACATCCTTCTTGCATTAAGTTTCCTAATCTTACACAGATTTAATGAATAACTTCCACCTATGGGAATATTTCCATATTCTCATTTTGACTATCGCTTCTAAACAAGAGTTGCCTCTTTTCAAAATATGTCAATATGGTCCTCTCCAAAAATTTACACCATACTTCCAACTGTCCCTGAGCAACCAATCTTTGGTAAACCTTAGTTGTCCTCGACAATTGCTTAATCAAATTAGTCATATCTAGTTCTAGTACTTTTTCCCTCTTACTGCTCTAGGCATTTGGAAAAATTTAGAATAGATGAATATTATAGCACATGCAATCGACCCTATATCCGAAGCATATGAGACACGATTCATGATGTCTCACATAAAGACATGATACTAGACCGGTCTTTTTCTATAATATTTCTATTTCTATTTGCCATGTTCTCACAATTCTGATTATGAAAATGGATGCCGTAATCATAATCGAATTTTAGAACGCAAATAATGTTCCCATATATAGAATTTCCTTATGTTGAACCATTCCAACATAACATTCATATATATACATGACTAAATTTGATTAAAATCTCAATCTCAGCTTTTAGAATTGAAATGAAGTATAATTTCCTCTCCCTTAGTTATAGCAAAACAACTTTTCCCAATTTAAACTTTTGTTTTCTATAATTAATATTGCTAACTTGCAACACTTATCATAATTATCATGCTCCCACTAACATGACGATTATTCGCATAACACTTATGCTCCCACTAGCTTTGACATGTACTCAGAAATCAATTGGACTTCTAGAAATCAATACTTTATTGACTTTCTTACCAAAGTTCAGATTTCTAATACGAGATGCTTTGATAAAACTTTATCAAAATCATACACCTTTCCTTAGATAGCACACATGTGTGTCTAAACAATTTTAGAACTATGAAAAGGGATGTCGTAATCATAGTCTCAATTGTTTAGACCTTTGCTATTTCTCACAAGTCCATGTTAGTGTGCCGGTTAACCACACACGCTCCACTAACGACTTTGAGAATGCAAATATCCCAATTGCTATCTACTTAAAATCTACTTAGTGGAAGCGTTTCCTCACCATCATTTTTCATGAATCATAGAGAAACCTTATGACACTTAGATTTTATGGTGTATGCATTTCTTTCCATGTGAATTTGTCCAAACCATAATCACAAGACACGGTTAGTGACAAATTCATATGGACTGAACTTGTGCAGTCTTAACTTCTTGCCACCTGGTAGCACAAGGGCCTGCCATTGATTCCAAGTTGTTATGCAATCAATTGAGAACTCTCAATACTCATATTCAAAGCCAACTTTAACTGGAATGGGCACAAAATAGGAATATGTCAACACGATAGGTTATAAACCTCAAGTCGTGTGCTAGTGATAAACTACATGTTTTATTCTTGATTAGACTCTTTCAAGATCTTTTAGACTCCCACTGTCCTCTTGTCATATAAGACTCTCTTGCCAAGACCCATTCCTTGACAAACAAATATTCAAGAGATAGTGTGGATTCTTATCAAGACAAACACTTCACACAATTGGCCTAAGTTGGTCTCTGTTTTATCCAAAACATCACAACTTACCAATTTCAAATATACAAGAGTAGGACACATTTTACTCTTACATTTGACAAGTGTTATAAACCTTCTTTAAGATGTGTCACTCAAATTACAATCTTGGAGTATGACTCTAAGACTTGTTTTGGAACGAAGTATGTATCACCTTCTTGATTTAACCATTTCAATAATTCATGACTCCTCTTCTTAGCCATAGGAATGCACTAAGATGTCCCTAGAGGATGAATTGTGATCTGGTCTCATAATCATTAAGATGATCATAAAACATGATACTAAAGTACTCTCCCATCTTTTCAGATTTGAGAAACTTTTATCTTTCTGCCAAATTTGATTCTTCTTATTCATTCTGCCATACATCGAAACTTTTCCAATGCTTCAGAATTATATTTAAACTTGTAAGTATAACCATATTTACTAAACTTTAGTAAATCATGACGAATAGTCTTATCGATATTTTGTGGTGGACTTGACCAGTACACAAGAATGTGTACTCAATCCCTTAGTCCTTCACTTAACTCACATATACATGTGAACAAGGAACTAGTCTTAATTTTCCAAAGATGAAAATTCTCATTCACCATACAATACAACTTGCATAATTCCAAGTTTCTATCCAACTGAAACTTGGTTGATGAGAATCTTTCCTTATTTGGTAAATTATGACACTACCACAAACGACATAATCAAATCCATTTTCGAATGTTGCTATCAATGGAATCATATAAACAACAATTTTTCACAAATGTCATTGTAAGGATAGTTAAAATAAATAAAATCTAAATTTTTCTTTTATTTTAAAACTTGTGGAAAAACTTATCCTTACAATGCAAATGCATATGAAAAACTACGTTATTATCTATTCCTAAGCAATCTATCACAACTCTTAAGCAACAACTCAAAATTCTGATCACCGAACCATGCGATCGAAATCCATCTTCGCGATCAGAATCAGCTTACTCTTCTTTAAGCTTCCTCTCCTTTCTTTGATTCTTAAAACTTCAACATGTGACCCAGTTACATCATGTAATAAGAATCTCCAAATAGGAACTTAATAGAATTAGATAGTGGACTTACCTGAGGTAGAGTCAAACTTTTTGACTTGAGCAACCTTATGATCTTTCAGGTAAATAGGGCAGCTTTGCAACCAATGCCCCTTCCTTTGGCAATATAAGCATATGGAATCTTTGGGAATGGTACCCGAGACTGTCTCAGACTTAGCCTTTCTCTTTACCATTTGGTCAACCGAGTTGACTATGACTGGTCCCTTTCCATTGGGAAGAGAAAGCTTTTCTGGATTTTCAATGTTACCATTGTCAATGTCCATGGAAGTTTGGGAAGTTGATAATGTGCACACTAAATAAGAAGCCCTTTGGTTCAAGAAAATGGCACCCTAGAGTATTGTCAAGAGTGTGGCCGATTTTGTTAGCTAGAGAGTTCTCTTCCAAAGTTTCCAAGTGTTGGTGGTGATTTGTGATTCCACTTGAGGCATTCACATTATTGGTGTTAAGCTCTTAAATCTCCAAGCAATTAGCCACAACAAAAGGTATGTTTCCTAACTTGTTTTATTCACTATGTATCAAAGTTTTGTATGCTATTTAGGGTAGTACCTTGGAAACTTCAAGTTTGCATGTATAATAGTGAAAACATAGATCCAAGGTATTTAGGGTTGCATGAACACCTTAGGAGTGTTAGAATGCTCAAAACCCTTCAGTGGTATCAGAGCCGATGCTTGCTTTCAATTATACTTGATGCTACTTGATATTTGAAGTTGAAAAAATCGAGTTTTTGCCTTCTGAATGCTGAACTCGCCGAGTCCATGTACAATTGCGCTACTCGACGAGTCAAGTTCATGGACTCACCGAGTTGGCTGTGCAGAGTGCAAAAAATGATTTTTTGGCCCCAAATGGATAGGATCATTATCCCAAACTGTTTTGAATCATAAAACTATGTTTTTTAAGATATGGTAATGATCATGTTAATCCATTTGAAAGGTGATTGTCAAAATTTCATGCTTTGTTTTAATTTATATGATTAGTCTAAATTACATGGAATTTGTTTGATTTGAATTACCTTGATGATATGAGTTTAATCTAGAACTTGAACATTCTTGTTAGTTGAATTGTTGTTCTTGGTGATTTTAATGGACTCCATAACTTGTCCTCAAGTTATGGAATTCCAAAAGTTTTCTTTTAAATGGATCATTAAAAGTCATAGGTTATAAAAATGAAGAGTCTCATTTTCAAGAACCATTAAACTCATATGTTATGAAGTTGAAAAGTTTTGAAAAGTTTCAAAACTTGTCCTCAAGTTTTGGAATTTGTAAAGTCACACATTAATACTTTAATTCCAAACCCTAGAGTTTTAAAAGTTTAAAATTCAACCCTTATACTATTATAATATTATAAGTTTAATAATATATATATATATATATATATATATATATATATATATATGTGTGTGTGTGTGTGTGTGTATAAAAACAAGTTAGTCTTACCGTTAGTAGGCCTCATTCACGAAGTCGGTCTATAAGGGGGGTATAAGGTTGCTGCCTATAAAATGGCAGCTTAATGGGTGTCCACTCTCACCCACCGCTTCCTTGACTGGTGGAGGGTCGTTAGCCGAACGGGTAGGACAAAGACTATAATTCTCATTAAAAGTATAATGATAAATATAAAGTAACTAAATGTTTTATAAATTCCCAATTTTAGTTACTTTAGGAAAATGTGAAATTGATGCTAACCCATAAAATTACACTTTGCACCTTACCAAGTCGTTAGTGGAGCGTGTGTGGTTAACTGGCACACTAACATGGACTAGTGAGGGGGGCAAAGGGTGGCTTAACGTTTGTCATAGATCTATGGAGCCTGTGTGGTTAACCGGCACATCGATTGGGTGATAAATGACATTAAGAGTACCAAGTATATTTGTATGGTTATTCACACCTTGTTTGTGATCCTCGGTATCCCAGTCACAAACTTGAACGGCATAATTGAGATTTAAACATGCCATTGAAGAGTTCAATCAATCTCAAAAGAATCTAGGAATTTCAATTCATCTAAAACCTAATAATTCAATTTCGTTTTTCATGGTGGGAATTGGTAAATCGTCATTTACCTACCTTCAAATATTTTGCAAGATGGATTACGGCATCCCTCTTCCAAATTGTAAAATATTGTGTTGGGTCCTAGCCTTAATATTTCATTTTGGGTGTTATATTAAGGACTCAATATCTAATCTAAACTTTATCTTTCTTCTTTTTCAGATGTCTTCCAACAATGTTGCTTCTGGCTAAAACACTACCGACTCCTTCTCTCTCATGAACCTTTGTGGAAGAGTCATCTTTGATGGAACTAATTTCAATGATTGGATTAGGAACATCAGGATGGTCACTCGCTACGAGGACAAGTAATATGTCCTCGACAAGGAGCTTAAGGATATCAATGAGTCTGCTGCTACTCCTCAGGAGATTGCTGATTTCAGGGCACATGAGAAAGATGCCACCAAGGTAGCTTGTATCATGTTTGACACCATGTCTCCTGAACTCCAAAAGTCCTATGAGGACTTCTACCCTTTTGAGATGCACCAGGACCTGATGGAAAGATACCATCAGAGTGCTCGTCAAGAGCGGTATGAAATCATCTGCTCCATGATTACAACAAAGATGAAGGATGGTGAACCCATCATGGGCCACTTGCAGAAAATGCAAAGGTTTGTGGACCGTCTGCTCAAACTGAATGTGAACTTTGATGAGGAGCTGGCTATAGATATTATCCTACACTCCCTACCTCCATGTTATGATCAGTTCCGCATGACATATCATATGAACAAGGAGGAAGTCACTTTGAGAAAACTTCAGGGCCTTCTGAGGACTGCCGAAAGTGGTTTCAAAGGTAAAAATGTTGTAACCACTCCGACTGCTAATGCCCCTGTTCTGGCAATCGAGCAAGGTAAGGGGAAGAAGAGGAAGGCTCCTTCCAAGAGCCGCAAGGGAAAGTCTCTTGATGGATCCTCTTCAAGTGGAACCAAAGGAGGTTCTGATACTCCCTCGGCCAACCCAAAAGAAGCAGATTGCTTCTATTGTCATGATAAGGGTCACTGGAAGCGAAGCTGCCCCAAGTACTTGCAGGATGTTAAGGATGGGAAGGTTAAACCCACCCATGCAGGTATTTACACTATTCTATCTAAAAACTCATCACATTCTAACTCTTGGATTCTTGACACAGGTTGTGGTATTCACATTTGTTCTGATGTGCAGGGCCTAAAAAGAAGTAAGGATGTGGAGCACGGGAAGATAAACTTGATCATGGGGAATAGGAAGGTTTCACCTGTCACCAAGATTGGAGTTTACTATTTATTGCTCAGTAGTGGGCTAGAAATAGATTTGAATAATTGTTGCTACTCATCTGAAATGGCGAGAAATGTTATTTCTTTTCATGGTTTGTACAAACAAGGTTTCACATTTTCGTCTGATAATGAAATTGGTGCAATAAATGCTTATTATAATGGTGTTTTTTATTTTAAAGCATTACCTTGCAATGGTGTATATGAAACCATGATGGTTGTAGACAACTTAGGAAATAATGCATTGCATATCGATTCTTCTAATGATTTGGATAAGGCATCCTTGTGGCATTGTCGTCTTGGACATGTAAGCAAGAAGCGCATAGGCAAACTCCAGAAGGCTGGAGTTTTGGAGTCATTCGACTTAAGGTCGGAAGACACTTGCGAGTCTTGTTTACTTGGAAAAATGACAAAGTCACCCTTCACTGGTTCTTGTGAAAGGGGTGAGGGTTTTTTGGATCTCATACACATCGATGTGTGTGGGCCCTTCAGAACCGCCACAAGGGATGCTAACCGCTTCTATGTGACTTTTACTGATGATTACAGCAGATATGGCTATATCTACTTAATCAACCATAAGTCAGAAACCTTTGAGAAATTCAAAGAGTTTAAGCAAGAAGTGGAGAATCAGCTGGGCAGGAAGATAAAGATGCTCCGATCCGATCGAGGTGGTGAGTATCTTAGTATCGAATTCCTGGACTATATTAAGGAGTGTGGTATTGTTTCACAATTAAAGCCACCTAGGACACCACAACTTAATGGTGTGGCTGAGAGGCGCAACCGAACCTTGTTAGACATGGTTCGTTCCATGATGAGTCGAGCTTCGTTACCAATCTCGTTCTGGGGGTATGCCTTGGAGACTGCCGCCCATATCCTTAATAGAGTCCCAACTAAAAAGGTTGCCAAAACACCTCACGATATGTGGACAGGGAAGGTTCCCTCGTTAGCACAAATCAAGGTTTGGGGTTGCGAGGTTTTCGTGAGGCGCGAGACTCACGACAAGCTCGAACCTCGAAGTGAGCGGTGCATTTTCATCGGCTATCCGCACAAGTCCATTGGTTATCTCTTCTACAACCCGAGTGACAATGTTGTCTTAGTTGCGGAAGAGGGGTTTTCCGAGAGAGGGAACTCATATTCCAAGGGGACAGTGGGAGGAAAATTGACCTTGAAGAGCTTCAAGAGTCAAGTGGTGAGGGAACCTCAAACACTAGCGACCAACCTGAGGAGGAAACTCCTGTTGAGCCGATTGACAAATATGTACCTATGAGGCGTTCCACAAGAGTTAGGAACTCACCTGAGCTTTATGGTTTCCATATTACTACAGAAGGTGATACATTTATCAGTGATAGTACACTGGTAAATTTGGATGAACCTAACACTTACAAGGAAGCCATGGCAGGCCCCGAGTCTGCTAGATGGAAAGAGGCGATGGACAACGAGATTCAGTCCATGTATGACAATCAAGTTTGGAACTTGGTTCACAATGTATCGGGTCGTAACACAGTCGGGTGCAAATGGATCTTCAAGAAGAAGATCGAAATGGATGGGAAGGTGCACACTTATAAGGCGCGACTGGTTGCGAAGGGCTTTACTCAAACTCCGGGAGTTGACTATGACGAGACCTTCTCACCAGTAGCGAAGATTAAGTGTATTAGGGTTATGCTAGCCATTGCTGCATTTCATGACTATGAAATATGGCAAATGGATGTCAAAACCGCTTTCCTTAATGGGAAGTTAGCTGAGGATGTTTACACGAGTCAGCCAGAGGGTTTTGTCGATGAGAAGTACCCTAATAGAGTGTGTAAGCTTGAGAAATCCATTTATGGATTGAAACAAGCATCTCGTAGATGGAATCTTTGTTTCGATGAGAAAGTCAAAGAGTTTGGCTTTTCGAGAAGCGAGGATGAGTCCTGTGTATATGTCAGAGCTAGTGGGAGTATAGTTAACTTTATGGTACTGTATGTGGATGACATACTACTCATAGGAAATGACATCCCAACCTTGCAGGAGGTGAAATCATGGCTTGGGAAGTGTTTCGCTATGAAGGACCTTGGGGAAGCTGCCTATATCCTTGGGATAAGGATATTGAGAGACAGGAGTAAGATTCTAATTCGACTTAGTCAAAGTACCTACTTGGACAAGGTGTTGAAGAGGTTCAACATGGAGAATTCCAAGAAAGGTGACTTACTGATCCAGCACAATGCCAGACCGAGTAAGACTCAGAGTCCGAGTACAGAGGCTGAGATAGCTGAGATGAGTCGATTACCATATGCTTCCGCTGTTGGCTTGATCATGTATGCTATGACTTGTACTCGCCCTAATGTGGCCTTTGCGTTGAGCATGGTCAGCAGATATCAGGGAGACCCTGGTAAGGCTCACTGGACTACGGTAAAGAATATTCTCAAGTACCTGCGAAGGACTAAGGACTGGGTTCTTGTCCTCGGTGGGAGTCATGACTTGAGAGTGATAGGGTACAGTGATGCCATTTTTCAGACCGACAGAGATAATTTCCGCTCTCAGTCGGACAGGGTATTTACCGTGAATGGAGGAGTAGTAACTTGGACAAGTTCCAAGCAGGAGACCGTAGCTGATTCAACATGCGAATCAGAGTACATAGCAGTGAGCGAAGCGGCGAAGGAGGTGATATGGCTAAAGAACTTCATTGGAGACCTTGGAGTTGTACCAGCTATAAAGGAGCCTGTGGAGATTTTCAGTGACAGTAACAGTGCGGTTGCCTTAGCCAAGGAACCAAGAGATCATGGCAGATCCAGGCACATTGACAGAAAATATCACTTCATAAGACACAAGATAGAAGAATGACTCCTCATAGAAAAGAGGGTATCGTCAGAAGAGAACCTGGCAGATCCCCTCACGAAGGGACTGAATAGGGTTAAGCATTTGCAGCATGCGAGGAGCATCGGACAGAAGGACGATATTAGTTTTAATAATTAGATAGTTATTTCTGAAACTTGTAATAGATAAAATGTAATTGACATTTGATGATTAATAAAAGTTGTTGTTTATTTATGAGTAAATTTACTATCTTGTGTCAATTATTTACTATTGTTTCAATTTTGCATGTTTTGACTTCCAGAATAATAAGATTATTCAAACTGTCCACATTCGGTCATACTTTGGAAGTAGGTATTGAATCAAGACTGTCATGAATTTGGCTTGTAGACTGTCGGAAATGGTTAGACATTGCTATGACATTCATGAGTGCTCATAAGTTCTGAGTATTGGATTAAACCCACGCTCACTTGTATCACTTCATGGAATTTATCTCGAGTGATCGTGAGATGATAATATCGTATAAGTCTTCAAAACAAGAGATATGAGTTGTTGACTGTGAGTTGGTTGTGCATTGATAGTATGAAAACGCATCAGTAACTTGATGTTATAAAACTTATTGTTGTGTATGATTTGGCGAATAGTTAGTACAAGCATATGAGTCGAAGTTTACTGTTCCTTTTAGTCCTTAGAGGACTGAAAGAGATATCTTGGGCCCCTCGATGATTTTGCTTTGACTTATGTGTCGGACCCGGTCAGAACTCAATTGATGTGTTCGATTAAGTTCTATCTCAAGCAAATCAGGAATCGGGAAACAAACTGCTGGACAATAAGTATGACGTTGTTCCATGTTTTTGTCCGGCTGATATCTTGAGAACAGAGGATTATATGATCACTTGTCTAATATGGCGCATTCTAGTTCAACAGGTTTTAAGAGCTACGATTGCTGGTCAGATCCTGAAGTCGTACTTGCAATTATAGGTATTAGACTTATCCAAGTCGGAGACTGTTGGATAAGGTGTCTAAGTCTATAACTATATTTGGTATGTACTTGACCCGATTTAGCATGGTCCATTTGGGTTGCACTTCACCGAAACAATTTGGACTTTGAGAAGAGGATATGTATGATTTATTAATATATTATTAGTTATAATATATTAATATGAAATCATATTATTTAATTAGTATTGATCAATAATTAATTTGGAATTAATTTTGTGGTCAAAAGAGACTAATTAAATATATAGGGATTGATTGTGTAAATCATTCATTCTTATAATGTGGGTTAGTGATCGATGATTCCTTATGTTGGGCTTAACCCATGTGGTAAACCATGTATGCTCCATGGAGGTTAAAACCCATGGATAATGAGGAATGTGGAAAGCAATGAGTTACATGGTGTAACCCTAATGTGCACACTATATAAGAAGCCCTTATTTCAAGAAAATGGCACCCTATAGTATTGTCAAGAGTGTGGCCGATTTTGTGAGCTAGAGAGTTCTCTTCCAAAGTTTCCAAGTGTTGATGGTGATTTGTGATTCCACTTGAGGCATTCACATTATTGGTGCTAAGCTCTTAAAGCTCCAAGCAATTAGCCACAACAAAAGGTATGTTTCCTAACTTGTTTTATTCACTATGTATCAAAGTTTTGTATGCTAGTTAGGGTAATACCTTGGAAACTTCAAGTTTGCATGTATAATAGTGATTACATAGATCCAAGGTATTTAGGGTTGCATGAACAGCTTAGGAGTGTTAGAATGCTCAAAACCCTTCAGAGTTGTCTACGCAGATTCAGGAGCTGCTAGAAAAAGGATTTATTCAGCCGAGTAGCTTACCATGGGGAGCACCGATCTTGTTCATGAAGAAGAAGGACGGCTCATACAGGATGTGCATTGACTACTGGGAGTTGAATAAGTTAACAGTGAAGAACCGTTACCCACTCTCGAGGATTGACGACTTATTTGACCAGCTTCAGGGTGCATCTTGGTTTTCCAAGATTGATTTGCGATCATGATACCATTAGATGAGGTTCAAGGACGATGATGTACAGAAGATTGCCTTTAGAACTCGTTATGGTCATTACGAGTTTGTGGTGATGTCATTTGGGCTCACCAATGCACTGACATTGTTAATGGATCTCATGAATCGGGTTTGCAGGTCGATGCTGAATTGGTTAGTAATCGTATTCATAAATGATATCCTAGTTTACTCGAAGACCAAGGAGCAGCATGAGGAGCACTTCCGAGAGGTGTTGGAGACCCTGAGGAGGGAGAGGTTGTATGCCAAGTTCTCCAAATGTGAGTTATGGTTGCGCAATGTGCAATTTTTGGGGCACATCGTCAACTAGAAGGGTATATTGGTCGACCCTGCTAAGATCGAGGCCGTGATGCAATGGGAGGTTCTGAGGACCCCATCTGAGATTCGAAGCTTCTTAGGTCTCGCATGATATTGTTGGATTAGGTGTCTAAGCCCATAACTATAATTGGTAAGTACTTAATTTGATAGTAGTATGGTCCTTTTGGGTTGCCTTCACTCTAGCAACTTGACAAGATGATTTTGGAGAGAGAGGTTGATAAATGATATATTAATGTATTATGAGAATAATATATTAAATAGAAATCATGTTATTTAATTAGTATTTAATCAAAAATTAATTTGGAATTAATTTTGGGATTAAAGGAACTGATTAAAGGAACATGGGTTGTTTTGCAAATCATTGATAGTTGTGAAACTGGGCTACTGGACTCCTTAGCTTAGGAGTGGACGAAAACTATAGGGAGGCCCTATAGATTTCGTCCAAGGCTCCTTAATAAGAGTCCATGGGCTGCTTAAAACTTAAGCAAGAAATTAGGGTTTCCTCCAGAAACCCTAGCATCCCTTAGTTATATAAAGACCTCATGGCTTAGGATTTTCGGCCAATGCTTACTATCTTGGAACCCTAGCCGAAATTCTAAGTGCATTCCCTCATCTCTCTCCTTTCATCCTTTTGCTAGTGGTGTTTGTATGTCATTATAGGTGCAACATTTGAGGCACTAAGCTTTCAAGAGTCAAGATCTACAAGGTGTTCTTGTTATTGCCACATAACAAGGTAAACTTCTAAACCCTAATTATATATAGATTTCGATTTATATATGCTAGATCTAGGTTTTTGCGTTGGTATTCAATTTGCATGTTCAACAAGTGAAAAACTTAGATCCAAAGCAATTAGGGTTGCATGAACACATATGTTGTAGTTATGCTCAAAACCCATCAGTGGTATTAGAGCCAGGTTGTTTTTCAGTTGAATTTGATGCAATCCAAAGGATAAGGGAGCATATTCGTCAATCTATTCATCAAACTCGACGAGTTCATTGCCTGACTCGACGAGTTGACTCGTCAGATGCCTGATTTTTCGATTTTGATATCTTGATTTGATTATGATAATTACATTAATTCGTTTTAACTGCTTAAAACTGAATTTTCTGAAAAGGTAAATATATCCTTATCAAAATAAATGATTTGGTCAAATTTTAAGATAAAGACAAAATTAATTTATTAATTTAATTATTTAAAATTTGATCTAGTATTTTTGAAAAGTTTTAAAAATATCCCCTTTTGTTTCGGAATTTAAAATTTAATTAAAAGTTTAATTTTGAAATGTTAAATTCTAAAACCCTAGTATTTTAAAAGTTTAAAATACACCATTATACTATTATAAAATTAAAAGTTTAATTTATATATATATTTATATATATATATATATATATATATATATATATATATATATATATATATATATATATATATAAGAAAAGGTCAGTCTTATCGTTAGTAGGCCTCATTCACGAAGCCGATCTATAGGGGGGTATAAGGAAACAACCTATAAAATGGTGGTTGAATGAGTGTCCACTCTCACCCACCACTTCCTTGATTGGTGGAGGGTCGTTAACCGAACAGGTTTGATAGGACATTAAACTCTCATTAATAAGTATAATGATATATAAAGTAACTAAATGTTTTATAAAATTCTCAATCTTAGTTACTTTAGGAATATATGAATTTGATGCTAATCCATAAAATTGCACATTGCACTTTGTAAATGTCGTTAGTGGAGCGTGTGTGGTTAACCGGCACAGTAACTTGGACTAACAAAGGGTGGCAATGGGTAACTCGTAAACTATCATTGATCAATGGAGCGTGTGTGGTTAACCGACACATTGATTAGGTGGTAAATGACATCGAGAGTACCAAGCTAATATGCATGGTTATTCACACCTTGTTTGTGATCCTCGGTATCCCAGTCACAAATGGAAAGGGCATAATCGAGATTAAACATGTCATTGAGTAGTTCAATGAATCTCAAAAGATCAAGAAATTTCAATTCAAAAGCCTAATTCATTTAAATTTCGTTTTTCGTGGTGAAATGGGTAAATCGTCATTTACCTACCTTCAAATAATTTACAATTGGATTACGGCATCCCTATTCTGAATTATGAATTATTGTGTTGGGTCCTAGCCTTAATATTTCATTTGTGTGTTATATTAAGTAGGGGTGTGCGCGGTGCGGTTTGGTGCGGTTTAGAGCCAAAACCGCAAACCACACCGCACATGCGGTTTGAGTTATTTAGAAACCACAAACCGCACCGCGAACGTTCAAAACCGCATTATGCGGTGCGGTTTGGTGCGGGCGGTTTATGCGGTTTTGCGGTTTGAGTAATTATTTACATTAAATTTAATGACAATATTATCATTGCCGTCACTAACGGCTCAGAAAGTGGTCATTAAGAAATTTGGTGGTCATAGAATTGTGGTCATTAAGTACTTATGAATATACATAAGTTAAGAAAACATAGTGTATAAAATAATGGTCACTGAATGTTAACTGAAAATGAATTTGAGACAAAAAAATATGGTCACTCCATTAAATTTTGCATTAAATTTTGGATTAATTAATATTACATTTCAAAAACTTGAGATAATGTCACTAATTTAGGACATGTCAAATTATTTTCGAATATATATATATATATATATATATATATATATATATATATATATATATATATATATATATATATATATAATCATTAATTGATTTTATCAATGCGGTGCGGTTTAAACCGCAATTTTGTAATCGTAAACCGCAAACCGTACCGCATAATGCGGTTTAACAAAAATACAAACCGCAAACCGCACCGCGAGTGTTTTAAACCGCGTTATGCGGTGCGGTTTGGTGCGGTGCGGGCGGTTTATGCGGTTTGTGCGGTTTATTGCACACCCCTAATATTAAGGATTTCCTATCTAATCAAAACTTGTCTTTCTTCTTTTTCTAGATGTCTACCTCAAACAACGCTTCCGACTTCTCAAACATCAACAACAACTCCTTCAACACTTTCTCGCTCTTGAGCATTTGTGCCAAGGTGACATTCGATGGATCCAATTTTAATGATTGGATTCGTAACAGCAGAATGACCTTGCTATTGAGGACAAGGAATACATCGTCGGCAAACAGCTGAACGAGATAGATGAATATAAAGCTACTCCTGAAGAAATAGTTGAGTATAGGGCCCAACGCAAAGATGCTACTAAGGTGTCATGCATTATGGTGGCAACTATGAATCCTGAGCTACAATGGTTTTATGAGGACTATTGGCCTTATGAGATGTGCCAGGACTTGATGGAGAAGTACCATCAAAGAGCACGTCAAGAAAGGTATGAGATAGTCAGGTCACTCATAACCACCAAGATGAAGGATGGAGAGTCCATCACGACCCACCTGCAACGCATGCAGCGCTATGTGGATCATCTCTTGAAGCTTAATGTGAACTTTGATGAAGAGTTGGCTATTGACATAGTATTGCACTCTTTACCTCCTTGCTATGATCAGTTCAAGATGACTTATCATTTGAGAAAAGATGAAGTCACATTGAGTAAACTTCAAGGCTTGCTGAGAACGCTGAAAGTGGATTGAAAGGAAAAGGTGTTGTATCCACTCCTATTATTGCTGCCTCAGTCTTGACTATTAGACAAGGGAAGGGGAAAAAGAGGAAAGCTCCCTCGAAGCAAAACTGGAAGGGAAAGTCTCATGAAGGGTCTTCTTGTAGTGGACCCAAAGGAAAATCCGGTTATGTTCCCCCTGCCACAGATCCAAAAGAAGCACTGTGCTTCTAATGTCAAGACAAGGGGCATTGGAAACGAAGCTGCTCTAAGTACCCGCAAGACATTAAGGATGGCAAGATCAAGCCTACCTCGGCAGGTATTTACACTATTTTGTCTAAAAAATCATCACATTCTAATTCTTGGGTCCTTGATACAGGATGTGGTTTTCACATTTTCTCTAACTTGCAGGGACTAAAAGAAAGTAGGAATGTGGAGCTTGGGAAGATGCACCTGATAATGGGCAATAGGAGATCGTCACCTGTTACCAAGATCGGCGTTTATTCTGTAAAGCTTAGTAGTGGATTATGTTTAGACTTAAATAATTGTTGCTACCCGTCAGAAATGACGAGGAATATTATTTCCTTTCATGGTTTGTACATACAAGGTTTCAGATATTCTTTTAATAATGAGAATGGATATATTAATGCTTATTATAATGGTGTATTTTATTTTGAAGCATTTCCTTGTGATGGTGTATATGAAACTGTGATGGTTGTAGACAATTTAGGAAATAGTGTGTTTCAAATTGATGCGTCTAATGATTTAGACAAAGCATGCTTGTGGCATTATCGTCTTGGACATGTCAACAAGAAGCGCATTGCCCAACTCCAAAAGGATGGAGTGTTGGAATCATTTGACCTTAGGCCAGATGATACATGCGAATCTTATTTTCTTGGAAAGATGACTAAATCACCTTTCACTAGTACTTGTGAACGAGGTGAAGGGTTGTTGGATCTCATACACATAGATGTGTGTGAGCCCTTCAGATCCATCACAAGGGATGCAAATCGATTTTATGTGACTTTTACTGATGATTATAGCAGATATGGATATATCTACTTAATCAAGCACAAGTCAGAAACCTTTGAAAAATTCAAAGAGTTCAAACATGAAGTCGAAAATCAATTGGACAGGAAGATCAAGATGCTCAGATCCGATAGGGGTGGTAAGTATCTTAGTATCGAGTTCCACGACTACCTCAAGGAATGTGGAATTGTTTCACAATTGACACCTCCTAGGACACCACAACTTAATGGTGTGGCTGAGAGGTGTAATTAAACCTTGTTGGACATGGTTCGTTCCATGATGAGTCGAGCTTAGCTACCAATCTCATTTTGGGGGTATGCCATAGAGACTACCGCTCATATCCTTAATCTAGTCCCAACAAAGAAGGTTACCAAAACACCTCACGAGATGTGGACAGGGAAGGTTCCCTCATTGGCACATATCAAAGTTTGGGGTTGTGAAGCTTTCGTTAGATGAGAGATTCAGGACAAGCTTAAACCTCAAAGTGAGCGATGTATTTTCATCGGCTACCCACAGAAGTCCTTTGGATACTTGTTCTACAGACCAAGTGAGAACGTGGTCTTCGTAGCATGAAGGGGAGTCTTCCGCGAGAGAGAACTCATATGCAAAGAGGACAATGGGAGTACAATTGATCTTGAAGAAATTCAAGAGTCAAGCGATGAAGGAACCTCTAACACTAACACTCAACCTGAGGAAAAAATTCCTGTTGAACCTATTGACGAGTCATTACCACTTATATGTTCCAATCGATTTAGGTGTAATTGAACCTTGTTGGACATGGTTCGTTCCATGATGAGTCGAGCTTAGCTACCAATCTCATTTTGGGGGTATTGATGGGTTTGAGCCATAAGAACTTTCCTATGTGTACATGCAAACCCTAATGCTTGGATCTAGGTTTCTCTAATTGAACATGCAATTTATCCAAGTCTTGCAAACCCTAGATCTAGTAAGTATAATACAAATTTGATGAGACAAATCAGATCTAGATGATTACCTCTTGTTGCTTGCTCGAATCTTCTTGTTCTTGGAGCTTAGAGTCACAATTGCCACTCCTCTAATGGCTTACAAACACCAACTAGCAACAGGATGATTTGGAGAGAGGATGTAGGCACAAAATCGGCTCTTAGGAACTCCTTAGGGTTTCTGGTAGCCGATTTCTGTAGCCCTTGGGGTCTTTAAATACTTGAGCTGCTAGGGTTACATCCTGAAACCCTAATTGAATAACTTGGGCCCTAAGCAATCCAAGGATCCCTCTAGAATAAGGCTTGGACGAATTCAAGGAGTCTATACACCTTAATTTCGTCCACCCTATATTCATAAGGATCCATAGCCCAAAACCAACTATCACACAATTGACAGTTCCAGTCCCCTTTATTTAATTAATCTCTTTTAGTCACCAAATTAATTCTTAATTAATCTATGACCAATATTAATTAAATAATATGATTATTCCTTTAATATATTATTCTCATAATATACTAATAAATCATAATATCTTCTCTCTCTTCATAAATCACCCTGTCAAGTTGCTATGGTGAAGGCAACCCAAAAGGACCATGCACAACCGGGTTAAATACTTACCAAATATAGTTACTGGCTTAGACACTAATCCAACAGGTATGCCTTAGAGACTACCGCCCATATCCTTACTAGTCCCAACAAAGAAGGTTGCCAAAACACCTCACGAGATGTGGACAAGGAAGGTTCCCTCATTGGCACATATCAAGGTTTGGGGTTGTGAAGCTTTCGTTAGACGAGAGATTCAGGACAAGCTTGTACCTCAAAGTGAGCGATGTATTTTCATCGGCTACCCACAGAAGTCCTTTGGATAGTTGTTCTACAGACCAAGTGAGAACGTGGTCTTTGTAGCACGAAGGGGAGTCTTCAGCGAGAGAGAACTAATATGCAAAGAGGACAGTGGGAGTACAATTGATCTTGAAGAAATTCAAGAGTCAAGCGATGAAGGAACCTCTAACACTAACACTCAACCTGAGGAAGAAATTCCTGTTGAACCTATTGACGAGTCATTACCTCTTATATGTTCCAATCGAGTTAGAATGGCACCTGAGTTTTATGGTTTCCATATTACTACAGATGGTGATATGTTTATCAGTGATAGTACACTGATAAATTTGGATGAGCCTTCTAACTACATGGAATCTATGGCGGGCACAGAGTCTGCCAAGTGGAAAGAGGCAATGGATAGCGAGATCCAGTCCATGTATGACAATCAAGTTTGTAACTTGGTTGATAATATACCAGGTCGTAAGACAGTTGGGTGCAAATGGATCTTCAAGAAGAAGACAAACATGGATGGAAAGGTGCACACGTTCAAAGCACGACTGGTTGCGAAGGGCTTTACTCAAACCCCAGGGGTTGACTATGATGAGACCTTCTCACCCGTGGCTAATGGATGTCAAAACCGCTTTCCTTAATGGAAAGTTAGCTGAAGATGTTTACATGTGTCAGCCAGAAGGTTTTGTGGATGCTAAATACCCCAATATAGTGTGTAAGCTTGAGAAATCAATTTATGGATTGAATCAAGCTTCTCGCAGATGGAATCTTTGCTTCGATGAGAAAGTCAAAGAGTTTGGTTTCTCTAGGAGTGAAGATGAGTCCTGTGTATATGTCAAAGCTAGTGGGAGTATAGTTAGCTTTCTAGTATTGTATGTTGATGAAATACTGCTCATAGGAAACGACGTTCCAACCCTACAGGAAGTTAAGTCCTTGCTTGGAAAGTGTTTCGCTATGAAGGATCTAGGATAGGCTGCTTATATTCTGGGAATAAGGATTTTGAGAAATAGGAGTAGAAGACTAATTGGACTTAGTCAAAGTACTTACTTGGATAAAGTGCTGAAGCGTTTTAGCAGGGAGAATTCCAATAAAGGAGTGTCTCCTATCCAGAGCAATACCAAGCTGAGTAAGACTCAAAGTCCGAGTACTAATGCAGAGATAGCAGAAATGAGTCGAGTACCATATGCTTCCGTCGTTGGATCGATCATGTATGCGATGACATGTACTCGCCCTGATGTGGCTTTTTCTTTGAGCTTGGTCAGTCGATATCAAGGAAACATGAGTAAATCTCATTGGATAGTGGTTAAAAATATACTTAAGTATCTGTGAAGGACGAAGGAATGGGTCCTTGTACTTGGTGGCAGCAATGACTTAAGAGTCACAGGGTATAGTGACGCCAGCTTTCAGACCGACAGAGACAACTTCCGCTCTCAGTCAGGCTGGGTGTTTACCCTTAATGGAGAAGCTGTGTCTTGGAAAAGTTCCAAGCATGAGACCGTGGCTGATTCAACATGCAATTCAGAGTATATAGCCGCGAGTGAAGCGTCAAAGGAGGCTATATGGTTGAAGAACTTCATTGGAGACCTTGGAGTTGTACCAGCCATAAAGGAGCCCATAGAGATTTTCTATGATAATGAAGGAGCGGTTGCCTTGACCAAGGAACCAAGAGATCATGGAAGATCCATACATATCGACAAAAAATACCACTTAATTAGACATCGGGTAGAAGAAGGACTCCTCGTCGTCAAGAGGGTATCATCAGAAGAGAATCTTGCAGATCCCCTCACAAAGGGTCTGAGTAGGATTAAGCATGTTCTGCATGCGAGGAGCATTGGTCTGAAAGATGGTATTAGTTTTAGTGATTAGATAGATATTTTAGAAACTTGTAATAGATAAATGTAATTGACATTTGATGATTAAGTAATGGAGATTTATTTATGAGTATCGTTTACTATCTTTTGTCAATTGTTTATCTTTGTGTTTCAACTTTGCATGTTTTACTTCCTGAATAATTGGATTATTCAAATTATCCACAGTCGATCATACTTTGGAAGTAAGTAATGAATTAAGATTGTCGTGAATTGGTTTGTAGATTGTCTAAGTGTTTAGACATAGCAAATGTTTGTTGCAACGTTCATGAGTACTCCTAAAATAGGGATTTGAGTATTAGATTAAACCCACGCTCATAGAATTACTTCATGGAATTTATCACGAGTAATTATGAGACGATAATACCGTATAATCTTTAAACCGAGATATATGAGTTGTTGTTTACCAGTTGGTTGTGCATTGATAACGTGTAAACGCATCAGTAACTTGATGTTATAAAACATATTGTTGTGTATGATTTGATGAGTAAATAGTACAAGCATATAAGTCAAAATTTATATATTCCTTTTATACTTAGAGGGTAAAAGCGATATCTTGGGCCCCTCGATGATTTTGTGTTGACTTATGTGTCGGGCCCGATCAGGACTGAATTGATGTATTCAATTAAGTTCCTTGTCATACAAATCAGAAATCAGGAAACAAACTATTTGACAATGAGAATGATTCTATTCCATGTCATTTTGTCCACATGATATCTTGAAGAACGGAGGATTATATGATCCCTTATATAAGGATACACAATTGACTAGGTCAGAGTTCGACAACGGCTTTTGAAAGCTACGATTGCTAGTCAAATTTTGAGGTCATACTTACAATTATAGTTATTAGACTTATCCAAGTGGAAGACTGTTGGATTAGGTGTCTAAGCCCATAACTATAATTGGTATGTACTTGATTTGATAGTAGTATGGTCCTTTTGGGTTGCCTTCACTCTAGCAACTTGACAGGATGATTTTGGATAGAGAGGTGGATAAATGATTTATTAATGTATTATGAGAATAATATATTAATTAGAAATCATGTTATTTAATTAGTATTTAATCAGAATTTAATTTGGAATTAACTTAGGGATTAAAGGAACTGATTAAAGGAACAGGAGCTCTTTTGTAAATCATTGACAGTTGTGAAACTGGGCTACTAGACTCCTTAGCTTAGGAGTGGACGAAAACTATAGGGAGGCCCTATAGATTTCATCCAAGGCTACTTAATAAGAGTCCATGGGTTGTTTAAGACTTAAGCCGGAAATTAGGGTTTCCTCCAGAAACCCTAGCAGCCCTCAGCTATATAAAGACCCCATGGCTTAGGATTTTTGGCCAATGCTTACTATCTTGGAACCCTAGACGAAATTATAAGTACATTCCCTCCTCCCTCCTCTCATCCTTTTGCTAGTGGTGTTTGTAAAACATTAGAGGTGCAACATTTGAGGCACTAAGCTTTCAAGAGTCAAGATCTACAAGGTGTTCTTGTTATTGTTACATAACAAGTAAGGTAAACTTCTAAACCCTAATTATATATAGATTTCGATTTATATATGCTAAATCTAGGGTTTTGCTTTGATATTCAATTTGCATGTTCAACTAGTGAAAAACTTAGATCCAAAGCAATTAGGGTTGCATGAACACATAGGTTGTAGTTATGCTCAAAACTCATCAGATATTATCTGATATTTATCCAGGATTTCTCCAAGATCGTAGTGCCTCTGACCCGTTTGACGAAGAAGAATGTTACTTTTCGGTGGGGGTCTGATCAACAGTTTGCATTCGGGACGCTGAGGCAAAGATTGTATGAGGCCCCGATCCTCATGCTTTCCGATGGCATAGACGATTTTGAGGTTTATTGTGACGCTTCTATATCAGGTTTGGGAGTTGCCCTTATGTAGAAGGATCATGTCATTGCTTACGCTTCGAGGCAGCTAAAGCTTCATGAAGTGAATTATCCTAAGCATGATTTGGAGTTGGGGGTTGTGGTTTTTTCCCTCATGATTTGGAGGCACTATCTGTATGGGGTTAGGTGTACTATCTACACTGACCACAAGAGTTTGAGATACCTGATAGATCAGCCGAATCTGAATATGCGGCAACGGAGTTGGTTAGATGTGGTAAAGGATTACGATTGTGAGATCTTGTACCACCCTGATAATGCCAATGTGGTGGCTGATGCTTTGAGCCACAAAGCAGGGAGTCATCATATTAGGGACATTTGTTTAAGGATGGTTATTACTTCGCATTTGTTGGATATGATCAAAAAGGCTCAAGTGGAGGGATTGAAAAATGACAATTGGAAGGTTGAGTGGATCAGGGGACATATTCCTTTATTTTTTAGAGACATTCGAGGGTTGTTGACTCAGTGTGGCAGAGTTTGGGTTCCGACTACTGGTGGAGTGAGACAGATAGTTATAGAAGAGGCTCACAAGTCAAAGTTTTCGATTCATCCAGGGGCCACGAAAATGTATCGAGACCTGAAGCTGAGTTATTGGTGGCCCTGTATGAAGATGGAGATAACATGGTTTGTTGAACGGTGATTGACTTGCAGGAAAGTTAAGGCCGAACATCAGAGACCCCACAACAAGATGCAGTCGTTACCCATTCCCATGTGGAAATGGGAAGAAATTACCATGGATTTCATCACAAAGCTGCCACACACGGCATGTAGAGTTGATTCTATTTGGTTCAGTGTTGATAGATTGACCAATAGTGCACGTTTCATACCTATTACCGAGAGCATATCTGCTAAGAGGTTAGCTGACATCTACATTCGGGAGGTAGTGGTTCGGCACGGGGTGCCAGTTTTGGTAGTTTCGGACTGGGACGTTCGTTTCACCTCCAGGTTTTGGAGGAAGTTTCATGAGGATTTGGGTACTCAGTTGCATTCTAGTACACAATACCACCCCCAGACCAACAGATAGAGCGAGCGGACGATTCAGACACTCGATAATTGGCTTCCTGCTTCGCCCTATCCTTTTACTTTTTATGGACTATAAAACCCTCAATTAAAGAGTGAAAATACACCATCGGAAATAAGGTGTTACATATTACCAAAGAAAAGTATCAATCAACTTTAAATGTTGATCTACTCTTTAATTCCATCTATAGGACCCCCACCAGGGGCGCTGCTCCTTGGACCCCGCAAGGAGGCGCAACCCCATTGAACTCGCTAATTGTTCGAACCAAGATCAAACTCGTTTTATTCCACTGTACGCTCCACATCATCTAACTTGTCTAAAATCAATATTTTGCCTCTATTGGTAATCTGTAAATTTCATTATACTAAAATGAATCCGGCAACACTAAACTCACCAATATATTATTCGAATATATCTTAAAACCTGAGTTCACGAACTAACATTAATGGAACTTTGAGAGGAATTTGGTAAACAATAAATTGTATGATGAATGTGGTAAATATTTTGTATTTATGTTGGTAACATTTATTTTTAATACTACGGATTTGCATATCAGAATTTTCATTCTACATGATTCTTTTGTAATAATTTTATTGAAAATAAAATTATCTTTATATATTATGTACGGTCATTTTATGGAATAACTATTCCAAATAACACATACACCTTATGTTCCAATTGAATCATGAGATAGTGCTCATATTTTTATTTAATTGTACTTGGTGATTTAGTGGACTCATATGGAAAAGGGTCGTGACACATCATTGCCTCAAATGTTGAAATGTCAAAGTTTAGTGGTTGAGGGGTTGGTGTCAAACATACATCCATCAATCAATAAATACATTTTCATATTAGATTAAATTTATAAAATTGGAGCCAATTTTTATACATATTCTCATCACCAACGTCTATTCCATATTACATAGAGTAATTCATGGAATTATGGGCATGGTTTGGTCGGGTTAATATATACGTTTATTCTTTAACTCATTTTTTTTTTCATTTGATTATTAAATTTATTATATTACATATTTTATTATTGAGATTTTCTAACATATGTCCTAAGGAAACATGTAAGAAATTATAATTAAGGTAAATATAAGACATGGTAAATATTAGTCGTCTATTATTATTGGAATCAAGATTTCATATTAATTAACTTCCTATTTTGTTTTTTTCCAAATTTTCACTTTTATTATTTCTTTATAATTTTCCCTACTAAAACGTATGCATAGCACTACATTATGATTTTTTAGTTCCCTCTTAAATTTCCCTCCATTCCATAATTTATATATTAATATTTTTTGGATTTTTTGTTTGGTGATGATATCACTTTGTCACTTTTATCAAATAATGAGGAGGGTTTACAAAGCATTTGACAAGCATTGCATTACATATCAAAGAACGTATTTTTTTGGATATGAATGTGGTTCCTGTTGAAGAAAACTTGATAGATGTTCAGTATGAAAAACTGTTATCGAAGAAGAAGAACAGAGTTAAAACAACAACGCAATTTTTGATGAACCGTTCGTTGGTCAATGTTTTCTAAGTGAAGAAGAGACTCTTGTTTTTTTATCAAAATTATGCAAGAAATAATGGGTTTTCGGTTCGAAAAGGAAGGTTCGTGAGCATGAAAACGGGAGAAAAGAAAAGGCGTGATAATATTTATCATCAATTAATGCTTCTTATATGTGTCTTTAGTACACATTTTAGAAAATATAGATATATAAGGACAGAATTATCATTATAAAAAAAATAAAATATGAGTTGTTAATTTCGATCATTATATTTAGACCAAAGAGGTTAAGAAACCCAAAAATAAAGACTAAAAACATGAAAGAAAAAGATTTTATAGAACCTTAAAATAAAAGCTAACATATGGACAAATTTGTAATCTAGTCTATTAAAAACATTATGTTTAAATTTATAACCCAAATTTTTATCTATAAAGTTATTTTTGTCTATAAGTTTTTTTAACTTTTTTTTTTTGTTATTTTATTGACAAAATAGTTTTAACTGTAAGTTAATTTCACAAATGGAAAATTCAACAGCATTACAAGTTAAATACCTTTTGTCGTTGTTATAACTGATGTTTGTGTAAGTAAAAAGCACAAACAATATGATAACACCTTTCATTATTCTACTACACTTGCTTTTTCCCCTCGAACTACTGTTATGTTAATAATTAAAAAAAATTAGAAATAATCTTTTTTTTTTTGAACTCTTTACTCGTTATAAAATGTTAATTGGTATTAACCTTGATTTACAAGACATTAATAAATTTGTAAATCAATTATTGATTCTTCTAAAAAAATCGCTTGATAATTAATGAATATGCGAGTGAGTCTTCTTGACCCAACAAACCTAGAGATCATATTTGAGGTAGAAAGAATAGGTTGTCGAAAATGGAATGTTGGCATACATGTAAAAACAAATTGTGGATAAAGGTGACGCCTAACAAGGGAGATTCCTCAGTTCAAATCCTACTTGCACATATTTTTGTGCCTTTTTTTTTTAACATACATGCTGACATGACAATTTAGTCGACAATTCAATCCTATCTATATATGCAACTCATACCTACTAAACCCTTAAGATTTTTTTATTTTTTTATTTTTTTTTTATTTTTTGAAAATATATGACAAATCAGTAAAAAGGATTTTAGGATAAATTAGAAATTGACGTGTAAACTTATAAATTTATGTAGCGTTAACCCTTGATTTAATTAGCAATGATCTTTATATTTTATGCAAACAAAAATGCTAAAATATAATAATATATAGATATAGACTAGTTTATTTTAAGTGCGATAGTTTCAAATTTGATGGGTTGAAAAAGGGACTTGGTACGTAATGTATGATAGGCCAGCAAATGTTGAAAACAGGAGCCCATTAAAGGGGTAGGCGGCTAAGCCGCTAAGACTCAAAGGTATATGTGAACAGATCGGATATGGATTTATTTGATATCTAAGAATAAATTTGGTTCGGATTTATTTTATAACCGGGTATAGGATAACCAGATAGGATAAGTCCGATCCATTGGATATGAATCGGATACTTAAGAACTTGACGGCTGAATCGGATTTCTTTTATTAAATAAAAACCATGTAAAAGAAACCGGATAATAAAAAAATCCGAACATATATACATATATACTTAAAACATAAATCAAAATGTAAAATAAACTTAGAAAAAATTGTTCAAAATTATTTTTTAAATTGTTAAACATTTTAAATATAATATTTAATATAAAACATAAATCAAATACATTAAAATCATGTTATTCTAATTTCATTATTAATTTTTTATTTTTAAATATAAAATATTTGTTAATTTAAATATAATATTTTAATTCAAAACATAAATTTAATATACTTAGTTTGATAATAAAACCTCGTTTTATAATTAATAATTGAATATATTTAATTTTTCTAATTTAAATATGGTGTTAAATTCTAAATACCAAATAATCTTCGAAAAAATGTTCAAAATTGTTTCTTCTAAATAGGTAAAAACGCTAAATATAAAACTTAAATCAAAATGGAAAATTAGCAAAAAAGTACGATAAAAACTATTTTTATAATAACTGATGTTTTTAAAAGTGATACTTGTTAAATTATTTTAAAAATAGTAAAAGTTTAAATATAATGTTAAATAACCTACATCAAAATATTAAATTCACACACAACTTTTAGATATATTATATTGAAATTATATGATCATAAAAGACGCTTATATGACCGATTAGCCATTAATAGTTTAACAATAAACGAAGAAATAAGTTTATTTTTATTTTCATGCACAACATAAAAATACTGATTATTAGGATAACATGTTTTAATATGTATCTATATTATCATATATTTAAAGTAATTAGATTTTTTTATAACAAATTAGTGTAACATATATTAATTTAAAGTTAATAACAATGATATAGTTACTTTATTAATATATATTTGTCAATATTTTAATTATATTATTGTATTTTGCATAACGAGCGAATATTCGTCTAGTAGGTAAATAATTGCCGATTTCTTATCATTTTCTTGTAAAAAAAATAGTATTTTGTCATTTTATCTGTCAAAATGATTGAAGTCAGGATAAGTCCTAATATATTGAAGTTTCTAGAAGATTTTCTTATAAAAACTAGGTATTACATGTTTAAATTCCTATATCTAATATCATGATACTACCGTATATTTAATAATGAGCAATCCCATTGATTATGCTGGAATCTAATAATGAGCAATCCCATCAGAAGTATCAAATACAAATCATCATCGCAAATATCAGAGTGCCACAAAATGCCCAGTAACAAAATCTCCCATCGAGTGTGTACAATCAGATATTCGTCTTCCCGTGATCCTCAAAAGTACCTGAAACACATAAAATCAACAATTGTAAGCCGAAGCTTAGTGAGTTCCGTCAGATATCTCATACAGCATAACACATAAACAGCTATGGGTTATCAGCAACCCTGGAGACTACACGAAGTCTCAGTAGGCAAACAACACGCCCTGTGCGTTATCAACAACCTTGGAGACTACCCGAAGTCTCAATCACATGTAAAAAACATAACACAATAATAAGAGCTAGATCCAGCTGGTCATCACATATACATCTATTCTACCACACAAGTAAGAATAAGTGAGGAGACCCACCTGATACTCGTGACTGATAAATCTCACTCCAGAACTGACAGAACCAGACTCCGCCTAACAAACACAATAAGTAACCCTAATCAATTAAGGCCATTATCCAGACTCACAAGTCCAAATCCCACAATTAAGGTCCTTGAGGGCAAAAATACCATTTTGCCGCTTCCATGGTCCAAAACCCTAAATCTTTGACCAAAGTCAAAAGACAGCAAAAAGTCAACATGTCCAACGCGTACGCTGGGCATACGCTCGCTACGCGTCGCGTACTCCATGAACGAAATGGGTCGGGGTCAGGCCTGGCTACGCTGGGCGTACGCTGTCTAATCCCAAACTTAACTTCTTAACGTCTTAATGGTTAAGACATGCAACCCAAACTAATATCTGACCTCAAAAGAATGTCTTAACCCATAAAGTTCATAACTTTAAGCCTTTTCATGGCTAAAATAAGCTTAAACCTCAAAACCCTAACTTAAACCATACTCAAAACCACCACACTCTTGCATGGAAAGAAAGGGACCTTCAAGCAAGCATTTTTATGATTCTAAATGTCCTAAAACACATGAAAGGACATCTAATATGCTTTGGAGTACACCATACTCACAAAGATCCAAGCTTGGGACAAAAAGGTTCATAATGACCCATTTAAGAGATCTAGAAAGAAACACACCAAGCTATAAACTTTATACCTTCAAAAGATGCACAAGGTGAGGTAGTTTCTGGATCCACAAGTTTGCAAGCAACACCACCTTCTTCAATAGCCTTCTTCTTCAACAAAAGAGCACCAAAATCACTAAAAAGCTTCAAAATCTTCACACACAAGGATGAGACTCGAGATTAGGGTTTGGAAGGAGTGTAGGATGTCTCTAGAAGGTCCAAGGGAGGTATAATCTTGATTAAATATGGAGCAAACCCCTAAATTTAGGGTTTAGGGCCTGATCTAGTACGCCCTGCGTACCACATGTACACCCAGCGTATTAGCATGATTCATGCGTTTCTAAGGCTTGATCATGTACGTTGCGCGTGCCTCACGTACACCTAGTGTACGGGCTGAAATGCAAAGATTTTGACACAACGGATTAATAATGAAAAATACCTTAAAATCGGATGCAACAATTCTCCCCCACTAGAATCACAATTCGCCCTCGAAGTCAACCTCGGAAAACAGATCAGGGTAGGGTTCGTGTATCTCAGTCTCGGGCTCCCAAGTCCACTCCAAGCCTTTACGGTGTTGCCACTGAACTTTGACCAAGTTCACTACCTTGTTCCTCAAGGTCTTGAATCTCTTATCCAAAATCACCACTAGCCTCTCGATGTGATTCAGGCGGTCATGGACCTGAATGTCCTCCAAAGGAACCACAACTGTCTCATCAGCTATACACTTCATCAACTGGGAAACATGGAAGATATAATGAATTTGACTAAACTCCTCAGGTAGCTCCAACCGGTAAGCCACCTTGCCCATACCGACCAACACTCTAAAAGGGCCAATAAACATGAGGACCAGCTTGCCCCGCTTCTTGAAGGGAATAACTCCCTTCCAGGGTGATTGAAGGGTTTTCAGTATAACAACAATTCCTAAGTGTGCATGCAACCTTAATGCTTTGGATCTAGGTTTTCTCTAGTTGAACATGCAAACATTTAACACAAAAGAAGAAACCCTAGGGTCTATGTATTACAATCGAAATTCACATAATAGGGATTAAAATACATACCTTGCTTGTTATGTTGTAATAACAATCTAAAAACCTTGCTTGAAAGACCTTTGGTAGCGGGCGCCACAAGTGTCGCGCCTCTAATGGCTCACAAACAAACTCAAGCAACCAAGGATTACTATAGAGAGAGAGAAGGGAAGAAGAATTTCGGCTCTAAGCCTTTTCTAGGAGTGCATGGACGAAATCCAACCCTAAGAAGGGTTTATATAGGTGTTAGGAAGGTATTAGATAAGGCAGGTGTATCCAAGATAACCCTAATCCCTTAACTTCCTCCCTAAGGCATCCAAGGCACCCTTAAAGCCCAAGGAAACCCTAGGAGCATCTAAATTTCGTTCCCCTTACCATAGGGAGGTTCTAGAATTGCCCAATGCTCAACTATTGAACATTTTCACCTTTAGTCCCTACAGTTTCAATTAATTCTTTTAATCCCAAAATTAATTCCAAATTAATTTCTGATTAAATATTAATTAAACAATATGATTTCTAATTAATATATTATTTCCATAATATATTAATAAATCATTTATTTTGATTTCTAATTAATTTATTAACCAAGTAATAACTTAATAAATCATATTTTCTCTCTCTAAAAGTTATCCTATTCAATGGCCAGGTTTGAAGGCAACCCAAAAGGACTGTGCTACTATCAATTTAAGTTTATACCAATTATAGTTATGGGATTAGACACCTAATGCAACAGTCTCCCACTTGGATAAGTCTAATAACTATAACTGCCAGTATAACTACCAAATTGATCAGCAAATTGTAGCTACCAAAAGCCGTTGTCGAACTCTGACTCAGTCAGTGACATGTCCTTAGATAAGTGATAAAATATTCCTCCGTTCTACAAGATATCATATGGACATGAGACATGGATTTTAATCATTCTATCTGTCCAAGATTTGTTCCCCGATTTCTGATTTATAACGACTGATTTTAGACTACTAATTGAACACATCAATTCAGTCCAGGCTTGGCCAAGCGCTTTAGATGTCATCATCAAATCATCGAGGGGCCCACAGATATCGCTTTTTCCCGTTTAAGGAAAAAGGAACGGATAAACTTCGACTTATATGCTTTTACTATTCACTTATCAAATCATGCACAACAATACGTTTTATAACATCAAGTTACTGATGCGTTTACGTATTATCAATGCACAACTGACTTGTAAACAAGAACCCATATATCTCCGTTTCAAGAATATAAGATATTATCGTCTCAAAATTACTCGTGATAAAATCCATGAAGTAATTCTTTGAGTGTGGGTTAATCCAATACTTAAATCACTATTTCAAAAATACTCATGAACATTGCAGCAAAACCATTGCTATGTCTAATCTTCATAGACAATCTACAATTCAATTCATGACAGTCTTAATTCGCTACTTACTTCCAAAAGTACGATCGACTGTGGATGTTTGAATAATCCAGTTATTCGGGAAGTAAAACATGCGAAGTGAAACACAATAATAACCTAATTAACTATGGTCTCAAAACTATTGAATATAAATAAAACATTTATTATTTAATCACCATATTAATTAGACTTTATTAATTGTACAATGTTTCGATTAATAAACTAATACACTTGAATTAAACATTAGTCATGCCATGTTCTAAACATGCATACTATGTTTCTTTATATGGTCCTTCCTTTGCGAACATAACAACTAGACATAATTCGAGTGATGCTCATTTCACAATTCCAAATCCATATTACAAGTGTAAGAATTTCCAAAATTCTTGTCACCACTATGTATTAGAATCTAATCTTTTATGCAATGATCCTTTTGTGATGACGTGGCCTGGAAGTCACAAAGACTTTGCCATTGATGTCACAAAATTGCTCCATTGAAACTTTGTTACTTAAAATAGTTTCATGGTTACGAAGTCTCAAATTCAAGATACAATTCTTGAACACCTTCCTTGCATCAAAGTTTCACATATAAATTCTAATCATCAACTCCTATTATGGAAACATTTCCATATTCCCGTATGACTATCAATTCTGATCAAGAATTATCCCAATCTGAAACACGTCACTATAGTCCTTCCAAATTTATACTTCCATCTGTCTTTAGCGAACCTCAGATTGTCCTTGACAGTTGTTTAACAACTTTAGTCATATTTGTTCTAGTCCTTTTTCCCTCTCAATGCCCTAGACATTTGGAAAAACCAGAGCAAGCGAATATTATAGCATATGTAATCAATCCTATATCTGAAGCATATGAAATTTGATACATAATGTCATGCATAAAGACATGATACTTGATCAGTCTCTTGCTAATAATATTTCCATATATCGAATTTCCTATGTTGAATTATTTCAACACGATATTCATATATGTTCATGACTAAATTCCATTAAAATCCTTTATTCTAAGCTTTTAGATTCGAAATGAAATATAAGTGCTCTCTCCCCTATAACTTTTTATAGCGAAACAATTTTCAAACTTTACAACTTGCAAATTTGTAACCTTTGTTTCATACAAATAGTATTGCTAGCCTGTAACACTCATGTAACACCTGTTCCAGGTATTGATTAATTTATATAATTTTTAGGGTTTTGTGCATGGACTCGGCGATTTGGGGTGCTCCAACTCGTCGAGTAGAGACTGTTATGGGGACGCAGCGTTTGGGTTCTACTCGACGAGTCTGAAGGCCCCGAATCGACGAGTAGGAGATGTAAAGAGAAACCCTAATTTTTAGGGTTTGCACCCTATTTAAGGAACATAATCCGCCTCTTGTGGCCTCCCTTATCACCTTATTAGTCAGAGAAAACCCTAGTTCGACCTTGCACCTTATAAAGTGAGAGTAAGAGCTTTTGTGAGTAATTTTGGGGTATTTGTGAAGGATTCTAGAGCTTGAAGAGGAAGGATCAAGGAGAGGAGCATTAGATCGGAAATCTACTCTATATTGGCCATCATCTTGAGGTATAAAGTCGTCACCTTGATCTCTAGTTGATTGGATCCATTTTCTTGGAAGTAAATGGCCATTTTTGGTGCAAAATGGAGTCAAACTCGGATCTGGACTTATCACAAGGATATGGTTCTAGATCTGGACCTCTCTAGCTCCCCAATGACATAAAGTTGCCCACTTTATGCAGCCTAGCCCCTTTCCATGCACAAATACCTTGTAAGAAGCTTAGTTTTGATGTTATGGCCTTGAAGGGCCTTGCATGCATGTAAAGTTTGCAACTTTACGTGGTATATGCACTAAGGGAGTTTGGATCTGGAGTTTGGGACCTTAGATCCCACTGAAAAGGGGTGAAATTGGAAAGGACTGAAGGAACTCGTCGAGTCCCTTAGCTGACTCGACGAGTCGGGGTAGGGTTTGCCCGTTTCTGAGTTTCTGGATGAGTGCAGTGAAGGATTAGGGTTTTGGTCTGAGCGGACATTAGCTTTCTGGACATTTGATGAACTCGACGAGTCACTGGGGTGACTCGGCGAGTTGATGCGGGATGCAGTGGAATGGACTCGGGAGGAACTCGACGAGTTGTTGGATGCACTCGACGAGTTGAGGTCAACATGGACGGTTGACCTTGACTGTTAACCTTGACTTTGACCAGGGTTGACCAGGGTTGACTTTGAGGGTAATTATGGATTATGACAAGTTAATCACATGTTGGTTATAGGCAGTGAGGAGGAGCAATGCGTGGGATACATCTGATCTTAGCTATTCAGTTCAACATTCGAGAGGTGAGTCTTCTCACCATACCAATGGGTCTAAGGCACCAAGGCTGGCCCATTTTATGATATGTGAATTGTTGATTGATTATGTGTTATGATAGTATGGCATTTTCATAGAAGACCCCGGGGGTTCCCCTGACAGTAGTCTGAGACCAGGTGGGGGTTCCCGTGGCATTTGGTATAAGACCTTGGAGGGTTTCTACGGCATCCTAGTATATTTGCATGTGTAATTTGCATTATGTGTTGTTTGGTAGTAAATACCATGTGGGGGTTCCCATGGCAAGCAGTTAAGACCACGTGGGGGTTCCAGTGGCACTAGGTGTAAGACCCTGGAGGGTTTCCATGGCTTCCTTATATGTTGTATGCATGGCTTATGTGATATATGTAGCTTTTATAGCTAACTTGATATGTGTTATGTGGATTGTGTGTGGGGTATGCTCTGGGGGACTCACTAAGCATTAGCTTACAGTTTGTGGATTTGTTTCAGGTACATCTGAGCCCAAGGGCAAGGGCAAGGGCAAGGCTTGATGACGCGGCGTGCACTCTCTCTCGGGCATTTTATGGGACACTCTAATGTTTGGAAATAATATTGTTTTGGATATGAATTTGGAAACAATTGTATTGGGATTTCATGTTTTATAGAAAAGTGTTTTGACTAATTAAAATGATTTTTTTTTTGAAAATTGGGTCGTTACAACTCAGCATAACAATTATGCTCTTATATGCATAACAATTATGCTCCCACTAGCTTTGACATGTACCAAGAAATCAATTGGACTTCTAGAAATCAATACTATTGACTTTCTTTCTAAAGTTCAGATTTATGATATGTGGTGCTTTGATAAGTCTTCATCTAGACTTCTCAAGCTCATACACCTTCATTAGATAGCACATGTGCGTGTTTAAACCCTTTCAAAACTAAAAGTCCTGAATGTTTAAACAGTTCCTTGCCATTTCTCACAATTCGAACTATGAAAAGGAATGTCGTAATCATATACGAATTTGAGAACGCACTTATCACAACTGCTAACTAAAATGATATTAATCAAATTTAAAATCTACAAGCGAAAGTGTTTCCTCATAATCATTTTCATGAAATAGAGCGAAACCATTTGCCACTTAGATTTTATGGTGTATGTGTGTCCTATCCATCTGAATCTGTCATTTCCAACCTACCATCATAAGATAAGGTTGAGGACAAAAAAAATCAAATTTAGTTTTTCTTTCATGGACCGAACTTTACTAGTTCTTAATTTCTTGCCTTCTGGTAGCATAAGGGCCTACCAACGCTTCCATGTTGTTTAAGCAGCTCACTTCCATTGACCAGTGTATCATCACTGACCAACATGTTCTGCCATTCGCAGTCAAATGAGAACCATAGAACTCCTAAGCTTTTCTAACTCAACAGGAAGGTGCACAGAAACAAGAATACGTCAACTTAACACGATAGGTTATTAACCTCAAGTCGTGTGCTGGTGATAACTAAAAGGTTTATTCTTGATTAGCTCCTGAAACTCTTCAAGATCAATAAAAATCCCACTGACTTCTTGACATATAAGTTTCTATGTTAAGGAACATTCCTCGACAAACAAATATTCAAGAGTTAGTGTGGGGTCTTATCAAGAAAACACTTCATTGAATTGGTCTTAGTTTATCCATTGTTTTAACTAAAACAACACAACTACCAATTCCAAATGTGCTAGAGTAAAAAACATTTCTACTCCACATTTTATGATGTGTTATAAACATACTTAATTTGAAATAAGTTTCAAGATACGATTCGAAGTTACTAGAGTACGACTCTAAAAATTGATTTGATACGAAGTATGACTCATCTCTCGATTAAACCATTTCAACAATATCTGATTCCTCTTCTTAGTTGAAACAATTTCCTAAGATGTCCTTAGAGGATCAATTGTGACATGGTTCTACAATCATTAAGATGATCATAAAGCATAATACTAAAGTACTCTCCATTCCTTTTAGATTTGAGAAACCTTTATCTTTCTGCCTAATAGATTCTTCTTATTCGTTCTGTCACACTTTGAAACTTTTCCAAAGTATCATAATTACACTTAATCTTATAAGTATAACCATATTTACTGAACCATCAGTAAATCATGACGAATAGACTTATCGTCCTTTGTGGTGGATCTGAATAGTCCACATCAATGTGTACTAGATCCATTAGTCCTTCACTTTGACTCGCATAAACATGTGATCAACGAATTAGTCTTAATCTTTCAAAGATCAAGATTCTCATACATCACACAATTCGAATTGTATGACTCCAAGTTTCTATCCAACTGAAACTTGGGTGATGAGAATTCCTTTTTCACTTGGTTGATTATGACATCACCACAAACGATATAGTAAAGAACCAAATCCACTTTAAAATTGCTAATAATAGAAATATAACCACCAATTTTCATAAATATCATTGCAAGGAAATATAAAGTAAATAAGATAAAACCAAAATTCAATTTATTGATAATGTGTGGAAAAATTTGTCCTTACAATGCAAATATATATATATGAAAACTATGTTTCTAGATATTTCCTAAGCAATCTATTAATCTATCATAACTCCTAAGCTCCAAATTTTGATCATCGAACCATGTGACCGAAATCCATCTCTTACGATCAGAATTAGCCTTTTCTTCTTAAGCTTCCTTCTTTCTCTTAGATCCTGCAAAAACATCAAAATGTGACTATCACATCATGTATTAATATTCTATGTATAGGAACTTAATGGAGTTAGATAATGGATGTACCCGAAGTAGAGTCATACAACTTGACTTTCTTATCTTTGCGATCCTTCAGGTAGACAGGACAGCTTCGCATCCAATGTCTCTTCAATTGGCAATAGAAACATATGGACTCTTCAGGAACGACACATGGAACTATCTGAGAATTAGACTTTCTATTTACCAGATGGTCAGACGGATTCAATCTCATAAGAACAAACTCCTAGGCTAAAGGCATCACAAATCAGGAAACCCTATCACACCTTTCCTGCAGGATCCTTAGCCTATCACTAGCATGCAGTTCTATCAGCTCATAAGATATCAGTTCTACACTACTCATAATATAATTCAAGATATTTTGGGAAACTACCGCTCGAGCTCTAGCTGATTGTACACACTGCTTCACTGGGTTTTCTCCTGTAAATTCTTTGTTTCTTGGAAATTTTTTTATAAAAATCTTCAGATCCTTAATTTGAGTTTGGAATTCCCCTAGAGTTCATCAAAATCCCTAAAACAAGGGCTCTGATACCAAATTGTAACACCTCAAATTTCAAACCAAATTTTTCATTTTTAAATTACCCAAAATATTGTTCATAAACCAAACCATCAGAAAATCACAAGTATCAAATACAAATTATCATCGCAAATATCAGAGTGCCACAAAATGACCAGTAACAAAATCTCCCAGCGAGTGTGTACAATCAGACCTTGGCCTTCCCACGATCCTTAGAAGTACCTGAAACACACATAATCAAAAACTGTAAGCACGAAGCTTACTGAGTCCCATAAGATATCTCATACAACACAACACATAAACAACTATGGGTTATCAGCAACACTAGAGACTACACAAAGTCTTAGTGGGCAAACAACACGCCTTATGGGTTATCAGCAACCCTGGAGACTACCCGAAGTCTCAGTCACACGTAAACAACATAATACAATAATAACAGTTAGACCCAACTGGTTATCACAGATACAACTATTCTACCACACAAGTAAAAATAAGTGAGGAGACTCACTTGATACTGATGAGTGATAAATCTCACTCCCGAACTGCCGGAACTAGACTCCGCCTAATAAAAACAATATGTAACCCTAATCAATTAAGGTCATTATCCCGAATCACAAGTCCAAATCCCATAATTACGCTCCTTGAGGGAAAAAAGACCATTTTCCCCTTCCATGGTCCAAAACCCTAAATTTTTTACCAAACTAAAAAGTCAGCAAAAAGTCAACATGTCCAGTGTGTACGCTATGCGTACGCTCCCTACACGCCGCGTACTCCCTGAAAAAAATAGGTCGGGGTCAGGCCTGGCTATGCTGGGCATAGCCAGAAGTACGTTGGGCGTACGCTGTTTGATCCCAAAATTAACTTCTTAAGGTTTTAATCGTTAAGACATACAACCCAAACTTAGATCTGACCTCAAAAAAATGTCTTAACCCATAAAGTTCATAACTTTAAGCCCTTGCATGGCTGAAATAATCTTAAACCTCAAAACCCTAACTTAAACCATACTCAAAACCACCACACTCTTGCATGGAAAGAAAGGGACCTTCAAGCAAGCATTTTTAATGATTCTAGATGACCTAAAACACATGAAAGGACAACTAATATGCTCTGGAGTACACCATACTCACAAAGATCCAAGCTTGGGATAAAAAGGTTCATAATAACCCATTTAAGAGATCTAGAAAGAAACACACCAAGGTATAAACTTTATACCTTCAAAAGAGCACATGGTGAGGTAGTTTCTGGATCCACAAGTTTTCAAGCAACACCACCTTCTTCAATAGCCTTCTTCTTCAACAAAAGAGCATCAAAATCACTAAAAAGCTACAAAATATTCACACACAAGGATGAGACTTGAGATTAGGGTTTGGAAGGAGTGGAGGTTGTCTCTAGAAGGTCCAAGGGAGGTATAATGTTGATTAAATAAGGAGCAAACCCCTAAATTTAAGGTTTAGGGTCTGAGCTAGTACGCCCTACGTACCACATGTACGCCCAGCATGCTAGCATGAGTCCCGTGTTTCCAAGACTTGATCATGTACGCTGCGCGTACCTCACGTACGCCCAACATATGGGCTGAAATACAACGATTTTGACACAAGGGACCAATAATGAAAAATACCTGAAAATCGGATGTTACAGATGAAAATGTGCAACATGAAGAATTAGTTGGTGATTGCAAGTTTGAGGAAGTGGTTTCCGCAACATGTGAGAATGATCATGTTAAGGATCACGTTAATGAAAAAGAAGAGCTGTAGCGATTTGAGAACAAAAGAAAAACATTAAAAAATGATCGCCAAGTAAAGGAGATTGATGGTAAATGAGAAATATCATGATACTTCGATATAAAGGGGATTGAGAATGGTCATGTTAGTTACAATGTTAATGAAAAAGAAGAGATAAAAGGGACTAAGAAAAAAAGAAAAAACATTCGAAGGGATCGTTAAGTGAAGGAGATTAATGGTAAATGAGGTTATTTGTCTTCATACGAGGATATTCACATCCTGAGGAAGAAACATGTAGGTATGCGTTTTATGACTTTATAATAACACAACATTGGTAAAAAAGGAGAGGATTTGGTTTTTCAAGGTAGCATTGGTGCAACCACTTCTTGGTAAAAAAACAACGTCTAAACTGCCCGGTGTTGGCAGAAATAAGATTTTGCACTCCAATTATCTCGTAGCCTCATTCTAGCAACGTCAATTTTTTTAAGCGGGAGGCCTGTCGGGTAGGCTTCACGAATTTCAAAGTCAATAAGTTTTTTTAGCTACACGGGTTCTTTCGTAGAAGGTAAAACTAGGTCTGTCAAAATTGTACCACAGAAAACCAATTAACATGTTACCAACAGAACCAAGAACGTTGGTAACCAATATATTTGGTAGCCAACATGTTTGGTTGGTAGTACCGTACCAATTGAGCAATATTGGTACGGTAATGGTACAATAGTTTGAATACCATGGTAATACCATACCAACCAATTATTTTATTATTATTATTATTATATATATATATATATATATATATATATATAAGTGAAATCGTATATTTCAATTGTTAATTGTGTTTAGTGTTTACAGTTTTGTTAACGTATCCCTCAGGGGAACGTCAAAAAAGAAGTCAAACTAACACTGGGCTTGGCCTGGTCAAAACCTAGTCTAAAGCCAAGTCCGGGCCTTCGCCAACGCAAAGAGCGCTGCTATGGTGGTTAAGGTGCAGAGTCGCGCCTTAACCCCTTCTCCAGGAAATTATATCTCGACAGACGTGGGACCAATCAGAGAGTCCCACTCGCCCATTATACGATAGCCACGATCTTCGTAAACTTTTAGAAGATCTCCTTCTAGCCAATGAGGGAATGAGGCAAAAGACGTGACGGAGGACCCTCCAATATGGGTCCGCCACATCGCACCTCACGAGGGAATCCTCAACAGAATCAGTTGAGGGACAAGCCTATTGAACATGTATAAAAGGATCCTTCTTGCTCACGAGTAAGGGGACATAATTCTCTCTTTCTTGTAAATCTTCTATAATCTCTCTCAGATCTCATACTAACTTGATCGTCGGAGCTTCGTCCCGGGATCTCCTACCAGAAGCCGACTAACGGTCATCTCTCTCTTTTGCACTGTGATAACAGGAGAAGATATCTGCACGGACCTCCCCTACAGTTCCAAATCAATCCTCTCTAACATATCACAATATTTGGCGCCATCCGAGCATATCTTTAGAACGATACATCCACGAAGCAAACCCAGAAAGCAACGATGGAAGGTGACATCCTAGTGACATCAGGGGCAGCGGAGAAAAGCCCGTTGCGTCCAATGCCGTCACTTGATGGCGGGCAAACTTCCCTTCAGGAGGAGCACACTTCAAATCGTACACCGGTCTCACAGACACCGCCCAGTTCTACAGCTGAAACGACAGCAACTTACATAGCCAATCTATGGCGCCCAACAACCAGTACAACCCCACAAGTAGCAATTGTAACCACAACTTCGCAGATCATTGCAAAGCAACAAACAAAGATCTCTGCCTCGCAACAACAATCCTTCCGGCACGCTTTCGGCACCGGAACCTGGATGTAACGCCCGTAGATCCGGGCTAGTCAATTTAGAGATAATAGGGGTCGAAAACGACTTTTCGACAAAAGATTATTTAGAATAAATAATCTTAACCAAGTTGTAGAATACGTCTCAAGGTTTCCGTACATATAAACTACGCCGAAATCCGAGTTATAACAAAGAAGTTATGACCCGTCAAAGTTTTACGACAGAACCGACATGGCACCGGGAGACGTAAATAGTGAATTTATGATAGAGCGACTTTTAGCCTTAGCGATCTAAACGAAAGTCGTAGAAAATGTTAAACCGAGAATATACAAAAAAAAGTACGCCCAAATCTGACTTCGTATGAGGAAGTTATGAATTTTCTAAGATTTGGCATAGCAGTGCACGACCCGAAACTCGAATTTTAGATCGAGCGGTTTTTGGCCTACGTGACCTAAAGGAGAATTGAAGATCTCATTAATAGGAACTCAACAGTAAAAAGACAGACGAAAACGGAGTCCGTATGTAGAAGTTATGAATTTTACGCGGACATTTAACAGTATAATCTCCTCGTACTGTTAAATTTAAGATCGGTCGAGAATTAGCCGACGGAGTCAAAATGAAAGTTGTATATCTTATTTTTACCTACGCGTGGATATAAAGAACGTCAAAAACGGAGGTCGTATGTGAAAGTTACGGATTTTAGAAGTCGGAAGTGTGCTGGGCGAAAATGGGTGATGTGGCACAATCTTGGCCATTGCTTTCTCCCCAAGTCTTGCCACTAGATGGTGACATGTGGCACCAAGTTTAGCCATTTTCACCCTATAAATAGAACCTCTCCCACCCTCATTTTCTTCACACATTTCCCATTCTTTCTTCTCTTTACTCTCTCTCTAGAACCTCTTTCTAGCCCCGAAACCCCCCGAAAAGTCTAGGGAACCTCCCTAGCACGAGGCGGAAGCCCCGGAGTGCTCGACGGCTCCGAGAAGAAGAGCTTTTCGGCTCGGGAACGCTGCTCCAAGCAAAGCCCGATTTTCTATAAAACCCACTGTAAGTGAGCTACGCCTACGCTATTTTTAATATATCGTTTATTTAATTATAGTAGCGTTATTAAGAACTTATAATAAGTACTTGGGCTATTATTATGGGTTATATAAGTATTGTTTAACGCTTATATAATAGTAATAATAGCTAGACTATTAATTAGTCTCGGCGAATAATAGACTAAACTCTAGTGGTAATAATACTAGGTTTCGTCGAAGGAAATTATTTTTAAGAAACGAAGCGCTGTCTGAGTTCGGATTCACCACCTTTTCAAGTGAGTGCATATTTACTTTCATCTTACACATAGATATGAAGTATTTTAAATAAATTACATGCTATGTGTGCATATTATCTGTATACTTGCTATCTATGCTGGATGAACGATTTTATACATGTTTTAAATGATTTAAACTGTATATATATATATATATATATATATATATATATATATATATATATATATATATATCTACGAGAATATGTTGGGTAAAACATGGGTAGATGTAATAGATGGAATATGAGTTGGATGATGAGTTGAGAGGTGTTATAGACCACGAGGTAAGTGTGAGAGGTGGACGATGTGAGAAGCCTTTCCCAAATGATGGCCCCGTCATCTAGCAGAGTATGGATGACAACCACGGACTATTCTAGACAGTCCATTGGAACACTGGCAGGCTCGCAACCTGTAGGTGTTGTGAACGATGTGTTCACCGGTGTACTCTAAAAACCCATTGACATGTATTGCGAGTGGACTCTCGAAAACGATACTGTCAATAAACGAGATAACCCTAGCAGCTGTGCTCGAAGGACAATACTAGTAGCTGCGCCTCACATAGAATGTCATAATTCTGGCAGCTGCGCCTAAGTGATAGAAATAGCAGCTGTGCTTGACAGCTGTGTCATTGACAACGATGGACTTCGTGCCGATTCCTTAGGATGATCCTTAGGAATGAATGAACGAGGAATAATTGATTCTTATGGTAGATCCTTAAGAGTAAAGAAGATAATGGGGATGGGTAATTGGGTTGATTGTTTGATGTTTAAACATAATAATTATATTATTGTGGGTTGAAAACCCTATGTACTCACCAGGTTTCCCAACCTGACCCACTCAGTTTATTTGTATCACAGGTGTCGATATGAAGTTACATTACACTGAGAGATTTAAAAGAGATGTAGATCACTAGTTTAAATGAATGTAAGTTCTGTTTATGCTTATGTTTCTGTATTAACGATGACATCCCAAATGTTTTAAAATGAATAAAAATACATTTCTTCGGAAATTCTTTGATAACGTATTTATCATGTTTTTCTGGGAACAAATTCCGCAAGATTTTTATTAAAAGTACTTTGATTTTTATAAAGCATAAACAAAATCGGTCTTTTCTGGCCGTGAAAATGGGGATGTCACAGTTGGTATCAGAGCATTAGTTTAAGCGAACTAGGAATATGGATTTATTTCTAGACTTAAACTTAGAATGCTAAGCGATGATTGTGAGATGTGAGCACTAGCTTATTTAGGAAAGTATGCCTAATATGCTTTATGTGCTAAATGATTTATGCCTCATATGTTGTTATTTGTTCGGATCTATGGTCTGTTGCCGACCGGATCTGGAAACCTTATGTGTTTAGGATTCTAAACGTACGACTACGATATTAGAACTAACATGTAAACGTTTCGGAGTGATAAGGACGATTTAAACGACTATCCTAAATAAAGATCTAGATTCACCTTATTCGGTGTATAGATCAAAATGGCAAGAACCCACAGTGGAGCCGGGAATGCTAATGGGAACAGAAACCAACCCCCAGTGATTGAGCAAATACCGGTTGTAGTAGCCGCTGCTGAGCCAATAACCATGGCCGGAGTACAAGCGATGATCCAAATGATGTTGGATCGTCAAATGGAGGAAACAAGGCGTTTACTTCAACAAAATCGAGAGGAACTTACGGTGCCTATTGAACAGCCCGAGCTCAGTGATGCGCAGTCAGAAGGAGGGAACTACAGTGGGACGGTTGGTCGAGCTGACCCACCGATAGTTAGACGAAACAATCAGGATGGAGGAAATGACGGACGTAGATGAAAGTCCAAGGATTTCATGGCATCAAAACCCCCAAGTCTTTCTGGAAGCCCAACACCGGTGGAAGTGTAACACCGGGTTCATGGTATGATTTTATTTAAGTTTCTATTTTAATTTTGCCACAAACTCGGCGAGTCTGCGTCCCGACTCGCCGAGTAGCAGCAGGGTGGACACGAGATTTGAGCGGCGAACTCGGCGAGTCAATGCATGGACTCGGCGAGTCCACCCGTCTGAATGAAACTCTATCTTCAGACATTTCACCCTATTTTACCCATTCTAAAACACCCATTTCGTCCCATTTTCCTCCCAGAGAGCAGTAGAGAACAACCCTAGCTCCTTTAGTGTTCTTGACTGATTTTGATCTTCCAAAGAAGGTTTTGGAGCTTAAAAGAAGAAGGAGGAAGTTGGAGTGTTCCAGAAGTGAAGGTAGATCCGAAATCTACTCTGGGGAAGGCATCAAATCAGGTAATAAAACCCTCACTTTGCTCATTAGCTCTTAGGTTCGTTTTGTCCCCAATGGTTGATCTTCAAGCCTTAAAACCCCCAGATTTCGTGTGTATATGTGATAACCAGACCCTAGGAACTGAGACCCATGAGTTGGATCAGTTGCATGTCTCAAATTTGGCCAGAATGGGTGAAGAGTCGAAGGGTACTCGGCGAGTGCCAAAGTGCACTCGGCGAGTTCCATGAAGATGGCCTTAGACTCGGCGAGTTGGATAAACAACTCGGCGAGTCCTATGAAGATTGCCTGGTACTCGGCGAGTCGTTCTTCAAACTCGGCGAGTCCCTTGATTATAGCCTTGAACTCGACGAGTTGTTCTTCCAACTCGGCGAGTCATATGAACTGTCACTAGGATAAGAAGGGTTTAAGTGTAGAAGGTCCAACCCTCCGTAGTCGCACGTGGAATTAGCAATTTAACGTGTAACTATAGTCCCAGAATCTCCAAATCTCCAAGGTTGATGTTCTGATGGAAGATTGGAGCGATTTGTGAGATCTATTCGTCGGACTCGGCGAGTCACCCCCTTGGACTCGGCGAGTCCAGTCGCGGGTTTGTTAGTTGTCCCCGTCTAGCGAGTCGGGCTGACTCAGTGAGTGGGAACAGGGACCCGATGAGTCAGAGTCGGGCTAGACATAGAAGGACTCGGCGAGTCGCCATATGGACTCGGCGAGTCCAGTCAATCAGAAGGTTGACTTTGACCAAGGAGCTGACTTTGACCAGTCATTTGACCTTACGGGTATTTATGAGTACCTAATCCATGTTTACGGATTTATAGCCGGAGGAATTACCGGTGCGGCAGCCAGGCGTAGTCTGAGCAGGTTTCGGTAGCTACTCTCGAGGTGAGTTTCCTTCCAGTAGGGACGGGTCTAAGGCACCAAGGCCGGCCAGTATAGACGATATGTTAGTATCGGAGTGTGGGCGGAGCCCGTATCTCATAGCTGAGTTTGATTGTGTTATATGCCAGTATGATAGAATTGCTTATACTTGTTGTCTGTGTGATACTTGTATGTTATGGTTTAGTAGTGGAGTGTGGGCGAGGCCCGTATCTCCATGGATAGCAGAGTGTGGGCGAGGCCCGTACCTCTCAGAAAGTAAAGTGTGGGCGAGGCCCGTATCTCTATGGGTGTGGGCGAGGCCCGTATCCCTTAGTTACTCATTATATGATTGTATGGTATGTGGCATTATGGGGGAACTCACTAAGCTTCGTGCTTACGTTTTATAGTTTTGTTTTCAGGTACCTCTTCAGCTAGGGGAAAGGAGTCGGCGCAGTAGCGACATATCACACACTCTCATGTTTTCCGCACTATGGATTTCCTGGGATGTACTCTGAATATTTTACTATGATGTTATCGGTCCTCAGACATAATTTAATATTATGAATGTTTTGTAACGATGTTTTTATGAATTAACCTAATTTAAAAATGAAATTTTTAGCTGGTATTTTTGGGATGTTACAAGTTGGTATCAGAGCCCTGGTTTGAGGGATTCGGACACACCTTCGGGGGTGTCTGGACTCAAATCGAGGGATTAAAAGATTTTTTTTTTTTTTTAAGAAATGATTTTCTAAAGACTAAGTAAAAGGGGTTTCTAAAAAGAAAAAGGTGTGTGATGTGCGCGACCGGCCGAGCTCAAGTAAGTTTTCCCCAAAGTACCCATACAAGTTTACGTTATGATTATCAGCTTCAGTTTCAGTAGAACAGCATGCTAGAATAGGACTAAGGATCTAGGAATGATGCCTTATGTGCCTGCTTTATGTGTTTCGGCTTTTTGAGAATTGCATGCTAGTACAGATCAGTCAGTATGATAGCCAGAGTAGTATATACTTGATTATGTGTACTCAATGCCCGAATGCTGCTTGCTTTGTGCTATTAGGAGTTCTAGTCGTCTTTCACTAACTAGTGAACGAATATGCTAAGTTACATATTGCAAGGATTAAATAATTTCAGAAGGTTGGGTCTAGCCCTATTTCGCAGCTCTCGTTTGAGTCCAACCGTTGTAGGGTAGGACCTCTCATTCGAATAATTATCTAGTCTGAGTAATATGTAATAGTATTCGCGAGCTAGTTAGGGAAAGAAAGCAGGGACTTCTTGTGCAGCTGATGGCAGAGAGTGGGATGGCGATTACTTAGGGCAAGCCTAGGGCGAGAGTAGCACGAGAACCGCAGTATTAGTAGAAAGGACTTGGTTGAGTTGAGGCAATTCTTGGGGAAAGTACGGATAGAAGTGATGGGAGTTAGCCATTATGTGAATACGTCACGTCACATGTGATCAGGGTTGAATAATCTAAGAGTGATGGATTTGGACCTATTGCGCAGCTCTCGTTTGAGTCTAATCGTTATAGGGACGAGTCTCTTACTCGAAGGATTATCTGAGCCTCGTCACATGTGATGGTATTCAGGTGATGGCTAATTGGCATTACAAGAAGGCCTTCAGCAGCTGAGGACTGGTTTGGGTAGAGTCAGAGATTTCCCTAGGGCAAGCCTATGATGAGAGTAGTAGAGATCAGAATTTGTAGAAAGGCTTGGTTGAGTTAAGGTAACTCTTGAGGAAAGTACGGATAGATGTGGAAGGTAGTATGGGCCCGTACTACTGAAAGCAGAGGATCCGTACCCGACTCAATAGGGGCCAAGACGAAACCAAGGAAATTGTGGAGTATGTGTGAGAACCCTCAACATCAATGAGTATTCTGACAGTTATTGTGATATGTTTTCAGCATGGTGACGTTGCGCGAGATATCAGTTGGCAGTTCAGGTGCCGGGGAGGGATCTGGCTCTGACTCTGGAGCCGGGCAGCTTGATGGTCGGATGAGAGAGTTTATTTCAACAGAAATTATGCGCAACATCATTGATCAGACTCCTGTGATCTTCGGTTCGATCAAGGAGGCCTTCGTGGAGCTTTTGGACAGTCGTCTTGAGGCCTTTAGGGTCGGATTAGTTCCAAGGCATTTTGGGGCTCGTCAAGAGCCCGATTCTTGTGGATTCCAAGGATCCATCAGGGAGGGGGATCCCATTCTTAGCTCTTTCCATCAGGGGTCGGAAGTGAGTGGGGCACCCTGTCCCCAGGAGAGTCAATTACAGGATTGGATTGCTGCAGAGGTTTCGCGAGCCCTCCGCGAAGAGCTACCAGACACCATTGGGCGTGTCACTGATAGAGTGGTCGTCGGGATGGAAAGTCGGGCCTCAGCTATCCAGGCGATAGGTGAAAGAGTCACTGTGACACGGGAACAGGAGATTGGTTCAGATAGTCAGCTAAGGAAGAAAAGGCGGTATTCCGGCCTAGTTCAGCAAGATGGGCAGATAGACACTGCCGTAGCTAGTGTCAGGGACCCACAGGGTCGAGATGGTTGCACGAGGAAGGAGGGAGCACGGGATGACGTGCGCAGCAAGTCTAAGTGCGGCAGATGCGGATGGAGGGGTCATAGACGCCAAGAATGCACAATAGAAGTAGAGTTATGCCATCGTTGCCATCAGCCTGGTCATGTCAGGGCAAATTGCCCCGCTCAGCGGATGGGACAGCCTCAGTATCATCGTAGGCCTCGGAAGGAAGGAGGATTCGGGGGTTCTTTAGAGAAGGTTGCGGGTACGAATCTTCCTCTCCCTATCAGCTTATGTTATGATTTTATTATTATAGTTCTACATCAGTAAGAATAATAATATTTCGGAATTTTATGGCCTGCTTATGATTGAGTTATATGCCATCTGCATACCTTGGATACTAGAACAATAGTTGAGGACATTCCCTGTAGATTAGGTTACTTCGGATGCAGTATTAGTAGCAAGTATGAATAGGACTCGGTAGTGTCTCACTATTTTCAGGAAGGTGTTATTTGTATTTAGATCGGTTATATTCTCAGCAGTGGTAAGCTTGAGTTCCCAGTAGGGTAACCAGAGGACGATAGGATAGTAGTTCGAAGATGTTTCCCCTTAAGCGCAGGTTCTCAGGATGCAGTCAATGAAGCAGGAACAATCGGGGATTGAAAGGTGCTCGACTAGTTGACAAGGCTGGTTTAGGTCTGATGATGGGTTAGTTGAAGAGCCAGCAGAGATAAACGTTGATTGTCAGCGGATCGAGCCTTTAAATGATATGAAGGATGGGGAATCCTTTCCAAGACTGAGGAGCATCAGGAGAAGCACCTGAGGGAGGTGCTAGAGACTTTGAGGAGGGAGAGAATTTTTGCAAGGTTCTTCAATTGTGAGTTCTGGTTGCGCGGGGTGCAATTTCTTGGGCACCTTGTCAATCAGAAGGATATTCAAGTCGATCCGGCCAAGTTAGAGGCCGTGATGCAGTGGGAGATTCCGAGGTCTCCAATTGAGATTCAGAACTTCCTGGGTCTAGCGGGTTATTACCGGAGATTTATTCGGAATTTTAGAAGTTGTGTGATCTTTTGGATTAGCTGGTATTGAAACCCTAGCAATGGTAAGCGTGGCTTCTAGGAGATTGGTCATGGGTGATCAGAAGGATTGAGAATCCTTCCAGTATTGTGTGTTGTGGAACGTTAGTTGAATCAAAGTTGGGGAGAATCACCCAAGGATTCAGAAGTAGGAACAGTCTTGAAACGGGGATAAGTTTCGCGTGCTTGTGTGGAAGGAGGACAGCCCAAGCGGCTGTATGATTAGAGGATAGTGCGAGAAGGAAGTTCGGAAAAACTTGCCAATAAGGAGATCGTTTTCCCGTACCATTCATTAGCAGCCAGATAGTGTTAGAGTGTTGTAAGTCTGCAGGTGTAGCCGTAGCATTCACTAGCAGCCAGATAGTGTTAGAGTGTTGTAAGTCTGCAGGTGTAGCCGTAGCATTCACTGGCAGCAGATAGTGCTTGAGTGATGTAAGTTTGTGGGTGTAGCAGCAACCTTCACTTGGTTGGTAGATAGCGTGAGCGCGTTGTTAGGACGCGGAAGGAACAGTAGTACCCACCAGTTCGGGTGTAGCAGTAAGGATATGGAAATCCACGGATTGGATTTCGGAATTACCTCGAAGGATTAGATCGGGTTGAGTCAGTGATACGACTGCAGGAATGCCACTGCAGTTGTGGCGTCAGGGAAGCAATGGACTATATAAGATTGCTTGTGATATAGGGCTACCATCGGTTAGGAGGCAATCACTTTTAGCCTGTATTTAGTGACGTCAGGATTCGACGAACGAACCCGATCGGTTGGATCGGGAGGTTGTTAGAGTCTCAGTGGCATGGGAATTAGTGGTAACTAGTTCTAGAGAAGGAATTTGTTCAGAAGTCGTGTGAGGTGACTAAGTGGGAGTCCTTTGGGTCCGCAACCGGGCCGGAACCCGGTATTTCAGATAATTGGTAAACGAAATGAGACCAGGGAGGTCTCGTTAGATTTTGGAAAGCAACCATGTGGCAGCATACTGCTTCAGGCAGTTCAGTGTTCGGGCAGTTTCAGCGTTTGGGCAATGTTAGTAATTGTGCCCTAAGTGCAAGTTCGGACAGGATAGCTGGTTTATTAGGAAGTGACAAGTCACTCACAGCGGAACTAGCTGAGCATTGGCCAAGTATGAGTGATCTATAGGGATCTTCGGTTCACTTCCAGGTTTTGGAAGAAATTCCACGACGAGTTGGGTACTCGTCTGCATTTCAGCACCACCTTCACCCCCAGACGGATGGCCAGAGCGAGCTGACCATCCAGACTCTGGAGGACATGCTGCGGGCGTGTGTTTTAGACTTCGGTGGTAGCTGGGATACCTATCTTCCTTTAGCCGAGTTTTCATACAATAACAGCTATCACGCGAGTATTGACTGTCCTCCCTTCGAGATGTTGTACGGGAGGAAGTGCAGGACCCCGATATGTTGGGGCGGGGTTGGACAGAGAGTCATGTGGAGCACCGAAGTAGTGCTCAAGACGACAGAGAAGATTCAGCAGGTCCGGAGCAGGCTTCAGACTGCTCAGAGTCGGCAGAAGAGTTATGCCGATAGGCGCCGATCAGACCTGGAGATCCAGGTCGGGGATATGGTTCTCCTGAAAGTGTCGTCGTGGAAGGGCGTCATCCGATTCAGGAAACGGGGCAAGTTGGGTCCCAGGTATATTGGACCGTTTAGGGTTGCAGCCCGAGTGGGCAAGGTAGCATATCAGCTGGACCTGCCAGCCGAACTCGGCCAGATCCACAGCACTTTCCATGTCTCCCAGCTGCGGAAGTGCATGGTGGACGATTCAGCAGTGGTACCTTTGGAGGACATCCAGGTTGATGACAGCCTGAATTTTATCAAGCGGCCTGTGGCTATTCTAGACCGGAAGTCGAAGGAACTGAGGAACAAAAGGGTGGAGCTGGTGAAGGTGCAATGGCAGCATCGGAAGGGCTCGGAATGGACTTGGGAGCCCGCGGATGAGATGATGGAGCATTATCCGGAACTGTTCCGGAAGGGAGCGGCAGACTTCGAGGACAAAGTCTAAAATAAGTGGAGGAGATTTGTAACACCGGGTTCATGGTATGATTTTATTTAAGTTTCTATTTTAATTTTGCCACGAACTCGGCGAGTCTGCGTCCCGACTCGCCGAGTAGCAGCAGGGTGGACACGGGATTTGAGCGGCGAACTCGGCGAGTCAATGCATGGACTCGGCGAGTCCACCCGTCTGAATGAAACTCTATCTTCAGACATTTCACCCTATTTTACCCATTCTAAAACACTCATTTCGTCCTATTTTCCTCCCAGAGAGCAGTAGAGAACAACCCTAGCTCCTTTAGTGTTCTTGAGTGATTTTGATCTTCCAAAGAAGGTTTTGGAGCTTAGAAGAAGAAGGAGGAAGTTGGAGTGTTCCAGAAGTGAAGGTAGATCCAAAATCTACTCTGGGGAAGGCATCAAATCAGGTAATAAAACCCTCACTTTGCTCATTAGCTCTTAGGTTCGTTTTGTCCCCAATGGTTGATCTTCAAGCCTTAAAACCCCCAGATTTCGTGTGTATATGTGATAACCAGACCCTAGGAACTGAGACCCATGAGTTGGATCAGTTGCATGTCTCAAATTTGGCCAGAATGGGTGAAGAGTCGAAGGGTACTCGGCGAGTGCCAAAGTGCACTCGGCGAGTTCCATGAAGATGGCCTTAGACTCGGCGAGTTGGATAAACAACTCGGCGAGTCCTATGAAGATTGCCTGGTACTCGGCGAGTCGTTCTTCAAACTCGGCGAGTCCCTTGATTATAGCCTTGAACTCGACGAGTTGTTCTTCCAACTCGGCGAGTCATATGAACTGTCACTAGGATAAGAAGGGTTTAAGTGTAGAAGGTCCAACCCTCTGTAGTCGCACGTGGAATTAGCAATTTAACGTGTAACTATAGTCCCAGAATCTCCAAATCTCCAAGGTTGATGTTCTGATGGAAGATTGGAGCGATTTGTGAGATCTGTTCGTCGGACTCGGCGAGTCACCCCCTTGGACTCGGCGAGTCCAGTCGCGGGTTTGTTAGTTGTCCCCGTCTAGCGAGTCGGGCTGACTCAGTGAGTGGGAACAGGGACCCGATGAGTCAGAGTCGGGCTAGACATAGAAGGACTCGGCGAGTCGCCATATGGACTCGGCGAGTCCAGTCAATCAGAAGGTTGACTTTGACCAAGGAGCTGACTTTGACCAGTCATTTGACCTTACGGGTATTTATGAGTACCTAATCCATGTTTACGGATTTATAGCCGGAGGAATTACCGGTGCGGCAGCCAGGCGTAGTCTGAGCAGGTTTCGGCAGCTACTCTTGAGGTGAGTTTCCTTCCAGTAGGGACGGGTCTAAGGCACCAAGGCCGGCCCGTATAGACGATATGTTAGTATCGGAGTGTGGGCGGAGCCCGTATCTCATAGCTGAGTTTGATTGTGTTATATGCCAGTATGATAGAATTGCTTATACTTGTTGTCTGTGTGATACTTGTATGTTATGGTTTAGTAGCGGAGTGTGGGCGAGGCCCGTATCTCCATGGATAGCAGAGTGTGGGCGAGGCCCGTACCTCTCAGAAAGTAAAGTGTGGGCGAGGCCCGTATCCCTTAGTTACTCATTATATGATTGTATGGTATGTGGCATTATGGGGTAACTCACTAAGCTTCGTGCTTACGTTTTATAGTTTTGTTTTCAGGTACCTCTTCAGCTAGGGGAAAGGAGCCGGCGCAGTAGCGACATATCACACACTCTCATGTTTTCCGCACTATGGATTTCCTGGGATGTACTCTGAATATTTTACTATGATGTTATCGGTCCTCAGACATAATTTAATATTATGAATGTTTTGTAACGATGTTTTTATGAATTAACCTAATTTAAAAATGAAATTTTTAGCTGGTATTTTTGGGATGTTACAGGAAGTTACGGACTGGATCTCCGAGATGGAGACAATGTTTGAGAGTTGCGAGTGTAGCAACAAACAGAAGACCGCTCTCGCGATCCCTCTGTTAAAGTCTGGAGTACTGAGCTGGTGGAAGCTACTAGCTAACACGATGCCCAAGGGAGAAGCAAGCAATATGTCTTGGGAAGATTTCGTGGTGCAACTGAAAATGCAGTACTGCTCTGAGCAGGATCTCCTAGAGATCAACAATGAGTTTCAAAATCTGAAGAAGGGAAGGATGAGTGTCACTGAGTATGCTGCAAGTTTTACGGAGAAGATGAAGCTTGTTCCTTACCTAGTTCCAACTGAGCTCTCCAAGGTCAACAAGTTTGCCCATGGATTACCAGCTGACTTTGGTCCAATGGTCAAGCAAACAACCACTTTGAAAGCCGCCATCTGGGCAGCCAGGAATGTTGAGACTCAGAATAAGGAAAAGGGTCTGGAGAAAGCTGAAGTTGGCGAGAAGAGGAAGTTTGAAGGATCTTCAAGGTCCAACAAGGAGACCAAATTCCCGAAGTCTGGAGGAGGAAGAGGAAGTGAAGCAAGATGGTGCGAGAAGTGCAAAAAGAAACACTCTGGAACATGCGGTGAAAAGGTGACTTGTTTCAAGTGTGGAAAGCATGGGGATTACGCCAACGAGTGTACATTCAACAAAAGGGTATGTTATGCATGTAACGAGGAAGGTCACTTCAAGCAAGACTGCCCAAAGAGAGAAGGGGCTACAAAGCCAAATGTGTCGCCAAAGCCAAAGGCGAGAGCATTTCAAATGATCCTTGACGAAGCAGATAACAATGCAAGGATTCAGGAGTGAAGGCTTAATATCCAAAGATCGAGTTATGAAGTAACCAAGGGATAGTATTGTATAATGTAACCTGTTAGAGGCATAGTATAGGGTGAACTCGAACACCTATGTAATAGTTTCAAGAAATAATAAAGCCTTCGTTTTGTTATCTGGTGTGTTAAACTGTTATGTGATTTTCTTGTATGAAGCGATGAAGCGCCTACTCGTATGCAAGGACAACATCTCTCCCACAGAAGGAAGAAGACGATAACCCACAGATGAATCAGCCAGAGTATGAAGCGAAAATCGCAAAGCAAAGAAGCACCTACTCGTATGCAAGGGCACCAGCCAGGCCCACAACCGATGGCTGAGCCGTGTCCAGCCAGAAAGCGATTCGAAATTCGAAGTACATTTTGTCCAATGCAGAATATGAACCAAAACCTCGCGGTATGAAGGAAATAGGCACCAGAAGCACCAAAGCTAGAGGCAGAATACCAATCCTCCCACCACGCACGCTTTCCTATGGAAGAAAACTAACAGGTGCCCATGATGCACCAAACGACATCCCCAACGACGATGTGAGGCGCAAGGTTGATAGGCACGCCAGAAAGCGCGGGTGACACTCTCACCAAGCCACAGGAAGGCACCTCCCACGGTCGCATCTCGCACTGCGTCAAGAGCAAAGGAAAGTTCACGCACCTCCAGAGCATGCTTGACAAAATTCACCTCTCTCACGCTGGGCACCATTGGTGGAGACAAGAGGAAACCCCAACCTATCAAGTCGCACTTGCAACATATGAGGCTCAGTCGTAATGAGATAGCCATAGCAGAGCATTCAATCAAAAATAAAGTGGAGGCCTAGAAAAAGGAGTATGGTCAAACTCCGCACAGGATAACCATACTCAAGGTGCCAAAGCGAAAATCGAGCATACACCCTGACACTTAGACATTCAGGGTCTATTGTCTCATGTTTTTCTTTTTCTTTCTAGAAATAATATAATTTGCATTTTGAAAGAGCCGTCCAGAATTCTGTATTGCAAAAACACAAAGTATAGAGGTTGTGCATATTTTCCAAGTAGCAACAACGGCTGATCACCTACGCTACTTGAGCAAAATCTATGCAAGGATGCAACCGTAGGTCTCAAAAGAGTCATAATCTTTACCTACAATGTGCCAATAACATCTCAGAGCTGAGAATATACAAATTCCAATTAATGGCACAAAACAAGGGGTTCTAAAAGATTTATAACCTTTCCCTTGATAATACAACAGTAAAAGGTCTTGAGGTGACGATCTCGGCCTATATATTGGCAGCTAGACCATACAGTACAGTCCACAACAGTGACTACTATTTCACGGCTTAACACAATAAGCCTAACTAAACATACAAGTCAGCGAGCATAGCTCGATAGTAGCAGCTATGCGACGTCTGAAGCACACATTAGCCGATTAACACAAACCCTAGAACAAGGAAGTGTGCAGAAGCGAATTAGAGTAATATAGCCTGTCCTTAAAGACACCACATGACAATTCAAAATACGTGTATACATACAAAAATAAAACGGAAGAGAACACTTCCATGCCAAGTACAAAACAAAATGCACAGTTTATGGTTATTAACAACCAACATTTTTTACTATACACATAGTACATAGAAAGGCAACTACATTATAGAACAAACAAAAAGGCAAAACAGAAATCAGCCTTCGGAGTCTGAGGAAGAACCTCCCGGACTCGGCCTGCGACAAAACTGACGGAAGCCATCATAATCCAGATTCCCCAAGCAAAAGAGGCCCGCGAAATCCATCTCAGCAAGGGACGATATATCGGCATCCACCTCTTTAGCCCTTTTCTCAACACGGCCAGGATCCGGGACTCCAAGTTCTCCGAAACTTGTGGAGCAACCACCTAGTTGCTTCCCCTTTTCAAAGTCAAGGGCCTCACAGGCCTCACGAACACCCTGTATCCTGTTGGCGAATGCCACGCTCTCGATAACTTTATCAATTATGTGAACCATCCCCTTCTCCAGCATCCATTGCAAACTACCTCGAGCGACTGCACCATCAACACGAGCACGGGCCAGTTGACGTTGGCACCTGGCCAACTCACTCGCCAACATATCTTTCTCCCAGACAAGAGAACTCACTTGTTCTTTAAGTCGTTCTGATCGGTCCTCCAAAGTGGCCACTTGATCCTCCAAAGCGGCCTTCTTGCAGGCCACAATGCAATCCTGCTCGGAAAGAACTTGGCGCTCCGCCTCTGAATAACGAACTTCCTCCCTCATGCCTGCCAAGGCACCCTGCAATACTTTCAACTACCTCTCATTCGCACCAGCACGACAAACCCGGTCGGCGGCAACGACCATAAGGGCAGAAGTCTGGGCCGCGACATAACAAAGGTCACCAGCCATACAAACACTTGATTGAACCGCAAGGGAACTCATTGTAGCCGAAGGATGAGCGCACCTACTCCACTCCTGGGCGGTAGTGTCTTCCGACAGTAAGGAATCTCTAGTAATTTCCCAGCCCGGAGCATAGGTGCCACACCCCCAAACCGGAACGGCGGAAACGTTCAGGGGCGGAGGACGTCATGAACAGTATCACAACAATTTCATAATAGTAATCAAAGCAAACACAACCATTACATTGATAAAATATAGTATTTACATCTGTTCAATACATAGTTTGTATGACATCAAAAGTGTATAGCAAAAGTATAAAAGACGCGACTCTATAAGTTTCGTCTTCTCAAAACCTGTGGGTGTACCTGTCTACCGGTTCCCTGAGAATACAAGTGGTTTTGAAAGTGTATCAACATTTAAGTTGGTGAGTTCATAAGTATGTAATTGAGATGGAAAGCTTGTCTTTGTTCTTTAGAAATGTTATAGTGTACTTCCACAAAATCCAATATTTTCTTAGTGAATGAAACATAGTCTTAGGCCTTAAGACCAAAATGTATGTAGTTACTGTATTCTGAAATAGTGAACGGTACTCTGAAATAGTGAACTGTAGTCTTATTAATAAATAAAACCATGTCATATGTGTTTCTTGAAAATTGTATGTTATACTAGTGTGCTCTGTACTGGAAAAGTAGTGTATTGTAGTAGTATTTGTATGAAAACCTTATTGTATGAGAGCCTGGAATCCACCAACTGTAGTGTAAAATAGTGTACTGTGGTTTCATTATTTAAAATAAAACCCTCGAAGTAGGGTTAACCTCGTAAACAAATGTTTTAGTTTATACTATTGTGAGTTTCATATAACCATGCTTGATATGACCTAGTGATCTCTACGACGTTCTTCAGGCGTCAGAATGTTATGACATTTGTCACCCTAGGCCTGTCGGCCTAGCTGTTGCAAGCAGCTCAGGTGCGAGATTGTCAGTCCCGTATAGATGTATACACAAATTCACGCTCTCCCTCCAGGAGACTCTGGTTATAACCTATAGGATTTAGACCTTTACCCAAATGGGTACAATGAAGTAGTGCCTCACAACCCTGTACTAACTAGTTTACATGTAGTGTACTAATGTTCTCTTGTACTTGAAACTGTATGAATTGCATTGTAATAGTGTACTTTGTAATGTAAAATAATTATACTTAAATAATCATTTCTAGTAGTGTATCCTTGAAATAGTGGAATAGAGTAGTGTTCCATAAACTATACCTATTATAGTTTATATACGTGTTTCTGTATAGTGTTCTTGTACTTGTAAAATAGTGTAGTGTTTCCCAAACTATACCTATTATAGTTTAAATGTATGTTATGTAATGAATGAAAACCTTTGCAATTTATCAGTGTGTATAAAACAGATTTAAAAGATTTGTATAACGTTCCCCTTTGCTCGGCATGTTACAAAAGGGTTAAAATATATAATAAATATATTTTGATATTTGCAGTGATAAATCGGTTTGAAACAATTGCAAATAGTTTGTAACGGTTTGGAATCTTTTGAATGATAACCCAAGAGTCCTTGTGTTTAACTTGTATCCCCCCCTAAAAACATTGAAAATAGTGAAAACGTATGGGTATGAACTCATCTCTAGTGCATGTTCGCGTTCGGATAGCAAAACTGTAGAGACGATCCCCGTGATAGCGTACGTGAGAATAGCGTTATCCTAAAAATAATTATATCCGACGTCGTATTTAAATTAATAAGATATTAATTTATATAGTAGATTGAATAATGGTTTAAATAATAATTAAAGTGTTAGACAACACTTTAATTATGTAAGGAATACTTACAAAAATTATTTGGGGAGTCCTTGACGTTTTCGATGTGCAAGAGGGGTTTTCGTGAGCTTGGGAGGGTTCTCGGTGTGTTCTTAGTGTTCTTGGTGAAACTATGAAGATTTGAAGATGAGATGAATGTTCTTGAGGATCTTATGAAGATTTGAAGGGTTTTGGTTGAAGATTTGAAGATTTCGTATGATAGTTGAGAGGATTCTGACAACTTTTGAGAGCAAAATGGAAGTGTTTACGGTTGAGAAATTGAGAAATGAATTGGGTTCACGGCTAAACACCTATATATACATGGGGTTTTCGGCCTTAATGGGCCTTAAACTTTATGTTTTCGGTCCTACATGACCGAAATCTCTCTTGATTTCGGTCTTAAGGTCAAATGAAGAAGTGGTTCACGGTTTTGAGTCAAAGGGAAAGGAGTTTGCGGCCAAGGCATTTGAAAAGAAAGAGTTTCCGGTCAAAGTCAAACCGAAAACTCCATTTTGAATTGATTTCCAACCGTGAACCTATTTGTTCTAGATTATTGGACCGAAATCTCCATATTTGAATTCCTTAAAACCGTAAACCCTTATATAGGGTGTTTATTTACGGATTAAAGCTTAAACTTTTGACTTATAATGACTTACATTAGCTTATATTAACTTAGGATTCAAGCTACGTTTAGTAATTGGCTTATAAACATACCTCCAAGGCTGTAGATGATGTCATGCAACTAGGATTGAAATGTGACTTCACTTTTATTGACTTGAAAAATAAAGGGTTGTTACAATAGGCCTCGAAAGATACGGAGTGAGACGAAGTTACTGTTTCGTCAACCAGGGAAGGCTTCTCGCGCTGAAAAGCACCTCCAGGCGAACTCGGCGCACCCCCAGACATAGATCCGAAACCAAGATTAACCAAGGGTGAACCAGAAAATGGTGTAGGTGACGCCTCCGGAGAACTAGGCACCACTACTATCTCTTTCTGCTCAGGCACAGAAAACCGATCTCCAAGGATACCCCCGATATCGCCAAGAAGCCTGGCCACAGATACAGTCTTACGCGCTTTACGAGGATGAAGACCCGCATCATTGGATTCTGTCTCAACATTTGACGACAGCACCACGCACAAACTTTGCCTTTTCCGAATAGGAGCATTGCCTTTTCCTGCTTCTACCCTCACAGGCAAACCAGAAGGAGCAGGAACTGGCGAACGAACTGGGGAAACAACCCCAACACTGGCCGGGAAGGCGAAGCAGGCCCGTTAGAACCAGCATTTCCCCCTTCCACCAAGGGCAATCCAGCAAACTCTCGCATGCGACTTTTGAGACACGTGAAGGGGAAGAGCCTCCACAAGATCATCTCCCGGTGATAGATCCTACCTCGATAATGACCGCGCAGGGCCATCTCCAAAGAAATCTCGGCTTCAGCATCTGCGCAAATAAAAGTTGAATATAAGGACTCATAAGATACCCTGTTCCTACCCCCTTTTCTCCTTTTTCAAAAAAAAAGGGGGGGAGAAGCAGACGAGTGGATACCGCATATCACAAAGTACAATTGCGCCATCTTCCCACGAGCTCGCCAGGCGGCACTCATACCAGCCGCAACAAGAACAAAATCTTCCCAGTTCTCCCCAACAACAGTGATATTTCCTAGTCGTTTGCCGACAGTTAGGTTGCTCCCGAACATTTGGGAAGGCGGTCAGTAAAGTCTCGTGTTTTGTGAAACCCACGCCCCACAAGTCTCCGGTTAACCCAGAGCCATTGCCTCTGCCAATTTTATTCGGGGCATCTTGTTCAAAGATTAACTGATGAATTCCCCGCCTTTTCGCCAAAGTACGAACACCAGAACTCGTAGTTGAACAAAACAAGTAACTGAAGACCCAGAAGGTGGGTATACAACCCAAAGATCGACAAATCAGTTCAAAACCGACAATTTTATTGACAACACTCGGGGTCAACTCGTCGGATGTCAGCAAGCGTAACCCCGCTTCGAATAGAGGGATCGAAACTCCCACCTTCTCTTGAGGGCAATCGTAGATCGATACCCCCTTTGCCGGAATCATTACACCATGCTCCGGCAAGAAGCCGAAACGGTCTTACAGAAATTGGAACTCCTCAGCAGTAGGGACTTTACCGTAACAGTCCATTATCGAGAAAAAATAAGCGATCGAAAAGAAAAATTCTCGAAATGCCTAGATAGATACAACGAAAGTGAAGAAATAAGGTAAGGATGAAAGGTCTTGGGAAAGGGGGGTTTTAAAGAAAAAACTAGCGTTACGAACCGTCTCACGATGGATCTGACACACATTAACGGCGCTGCCTAAGGCCTGTCAAATGATAGAACTAATCCCAGGCATACACGTGTTGAAATATAGGCTCGAACGGCGACGTTGTCAAGCCGACGCATACACCTACAAAACGTATCCCTCAGGGGAACGTCAAAAAAGAAGTCAAACTAACACCGAGCTTGGCCTGGTCAGAACCTAGTCTAAAGCCAAGTCCGGGCCTTCGCGAACGCGAAGAGCGCTGATATGGCGGTTAAGGTGCAGAGCCGCGCCTTAACCCCTTCTCCAGGAAATTATATCCCGGCAGACGTGGGACCAATCAGAGAGTCCCACTCGCCCATAAGACGATATCCACGATCTTCGTAAACGTTTAGAAGATCTCCTTCTAGCCAATGAGGGAATGAGGCAAAAGACGTGACGGAGGACCCTCCAATCTTGGTCCGCCACGTCGCGCCTCACGCGGGAATCCTCAACTGAATCAGCTGAGGGACACGCCTCTTGAACATGTATAAAAGGATCCTTCTTCATCACGAAGAAGGGGACAAAATTCTCTCTTTCCTATAAATCTTCTATAATCTCTCTCAAATCTCATACTGACTTGATCGTCGGTGCTTCGTCCTGGGATCTCCTCCCGGACGTCGACTAACGGACATCTCTCTCTCTCTCTCTCACTCTCTATCTATCTATCTATCTATCTATCTATCTCTCTCTCTCTCTCTCTCTCTCTCTCTCTCTCTCTCTCTTTTCCATTGTGATAACATGAGAAGATATCTGCACGAACCTCCCCTACAGTTCCAACTCAATCCTCTCTAACATATCACAACAAGTTTTAAGAGCATTATATAAGTTATTTTGTTACCTTAATCAATAGTTATTATCACGTTAAAGCACAAAATCAGAACGTTACTTTAGCGTTACTTCAATAGAATTCTTTTGTAAATTAAAAGAACTATGTAACTAATTTATTTACTAAACGTCAAAATTACCCAATGTCTTTGTTTATTTTTAAATCTTACAATTGAAAATTAAAAGAAATTGGTATATACCATTATCAGTTTGTACGAACCAAACTTATTGGTAGCCAAATATATGAGTACCAACTACCAAGTATAGTTGGTATGATAGCGGTAACAAATTTTTTATACAAATTCTAGTTGGTACGGTACACGGTTTAGGTAAAAACAAATTGGTACCATACTAATTCCAACCCTAGGTAAAACCATATCTAATACACTTGTATGCAAAGAAAGAAATGAGTTTTCTATAATTAAAAATGCTAAATGTTGAAATTGGAAACGTTTTGGGTCATGATATATATGACTGGGTGCAAATCGTATTTAACGAACTTGATCAATAGTATTGATTTGAATGAAGTAGAAAAATGAATATAATGTCTTTAAACATATGTGGTCTCGGAAACAATAGGAGAAGGAGTTGGATCAAGAATATATGACATGTGACTATTTTGTGATGGTGACTCTGTGAGTGCTATGACATTGATCCGTAATTCCAATGGCCGGGTTAGGTTCCTTGAAATTTAGAAGGGACATCTCTTTTGATGTGGTTGTTGATTGTTCCCTTTAATTACTTTTGTCATAGGCTTCGCTTCTAAAGTTAACCGAGTGTCTTTTAAAAAATAAAAGCCAAGTGAGTGTCTTGGTTACAAAACTAAGCTATAACTCTTTTCTTTATAATTACCCTTCATGTTTGCTAGTGCTAGTTTTAATAATATTTAGCCGCACTCACGAAAGTGATGAGCAATCCTACAAAATATTACTCCTAGGTTGTGACCACACCCTATTTAAAAAACATCAATTTCTATTGGATAATTTGAAAAATAGTTAAAGGGTTTATTAATCAACATCGAACCAATCAAACCTGCCGTGGGAACATAGACATGAGATATATGAATATACTAATATAATCGAATACATGCAAAGCATCATTCATCCTAGTATGGAATCACTGTCCATGGATCAAGACGAACCTTACATAAATGCTACAAAATGTTTACAATTCTTCCTTTAAAAAAAAAATATACACACACATCATATATATATATATATATATATATATATATATATATATATATATATATATATATATAATTTACAAGCTCAATCGGCCACATTTAGTCTGGTATTTTCTTGACTATAAAAATTTTAAAATTGTTGAGACTTGATCAAACCTATGTGAAATGCAAAGGTTTTGATATTCTATCTTAAGACTTTAACTTGGGTAGAAAATATCGCCTTCACTGGCCGATGATCAGACAATTTGGATTCGTCTCTAGCATATAGTATCTGCTTTAGTTCATCCCCAGTCCATATTATCCTGTCACACCTGCCATATATTCATAATCTGTTTATAGTATTTGAAATTATACAAACCAAAGAAGCGGATGTTATTAATGAATGATATAAAAGGATTTAATTAATTACCATGCAGGAGCACGTTTTGTTTCATCATTCTTGCCAAAATATTCATCAGAATTGGGAAGATATTTATAAGTAGGAGCAAAATCGATTGTTCCTTCGTGCCATGCTCTAAATTGACCATCCATGAGTTCCATTCGTAGCTTCAAAATTTCAGTTCCCATAAATACGAATTTAATTTGAAAGACTTAAGTTTTTGTATTGAAAAACAATAAAGGTTGTTTTTTTATTACCTGATCATGTTCAAGAAGCCTATTCCAAGCCTTTTTATTCACCAATGACCTTGTTTCTTTTTCTAGTAACGAAATCCGGTAATTCAAGTCTCCAAGCAAAACCACCCGACTACCATCATCCAAGCATATATGTTAATATTCTATATATTTATACTTTTCTTGTAGAAAAATGCAGCTTTTGTTATGCTTTTGATTTAACAAGTGGTTTAGTATATCGTTTTACCTGAAATATCCAACAGAATGAAAAGTTTGTAGGAAAATAAAGACGTTAAGGTAATAGTCTATGATCTGAGAAGCTGATCAAAGGTAACCGACCAAATCCGGAAAAGATGATAAATTTTTTAAAAGATGGACACCTAATGACTTTGACTTTGTCTTTGATCCAAGAATTTGTTTAATTTTAAGCGACAAATAAAGAAAATATTTATGAGTTAAATTTAATAACAGCAATTAATAATAATATTATTGAAATAATAATAAGGATTGTTTTCGTAGATATTTTACAAGTAGAGCTACTATATATATACATATCTTAATCAAGACCCCAATAATTTTAATTAATTATAAGACCGGCATTTTATTTGATTAATCTATATAAACATTAAGCTACGATGATTGGTTAATTTCTTTAATATTTTATTACCCATACAACAACTTGATCATAAAAGTAATATTTTATTATCTTATATACCTACTTAAATCCATATGTAAATTTAGTATCGTGAAATAAATCAAATCAAAACGTACGTACTCATGATCTAGTATTCTTTTGGGCCCTTTAGTTGTCGGGAAACTTGTACGTGAAAATATTTCAGTGGCATCGGTATTTCTATTTCGTTCATCGCCTTCTCCACCTCCGGATGCAAGATGGCTACATACGAAACAAAAGCTTGTCTGGTGTAATTGAAAACGAACCGACACTGAACCCTACAATGTAAGAAACCCTAATCTTTTTAGAACTTATAAACAATATAAGAAATAAAAGAAAGTTTTTGATCAAAATGATACCTTGTTTCCTAAGCAGCCCATGATGCCACAGCCTATGCATGATACGTTGCTGTTTTGAAAAAGTGGATAAAGATCCGTACGAACCCAAACCGATATTAGCAAACCGACCATTCGTTTGCTTATGAGACATCGGAAATCGTCTTGCAAATCGCTGCTCTCACTATTTGATTTGGTAGCCTTCAAGCCCAAGTCGTTTGTTCTTGATTTCTTGTTTAGGGTTCTTTCGATCAAAGAATTCCACTTGGTTGAAACGTTTTTCTTCTCCAACCCAAGAACATTAGAGGCTTTTAGAGGAACCACTTCTTGAAACCTTAAAATGATTACACGCATCCAATCGTTAACGTATGTTCGTTACAGATTCCAATGGAACTTGAATAATAATTACGACATTTTTTTCTTTTTTATTGAGAACAAATAATCACCCAAGAACATATATATGACAGCAAGTGTTGTTTGTGTCCAAAAGATGGTCGATATTCAAGTCTTCCGTGGGAGTTACACCTCCAACATTCCACGTACTAACGAAAATACTTCAGATGAAAGGAAAAAAAGAAAGAACGATAGCATTAATATAATTGCCTGATCATTAGTTCCTAATTAAAAGAAATGATATATATTAATGGAATTAAATGGGTTTAATTATACTTATAGTTTTGTGTCGTTTGGTTCACGGGCAAGATGACCGGTGCCACCGGATCATGATCCGATGTTGGAAGATGAAGGCAAGATTCTGGGCTTCTGGGGAAGTCGGCCACAAAGTTGCTGGTAGCCAACTTTTTGCTTATTATCTTACTTGCTACCAATCTTGGCCACATAACCTTCAATACAACAAAATATTGTTAGCATCAAACAAAATTGTTCATGTGATTGTGTGTGTGTGTGTGTGTGTGTGTGTGTGAGAGAGAGAGAGAGAGAGAGAGAGAGAGAGAGAGAGAGAGAGAGAGAGAGAGAGAGAGACTTGTTCCCGCATGGCGATTGGAAATGGGAAGACGTTGGAGAGAGAATAGGGGAGGTGAAGATTAAATGAGAGAGGGGGAGGACAAGTTGTAATTAAAAAAACATGAACATGACATTAATTAACATTGATTCATCTGTACCACTCGACTTTGGTTCGACTTTGGTTTAATGTACACGCACTCCTTAACATCTGGGTCTTATTTTTGCTAAATTAACACTACATATGCATGGTTTTGTAACCGGCGGCTAATGGTTTATATTATGTCATGTCTCTCACTAACTTCTTATATAATGTTTTCTTTACATTAAATTTTATCTTTTGAAAGAAAAAATTCATGGCAAATGGAGAATATAAAAGTAGTAAGACAGTATATTTGTGAGATGACGAATACGAAAAAAGGTGGGACAGCCTGAGAGGTCTTTGGCGGACTCCGTCAGCTAATACGGTACTGGCGGTACCGCCCAAATGATGAATACGAGGAGACGGGGCTCACAACTTAGAATTTGACAATTCTAGTGAAGACCCCACTCCCGAAGGAAATGAACAAGGAAGTGAGGAGCATCAACCCGTTGTTGAGAACAAACGCGACTACATAAAGCACCTAAAGTCAAAGAAATGGTTGGAAAAGGAAGATGTGATTTTGGCTAGGGGATATGTCGATGTTTATAAAGATAAGCAACACGGATGTCAACAAAGGTTGGATGCATTGTGGGAGCAAGTTCCAGAACATTTTAATGCTCAACTGGGAGTTTCGGATCAGACACGACACCAAGTGAACTCAAAATGGAAAGACCTTCAAAAGAAATGTAAAGATTTCAACTGTATTTACAATTGTAAGTTGAACAGTCTGGCTAGTGGGATATCTATGTCGATGTTTTAAAAGATGCACAAAACGAGTATCAAAGGCTTAGTAATCAGAAAGCTTTTCCCTATGAAAAAACGTGGGATGGTTAAACACCACGCGGAATAGTTGCACGTAAAAAACGTCGATGAAGACTCCCCGCCCCCTTCTTTAAAACAAACCAAAACTGATGGGTTTTGATACAAAATATAAGAGAGTTTTTCCAAAAAAACGCAGCGAAAGTTTTAAAAATAACAATATTATTTTCGAGTTTATAACAAAACCAAACCATCAAGGATCCATTTATAATGATATTAAAACCAACCATATGTTGTTTTAGAACGACAACCTTTGTAGTATTTGAACTCACTTGGTTTTGGGGTGTTTATGAAGATAGAAAGATCAAAGAAGATGATCTTCTCTACAAGTATCCCCCATCAAGATTAAGTCAATTGGAATGCTAGTTCCCATCTTGTATGAAGTACTTCGTAAGCCTTTAAGTTCTTAACTCAAATAAGTACTAAAAGAGAAGTACTTCTAAGCACCAAATCTTCAATATACGTCAAAAGACAAGAAGAAGAGGGAGAGTATAGATAGTTTCGGCCATCATGTAGGAAGGAGCAAAAAACTAGCCAAAAACTCATGCAATACACTTCTTTAAATACCCCCATGCAAAGTAAAGTCTGCTGATTATTTAAACATAAAGTATTGGTTACTAAAGCAAGCATGGGGAACAAGAGGAGGGAAGTTGACAAGCAACCTCTCATGCCTCTATATTTTTGGTCATGGTCTTCAAAATAAGACAAAATTATTTTCTAATTAAACTAATTAGATAATGGTAACTAGTTAATGAGTATAAGGTTAGCCAAAGTGTCCAAAACTTTGTACACGACTTATTAAATCATATCATATTATATAATAACTAGTTATGCTCTCTTTAATTATTATTTTCATAAAAAGTAATAATTATTCCCTAATTAAATACAAGAGTTGATATTATTTATTAATAATCATATTAATAATAAATATACAAAATGTGTCAACTTGGTAAAGGTGTGACCCTATAGGATCAAATGTTATTATCAATATCACTCAATAATGATTATTGAACATATAAATCTGTGACATCCCCTAATTTCTCGGCCAGAAAAGACCGATTTAATTTATGCTTTTAAAATAAAATCAGAGTAATCCTTTTAAAAGATGTTGCGGAATTTGTTCCCAAAACAAAACATGATAAAAATTTATCAAAACCTTTCTTTAAGAAATATATATTTTCATTTTATATCAAAACCTCGGGATGTCTTGTTCCGATACAGATCAAAAACATAAACAATACATTATAAGCCTTACAACAGTTATTTACAACTACTAGCCTATAATCCAAAAATCTCTCATCATCATCCGACTATGCTCGGGGTCCACTACCTGTAATATAAAAAGCTGAGTGGGTCAGGCTTGGAAGCCTGGTGAGCATATAGGGTTTTCAACCCACAATAAATAAATTTATTATGCTTAAACATCAAACAATGAACCAAATTACCCAACCCCATTATCTTATTTATTTCTTAAGGATTTACCCTAAGAATCAACTATCACTCATTCTTAAGGATTCATCCTAAGGAATAGGCACGAAGTCACATCGTCGCCAGGGTTTATACAACAGACACTAAGTCCATAACTGCCAAGGTAACCAAAGGAATAGGCACGAAGTCACATCGTCGCCAGGGTTTATACAACATGCACTAAGTCCATAGCTGTCAGGGTTTATACAACATATGCTAAGTCTATAGCTCTTATTTATCGACATTATTATTCACGGGAATCCCCCTGCAATACATGTCAATGGGTTTTTAGAGTACAACTGATGAACATATAGTTCACACACCTACAGGTTGCGAGCCTGCTAGTGTTCCACATATCATCTAGAATAGTCCATGGTTGTCATCCATACTCCGTTGAATGACGGGGGCCAACGTTTGGGTAAGTGCTTCTCTCATATTTCACCACTCACCCTTATCTCATGATCTATATCACCGATCATCTCATTTATCCAACTCATCTTTCATCACATACCAACTATTTCATCTACCCATGTTTTACCCAACATTTTTGTAGATAAAAAAAATACATATACAGTTTAAATTATTTAAAAACCTGTATAAATCATTCATTTAACATCCATCTCAAATAAACAAACAATATATATTCACATAGCACGTATTTTATATAAAATACTTCATATCTATGTGTAAGATAAAAGTGACTATACACTCACATGATTTAACGATAATCGGGCAGCACTTCGTTTCCTAAAACAATCGTTTCTAATAAAACCGGGAGTTTTATTGAGAAACCGGGCTCTGCGAGGGTTGGGCTTCAAAACCGTAAAGATAAATTTCTCGGGATCTTCGGGCTCTTTGGGACGTGTTTCGGGTGTTTGGTATGATACTGGGGCTTTGGGGGAAGTGGAAATAGCTAAAATATGAAATTAGGGGTGAAAAATGGCAAATTTCCATAGTTACTCGGGAGGTCTCGCACCCTTCTATTTATAGGGGCGAGCCTCGGACCCGAAGCAAGGAGAAGGAGACACGCGTTGTCTTCGGATTGGTCCAGCGCTTCGGATGACTCACCTGCTTCGGACACGCGTCTGCTGACTCACCGAGATCGGACACGGAGAAGGCGCGGGGCGGCTTCTGATTGGCCGAGCCTTCGGTGCGAGGATGGTGCGACACGCCTCGCCAGCTGGCCTCGGATGACTCAGCAATTCGGACACGTGGCATGCTACGAGTGAGGGTGACGTGGCCTATTCCGGACCATGCGAAATTTCTCGGATTTCGTGTTTTTCTCGATTATTTAGCCAAAACTTCTAAAATTCATAACTTTCTTATACGGGCTCCGTTTTTGACGTTATTTATATGCACGCGTAGGTAAAATTACGCTCTACAACTTTTGTTTAGACTTCGTCGGCTAAATTAATTTTAATATTATTATTTTAAACAGACCGGGACAGGAAATCCGTTAAAAATTCATAACTTCTTCATCCGACGTCCGTTTTCGTCGGTCTTTTTACCGTTGTACTATTATTGACGAGACCTTCGATTCTCTTTTAGGTCGTGTCGGCTAAAAATCACTCGATCTAAAATTCGAGTTTTTAGATGTCTACTGCTAAGCTGAAACTTAGAAAAATCATAACTTCGTCATACGAAGTCAGATTTGGGCGTTCTTTTTATACATACTCTCGGTTTAACTAACACTACGACTTTCATTTAGATCACCAAGGCTAAAAAGTAGTTTATCAAAAACTCACTTTTTACGTCATTCGGCGCCGTGCCGGTTTTGTCGCGAAACTTCGATAGGTCATAACTTCTTCGTTATAACTCGGATTTCGGTATTCTTTATATATCCGAAATCCTTGTCACGACCACTACCACTTTCTTAATAGATATCAGCTTTATCTAATATTTATTTTCGACGCTCATTTTTATTCTTAATTAATTAAATCCTAATAATTAAGCATAAAACACATAATTCACATAATAATCACATAATTCCTCTTCATTTCTTCAAAATGAGTTACAAAGGTTGACCAAGACTATTTCATCATCATTAATGCCTATCCTAGAAACACGGGCGTTACAAGATCTAACAATCTCCCACTTGCACAAGATTCATTACAGACTGGCATAGACAGTAGCTAGCGTCTAGTAACGGGTTAGTGTCTCTAACAACACATGAAGGGTGTCATCTTATCAACAACCAATTACAGGAGCTCTAAGCTATAATTATTACTAAAGGTGCAGTATCAGTTATTCCATTGTCTCAGACATCATGTTGAACATAAGATATGGATCGCGATCACTTTTATTTAGTGTTCAACCTTTAGTAAGCCCTTAGATGTCTAACTCTCAAAGAATAAGAGGAACAAATCCCCTTTTGACTACATACGCCCATCATGTAGTTCATGTCATACCCAACGATGGCCCTTATGAATGCCTTTTACAGAACAACGTTAAACCATGTCAAAGTACTAAAATTTCTACACTTCAAGTCCCAAATATGCATCTCAAGTCGAAGAATACAAAGATACTACCTTTTATCAAACATCACTTAGCACTACGATCCACAAAGTGATATTGATGTGGGTTAGGTCCAATACTTATTCTCCTAATCAAGTACCTATGAAGTCGGTAGCAGTTCTTGCTATTTTCATCTCCATGAAAATCAACCAATCCATTCATATTAGTCTTACCTCATAGATGTTCCCACAACTATGAATGACTATGGACATTTAGAATAACCAAGTTACTTAAGGATTAAACATGCTAATATAGAACACAATAATTATTTAATGAAAGACTATATCCAATATATCAACTCATTAAAATATATGTTGCTTGCATTGTTCCAATATCTAAATACCAAATTTCAATCAAATACATATACTTAGGACAACAAGGTCCTATAGCACCAACATGACTTTCATGCTTTAACTAATGAAGGAACTTTGTTAAGTAGATTCGACAAACTTGATTTGTATAAACTTTGTGAATACAAACATTTTCAGTTTTAGATATATAACTCATACATAGAAAAAACTACTGAGAATGTATTAGATTCTTAAATATGACTTAGATACCAATACTTGCATAATGGGATCACTCACAGTCATAAATGAACTAAACATTAAACATCCTAATATGTGGTCTCCAAACCACAATGTATTCTAACTTTGATGTGTAACTATAATTAAAATCTATATGGAAATACTATCCATGTAATCTTTCTCCTCATTTAAAATAAGGACACATCCGATTGTGATTGGAAATGATCTCAATCTATTTCGAAGTTTAGCATATGTGTAACAGCTTAAACACAGCTTCCTTTCAAATCCTCTGCAGATTAGGAATATCGATGTAGTTCTTGCAAGAACAACTTTCTTTTAAACACAACTTTCTTTCATTCATGTATGTTTTCTCCTTTGAAAACTCACTTACTCTTTGTATTTGTAATATATCGAGGAAAATTAAATCTGGAAAGATTTTCATACATGAATACATCTCTATGTGTTCTATTAATTTCTGATAAACTATTGAACATAATTAATAGTTGAAAAACTTTCTAGTTCCAAACTATGATGCATTTAGCTTATGGTTCTTTAGCTCTTAAAGTTCCATATTACTCCCACTTAGAAAAAGAACTTTCTAAGTATATGTCTTCTAGAATGACAATTGGTGGGATTAGTAGAAACTTCATCCTAAACAATCATTTAAGATAGTCTACACAAATGAAGTTAGTAGATACTATAGTGGTTAAACTTATTATCTAACATAATGTAACGTCCCAAAAATAAGACCCGAAATTTTTTCATTTTTAGATTAATCAAATAGTAAACCATATCAATGTCATAGAACCAAGGTAAACAAATTGTATCAATACATCAACAATCATAAGAGTAAAACACAAAATGCGGAATCGAGTGGTGTGCGCTCTGCAATCATTTCGAGCTCTTCCCTTTGGAACAAGAATTACCTAAAAAATAAACTGAAAACCGTAAGCACAAAGCTTAGTGAGTTCCCCAAATATCACATACCATTCATACATAAATAAACATATAATGGGCCCAGCCCTTCATCAGACCCCGCCCGACATCGAACCCCGCTCGGTATACAGATCTGTCAGTCATCGGGCCCTGCCCGACATACATATAAAAATATAACATATAAACACACAACACATGAAATAATCACAAATATACATAGCATACAAAATGGTCATCGGGCCTCGCCCAGTAACCATACAAGTACATAACACATGCAAGAGTCATGCATACATCTAGCATCCTAACATAACAAAATCATGGGCCGACATTGGTGCCTTCGACCCGCTAAACATGGTGAGGAAACTCACCTCACACCGCTGAATCTCACAGATAAGTCTCTGGCTGTTGGCCCGCTAAAATCCTCGCGCTATCAATCACAAATAACATGTAATTAATAATTGGATCCCAATTCATACTAAAAGTCTAAACTAGGGTAAAGGACCTTTTTACCCTTTACCCATCTTGGCCCAAAGCCTAGGCCCAATCAAATTGTCCGAAAGCTCAAATTCCAAAATAATCACTCCAACCCAATTATGGCATAATTTTCCAAATTAGGCCCAAATCTCTTTCATGGGCCTTCGACCGAAAGTCCACTTACATACCAATAGCCTAACAATAGAACTTTGATGGCCCAACAAGGCCCAAGACAACCCAAAGTCTAACATGGCCCAATACCGAGAAGTCCACATCACCGAAGCCCACTGCTGAGTACGCGGGGCGTACTCAACTTGTACATTGAGCGTACTAGCTTTAGGGCTTGTACGCGGCGCGTACGAGCTTGTATGCCCAACGTATTCCCCTGTTTGGACAACTTTCCTTTTCCAGCTCTTAATTGATTAAGACTCCGTCCCAAACTCAGATCTGACTTCCTTAAGGTTGTTTATCACATAAAGTTGCCAACTTTACGTGCATGCATGGCTTAATGGGGCTCTTGAGTTCAAAAGAGCTTAATAGATGACTTAACTCATGCATGAGACCAAAACCACCATAAAGTTTGCACCTTTATGCTTAAGAAACTCTTAATATGCCCAGATCTAAAAGGATAAGCCCCATAAACGACTTTAACTCACCAAACCAACCCAAAAGGGACCAAAAAGCATAAAACGATAACATGAAGAGATTTAAGCATACAAAGATCAAGGTTGAGGCTTTATACCTTCTTGCAACTGAAGAAGGTGCCTAATCTCTGGATCCACATGCTCAAGCTCCAACAAAACCTCTTCACCAACTCCTTCTTCTACCAAAGGCACCAACTAACCAATGATACACCCCAAAAGGTCAAGAACACTCAAAGATGCTATTAGGGTTCGAGATTAGGGTTTTAGGACAATGGAGGCTGATAAAGAGGCCATCTCTTGGGACTTAAGGTGGTTATATAGGGTGCAATACCCTAAAATTTAGGTTTCATTAAACCCCTCGTACGCCCTGCATAACCCTCGTATGCCCAACGTACGAGGCTCGAACCCGCGATCCATTCTCCCCATTAGTACGTTAAGCGTACACATGTGGTACCCCCCACGTACTAGCTTCTCAGCTAGTACGCTAAGCGTACCCTATGGTACCCCCCGCGTACTAACCTCAAGGACCAAAAATACAATATTTAAAATTACAAGGGCAAAAAAGAAACATACCCATTAAAGCGTTACACATAAGCTCCACATCTCTATATCTTTTAGACAAGGATAAACCATTACATCCTTAGTCTAATAAACGACTTTAATCTACTTGTTTGGTTGGAAATGTATATATTCACTATATATTTGTTGCAATAAGCATAATCCAAATATTTATAAAGTAAATAGTTCCTTAAAAAACATCATATAGTAAATTACAAGGTGTATGTTTTATCCTCTTCAAAAAATTGTACTATCGACATTCAATCAGTGGCCAAGTGACCTTATCCCACTAGAGAATATGAAAGCTACCTCGTGCATCATAAGACAAATTCAAGCGATCAGGTGATCATGTGCCAAAAGAACCGTGCAAATGACGAGTGAGTGTTTTTAACGGAATGAGTAGTGAGTCGATTCCATAACTCTTAACATGTTCCAAGAAGACTTGATTTGCAAAACTAATTTTCTTTATCACAACGAAAGGTTAATGATGGTGTCATTAAGTTCTATTTCAATCTTCACTATGAAACAATTTTAGTAAATCGCAAGTTTAAAAAATAACGAATAAAAGTCGTATGTGAAATTGATTAAGTATCTATCACCAAATCTATTCATGGATTGAAAAGATTGTTGGATTAGGTGTCTAAGCCATTAACTAAATTATTATTAACTTAAATTATTAGAAAGTCCTTTTGGGTTGCCCTCAAACCTAGTAATTGACTAGAATGTTTTTTTGGAGAGAAAGGATGATTTGTTAATTTATTATATGATTAATAAATTAATTAATTAGAAATTATATTATTTAATTAATAATTAATCAGAAATTAATTTGAATTAATTTTGGGATTAATTGGATTAATTAAAAGTAGAAGGACTAAAAGTGTCAATGTCCAAAAGTTAAACATTGACTGATTCTAGGACCTCCCTTAGAGGGTGGACGGTCCTAAGGGATTTACGAAGCTTTTCTAGGAGTTCTAGGAAGCTTAGGGTTGCTTGGGGGGAAAGAAAATGGTTAGGGTTATCCAAAAGGAAACTTGTCTTCTATACATCTCTTTAAGCCCTATAAATACCCCAAGGCAAAGGGTTTCAGATTTCACTCTTCCAAGGAATCCCTAGAGCCGAAAATTATACCTTCTGCTCCTCTCTCTTCAATAGCCTCCAACTGCTAGGGTTTGGGTGTGTGCTTTTAGAGGCATCAGATTTCTAGTGTTGGCTTTCTGAAGTTCTACGAAGAGGGATTACTAATTTATTTACAAAACTAAAATAAAATGTATGTTTTTTTATCCCTTCTCCAAAATTGAAAATAGCAATTTACATTAGGGTTCTTAATTTCAAATTGTTGTTTGCATATCATAGTGAGAACATAGATTCTTTAGGGTGTATGCGAACTTAAGGGTTTAGGTTTTCCGTCAAAAATATGATTTTTGTAACCTATAAAACCCATCAGTTGTATCATAGCGATTGTTCTATTTGATATTGCAAAAAGTTGAATAAGATCAAAAACACATTTGATGGTTTTTCATTTGGGCAAGGGTTTTAAAAACCCTAGTATCCTTCTTCATTTTCGAAATTGCTAGGGTTTTGGTAGGGTTTCCTTGTTTTGATAATTATTAGTTTTAAATGCCTTGAAATTGGATAATTGTTATTCGGTAAAACCCAAACCCTAATTTCGAAATTAAAGAGTATTGGATTAGGATTAAAATTTATTTGATTAATTGTTTAATGGTAAATAAATTATTTAATCCTTATTGGTTTAATTTAAATTGAGTTGATCCTTTTTATAAATTTAAAAATTGAAATTAAACCTAGTATTTTAGAAAGAGTTTTAAAATACACCTTATATATATAATATTAAAAGTTAGTTACTATATGTATAAGATTAAGTCAGCCGGATCGTTAGTATGCCTCATTCACGAAGCTAAACTATAAGGGGGTATAAAAAAACTGCCTATAAAATGGTAGTTAAATGGGTGTCCACTCTCACCCACTGCTTCCTTGTTTGGTGGATGGTCGTTAGCAGAAAGGATCTGATAGGACATTAACTTCATTAAAAGTATAATGCTATTAAAGTAATTAAACCATTTAAAAAAACAATTCCCACACTAAATTACTTTAGGAAAAATGTGAAAAGTATGATGATCCATGAAATTACACATTAAGCTTTATATGTTGTGTAACATCCCGATGATGAGGTACTTCTAGTTTTGGCTCTTATAATGAGATTTATTGCATATCGGTCCCTAAGTGAAAAAAAGAGTGCAAAAGGGCCCATAGTGGCATTTTGGTAATTTCAGGATTTTGGGAGTACGTTGGGTATACACCTCGTACGCAGGGCGTACGTGAAGATCATGCAAACCCTATTTTTTAGGGTTTTGGCCCTATATAATCATCATTATAACCTCATGTCCCCTTCCTTCTTCAGCCACCCTCTGTGAGAACGACCCCCAAAGCAACCCTAAGTGAAAGAGTGCCCTTTTGGAGCCATTGGAGTGTTTTAGAGGAGTTCTTGAAGGTGAAGAGTGAAATGTGAAGAACTTGGAGTTGGGAAGCACCTTGGATCTGTGATTTCTACCTTGATTGTAACCTCCAGAAGGTATAAATCTTGCAACTTCACCGCTCCATCTTTTAGATCTAGGTTTTTGCTCTTTTAAGTCACACTGTGGTCCCAAAATGGTGAATCTTGAGCATGGCACATTCTTGACCCCTTAAGCTGTCCTTTCTGACCTTAGGATGGGTATTGAGTCATAAAAATGGGGTCTTAATGGTTGGTTTTGCTCCATGCATTCTTTAGAGTGTCTTAATGTATTAAGATGTTGAGTTAAGCACTTAATGGACAAGCAAAGTCATAAAGTTGGAAACTTTATGACTCTTGAGGATGATTTAGCCTTGAATCTAAAAGTTGGACGTAAGAGCTTAAGGCATTAAGCTCTTAATGAAGTTTTGGGAAGTTTGGGCGTATGCCCTACGTAATCTGAGTACGCAGCGCGTACGTGGTCTACCACCCCGATGGTGGTCAATGCTTGAGTACGCCCCACGTACCTTTGGAGTATGCCATGCATACGTATTTTGTGTTGACTCGGCTGGGTTGACTTGGTTAACTCAGTTGACTTTAACCAATGGGTATTTTGGGTAATTTGAATGGTGTTTGAGAATTGGTCATTTGGATGAATATGTGTCGGTTAGAGCTGAGATTCGGAGTCGGGACCTCATAAGCTATTGTCAGACTGTGAGGTGAGTTTTCCTCTCTGTACTTACGGGTCGAAGGCACCAAGGCCGGCCCATTGGATTGATATTCTGCTATACATTGATGTACTGAGTATGGGATAGATCTGTATGATTATATGCTAGTTGTTGATATGCTTAGACCGGTAAATCTATAGGACTACCTGTGATTTTGTCTACATGATCTCTATGTTGCTTATGTTTGTTATCTGTTATATGTCGACATATTGTGGTGGGTTGAGGTTGTACTGTTTTTTGCTATATCCAACAAACCCGGGAGCATTCCAGATATGAGCTGAGGCCCGGTTGGCATGCCAGACTCATACTGAGGGCTCGGGAGCATTCCAGATACGAGTTGAGGGTCGGTTGGCATGCCAGACTCGTACTGAGGGCTTGAGGGTATTCCAGTTCGATGACTGAGTGGACCCGTTGTATATTGGAATTCCAACATGGGGTATTCCATCCCGAGGATGACTGGACCCGGAGGTTGATTGGGCATGGGGTATTCCAACCCGATGGTTGATTGGACTCGACATGTTGTTGTATATGTGATCTGTTTGTGTGTTGGTACTTTGGGGGAACCCACTAAGCTTTGGCTTACGGTTTTTAGTTGTTGTTTCAGGTACTTCTGATGATCGCGGAAAGGCGAAGGCGTGGCCGTACACATCCTCTTTTTATGGCTTTATGATTTTGGGATACTGTGATATGGATAAACAATTTGGAAACAATGATTTTGTAAACATTTTATGACTATGGGTTATTTTTAAAAGTGTAAATTTGTTGTGATTTTTGAGTCGTTACATGTTGTTAGTGGAGCGTGTGTGGTTAACCATCATACCAATAGAGACTATAAATAGTATTAATGGGCATCTCGAAAATTATCATTGTTAATGGAGCGCGTGTGGTTAATCGGCTCATTAACTGGAAATGATAAATGACATCGAAAGTGCCAAGCATATTTGCATGGTTATTCACATCTTGTTTGTGATCCTCGATATCCCAGTCACAAATAGAAGAGCATAATCTGAGATTAAACATGTCATTGATAGATTCAATGAATCTCAAAAGATCTAAGAATTTCATTTTGATTGAAATTGGTAAATTGCTTTTACTTACCTTTATAAAATTTACAATTAGATTACGACATCCCTCTTCTAGATTGTGAATTGCATAGTTGGTTCCTAGCCTCAAATATTTATTATGGGTTAAATATTAAGGAATATATTATCATCTAACTAAAACTATTCCTTTTTTCTATATATGTCTACTCCTGGTGATGCTTCTGTTTCTTTGTCATCTACCCACAACTCGGTTTTCTCCTTACTCTCTATCATGTCCAAGGTGACCTTTAATGGCAACAATTACAATGATTAGATGCGTAATATCAAGATGGCTCTTCGATTCGATGGCAAAGAATATGTCTTTGAAGGAAAACTTATTGAAATCGATGAAGCCACTACTTCTCCAGAACAACTAGCCTCCTACAAGAAACACTACGAAGATGCAACAAAAGTTACTTGCATCATGGTCGCTACCATGGCTGCTAAATTGTAGAGATTCTATGAGGAAAATTGGCCCTATGAGATGAACAATGACCTTGTGGAAAAGTACCACAAGAGAGCTCGTCAAGAGAAATATGAAGTGGTCATAGCCCTCATGTCTTGCAAAATGAAATATGGAGAGTCTGTGTGCAACCACGTGCAAAGAATACAAAGGTACATGGAACGCCTTGTTAGGCTCAATGTGCAGTTCAATGAGGAGTTGACCATTGACATAGTCTTGAACTCCTTACCAAGTTGTTATGATCAGTTCAATTTGGACTATCATTTGAACAACAAAGAAACCACATTGGCCCAAATCCACAACTTGCTACAGGCTGTTGAGTCAGGAATGAAGGGAAAGAATCCATCCCCTTCTCCTAATGCTCCTGTTCTCTCCATTGGTCAAAGGAAAGGGAAGGAAAGAAAGGTTGATCCCAAAGCTAACTGGAAGGGCAAGGCCCATGTTGGGTCATCTAGCAATAGCCCAAAGGCGAAGCCCAGTTCAGACATTCCAGCTGTTAGTGACCCTAAATAGGCCACTTATTACTATTGCAATGACAAGGGACATTGGAAGATGAGCTGCTACTAAGTACCTGCAAGACATTAAGGATGTCAAGGTGAAGCCAATGTCAGCAGGTATATACACTATTCAAACTAATAACTCACTATCTACTCGTTCTTAGGTCCTTGATATAGGATGTGGTTTTCACATTTGTTCTGATTTGCAGGGACTAAGAGAAAGTGAAGAGGTGGAACATGGAAGGATAATTCTGATCATGGGCAATAGGCGATCTTCTCCTGTTACCAATATTAGGACTTATCATCTTATGCTTAGTAGTGATGTTAGTTTAGATTTGATTAATTGTTGCTATTCGTCATAAATGACACAAAACATTATTTCATTTCATGCATTATTCAGAAAAGGTTTTCGTTACTTGTTTAAAGATTTGATTGGTTTAATTTTAGTTTATAAAATGGTCTTTTTATATTTGAAGCTTTACCTTTCAATGGTGTGTATGAAATGGTGACTTGTGTTTATACCTTAGGCAATAGTGTATTTCATATTGACTCGTTTAATGTTTTAGACAAAGCATTCTTGTGACACTGTCATCTTGGGCACATTAACAAGAAACGCATCGCCCAACACCAAAAGGATGGAGTGTTGGAATCATTTGACCTAAGGCCAAATGATGAATGTGAATCTTGTCTTTTAGGCAAGATGACAAAATCACTTGTCACTGGATCTTGTGAAAGATGTGAAGGATTATTGGACCTCATACACACAAATGTGTGTGGACCCTTCAGATCCACCACAAAAGATGCTAATCGATTTTATGTAACATTTACAGATGATTATAGTAGATATGGCTACATCTACTTGATCAAACATAAATCAGAAACCTTTGAAAAGTTCAAAGAGTTTAAACATGAAGTCGAGAATCAATTAGGCAGGAAGATAAATATGCTCTGATCCGATAGAGGATGAGAGTATATTAGAATCAAGTTCCACGACTACCTCAAAGAATTTAGAATAGTTTCACAATTGACTCCTCCTAGGACACCACAACTTAATGGTGTGGTTGAGAGGTGCAATTCGACTTTGTTGGACATGGTTCGTTCCATGATGAGTCGAGCCAATCTTCCCATCTCCTTATGGGGGTATGCCTTAGAGATAGTCGCCCATATCCTCAATCTTGTCCCTACTAAGAAGGTTGTCAAAACACCTCATGATATGTGGACATGGAAAGTTCCCTCGTTAGCACATATCAAAGTCTGAGGTTGTGAAGCTTTCGTTAGACGAGAGACTCATGACAAGCTAGAAAGCAGAAGTGAGAATTGTATTTTCATTGGCTACCGACAAAATTCTTCTGGATATTTGTTCTACAGACCTAGTGAGAACATGGTATTTGTAGCATGAAGAGGAGTCTATTAAGAGAGAGAGAGAGAGAGAGAGAGAGAGAGAGACACACAGAGAGAGAGAGAGAGAGAGCTCATATGTAAAGATGACAGTGGGAGCTCAACTGACCTTGAAGAGATTCAGGAGTCAACCAAGGAAGGAACTTTAGAAAATACTAGCACTCAACCAGAGGAAGAAATTCCAGTTGAGCCAGTTGACAATTCTTTACCTCTTCGTCATTCTAGTAGAGTTAGCATGCCACCAACGTTTTGGATTAGGTGTATAAGTCCATAACTATAATTGGTATGTACTTGACCCGATAGTAGCGTGGTTCTTTTGGGTTACCTTCACCAAAGCAATTTCATTGGATGAATTATGGGAAAAGAGGTTAATTATGATTTATTAATATATTATAGGAATAATATATTAATTAAGAAATCATATTAATTAATTAGTATGAATCAAGAATTAATTTGGAACTAATTTAGTGATAAAAAAAGACTGATTAAATATATGGGGACTGATATTGTAATTAAATATTAATTGCAAGATGGGCTATTGACTCCTCATATAAGGGATGGACGAATTCTTTGGGAGCCCATAGAAGAATTCGTCCATAGGGCCTTCTGGAAGGATCCACTAGACCGCTTAAGGCTTAAGCAATCAGATTAGGGTTTTGACTTAAACCCTTGCAACTCAGCTATATAAGGATCCCCTAGCATTCCCAAAATCGGCCCTATGCTTCCAAGAAGAAACCCTAGCCGATTTTAGTGCCTCTTAACCTCTCTCTCATAATCCTCCATTGCTTTTGGTGTTTGTGACTCATTAGAGGTACCACACTTGAGGTACTAAGTTCTTGAAGGCATAGATCTACAAGCCACAACAAAGAGGTATTCTTCTAACTTGTTTTTATGTTGTAAATCTCGATATTGTATTCTAGTTAGGGCTCATGCTTTGGATGATTTAATATTGCATGATAACTTGAGAAAAACCTAGATCCAAAGCATTAGGGTTGCATGTGCACCATAGGAATGATGTAATGCTCAAAACCCATCAGTTGTATCAGAGCTTAGGGTAGTTTTTCTGTTATTTGATGCAAAAGTAAGGTTTTCAAAGCTGGAAAATTTTTGATTTTTGGTTCTGCATCATCTTCACGACGTGGCAAAAGCTTGCCACAACGTGAAGTCGGTTCTTACAACAGAATTTCGAATTTTTGCCCTAATTTGATTTGGATAATTACCATAAATTGTTTTGCAAATTAAAATATGATTTTTCTATTATGGTAATAGATATCCTAATCAAATTAAAGGATAATAGTCAAATTTTAAGATAATTACAAGATTATAAGATAAATTAATTATTTGTAAAATTTGAATTGTGTTTATCTTGCCAAATTAATTGGATTAGGTCAAATTATGTGATAAGGATAAATTATATGATTGATTTAATTGTTTTTCAAATTTGATCTAAACATTTTGAAAGTTTCAAAATTTTCCGTAAAAGTTTTGGAATTTAAATTTTTGATTAACAAGTCTTCATTTTGAAATATTTAAATTATACACCCTAGAGTTTTAAAAAGTTTAAAATTCAACCCTTATACTATTATAATATTAAAAGATTAATACTTATATATATATATGTATAAGACGAGTCAGTCTTACCGTTAGTAGGCCTCATTCACGAAGCTGGTCTATAAGGGGTATAAAGAAATTTCCTATAAAATGACGATTGAATGGGTGTCCACTCTCACCCACCGCTTCCTTGACTAGTGGAGGGTCGTTAGCCGAACGGGTAGGATAGGACATTAATTCTCATTAATAAGTATAATGATAATTATGAAAGTAACTAAATGTTTTCAAAAAATTCCCAATCTTAGTTACTTTAGGATAAATGTGAAAATGGTGTTATTCCATGAAATTGCACTTTGCACCTTGTCAAGTCATTAGTGGAGCGTGTGTGGCTAACCGGCACACTAATTTGGACTAACAAGGGTGGCGATGGGTAGCTCGAGGTGTAGCTAACCGGCACGTTGATTAGATGATAAATGACATCGAGAGTACCACACACATTTGCATGGTTATTCACACCTTGTTTGTGATCCTCGGTATCCCAGTCACAAACTTGAAGGGCATAATCGAGATTTAAACATGCCATTGAAAAGTTCAATGAATCTCAAAGAACTAGGAATTTCATAAAACTTAATTCCTTCAAATTTTGTTTACATGGTGGTGAAATTGGTAAATCGTCATTTACCTCCCTTCAAATAATTTGCAATTGGATTATGGCATCCCTTTTCTGAATTGTGAATTATTGTGTTTGGGTCCTAGCCTTAATATTTCATTTGGGTGTTATATTAAGGAATTTCTATCTAATGAAACTTGTTCTTCTTTTTCAGATGTCTACTTCAAACAACGCTTCAAACTCAAATGCTTCTAGCTCATTCTCCCTCATGAACTTATATGGGACGGTCATTTTCGATGGGTTGAATTTCAACGACTGGATTCGAAACATTCGCATGGCCATTCGATACGAGGAAAAGGAATATGTCCTCGACAAAGAGCTGAAGGATATTAATGAAGAAACTGCTACTCCTGAGCAACTGGCTGAGTATAGGGCTCATGAGAAGGACGCAAAAAAGGTTTCGTGCATCATGCTAGCCACTATGACTTCTGAGCTTCAGAAGTCCTATGAGGACTTCTGGCCTTACGAGATGCACCAAGACTTGATGGAAAGGTACCATCAAAGTGCTTGACAAGAAAGGTACGAGATCATTGCCTCCATGATAACAACAAAAATGAAGGATGGAGAGTCCATCATGGCCCACTTGCAAAAGATAAAAAGATATGTGGACCATTTGCTGAAGTTAAATGTCAACTTTGATGAAGAGTTGGCTATTGATATTATCCTACACTTTTTGCCTCCTTGTTATGATCAGTTCAGAATAACTTATCATATGAACAAGGAGGAAGTCACTCTAAGCAAGCTTCAAGGCCTACTGAGAACTGTTGAAAGTAGTTTAAAAGGAAAATATGTTGTACCCACTCCTACTGTTTCTGCCCCAGTCCTGGCAATTGGACATGGGAAAGGGAAGAAAAGGAAAGCTCCTTCAAAGAATTACAAGGGAAAGTCTCATGATGGATCCTCTTTTAGTGGGTCCAAAGGTGGTTCTGCTACCCCCTCATCCAATCCAAAGGAAGCAGATTGGTTCCATTGTCATGAAAAGGGGCATTGGAAACGAAGCTGCCCTAAATACTTGCAGGACATTAAGGATGGGAAGATAAAGCCCACCTTCGCAGGTATTTACACTATTCAATCTAAAAACTCATCACATGCTAGTTCTTGGGTCCTTTATACAGGATGTGGTTTTCACATTTTTTCTGATTTGCAGGGTCTAAGAAGAAGTAGGGATGTGGAGCATGGGAAGATGAACCTGATCACGGGAAATAGGAAATCGTCGCCTGTCACCAAGATTGGAGTTTATTCTTTAGTTCTTAGTAGTGGGTTAAGGTTAGAATTGAATAATTGTTGCTACTCGTCAGAGATAACAAGGAATATTATTTCCTTTCATGGTTTGTACAGACAAGGTTTAAGATTTTCGTTTAATAATGAAATTGGTTCTATAAATGCTTTTTATAATTGTACTCTTTTTTTTGAAGCATTACCTTGTAATGGAGTGTATGAAACTGTGATGGTTGTTGATAACTTAGGAAATGATTTGTTGCATATTGATTCGTCTAATGGTTTAGACAAAGCATGCTTGTCGCATTGTCGTCTTGGACATGTCAACAAGAAGCGCCTGGCCCAACTCCAAAAGGATGGAGTGTTGGAGTCTTTTGACCTTAGGTCAGAAGACACGTGCGAATCTTGTTTACTTGGAACGATGACCAAGTCGCCCTTCACTGGTTCTTGTGAAAGGGGTGAGGGTTTGTTGGATCTCATATATACAGATGTGTGTGGACCCTTCTGATCCACCACAAGGGATGCGAATCGCTTCTACGTGACTTTTACTGATGATTATAGCAGATATGGGTATATCTACTTAATCAAGCATAAGTCAGAAACTTTTGAAAAGTTCAAAGAGTTTAAGCAAGAAGTGAAGAATCAATTGGGCAGGAAGATAAAGATGCTCAGATCTGATAGAGGTGGTGAGTATCTTAGTATTGAGTTCCCCGAGTATCTTAAGGAATATGGAATTGTTTCACAATTGACGCCACCTAGGACACCATAACTTAATGGTGTAGCTGAGAGGCGCAATCGAACCTTGTTGGACATGGTTCGTTCCATGATGAGGCGTGCTTCATTACCTATCTCATTCTGGGGGTATGCCTTATAGACTTCCGCCCATATCCTTAATCTAGTCACAACTAAGAAGGTTGCCAAAACAACTCACGAGATGTGGACCGGGAAGGTTCCCTCATCATCACACATCAAGGTTTGGGGTTGCGAGGCTTTCGTAAGACGAGAGACTCACGAAAAACTCGAACCTCATAGTGAGCGTTATATTTTCATTGGTTACCCACAGAAATCCTTTGGATATTTGTTCTATAGACCTAGTGAGAACGTGGTCTTCGTAGCACGGAGGGGTGTCTTTCGTGAAAGAGAACTCATATGCCAAGAGGATAGTGGGAGGAAAATTGACCGTGAAGAGCTTCAAGAGTCAAGCGATGAAGGAACCTCTAACACTAGCGCTCAACCTGAGGATGAGACTCCTGTTGAACCAGTTGACGAGTCGTTACCTCTGAGAGGTTCCAGTAGAGTTAGTGTTCCACCTGTGTTGTATGGTTTTCATATAACAAGTGAAGGTGATACGTTTATCAGTGATAGTACACTGGTAAATTTGGATGAACCTAAAAACTACAAGGAAGCCATGGCGGGCTTAGAGTCTGCGAAGTGGAAAGAGGCAATGGACAGCGAGATTCAGTCCATGTATGAAAATCAAGTTTGGAATTTGGTTGACAATTTACCAGGTCGTAAGATGGTCGGGTGCAAATGGATCTTCAAGAAGAAGACCGACATGGATGGGAAAGTACACGTATATAAGGCACGATTGGTTGCAAAGGGCTTTACTCAAACTCTTGGAGTTGACTATGACGAGACCTTCTCACCAGTAGCGAAGATCAAATCTATAAGGGTTATACTAGCCATAGCTGCGTTTCATAATTATGGAATATAGAAGATGGATGTCAAAACCGTTTTCCTTAATGGAAAGTTGGTTGGGGATGTTTACATGATTCAGCCAGAGGTTTTTGTAGATGTGAAGTACCCTAATAGAGTGTGTAAGCTTGAAAAATTCATTTATGGATTAAAGCAAACATCTCGCAGATGGAATCTTTGTTTCGATGAGAAAGTCAAAGAGTTTGGTTTTTCAAGAAGCGGGGATGAGTCTTGTGTATATGTCAAGGCTAGTGGGAGTATAGTTAGCTTTCTGGTGTTGTATGTGGATGACATACTTCTCATAGGAAATGATGTTCCAACCTTGCAGGAGGTTAAGTCCTGGCTTGGGAAATGTTTTGCTATGAAAGACCTCGGGGAAGCTGCTTACATTCTAGGGATAAGGATATTGAGAAATAGGAGTAAAAGACTAATAGGACTTAGTCAAAGTACCTACTTGGACAAGGTGTTGAAACGTTTCAACATGGAGAATTCCAAGAAAGGAGAACTGCCTATCCAGAGCAATACCAAACTGAGTAAGAATCAGAGTCCGAGTAACGATGCTGAAATAGCATAAATGAGTCGAGTACCATAGCAGAAATGACTTATGGCTTTTGCCTTGAGCATGGTCAGTCAATATCAAGGGAATCCTGGTAGAGCTCATTGGATAGCAGTAAAGAACATTCTTAAGTACCTACAAAGGACTAAGGACTGGGTCCTTACCCTCGGTGGGAGGGATGACTTGAGAGTGACCGGGTATAGTGACGCCAGTTTTCATACCGACATAGATAATTTCTGCTCTCAGTCGGGCTGGGTATTTACCCTGAATGGAGGAGCAGTAACATGGAAAAGTTCCAAGAAGGATATTGTGGCTGATTCAACATGCGAATCAGAGTACATAGCAGCGAGCGAATCGTCGAAGGAGGAAATATGGCTATAAAACTTCATTGGAGACCTTGGAGTTGTACCAGCCATAAAGGAACCTAAGGAGATTTTCTGTGACAACGAGGGTGCGGTCTCCTTAACCAAGGAACAAAGGGATCATGGCAGATCCAGACACATCGACATAAAATATCACTTCATAAGACATCGAGTAGAAGAGGGACTCCTCGTAGTGAAGAGGGTATCGTCAGAGGATAACCCAACAGATCCCCGTACGAAGGAACTGAGTAGGGTTAAGCATTTGCAGCATGCTAGGAGTATTGGCCTAAGGGACGATATTAGTTTTAGTGATTAGATAGACAATTAGAAACTTGTAATAAATAAATGTAATTGACATTTGATGATTAAGTAATAAGAGTTTTATTTATAAGTAAAGTGTACTGTCTTTTGTCAATTGTTTATTTTGTGTTTCACTTTTGCATGTTTTGACTTCCAGAATAATATGATTATTCAACCCATCCATAGTCAATCATACTTTGGAAGTAAGCTATGAGGTTAGACTGTCATGAATTGACTTGTAGATTGTCTAAGGTGTTTATACATAGCAAAGGTTTGCTGCAACGTTCATGAGTGCTCTTGAAATAAGGATTTGAGTATTGGATTAAACCCATGCTCACATGAATCACTTCATGGAATTTATCACGAGTGATTGTGAGACGATAATAGTGTATTGTCTTCAAACCAAGATATATGAGTTGTTGCTTACGAGTTCGTTGTACATTGATAGTATGAAAACGCATCAGTAACTTGATGTTATAAAACGTATTGTTGTGTATAATTTAACAAGTAATTAGTACAAGCATATAAGTCGAAGTTTACCTGTTCCTTTTTTCATAAGGGGATTAAAAGCGATATATTGGGCCCCTCGATGATTTTGTTGTGACTTATGTGTCGGGCCCGGTCAGGACTCAGTTGATGTGTTCAATTAAGTTCTATGTCAAACGAATCAGAAATCGGGAAACAGATAGTTGGACAATGAGTATGACTTTATTCCATGTCTTTGTCCACACGATATCTTGAAGAACAGAGGATTATATGATCCCTTATCTAAAGGACGCGACAGAGTTCGACAGCGGCTTTTGAGAGCTACGATTGCTAATCGGATTTTCAAGTTGCATTGGCAGTTATAGTTATTAGACTTATCCAAGTGGGAGACTGTTGGATTAGGTGTCTAAGCCCATAACTATAATTGGTATGTACTTGACCCGATAGTAGCATGATCCTTTTGGGTTGCCTTCACCAAAGCAATTTGACTAGATGAATTATGGGAAAAAAGGTTATTTGTGATCTATTAATATATTATAGGAATAATACTCACGTCATGACTACCTTATTTTCACGTCATGACCATCTAATAATTGGGGCTTTACATTCTTTAATTAAACCAAAACATTAATAGATCAAATATCTACATTAGATGTTATAGTTAATTGATCCAGTTTTGAGGTGGAATATTGGGTCATTGCTTCCACCTCTATGGAAATATGTTGTCTAATCTCTTTTTTTGCACAAACCTTTGAATTCAGGTCTATCGTGTAGCAAATGTGGTTTAATATTTGGCTGCCCAACCATGTTTTTCACCAATAGCCAAACATATGTATATATTGAGACGAACATACTTTTCTTTGGTTATTTTCGGGAGTTGTGATCATTCGATATGTCCGAACAATGGGTAAACTAGTTGACATATTAACAAATGTTTTTTTTAAATCGGTTTTAAAACTTGCAATTCAAGATTCACATATGCGTCACTATTTTGCTTGAGGGACAGGGTAAAATGTTATCATCATTATCTCCAATTTTGTTGAAGTCTCTATTATTTTGGAGTAGCATTATCTCAAAGTTAGTTAGAGCTAATCACCACAAGAAATCAGGGAAATAGGGGCGATAAATGTCGCAGCTGAAGACCATAAATGTCGTCGTTATTGATTATACGAGAATGAACCACAACCACTGGATTGATCAAACTTATCAAATATTTGGATTATATTGAAATGAAGCATACAGAACTCCTAGAAAAACTCCATAAATACCCTAGAACCGTCCACCCTCTAAGGGAGGTTCTAGAATCAGTTAATGTTCAACTTTTAGATATTGACACTTTTAGTCCTTCTACTTTTAATTAATCCCAAAACTAATTCCAATTAATTTCTGATTAATTCTTAATTAAATAATATAATTTCTAATTAATATATTTTTCTCAAAACATAATAAAAAATTATTTATTTAGATTTATAATTAATTTATTAATCATATAATAAATTAACAAATCGTCATTTCTCTCCAAAAAACATTCCAGTCAATTACTAGGTTTGAGGGCAAACCAAAAGGACTTTGCTAATAATTTAAGTTTATAATAATTTATTTAATGGCTTAGACACCTAATCCAACAGTCTCCCACTTAGATAAGTCTTTAACAAAATTACAATTTCCAAATTAAACAACAAAGTGTGCTTTCCAAAGCAACCGCCGAACTCTCATCTAATATGACATTGGTCCTATGATCAGTGATCAAATATTCCTTCATTATAATAGATATCGTATAGACATGATACATGGATTAGAATCAATCTAATTGTCCAAAATATTGTTTCCCGATTTCTGATTTCTAATGACGACATAGGACTTCTAATTGAACACATCAATTTAGTCCTAGCTGGTCCCAACACTATAAGTTAACACCAAATCACCGAGGGGCCCGAAGATATCACTTTTCCCGTTAGGGAAAAAGAACAAATAAACTTTGACTTATATGCTTGTATCTTTTACTCACCAAATTATACATGACACTACGTTTTATAATATCAAGTTATTGATGCGTTTTTGAAACACCAATGCACAACCGATTTGTAAATTACAACTCATATATCTTCGTTTCAAGAATATACGATATTATCGTCTCAGAATTACTTGTGATATAATCCATGAAGTAATTCTCTGAGCGTGGGTTTATCCAATATCTAAATCTCCATTTCTAAGTACTCATTAATGTTGTAGCAATACAATTGATATGTCTAACTCCATTAGACAATCTACAATCCAATTCATAACAGTCTTAATTCACTACTTACTCCCCAAAGTATGAGTGACTGTGTAATTTGAATAATTAAATTATTCAGGAAATAAAACATGAAAAAAATGAAACACAAGAATAAATAATTGACATAGGCAGTAACAAACTCATAAATAATCTCTATTATTTAATCACCAAAAATCAATTACATTTATTTTGTTACAAGTTTCACACTCCCCATCTAACTACTAAAACTAATATTATCTCTCAAACCAATGCTTCTAGCATGCTGATTATGCTTGAACCTACTCAGAGCCTTCGTCAAAGGATCTGCAAGATGCTCTACTGATGATACCCTCTTCACAATGAGGTAACCTTCTTCTACTCTATGACTAATATAATGGTACTTTATGTCGATATGTCTTGACTTGCCATGGTCTCTCGGTTCTTTAGTCAAAGCAACCGCACCTTCATTAATGCAGAAAAGTTCCATTGACTCTTGAATGGTTGGAATTACTCCAAGATCTCCGTTAAAGTTTTTCAACCAAGTCGCTTCCTTTGATGCTTCACTTGCTGCTATGTACTTTGATTCATAAGTAGAATCAGCCACCGTATCTTGCTTGGAACTTTTTCAAGTAACCGTTCCACCATTTAATGCGAACATTCAGCCAGATTGAGAACGAAAGTTATCTCTGTCTGTTTGAAAGTTAACGTCACTATACATAGTCACTCTCAACGCATCACTGCCTCCAAAGACTAGAATCATATCCTTTGTCCTTCGTAGATACTTGAGAATGTTCTTTACTGTTGTCCAATGAGCTTTGCCAGGATTTCCCTGATAGTGACTGACCATGCTTAAAGAAAAGGACACATCATGGCGAGTACATGTCATAGCGTACATGATTGATCCCAAAACTAAAGCATAGGGGACTCGACTCATATCGGCTATCTCTTCATCTGTATTGGGGCTTTGAGTCTTACTCAATTTGGCATTGCTCTGAATAAGTAGCTCTCATTTCTTGGAATTTTCCATACTAAACCGTTTTAGTACCTTGTCCAAATATGTACTTTGACTAAGTCCAATTAGTATTTTCTTTCCGTCTCTCAAAATTCTTATCCCGAGAATATAGGCATCCTCTCCTAGATCCTTCATAGCAAAACACTTTTCAATACAAGATTTTATTTCTTGCAAGGTTGGAACGTCGTTTCCTATAAGTAGTATGTTATCAACATACAATACTAGAAAATTTACTATACTCCCACTAGCCTTGACATACGCACTGGACTCATCCTCACTTCTAGAGAAACCAAACTCTTTGATTTTCTCATGGAAGCGAAGATTCCAGCTGCGAGATGCTTGTTTCAATCCATAGATGGATTTCTCGAGCTTATACACTATATTAGGAAACTTTTCATCAACAAAACCCTCTGGATGACTCATGTAAACATCTTCAGCCAATAATTGGGGCTCTACTGATTAATCATGGTCCTTTTGGGTTGCCTTCACCAAAAAAAACCCTCTAGATGAATTATGGGAAAAAAGGTTATTTGTGATCTATTAATATATTATAGGAATAATATATTAATTGAGAAATCATATTAATTAATTAGTATTGATCAAGAATTAATTTGGAATTAATTTAGTGATCAAAAGAGACTGATTAAATATACAGGGATTGATATTGTAATTAACTATTAATTGCAAGATGGGCTATGGACTCCTCATAGAAGGGATGGACGAATTCTATGGAAGCCCATAGAAGAATTCGTCCATAGGGGCCTTCTGGAAGGATCCACTGGACTGCTTAAGGCTTAAGTAATCAGATTAGGGTTTTGACTGAAACCCTAACAGCTCGGCTATATAAGAACCCCCTAGCACTCCCAAAATCGACCCTATGCTTCCAAGAAGAAACCCTAGCCGATTTTAGTTCCTCCTAACCTCTCTCTCATAATCCTCCATTGATTTTGGTGTTTGTGACTCATTAGAGGTACCACACTTGAGGTACTAAGTTCTTGAAGGCATAGATCTACAAGCGACAACAAAGAGGTATTCTTCTAGCTTGTTTTTTATGTTGTAAATATCGATATTGTATGCTAGTTAGGGTTCATGCTTTGGATGATTTAATATTGCATGATAACTTGAGAAAAACCTAGATCCAAAGCATTAGGGTTGCATGTGCACCATTGGAATGATGTAATGATCAAAACCCATCACAACGTTCTATGGTTTCCATATAACATCAGATGGTAATACATTTATTAGTGATATGAACATGCTAACTACAAGGAAGCGACGGCAGGACCTGAGGCTTCAAAGTGGAAAGAGGCAACGGATAGCGAGATTAAGTCCATGTATGCCAACCATGTTTGGAATTTGGTTGATCAAGAACCTAGTCGAGAGACTGTTGGTTGCAAATGGATCTTCAAGAAGAAGACCAACATGGATGGAAATGAGCACACATTCAAGGCACGACTGGTTGTGAAGGGCTTTACTCAAACCCCAGGGGTTGACTATGACAAGACTTTCTCACCAGTGGCCAAGATAAAATCTATTAGGATAATGCTCGCCATAGCTGTCTTTCATGATTATGAAATTTGGCAGATGGATGTCAAAACTGCTTTCCTTAATGGGAAGTTGGCTGAAGATGTTTACATGAGTCATCCAGAGGGTTTTGTTGATGAAAAGTTTCCTAATAGACTGTATAAGCTCGAGAAATCCATCTATGGATTGAAACAAGCATCTCGCAGCTGGAATCTTTGTTTCTATGAGAAAGTCAAATAGTTTGGTTTCTCTAGAAGTGAGGATGAGTCCAGTGCGTATGTCAAGGCTAGTGGGAGTATAGTAAATTTTCTAGTATTGTATGTTGATAACATACTACTTATAGGAAACGACGTTCCAACCTTGCAAGAAATAAAATCTTGGATTGAAAAGTGTTTTGTTATGAAGGATCTAGGAGATGATGCCTATATTCTCGGGATAAGAATTTTGAGAGACGGAAAGAAAATACTAATTGGACTTAGTCAAAGTACATATTTGGACAAGGTACTAAAACGGTTTAGTATGGAAAATTCCAAGAAAGGAGAGCTACTTATTCAGAGCAATGCCAAATTGAGTAAGACTCAAAGCCCCAATACAGATGAAGAGATAGCCGATATGAGTCGAGTCCCCTATGCTTTAGTTTTGGGATCGATCATGTACGCTATGACATGTAGTCGCCATGATGTGTCCTTTTCTTTAAGCATGGTCAGTCACTATTAGGGAAATCCTGGCAGAGCTCATTGGACAACAGTAAAGAACATTCTCAAGTATCTACGAAGGACAAAGGATATGATTCTAGTCTTTGGAGGCAGTGATGCGTTGAGAGTGACTATGTATAGTGACGTTAACTTTCAAACAGATAGAGATAACTTTCGTTCTCAATCTGGCTGAATGTTCGCATTAAATGGTGGAACGGTTACTTGAAAAAGTTCCAAGCAAGATACGGTGGCTAATTCTACTTATGAATCAGAGTACATAGCAGCAAGTGAAGCATCAAAGGAAGCGACTTGGTTGAAAAACTTTAACGGAGATCTTGGAGTAATTCCAACCATTCAAGAGTCAATGGAACTTTTCTGCGATAATGAAGGTGCGATTGCTTTGACTAAAGAACCGAGAGACCATGGCAAGTCAAGACATATCGACATAAAGTACCATTATATTAGTCATAGAGTAGAAGAAGGTTACCTCATTGTGAAGAGGGTATCATCAGTAGAGCATCTTGCAGATCCTTTGACGAAGGCTCTGAGTAGGTTCAAGCATAATCAGCATGCTAGAAGCATTGGTTTGAGAGATAATATTAGTTTTAGTAGTTAGATGGGAAGTGCGAAACTTGTAACAAAATAAATGTAATTGATTTTCGGTGATTAAATAATAGAGATTATTTATGAGTTTGTTACTGCCTATGTCAATTATTTATTCTTGTGTTTCATTTTTTTCATGTTTTATTTCCTGAATAATTTAATTATTCAAATTCCACAGTCACTCATACTTTGGGGAGTAAGTAGTGAATTAAGACTGTTATGAATTGGATTGTAGATTGTCTAATGGAGTTAGACATAGCAATTGTATTGCTACAACATTAATGAGTACTTAGAAATGGAGATTTAGATATTGGATAAACCCACGCTCAGAGAATTACTTCATGGATTATATCACAAGTAATTCTGAGACGATAATATCGTATATTCTTGAAACGAAGATATATGAGTTGTAATTTACAAATCGGTTGTGCATTGGTGTTGCAAAAACGCATCAATAACTTGATATTATAAAACGTAGTGTCATGTATAATTTGGTGAGTAAAAGATACAAGCATATAAGTTAAAGTTTATTTGTTCTTTTTCCCTAACGGGAAAAGTGATATCTTCGGGCCCCTCGGTGATTTGGTGTTAACTTATAGTGTTGGGACCAGCTAGGACTAAATTGATGTGTTCAATTAGAAGTCCTATGTCGTCATTAGAAATCAGAAATCGGGAAACAATATTTTGGACAATTAGATTGATTCTAATCCATGTATCATGTCTATACGATATCTATTATAATGAAGGAATATTTGATCACTGATCATAGGACCAATGTCATATTAGATGAGAGTTCGACGGTTGCTTTGGAAAGCACACTTTGTTGTTTAATTTGGAAATTGTAATTTTGTTAAAGACTTATCCAAGTGGGAGACTGTTGGATTAGGTGTCTAAGCCATTAAATAAATTATTATAAACTTAAATTATTAGCAAAGTCCTTTTGGTTTGCCCTCAAACCTAGTAATTGACTGGAATGTTTTTTGGAGAGAAATGACGATTTGTTAATTTATTATATGATTAATAAATTAATTATAAATCTAAATAAATAATTTTTTATTATGTTTTGAGAAAAATATATTAATTAGAAATTATATTATTTAATTAAGAATTAATCAGAAATTAATTGGAATTAGTTTTGGGATTAATTAAAAGTAGAAGGACTAAAAGTGTCAATATCCAAAAGTTGAACATTAACTGATTCTAGAACCTCCCTTAGAGGGTGGACGGTTCTAAGGTATTTATGGAGCTTTTCTAGGAGTTCTGTATGCTTCATTTCAATATAATCCAAATATTTGATAAGTTTGATCAATCCAATGGTTGTGCTTCATTCTCGTATAATCAATAGCGACGACATTTATGGTCTTCAGCTGCGACATTTATCGCCCCTATTTCCCTGATTTCTTGTGGTGATTAGCTCTAACTAACTTTGAGATAATGCTACTCCAAAATAATAGAGACTTCAACAAAATTGGAGATAATGATGATAACATTTTACCCTGTCCCTCAAGCAAAATAGTGACGCATATGTGAATCTTGAATTGCAAGTGTTAAAACCGATTTAAAAAAAAACATTTGTTAATATGTCAACTAGTTTACCCATTGTTCGGACATATCGAATGATCACAACTCCCGAAAATAACCAAAGAAAAGTATGTTCGTCTCAATATATACATATGTTTGGCTATTGGTGAAAAACACGGTTGGGCAGCCAAATATTAAACCACATTTGCTACACGATAGACCTGAATTCAAAGGTTTGTGCAAAAAAAGAGATTAGACAACATATTTCCATAGAGGTGGAAGCAATGACCCAATATTCCACCTCAAAACTGGATCAATGAACTATAACATCTAATGCAAATATTTGATCTATTAATGGGGACAGGGTTTGCACACCCTCAGCCTCCATCACCTTCCTCATGCCCATATCAAGTTAGCCTCCTTTGTGACCTTGAAGAGCTCATTTGATGATTTTTGGCTCCTTGAAGAAGAAGAAGAAGAAGAAGAAGAAGACTATGTGGGTGCATCATTTTGACAAACAAGTCCCTTCCTCGCTACCTTGCATTGCTTTTGGACCTTTGTAAGTCCTAAACCTCTTGTCTTTCTCTATTATGCATGCTAGATCTAAGTTTTACTCACTTTCCTTCATGATTGGGTTAGATAGCATGCATGGGATCCATAAAGTTAGTAACTTTATGGATCATTGAGACCTTTTATTTATCATAGTCATCAGATCTGAGGATCGGTGGTGTTTTGGACATCAAGCATGAATTTTGGCCTCATTTTCTCCTTACTTGACCTAGTTAGCGTTCAAGTCATGCATTGGACATGCATGACCAAAAAGCTATGATTTTTATGGTCTATGTACGTTCTTGTAAAAATTTAGATAATTGGTGGATCTATTAACTTTTTTTAGTGGGGTCACTAGTATAAGCAAGACGGATTAAAACCTAAGCTTTAGCCATTTTTTCTTCAACAAAGTGGTGTTAAGAACGCTTACGTTTTTCAAGACCAATTACACTTAATCAGATATTATCTTTTTCTATTTTCAACCAAATATAACTCATAGAGTTCATATAATTAGCCACTTTCACTCCTTCCACTAGTGTGCATTGGAAAGTTGTTCTTCGTATTTAAGATATGAGAGTGATGATGGGGGAGGTTGCGGAGGAGATGGGAGGTTATAACGTTAGTACGTAATATTCATTTATGAAAATACTTTTATATTCACATATGAATATTACCTATGTCCGTCATATCGGTATGCCGGAGGGTTTTTACGGCAACAAAAATATGTGACCCAGATTCATTCTTGTATTTTCAAAAAATTTCATTCTCAAATAAACTTACCTCTATAGATATACACGTGTGTTAAGTAATTTAAAAATCATACGTCGATATTTATAAATATTATGTTAATGATGATATAATACTTTTTAGAAAGCTAATAATACTATCGCACTAGGCTGTAAGATACTTTTTTCATCATATTAAATTATTGTTTTAAAAAAATATAAGGACCAAAGCTTTTGGCACAAGAACGCAACGGATTGGAGGGGCGGCAATCTTAGCTTTGTAAGTTGTTCTTGTTGAGGTGACGGGAGTATATAATTGATTTCTTAATTGATATTACTATTTATTTTGGAGATAAGGTTATAAAATGGCTTTATATTTTTTGATTTGTTTTACTAAACTTGGAGTTTTTTTTTAATATTTATTAAGTTATTATACTTTAAAAGCATATCGTTTAGATTTCCTTTGCAAGTTGTCCGTAGATTAACATTCAATGGTATCCACCATTGTAACGCAACCAATCAAATAAAATCAATAAAAACGATACAAAATTAATATAATGTTCTACATCTATGAATAGGAACGAAACATAAGAAAGAAGGTACTTAAAATGCTTGGTGTTCGGTAACTTTTTCGAGAATTTTGCCGACATCATATAAAAGTGGAACCGGTGATATAAATAGACTCGAAATCACTTTATTTGATAAAAGACTATTTGATAAAGACGTTTGCTCAAAAAAACCAATGTACTTACTTTGATGTGAACCGAGCTTTTGCCAGACGAGCCCTGAACCTCGTGTATCACCGGTTCGGTGTTTAAATGTTGCCGGAAAAGTTCTCGAAACTACTGAACGCCAAGCATTTCTTTAGTGCGAGGTTTTGCTTATTTCTCGCCCAAAAAATCTTTAGCCGTAAGTTACTTATATATAAATTACAACTCACATATTAATTTCTTCTTTCTTTTTTTATATGCTAAAATTTTAAATTAATAATTTCTTAATTCTTTCTTTAAATAATCCTAAATTTATTTGACGCTAATGAAATGAGGTCTTTAAATAATCCTAAAAGAGTAATCGACGCATAACTAAAATACCTACAAACATTATATAAGTTCAAATATGAATGTTCAATAGACTTTAAAGGTGTCTCAATGTAAGTATACGGACGAATTGTCTAGGTTTAAATACATCCAACGGAAGTAAAACATCGACCAACTCCTACATCTCCACTCTTTTATTACTCGTTCGTGTTAACAAATTAATTTGTTTCCTCAATAATTATCTGAAAGGCACAAACCTTACCTTCCCCTATGGATGTTTCTTTTTGTTTGGAAAATTAGGGTTGTTGTTGTAACATCCATAAAATTCATGCCAAATTTAAATTTTTTAAAACATTTCAAAACTCATGTTTATTACAAAACTTGTTTTCAAAATAGTATATTGTCAGAGTATCACAGAATCAAAACATAAAATCATAAAGTGTGAGGAGCGGTACGATCACGCTTTCGCCTTCCCGCGATCATCAGAAGTACCTGAAACAATAATCGATAAATGTAAGCTCGAAGGCTTAGTGAGTTACCCCCAAAATACCAACGCCATAAACATATCAATAACATATAAACAAACAACATACATAATGAGCCTTCGGCCTGACTAGACCGCCTCGCAGGGTCTACAGCCTATCCGGACCGCTCGTCGGGCCTTCGGTCTGACTGACATGCCCTCCTGGGCCTGTAGTCTATCTGGACCGCCCTGGGTATGTTGGCCTTCAGCACAAAGCAGGTCCGCCTCAACCCAACCCCCAATTAACAAACATGTGCACATAATATCATACGATAGCATATATAACAGTCAAACCGATCTAATAGATCATCAATCATAACAACATCCTATAACCAGGATACAGACCTAACCGGTCACTAACATAGCATCATCCTATATACCAGGATACCGACCTAACCAGGTCACTAAGCATAACATCATCCTAACTACCAGGATGTAAATCAATAAGCATATCATGCAATAACCCGGATACACATCTGATAAGGGGACGACATTGGTGCCTTAGACCCTGTTGATATAGTGAGGATAACTCACCTCACAAATGTCGCACTGAAATGATAAGCTCAAACACTCGAATCACCGACACGAACTCCACCACCTATAGTTACCATAAACCATTTCCATAAATTTCCAAATTACCAAAATACCCCCAGAGGTCAAACTGGTCAACCATTAGTCAAAGTCAAAGTCAACAGTCAAGGTCAACAGTCCATGTTGACCCGACTCGTCGAGTGCAGTTCACCGACTTACCGAGTCCTTCCTGAACTCGAGAAGTTGTGAAATCCTTGGTTGACTCGTCGAGTTTCCCTGTAACTCGCCGAGTTCATGCGTGTCCAATGTCGGGGAAACCCTAACTGACTCGCCGAGTCACCCTACTGCCTTGCCGAGTCCAAGCAGAAGTCCTTGCACGACAATCTTCATCGGACTCGTCGAGTTGACCTTGCAACTCGTCGAGTCCCTTCAGTCTTTTCTCCATTCAGATGCTTTTTAATCCATTCTAAAGCTCCATAATGTAGATCTAAGCTCCTAAGGCGTACTTCTTACGTAAAGTTGCAAACTTTACGTACATGCAAGGTGCTAATGACCGAAATCAAGCTAAAGAAGAGGTTCTATGCAAAGGAATTACACTAGCATGCTAAAGACTAATACTTTATGATTGTAAGGGCTAAGATGAGCCTAGATCTTAAGTTGCAACTTCAGATCTTGGTTCATCACTCGAAATGTAGCACCAAATGCCCAAAATGGCCCCAAAACTCAAATATAGAAGGATCTAGCTAGAAGAAGATCAAGGTAATGACTTGATACCTTCAAATGATGATAAACTGAGGTAGACGTTAGATCTACACACGTTCCTAGCCTCACACTTCTTGGTATTCAAGCTCCTTGCAACAAAATTTTCCTTCCAACTTGAAAAATCACACTAAATGAGACACACACACGAATTAGGGTTTCAGAGCTCAAGGGGACGGTGAGGGGAGGCCAAGGGAGGCTAATGATCCTTTAAATAGGGTGTGAAACCTCGGAAATTAGGGTTTCATCCTTCATCTCCTACTCGCCGAGTCCGTCTTCCGACTCGTCGAGTCGGTCACTTAAGACCCGCGACCAAAACTGTGCCTACTCGACGAGTCAAGGCATCCAACTCGTCGAGTCGACCTTAAAAGTTGGAAATACAAGACTGAAAGTTTATACCTGAGAGTCAGGCGTTACAGTTGTGCCCAAAAGTTTGACATGTGAAGCAGGTAGGACCAACCTTGGTATATTGGTCTTTTATGTGTCCAATCTTTACATAATTGAATCAACTCTTTTCCCTGAATTTTCCCGGGTGACCCCTTTCACCTTTTCACACCACTTGTACCTCTTATAAACTCCCATATCATATCATATCATCTTGAACATTTCTTCTTTTTATTGATCATCTCAAATGATCGTTCAGACGTTTTCGCACTCAAGTAGTCTTCATCTTCAACATGTCTTGCGGCCTAGATGGTTGCTTCCAAAGTAGTGGTCATCTTCACTAGACATGATACTCAAATGGAAATCCTACAACAAATCACATGCCCTTCGATGTCTCATTAGGTACCATCCTGACAAGAAATTCCATTTTATGAGTAAGGTTGTCAGATGCTCATCAATTGTCATATTTCCTTTCTTGATGGTAAGGAAGCCATTCCCTAATCTTAAAATTGTAACATCCCAAATTTTATACCAAATTTTCCCCCTTTTTAAAGTGTAATTAAACAACCCAGAAACCATCTTCATAAAAGGAACATAAGTATTCTTTTAGTTCAAACATCATAAAAAAACAACGTATATTTTAGTAGAAGTCTCAAAACAAAACATGGATGCAAATACAGTTACATCACGCCCTTTGATTTCTCACCAGAATAACCTGAAAAACATCTAAACATAATCGAGTAAGTACAAAGTTTAGTGAGTTCCCTAATATACCATATATTTCGTTACACATACAATGAATACCAAATGTAGTCTCCCAACCATCCTCCTATTAGGCTTGTAGGCTCCCAGTCATCATCCCATAAGACTTAGCCATCCTCCTAATAGGCATGTAGACTCCCAACCATCATCCTGTAAGACTTATAGGCTCCTAGCCATCCTCCTAATAGGCATGTAGACTCCCAGCCAACATCGCATAGGACTTGTAAGCTCCTAAAAACCCTACTATTGGGCTTGTAGGATCCCAATCAACATTCCATAGGACCGTATATGATCTCATCATAAAACTTTTTTTAATTATCATAACAAAATACTACTTTAGTCTAATTACACATTTATACACTAACTATACATAAACATACTACTACATAATAAACATATAATGTCATACACAATATAGTGATAAAACTCACCTGAAGCTAGAATTCTAAGTCTTACCTGTAACAATCGTCAAACGAATTGACTAGCACGAACCACCTAAATTTACCAACCAAAGGTCAAATCTCAGTCCAAAACTCATGCCTAATAAAGTTTAACCAAAAGTCAAACTGGTCAAAAAAATCAACGATTAATGCAACTAGCCTCTAGTCGCGGCGCGACCACTAAAATCCAAAATAATTGTAAACCAGACCAAACCTCGCATTGCGACCAAGCCTTAGGCACGTCGCATCTCCTGAGCAAAACATTCACTTCTTATTAAGTGCATAATCTATTAAGTCAGAGGCTATAACTTTCGAGAAACCTTCTAAGGAGGTTCTTAATGGATAAAAATCCAAACTTTATTCATACACAAGCCTCTGACATTCTAAACACCAACCTTAGATCCAAAACAAAGCCAAAAATGCCAAAGTTTCCTTGCATGGATCAAAAAGAGCTCATGCTTGCTCTTTTTTCACCTCATTAAGTCTAAGCGGTCTTTCAAATAACGTTTTTAACCTGGAGGTTCCCAAACTCCAAGGAATATCGAATAAATGGGACAAAAATGCACCAAAGCACTCCAAAACTCTATTTTAAGATATAAACCCATAAAGGTTAGAACTTTATTACTTACAAAGGTGTAGAAGATGACTAGAAGGTTGAAACTTCTCTGGATCTAGCTTCTTCTTGCACCAAAACTCTTGCTTCTACTTCAAGCTTCTAAAACTGGCACCAAAACTTAAGGAACAAAGGATGGGGCTAAGGTTTGATTGCTCTAAGGTTCTGGAGGATGGAGGCCAAAACTAGGCATTACAAAAATATTCAGGTCAACACAAAACTACCTCTTCAGCTTAATCAAAAACTCAAATTATTCCACCATTTATAGCCTCATTCCTCAATCATATTACTTCAAAACTTATCCTAAGTTGGTCAGTGAAACAACAAACCCGAAAGCAAACTCCATCTTACTAATCCAATTATTAATGACAACTGGATACTTATTTCCCTCAAAAGTAGTCAGTTGATACCGCACACACTCCTTGAAAGAACAACCTCACTATCAAAGAAACCCTCATTACCAGTTATAAAGATATGTTGGCTCCTATTTGAGAATCATTTCATGTTCCATCTGTCTTTGTACTCATCACAAATATTATATGTGTTATCACCTATTCCTTATTTTATAATATCATCTTTCCAAACTCGCTTTATATTTGTTATGTCCTCTATATTCTAGTTCAACATTCTTTGCATTGTTTGCTTAACTCTTGCTAGCGTATTCTGTTTATATTGATAATTGTTGGTGTTCTCTACACCCACATGATTTTGTTGATAAGTGTGTAACATCCAGATTTTGGGCCTTAAATTTTGGATTTTTAGTAAAAAAATAATATATAAAATAAAATAATTAAATAGATTTAAATAACTAATAAGAGGTTGTTAAAAATAAATAATTAAAAGTTAATAAATAAATATAATTAAAATGATTATCTAAATTAACTTTGAATAGATATTTAAATTTTGAAACCATTTTGGAGCTTAAGTTGAATATAAAAGGTTGAGGGGTGTAAACATAAAATTTCTCAATATGCCATAACTAGTTTGACTAGTCAATGGCTTGCAATGTAAGAGAGTTCGTGGAATGGGAGAAAAGTATAAACAATGGAAGTTTTCTTGAAACCTTGGATAAATGATGTTAATTTAGTGAAAGTTAGATTTTGAGGGCCAAAGTGTAAGTTGGATTGTTAAGCTTGCACCTTCATTTCTTCCCCATTCATTTGTGAGATTGAGATTTGGAAGACAGGAGAAACCCTTGAACGATTTTGAGCTAGATTAAGAAAAAAAGATAAAATATAAGGTGTTTTAGTTGATTCAAGTGAAGAGGAAATGAAATTGAAGCTTGGAAGGTAGATTTCTTCATCATCTTCATGAAAGATTCGATGTTTGGGTTTGGTTTTTCTCCCAAATCAGAAAATGTTGAATATATAGTGTTTAGTTGTTAGGTTTGAAGTTTATTTTAGTATTTAAACTCCCACACAACTCATCCATGAAACTTCCACCAACCCTGCAACACTCGTGTATGCTAATCATACATAACATTGGACCCTATAGACAGTTGAATACCTGATTCTACCATAAGCCCTTCATCAAACAAGAACAGGAAATAAGGCCAAACCAAACATTCTCAGACTATAGAATCTTAGTTATGTACAACTATGATGCATACACAAAGCAACTACAGTCACGATGTCAATTTCATATAAGGAAAACTCTAGGCTATCAGGCATCATATAATCAGACAATTCTATCATGCAATCCCTGAAGATCCTTAGCCTATCACTAGCATGTTGTTCTAACATATCACAATATCAAATAACAGTGTGGTAATTTGGGGTCAAATTACTGTATCCGGCTGATCGTACACATCGCATCCCTCTTGATTATTTTGAAAACTATTTGAAAAAAAAACATTTAAAAAAAATCATTTTCCTTAGTTTGAGACTGGATTCACACGAGTGTTCCTCCAATTCACTCAAACCAAGGCTCCGATACCAACTTGTAACAACCATAAAATCACAAGATATTTAAACTTTTTAAAACCAACCCAAATTCACAAATTATTTACAAACATATTTTTCAAAACATTTCGAACATTAGAGTCTCCCCTAATCATAAGTCATAAACAAGAGGATGTGTACGATCACGCCTTCGCCTTTTCATGGTCATCCGAAGTACCTGAAACATTACATAAAATTGTAAGCCAACGTTTAGTGAGATCCCCCAAAGTACCAACACATAAACATATAATATATACAATAACAACATGTCAGGTTCAATCAACCATTGGGTTGGAATACCCACAGGCCCAGTCAACCATCAGGTTGGAATGCCAATATACTATGGGTCCAGTCAACCATCGGGTTGGAATACCCAGGCCCAATCAACCGTCGGGTTGGAATGCCGATCTACAATGGGTCATGTCATCCTCGGGATGGAATACCCTCGGGTCCAATCAACCATCAGGTTGGTATGCCACCGGCCTGTTGGCTTACACACAAAGCAATAAAGCCTCAACCACCAACCAAATATGTGCACATCTAAAAAATAAACATATAAATAGTTAACAGACAATCAGACAGATCATACAGATCATTAAGCATGGCATTAGCCTATATACAACATTATAACATATTATCACATAACAGGATATCTAATCCAATGGGCCAGCCTTGGTGCCTTCGACCCGCAAGTACATTGAAGAAAACTCACCTTGGAAACTGAACACTAGTTGATGATGTCCCGACTCCAAATCTCAGCTCAACCCAACACTTAATTATCAGAATGACCCAAAATATCATGTAACACTTGAAATAGGTATGTTTCCTTTTAGCCCTTTTTATTTCAAAATTTTGTAAATTGGTCCTTGTGGTTAGTACGCGAGGCGTACCATAGGGTACGCTTAGCGTATAAGCTGAGAAGTTAGTATGCGGGGCGTACCACGTGGTACGCTAAGCGTACTAAGGGGGAAGTCTGATCGTTGAGTCGAGCCTCGTACGTTGGGCGTACGAGGGTTACGCTGGGCGTACGAGGGTTTAATGAAACCCTAATTTTAGGGTGTTGCACCCTATATAAACTCCTTAAGTCCCTAGGGCTGGCCTCTTTACCGGCCTCCATACCTCCTAAACCCTAAATTTGGACCCTTAGCCATCATTTTGTGTCTTTGAGCTCTTGAGAAGAAAAGTTGGTGCTTATTTGCTCATTTTGAAGGGATAGAAGAAGGTTGAAGGTTCGTTGCTTAGTGTGAACCTTAGAGATCCAGAATCATCACTCCTTTTGCAAGTCATTTGAGGTATAAAGATCTTATCTTGACAAGTTCTCTTATGGATCTTCTTTTGGACTTGTTTATGGCCATTTTAGTCCCTTATGGTTAGTCTTAAAGAGTTAAGCTCATTTTAGAAGCTATATCTTGTAGATCCGAATGTTTGGAGGGTTCCTTAAGCTTAAAGGTGCAAACTTTATGGTGTTTATGGTCTCTTGCATGAATTAAGTCATTTATTAAGCTGTTGTGAGCTCTAAGAGCCTCATTAAGCCATGCATGCACATAAAGTTGGCAACTTTACGTGATAAACCATCTTAAGGAAGTCAGATATGAGTTTGGATTGAGGTTTTAATCGATTAAGAGAGCTTGAAAAATAGAAGTTGGCCAAATGGGGGAGTACGATGGGCGTATAAGTAGGTACGCTTAGCGTACAATCCTTAAAGTGAGTACATTGCTCAGTACGCCCCGCGTACTCATTAGGTTGGGCTTTGGAAACTTGGGCTTTCTGTTTGGGCCTTGTTTGGACTTAGACGTTTAGGGCCTTGTTGGGCCATCAGGTTTTTAGGTTGATGCTTGTTTTGGGTTCACTTGGAAAAAGGCCCATGAAAGAAATTTGGGCCAAATTTGGAAAATTGGGCCATAATTGGGCTTGGAATGATTATTTTGGAATTTTGGGCCTTTGAACAATTAGGTTTAGGCTTAGGCCTTGGGCCAAACATAGGGAAGGGTAAAAAGGTCTTTTACTCTAGTTTAGACTCTTTGTGTGAGTTGGGGTCCAATTATTGATTGGATGATTATTTTGTAATTGATAGCGCGGGGATTTTAGCAGGCCAGCAGCCAGAGATTCTTTATGTGAGATTCGACAGTGTAGGGTGAGTTTCCTCACCATGTTTAGCGGGTCTAAGGCACCAATGACGGCCCATGATCAGTGATGCTAGGATATTAGATGTATGTGTGACTCTTGTATATGTATCTGCTTATATGATTTTGTAAGTCGGGTGGGGCCTGTTATGAGAGTTTGGGCGGGGCCCGAAATGTGAGTTTGGGCGGGGACCCGTTATACTAAGTGGGCAGGGCCCGTTATGCGAGTGTGGGTGGGGCCCGATTCACTCATTGGGCGGGGCCCGTTATGTGTTTATTTATGTACGGTATGTGGTATTTTGGGGAACTCACTAAGCTTTGTGCTTACGGTTTTCAGTTTGTGTTTCAGGTACTTCTGGTTCCAAAGGGAAGAGCTCGGGTTGATTGCAGAGCACACGCCACTCGTTTCCGCATCTTTGTGATTTACTCTAATATTTATGATGTATTGATACATTTGATAATCTTGGTTTTATAACAATGTTTTGGGTTGTTTTTATTAATCTAAAAATGAAAATTTTCTGGGTCTTATTTTTGGAACGTAACATATCCTTAAGTCAAACTCGGTTAAACTTGGTCAAAGTCAACCCTCCTCACGTCGTGGCCAAGCATGGGTCACATCGTGACAGCGAACCCGGTCTGATTCCCACTCGGCTCGACCCAACTAGTCAACTCATTTCAAGAAATTATCTGAACAGGCATCATGACGTGAGCACCCATTCTCACGTCGTGAGCTCCAAGGGTTCTAATAGAAAACGCAGACGCTCCGAATCTCACGTCGTGAGCGTTGTCTGTGGCTAAGGGTCACCATTTTAAGTCCTTATTCCATTAAGTATTCGAGTCCACTTCATCTAGAAGCTAAAGGGGACCCCTAAGGTCCATAAACATGTTTCCTTTATGGCCATGCATGCACCAAACATGATCATCCATTTCTAGGTCATGCAAGGGAAGGAATAAGCTTCATTCTTTCATGCGTGCCTCAAATCCATACCAACTTCCAGATCTGAACAATATAATGCTCTAGGGACTCTTAGAATCCATAAAGTTGCCAACTTTATGGATTTACTCCACTCAAGCATGCAATAACATCAATAAGATGGACAAACTCAAGATGTATCCATGATAAGCAATAAAGTTGGAGCCTTTGATACTTACAAGGGTCCAAAAATAGGAAAAGATGTGACATCCCCAAAATCAGGGCCAGAAAAGACCGGTTTCATTTATGCTTTTAAAATAATTTCAGAGTAATCCATTGATTAAAAAGGGTTGCGGAATTTGTTCCCAAAACAAAACATGATAAAATAGAATTTATCAAAGCATTTCATCAAGAGATGCATTTTCATTATATAACAATATTCGGGATGTCATGTTCCGATAAACAGACCAAAAGCATAAACAACACAGTATAGACCTTACAACAGTTACATATAACAACAGGTCTAAAATCAAAACATCTTGATTAAGTCATCCAGCTTATGCTCTCGCGCCACTACCTGTAATATAAACAAAACTGAGTGGGTCAGGCTTGGGAGCCTGGTGAGCATATAGGGTTTTCAACCCACAATAAATAATTATATTTAATTTCACCAACCAACAATAACCCGATTACCCATTCCCGTTATCCTCACTTTACGTCCCTAAAACAACATCTATCTCAAGGGACCTAATCTAGGATTTTTCATCGGGACGGACATTACTGCAAGGGGTTTCCTCAACAATAGATGTCCTAAAGGCAACCATGAGGGGGATAGAGTACACCGGTGAACACATCGTTCACAACACTACAGGTTATGAGCCTGCTAGCGTTCCACAGGACTGTTTAGAAAGAGTCTGTCGTCGTCATCCATACTCCGCTAGATGACTAGATCAACAACAACAACATCGAGGCCTCTCATCTGTTTATCACACATCAACTATCTACCCATGTTCTACCCAACATATTAGTAGATAAAAATATATATTTTTATACATAGTTTAAAACCTGTATAGCATGTCCATTCAATACATATTCCACATAACAGATGAGGCACACACACATAACACGTATTTCATAGAGAAGAAATCATATCTATGAGATAGAAGAAAGTGAATATACATTCACACATATAACAACAAAATATACACATAACACGTATTTCGTATAAAATACTTCATAACTATGCGTTAGAAGAAAGTAACTACACACTCACTTGATCAGAAGATGATCGGACAGCACTACGGCTTGTAGAAGTAGTATTCTTTGGTAGATTTGGAAGATCTTCACAAAAAATTGGCTTCTCGCTGGCAAAGCTTCGGCTCGGGAATTGCACTTCTCGGGATCTTCGGGGCTTCGGGAATCGCTTCGGGTCTCGGGATGATACCGGGGCTTCGGGGGGTTAAAATAGGGCTTAGAGAGAGTATCGGGAGTGGGAGAGTAAGAGAGGAGCAACCAAAATCGGCTGACCCTTGAATTCTATTTATAGGGCCATTTTTCAGCTCTCACGTCGTGAATTTTAAGTTCTCACGTCGTGAACTTAGTCGTCACTGCATGCGTCATCACAGGTTGTGTCTGACAGGCTCTGAAAGGTCAAATCACCGAGTTCACGTCGTGAACACTGTATTCACGTCGTGAACTCTGACACAGTATCGGGGTTCGCACCCCGAACTTCAGAAATTCATAACTTTTGCATACGAGCTCCGTTTTCGACGTTCTTTATATCGACGCGTATGTGAGATTATGCTCTACAACTCTCGTTTAGACTCCGTCGGCTAATTTTGACTTTAATTTTAATATATTATTAATATATTATTGTTAGTAGGCCGGGACAGGAAAACTCCGTTCGAAATTCATAACTCCTTCATCTGAACTCCGTTTTCGTCTGTCTTTTTATCGTTGGAATACTATCGATGAGATCTTCAATTCTCATTTAGAAAGTTTTGGCTAAATATCACTCGATGTCTATTTCGAGTATTCGGGCTGCATACCGCTAAGTCGAAACTTCGAAAAATCATAACTTCCTCATACAAAGTCAGATTTAGACGTTCTTTTTATGCACGCTCCCGGTTTAACGTATTCTACGACTTTCGATTAGATCACTAAGGCTAATACTCGCTCTATCTTAAATTCATATTTTACGTCATTCAGCGTCGTGCCGGTTCTGTCGCGAAACTTCGACAGATCATAACTTCTTCGTTATAACTCGGATTTCGGCATTCTTTATATATTCGGAAACCTCGTCACGACCACTACGCTTTCGTGTATCAATATTGGGTTTATCTAACATTTCATTTTCACGCTTATTTTTATTCTTAATTCATTTAAGACACACAATTAAGCACAAAACACACAATACTCAAATAATACACTTCTATTATTTCAAAATGGGTTACAAAGGTCAACCTAGACTATCACATCATCATTAATGTCTGACCCAGAAACACGGGCGTTACAATTCTCTCCACCTTAGATTGATTTCGTCCCCGGAATCACACATCAACAAACAAATGCGGATAACGACTCATCATGTCACTCTCCGTTTCCCAGGTGAGATTTGGCCGATTCGTATGTTTCCATCGGACAAGCACTAACTCGACCATCTTGCGTTGCAACTTCTTTGTCTTTCGGTCAACGATTGCCTCTGGTTCTTCAATTAACCTTTTGTTCTCATCAATTCTCAGTTCCGAAAGTGGAATCATGTCGGGAACTTCTCCCGTGAATTTCCTCAAGTAACACACATGAAAAGTGTTATGAATTCCATTCAGTTCTTCGGGTAATTCTAGCTTGTAAGCTTGGTTCCCAACCCTCTGAAGAACTTTAAACGGTCCAATAAACCTTGGACTTAATTTTCCCCTTTTACCAAATCTTATAAGTCCCTTCCACGGCGAGACTTTAAGCAAAACTGAATCTCCAACTTCAAAAGTCATCGGTCTTCGCTTGTTGTCAGCATAGCTCTTTTGACGATCCTGAGCTGCTAACAGTCTTTCTCTGATTATTTTTAGCTTTTTAGCGGTTTGATGAACCATCTCCAGTCCCATAAACTGCTTTTCCCCAGCCTCAAGCCAACAAGATGGCGTACGACACTTATGTCCGTACATAGCTTGATAAGGTGCCATCTTAATGCTCGAGTGGAAACTATTATTGTAGGAAAATTCTACCAAAGGTAAATGTTCATCCCAGTTACCTTGGAATTCCAGGGTACATGCTCTCAGCATATCTTCAAGCGTTTGTATCGTTCGTTCGCTCTGACCATCAGTCTGTGGATGGTAAGCTGTACTTAAACACAACTTGGTACCCATTTCCTCTTGTAAACTTTTCCAAAATCGCGAGGTGAAACGGCTGTCACGATCCGATACAATCGTTAACAGAACACCGTGAAGCCTCACAATTTCCTTCACGTAAGAATTCGCAAGCTTATCCATAGACCATTTCTCATTGGCAGCTATGAAGTGCGCACTCTTAGTGAAGCGATCAACGACTACCCAAATCATGTCGTGACCATTCTTTGTTCATGGCAGTTTAGTGATAAAATCCATAGCAATGTCCTTCCATTTACCCATAGGCACAGGCAAAGGTTCTAAACTCCCGTACGGTTTCTGATGTTGTTCCTTAACTCTTGCACAGGTCACACACTCGGCCACATACTTTGCAATATCAAGCTTCATCGTCGGCCACCAGTAGTAGGGTTTTAGGTCCCTATACATTTTAGTGCTACCGGGATGGATTGAGTACATGGTTTTGTGAGCTTCTTCCATCAGAAGATCTCTTATTCCTCCTGACTTAGGTATCCAAACACGATCTTGGAATACCTTCAGTCCGTGATTGTTTACACCGAACACCAACGTTTTGCCCAAACGTTCTTCTTTTCGGTCATTCTTCACAAAAGCTTCCTCTTGAGCTTTCTTTATACTCTCCACAATTGTCGAGACAACTTCTATTCTCAACACTCTTGGCCTTTTTCTTTCAAGATTCACTTTCCGACTGAGAGCATCGGCGACAACATTTGCTTTACCGGGGTGGTAAAGTATCTCACAGTCGTAGTCCTTAAGTAATTCTAGCCAGCGTCGTTGCCTCATATTTAATTCTTTCTGACTAAAGAGATATTGGAGACTCTTATGATCAGTGAAAAGTTTGCACTTCGTGCCATAGAGGTAATGCCTCCATATCTTTAGAGCGAAAACTACCGCTGCCAACTCCAAATCATGAGTGGGGTAGTTCTTTTCATGCTCTTTTAGCTGTCGAGACGCGTATGCTATCACCTTTTCTCTTTGGGTCAAAACACAACACAACCCAACACCAGACACATCGCTATAGACAACGAAGTCTCAACTCCATCGGGTAGAGATAAAATCGGTGCCTCACATAGCTTCTTCTTTAACAACTCGAATGCTTCTCTATGCTTATCACTCCAAGCATAAGCAACTCCTTTGTGGGTCAAAGCTATTAATGGACTAGCGATCGAAGAAAAGCCTTGGATAAACCTTCGGTAGTATCCGGCTAATCCCAAAAAGCTTCGAATCTCCGTGGGACTTTTCGGTTGTTCCCACTTCTTTACAGCTTCAATCTTTGCTGGATCAACCATTATCCCTTCTTGGTTGACCACATGACCCAAGAATTAGACTTCTCGAATCCAAAAATCACATTTGGAGAACTTAGCATACAACTTCTCCTTCTTCAAGACTTCTAACACTTCTCGCAAGTGTCTGCCATGCTTCTCTTGGTTTTTTGAGTAAATTAGAATGTCATCTATGAACACTATCACAGACTTATCAAGGAACGGATTACAAACCCTGTTCATTAAATCCATGAATGAGGCTGGAGCATTGGTTAGTCCAAACGACATAACCACGAACTCGTAGTGTCCATATCGCGTTCTGAATGCAGTCTTCTCGATATCCTGCTCTCTTACTTTCAGCTGATGATATCCTGACCTCAGGTCGATCTTTGAAAAATAACTTGAACCTTGTAGTTGATCGAACAGGTCATCAATCCTCGGCAACAGATATCTATTCTTTATTGTTGCCTTGTTCAGCTCTCTGTAATCGATGCACATTCTCATACTTCCATCTTTCTTCTTCACGAATAACACCGGAGCTCCCCAGGGTGATGAACTAGGTCTAATGAAACCTTTGTCCAATAACTCCTGAAGTTGCATCATCAGCTCCTTCATCTCCGTCGGTGCTAGTCGGTAAGGTGCTTTTGCTATAGGCATCGTCTCTGGTAACAAGTCTATTCTAAACTCCACTTGTCTATCAGGCGATAATCCGGGAAGATCTTCGGGTAACACTTTCGGATAATCACACACGACAGGAATGCTCTGCATCTCCTTTTTCTCCTTCTTAGCATCGATCATGAATGCCAAATATGATGTACATCCTTTGGCCAAACACTTTCTGGCTTTCATTTGCGAAATGATTCCAGAATTTACTCTGTGTTTGTCCCCATACACCACAAATGTCTCTTTCCCTGGCGGGTTTACTTTTACTATCTTCTTCTTGCATAAAATCTCGGCATCATTGGCGCTAAGCCAATCCATTCCAAGCACGACGTCGAAACCGTTAAGTTTGATAGGCAATAATTCCTCGTGGAACTTATTCCCATTCAGGTCGATTAAGATGTTTTTCATACGATGGATAACAGGTATAAACTTGTCACTAGCAACTTCAATTAATAAAGCATTATCTAGTCTATCAACAGGCAAAGCTAGTTTTCTACCAAAATCATGCGATATAAAAGAGTAGTTGGGTCCTCAATCAAATAAAATTTGGGCAGGCAAATTGTTTACGAGGAAGGTACCTGAAGCGACATCAGCTTCTTCCTTGGCAACTTCTAGTGTCATCTGGAAGGCTCTCGCCTTCGGCTTTGGTGGAATGTTGGGCTTTGCTGCCTCCTTCTTTTTCGGATAATCCCTCGAGATGTGCCCCTCTTCACCACACCCATAACAGACTTTCTTGGTAAGGGTGCATTCGTTGGCATAGTGCCTTGGCTTTCCACATTTGAAGCATGTGGTCACCACCTCACATTTTGCATGATGCTTCTTCTTACATTTGTCGCACCATTTCGCTTCGCCTCCTCCTCCTCTCGAACCAGATTTCGAGAATTTACTTTTCTTGTTGGACCCTGAAGGTCCATCGAACTTCCTTTTCTCACCAACCTCTATTCTTTCCATACCCTTTTTCTTCTGCTGGGCCTCTACATTCTTAGCTGCTCGAACATCTGTTTTCAGAGTGGCTGCCATCTTGACTGTCGGGCCAAAGTCGACAGGCAGTCCATTAGCAAACCTCTTAATCTTGGAGAGTTCCGTTGGCACTAGGTACGGAAATAACTTCATTTTCTCAGTGAATGCAGTAGCATAGTCATCTATGCTCATTCTCCCCTTCTTCAAGTTTTGGAACTCATTATTCTGATCAATCAGATCTATCTCTGAACAATACTGCACCCTTAGCTGTTCCAAGAACTCCTCCCGTGACATTTTCAGGGCATCTCCTCGTGGCATAGTATCTGCCAACAACTTCCACCAGCTCAAGACTCCGGTCTTCAGTTGTCTAACTGCAAAGACAGTCTTCTGTTTGTTGCTACAGTCGCAACTTTCAAATACCATCTCCATTTCGGAGATCCAATCCATAATTTCAACAGGCTTTGGGCTTCCAGAAAGACTTGGCGGCTTGGCGCCCAAGAAATTCTTATACATGCGCCCATCCTTGTTGTTTCCCCTTTCCTGGTCATTCCTTCGTTCTTCTTGAGTCCCAACTTGACTCACAATGCGACTATTGTTCCCTTCCTCTGATCGCTCGGGAATCAGTTCGGGTTCCTCAATGGGTATGATAGGTTCGTCCCTATTTCCATGCAACATCTGTCGCATTTCTTCCCTTTGTTCGGCTAACATAGCCCGAATCATGGCTTGCACTCCAGCCATGGTGATTGGTTCTGGTGCAGCAGCTACAACAGGTGCTTGCTCAATCACAGGCGGTTGAGGCTGTTGATTTCTGTTTTCATTCGCATTTCCAACTCCGCTTCTTGTTCTTGACATTTTTGATCTAAACAAATAAGGTGAAATTTAGATCTTCGTTCGCGATAGATATTACGATCTTCCATATCACTCCGAAACGTTTACATGCTAGTTCTAATACCGTCGTCATACGCTTAGAATCCTAAACATAGAAGGTTTCCAGATCCGGTCGGCAACGGACCATAGATCCGAACAAATAATATCATATATGGCAACATATAACATTTAGCACATAAAAGCATTTTAGACAACTTTCCTAAAATAAACTAGTGCTCGTGTCTATAATATAACAGACACACACCTCATAACCCTCACTTAACATTCTAAGTTTAAGTCTAGAAATCATACAAATTCCTAGTTCGCTTAAACTAATGCTCTGATACCAACTGTGACATCCCCAAAATCAGGGCCAGAAAAGACCGGTTTCATTTATGCTTTTAAAATAATTTCAGAGTAATCCATTGATTAAAAAGGATTGCGGAATTTGTTCCCAAAACAAAACATGATAAAATAGAATTTATCAAAGCATTTCATCAAGAGATGCATTTTCATTATATAACAATATTCGGGATGTCATGTTCCGATAAACAGACCAAAAGCATAAACAACACAGTATAGACCTTACAACAGTTACATATAACAACAGGTCTAAAATCAAAACATCTTGATTAAGTCATCCAGCTTATGCTCTCGCGCCACTACCTGTAATATAAACAAAACTGAGTGGGTCAGGCTTGGGAGCCTGGTGAGCATATAGGGTTTTCAACCCATAATAAATAATTATATTTAATTTCACCAACCAACAATAATCCGATTACCCATTCCCGTTATCCTCACTTTACGTCCCTAAAACAACATCTATCTCAAGGGACCTAATCTAGGATTTTTCATCGGGACGGACATTACTGCAAGGGGTTTTCTCAACAATAGATGTCCTAATGGCAACCATGAGGGGGATAGAGTACATCGGTGAACACATCGTTTACAACACCTACAGGTTATGAGCCTGCTAGCGTTCCACAGGACTGTTTAGAAAGAGTCTGTGGTCGTCATCCATACTCCGCTAGATGACTAGATCAACAACAACAACATCGAGGCCTCTCATCTGTTTATCACACATCAACTATCTACCCATGTTCTACCCAACATATTAGTAGATAAAAATATATATTTTTATACATAGTTTAAAACCTGTATAGCATGTCCATTCAATACATATTCCACATAACAGATAAGGCACACACACATAACACGTATTTCATAGAGAAGAAATCATATCTATGAGATAGAAGAAAGTGAATATACATTCACACATATAACAACAAAATATACACATAACACGTATTTCGTATAAAATACTTCATAATTATGCGTTAGAAGAAAGTAACTACACACTCACTTGATCAGAAGATGATCGGACAGCACTACGGCTTGTAGAAGTAGTATTCTTTGGTAGATCTGGAAGATCTTCACAAAAAATTGGCTTCTCGCTGGCAAAGCTTCGGCTCGGGAATTGCATTTCTCGGGATCTTCGGGGCTTCGGGACTCGCTTCGGGTCTCGGGATGATACCGGGGCTTCGGGGGGTTAAAATAGGGCTTAGAGAGAGTATCGGGAGTGGGAGAGTAAGAGAGGAGCAACCAAAATCGGCTGACCCTTGAATTCTATTTATAGGGCCATTTTTCAGCTCTCACGTCGTGAATTTTAAGTTCTCACGTCGTGAACTTAGTCGTCACTGCATGCGTCATCACAGGTTGCATCTGACAGGCTCTGAAAGGTCAAATCACCGAGTTCACGTCGTGAACACTGTATTCACGTCGTGAACTCTGACACAGTATCGGGGTTCGCACCCCGAACTTCAGAAATTCATAACTTTTGCATACGAGCTCCGTTTTCGACGTTCTTTATATCGACGCGTATGTGAGATTATGCTATACAACTCTCGTTTAGACTTTGTCGGCTAATTTTGACTTTAATTTTAATATATTATTAATATATTATTGTTAGTAGGCCGGGACAGGAAAACTCCGTTCGAAATTCATAACTCCTTCATCTGAACTCCGTTTTCGTCTGTCTTTTTATCGTTGGACTTCTATCGATGAGATCTTCAATTCTCATTTAGAAAGTTTTGGCTAAATATCACTCGATATCTATTTCGAGTATTCGGGCTGCATACCGCTAAGTCGAAACTTCGAAAAATCATAACTTCCTCATACGAAGTCAGATTTAGACGTTCTTTTTATGCACGCTCGCGGTTTAACGTATTCTAAGACTTTCGATTAGATCACTAAGGCTAATACTCGCTCTATCTTAAATTCATATTTTACGTCATTCAGCGTCGTGCTGGTTCTGTCGCGAAACTTCGATAGATCATAACTTTTTCGTTATAACTCGGATTTCGGCATTCTTTATATATTCGGAAACCTCGTCACGACCACTACGTTTTCGTGTATCAATATTGGGTTTATCTAACATTTCATTTTCACGCTTATTTTTATTCTTAATTCATTTAAGACACACAATTAAGCACAAAACACACAATACTCAAATAATACACTTCTATTATTTCAAAATGGGTTACAAAGGTCAACCTAGACTATCACATCATCATTAATGCCTGACCCAGAAACACGGGCATTACAAAAGATGATGATGATGTTGATTCTTTGCCCACACCACCACTAGAGCACTTCCTTCTTCTTCTTCTTTTATTCTTCCACAAGCTAGAAATGCACCCAAATGTCAAAGGATATTAAGGAGGAGTAAGATTAGGGTTTTTGGAGGTTTAGAGAGTGAGAGAGGCTGAGGGTGAGAAACCCTAGCCCTTTCATTGACTGTAACTATCCATTCACATCTGTCCACACAAATTAAGGAGGCTCAGTTAGAAGCCTTGAAACCTGAAAATGTGGGAGGTGAATCCCTGAGAGGGATGGATAATAACTTGGTAGTCAAGGGTGGCGGAGCCTTATATCTCATGGATCGGATCTGGACACCGAAACACAATGGTTTCAGAGACTTGGTCATGACCGAAGCTCACAACACTCGATATTCCGTCCACCCAGGTTCAGATAAGATGTATCTGGATCTTAAAAAGTTATACCGGTGGCCTAACATGAAAGCAGAGATTGCTACCTTCGTGAGCAAGTGCCTTACTTGCGCCAAGGTTAAGGTCGAATACCAGAAACCATCAGGTTTACTTCAGCAACCGGAGATACCTGAATGGAAGTGGGAGCGGATCACAATGGACTTCATAACCAAGTTGCCCAAGACAACGGGTGGTCTCGATACCATATGGGTGATCGTAGACAGGTTAACAAAGTCCGCACACTTCCTGCCTATCAAAGAAATTGACAAGATGGAGAAACTCACTAGAACATACATTAGGGAGATCGTACGACTGCATGGTGTTCCCATATCCATTATCTCTGATAGAGATAGTAGATTCACTTCGAGGTTCTGGCAGTCGCTACAAAGTTCCCTTGGAACTAGGCTGGACATGAGTACAGCCTACCACCCGCAAACCGACAGAAAAAGTGAGAGGACTATTCAAACTTTGGAATATATGTTGCGAGCCTGCGTGATAGACTTTGGGAAGGCATGGGATACACATTTACCCCTTGTCGAGTTTTCCTACAATAATAGTTATCACACGAGCATAAAGACTGCTCCATTTGAAGCCCTCTATGGCCGTAAGTGCAGATCCCCTCTGTGTTGGGCTGAGGTGGGCGACACACAGTTAGCTAAAGGAAGAGTTCCTGACAGCACTCTCACAGGTCCGGAAATCATCCGGGAAACGACAGAGAAGATCGTTCAGATTCGTGAGCGATTGAAAGCCTCTATAGACCGACAGAAAAGCTACACAGACAAAAGAAGGAAACCTTTGGAGTTTCAGGTGGGCGACCGTGTTCTATTGAAGGTCTCACCCTGGAAGGGTTTGATACGCTTCGGAAAGTGTGGAAAGCTAAATCCAAGATACGTAGGGCCTTTCGAGATTCTCGCTAGAATCGGCCCTATAGCTTACAAACTCAAACTACCTCGCGAACTCAGTAACGTACATTCTACTTTCCACGTCTCGAACTTGAAAAAGTGTCTGTCCGACGGACTCTTGTAATACCACTCGACGAAATCGAGATCAACGAGAGCCTCAACTACGTGGAAGAATCAGTAGAGATCATGGACCGAGAGGTCAAGCAAATGAAGCAAAGCCGTATCCCGATAGTGAAGGTTCGCTGGAATGCCAAGCGAGGACCTGAATTCACTTGGGAGCGCGAGGATCAAATGAAACTGAAATATCCTCATCTTTTTACTTAGTTATTCTGTAATTGCTTAAACTCTAATTTCGGGACAAAATTCTCTCTAACGGGGGGATGATGTGACAACCCGAAATTTCTATCTTGTACAGTCATTCAATTCAATCAATGTCAGACTCATTTCTGCTATCTATTAGCATTGTTTAGAGTCTGTTGGAGTGTTCTAAGTCTTATACATTCAAGAATAGGGTATAGGAATGAGTTGCTAAAGTTCATAGTTTTAAATTCGGGCCAAACACTCCTTCAAGAGGAGTGTACGGCCGTACACATGGTGTACACATGGGTGTACGGTCGTACACCCATTAGGGCCGTAAAATCATGTCCTTAATTGAGTTATTCCATCATTATTCCTCATTCCTCACATATCCAAGCCAAGAAATCAGATTTCTCTCTCAACTATCATCGACTTTTTCACCCCGATCTTCAAGAATGTAAGTATTTCTTCCGTGGATTACTTGATACATACCTTGATCTAGTATCACCCTATGATTTCATCCGTGAAATTTCCTCTTTTGGTTAGATCTTCAAGTATTCAACACTTTCACTGTCACACCCCAAAACCAGAAAGGCGAAAACGTTCCGGGGCGGAGGACGTCATGGGTAGTATCACAACCAATGAATAACAGCAATCATAGCAACACAACCATTACAGTGAATACTTAAACAAAAATGTTTACATCTGTTGAAACTTGTCTGAAACTTTGTTTGAATTACATCCAATATCTTTGTATAGTAAAAACTTAAAAACTTAAAAACTCTTAATGCTTCAGTTCCTCAAAATCCAGCAAGTACCTGTCTACTGATTTCCTGAGAATACAAGCAGTTTGAAAATATCAGCATAACGCTGGTGAGTTCATAAGCAGTAGTTTTTAACAGAAGTGTTTGTATAGCTTCAAGAAAATCCGATATTTTCTTTAGTGAAAACGTAGTGTATTAGTTTTGTAATGAACCATGAATGTCTTATATGTTTCCAAGAAAATCCGATATTTTCTTTAGTGAGTAAGTAGCGTTATCGATTCTGTATAAAACCATGAATGTTCGTTACTGAAAACAGTAGTGATATGCGAAAATACTACCTCATATGACTAGCTAGAGCTAATCATGAAGTATAGGTATTTGTGTGTGAAACCAATGCATAATCGGTTCTGTTTGAAAACCCTTACTTCAGCCAGTATACGTAGTGTGTGTTAGTTCTATTTTATAAAAATAGAACTGTTGAAGAGTGTTAAGTTGTAAACTAAAGGTGATTTATACATAATGTGAGTCGTATAACCATGCTTGATATGACTAGAGACCTTTCCAACGTTCTTCAGGCGTCGAGTTAAATGACATTTGTACATCTCAGGCATGCCCGCCTAACTGTAGCTAGCAGTCCAGATGTGGGATTGTCAGTCCCGAATAGATCTATTCATAAATCTCATGCTCTCCCTCCAGGAGACTCTGGTTATACAGTGGTAGGATTTATCCATGTACACCTAAGGGTACAGTAGTGAAGTAGCGCCTCACAGTATCGTACAATCTAGTTTACATGTAGTGTAGTAGCGTTCTACCATAGTGAAAATCCGTATGTATATCGTATATAATGATAATTACACTTATGAATACCATGATAAAGTGGTGATGTAAACTGTAAATGGTTTCTGTCCCAGTGCATATGTTTAACAGTGAAAGTTTCTGTACTTGTTATATTTTTAGAAAAATCCCAAACTATACCGATTATATTTTGCATGTATAATGTAGTGAATAGCGAATCCGGAAAACTATGCAATTTTAGTGAAAACGTCCCTTATGCTCAACACAGTACAAAAGGGTTAAAGTATGAGAATTGCATGAGTTTTGAAAACATTTATGTTTAGCTTGTATTCCCCCCCTGAAAACATTAAAAAATACGGAAAATGTAGGGGTATGAACTTACGGTTCTTGAAGACTCGGACCGTAAACTCAAGAACAGAGTTTACGGTTTCTGAAGGCTCGGACCGTAAACTCAAGAATAGAGTTTACGGTTTCTGAAGGTTGGACCGTAAACTCAAGAACAGGGTTTACGGTTCTTGAAGCTGGACCGTAAACTCAAGAAAAATGGTTCTGCTTGCTGATTTCGAAGAGATAATCATTTCTAGGCGTTTCCAAGTGACTCCAAACGTGGTTTCTCGATGTTTTCCGAAGCTTGAAGGCGTTTTGAGTGTTTACGGTTAAGATTCTTAGAGAGAGAAGGAGAGAGTTTTTGGCCAGAAATGTTCAAATGAAGGTGGAGGCATCGTATTTATAGGGGCGTTGTGGGGGGTCCACTTTATACTGACCGTAAACAGGTTTAAGGTCGTAAACGAGTTTACGGCCGTAAACACGTTTACGGTCGTAATCTCATTTAGACCGCATATGTTTGATTTTTTTCGAGATATTCGGGTTTCCGCTCGATTTTTGGTTCCAACTCGTAAATAATTTAATTGAATATAACTAGATTATTTTCTAAACCAAAAGTTTGACGGAAAAGTTAACAAATTCGAAATTTTATTAACGAAACTCGCGTAACGGAAACAGACAAAGTTTCGGGTTGTCACATCATCCCCCCGTTAGAGGGGATTTCGTCCCGAAATTTGAACGCAGAACACAAGTCATGGATTAGGGAAAAGATGCGGATACTTCTGTTTCATCTGATCTTCGCGCTCCCAAGTGAATTCAAGTCCCCGCTTGGCATTCCAGCGAACCTTCACTATTGGGATGCGACTTTGTTTCGTTCGTTTGACTTCCCGATCCATGATTTCGACAGGTTCTTCCACGAAGTTAAGGTTCTCGTTGATTTCAATCTCGTCGAGAGGAATCACAAGTGTCTCATCGGACAGACACTTCTTTAGGTTCGACACGTGCAAGATAGGATGGATGTTGCTGAGCTCTCGGGGTAACTGAAGTTTGTATGCCACGGGACCGATCCTAGCAAGGATTTCAAACGGTCCAATGTACCTTGGGTTTAGCTTTCCACGTTTCCCAAAACGTATCATGCCTTTCCAGGGTGAAACCTTTAGAAGGACGCGATCACCAACCTGGAATTCTAAGGGTTTTCTTCTCTTATCGGCGTAGCTCTTTTGTCTATCCCGAGAGGCTTTCAGTCGTTCTCGGATTTGTATAACTTTCTCAGTTGTTTCTCAGATAATTTTAGGACCAGTGAGAGTGTTGTCGGGGGGCTTGACCCCTAGCTAGCTGCGTGTCACCCACCTCAGCCCAGCACAGAGGGGATCTGCACTTACGGCCATAGAGGGCTTCAAAAGGCGCAGCCTTGATGCTGGTATGGTAGCTGTTGTTGTAGGAGAATTCAACCAAAGGAATATGAGTGTCCCATGACACGCCGAAATCGATGATGCAGGCTCTCAACATGTCTTCCAAGGTCTGAATTGTTCTCTCACTCTGTCCATCAGTTTGCGGATGATAAGCCGTGCTCATGTCCAATTTAGTTCCAAGAGCTTCCTGTAGAGACTGCCAGAACCTCGATGTAAACCTGCTATCTCGATCGGAGATAATGGATGCAGGTACACCATGAAGGCGAACTATCTCTTGAATGTAGATTCGGGTGAGTCTCTCCATCTTGAAGTTTTCTTTGATTGGTAGGAAGTGGGCAGACTTCGTTAATCGATCGACAATTACCCAGATGGCATCGTGACCACTCGGAGATCTGGGCAACTTGGTGATAAAATCCATGGTTATCCTTTCCCACTTCCACTCAGGTATTTCCGGTTGTTGAAGTAGACCTGAGGGCTTCTAATATTCGACCTTCACCTTGGCGCAAGTCAGGCACTTGCCCACGAAGGTAGCGATCTCTGCTTTCGTGTTTGGCCACCAATAGAGCTGTTTGAGATCCAAGTACATCTTGTCCGAACCTGGATGAACGAAGTATTTCGTCTTGTGAGACTCATTCATGACAACCTCTCTGTACCCATCGAACTTTGGGGTCCAGATCCGGTTCATGAAATAGTACACTCCATCTCCTTTGACCTCCAAGTTCTTGTCCATTCCTCGCAGTGACTCACTTGCCATGTTCTCGGGTTTTAAAGCTTCTAGCTGAGCCTCGCTGATTTGCACGGTTAAATGGGAATGGATGGTCATTGTTAGTGCCTTCACCTTACGTCCTGAATACTCCTTTCGACTGAGGGCATCTGCTACCACATTGGCCTTCCCGGGATGATAGCGAATTTCGCATTCGTAATCACTGAGTAATTCTACCCATCGCCGTTGTCTCATGTTTAACTCCTTTTGATTGAAAATATGTTGCAAGCTATTATGGTCGGTGAAGATAGTGCACTTGGTTCCATAGAGATAGTGTCTCCAAATCTTTAACGCAAAGACCACTGCTCCCAACTCTAAATCGTGAGTTGTGTAATTGACTTCGTGTGTTTTCAACTGTCTCGAGGCATAGGCGATGACCTTTCCTCTCTGCATGAGCACACACCCTAGGCCCTGATTGGATGCTGTTGGATAAGGTGTCTAAGTCCATAACTTATTTGGTATATATTTGACCCGACCCGGCATGGTCCATTTGGGTTGCACTTCACCCGAACTATTTATATGGATAACATTATGAGAAGAGTATATTTGCGGCCTACTAATATCTTATAAGTTATAATATATTAATATGAAATTGTATTATTTAATTAGTATTGATCTTAAATTAATTATGAATTAATTTAGTGATCATAAGGTGACTAATTAAATAATGGGCTATTGTACTTATATAGTGTGGGCTAACACTCATAAGGAAATGGGCTAAGCTTGAATGGGAGTCCATGGATGATCCATGGAGCTTTTAACCCATGGATCCTTGGAATAGGAAAAGACATGGGTTATTAGGGTTTGCATGGTTCATGACCCTAATCATCTACACTATATAAAGAGGCTTATGGTGCTTGAAAAGACACTATGTGTGTGTGCATAAGGTGTGGCCGATTTCTAGAGTATTAGAGTGCTCTCTCATAAGTTTTCCAAGTTTGTGGTGATTTGTGATTTCCATTTGAGGCATTCACATTATTGTTGCTTGGCTCTCAAACTCCCAAGGAATCAACTCACTAACAAAGGTATGTAATTCTTCTAGTATCTTTTATGTTTAAAAGTACCCCATGTATGCTAGATAGGTTATGAACCTTGGAAAATTATTTTGCATGTATTTTAGACAAACATAGATCCAAGGTTTCTAGGGTTGCATGAACAACTTAGGAGTGTTAGTTTGCTCAAAACCCAACAGTGGTATCAGAGCCTAGGCTTGTTTGTTTGATACTTGATGCAAACTTGTTGAAAAACTCAAGTTTTCTGCATTCTGCAGCATGAACTCGCCGAGTCCATGAGTAAATTCATCCTACTCGTCGAGTAGGTTCGTGCACTCGACGAGTAGAAGCCTCAGAATGCAGATTTTCAAGTTTTGTTGCTGGAAATGGACTAGAAACATTACCCTAAACTGCTTTGGTGTTATAAAACCTGTTTTAAATGGTGTAATGTTTATGCTAATCCATTTACAATGGCTTATATCAAAATTGCATGATAATATGTGTTCATATGTTCTTGGAATTTTTGATATGATGTTCATGTTCTTATGAATTATTGTTAGATCATAGGAATTATTTGCTAAATTGTTTATTGATAATTCTTGATCATTTATGTGTTTTAATGGAGTCCATAATTTGTCCTCAAGTTATGGATTTCCAAAGGTCACTTTCATTTATGCACACTTAAAACACATAAGTTACATGAAAATGAAGAGTCTTCATTTTATGAACCTTTAATTCATAAGTTATGAAATGAAAAGTTTTGAATAGTTTCAAAACTTGTCCTCAAGTTTTGGAATTTGTAAAGTTACACACACTTTAATATACTTTAATTCCAAACCCTTAGAGTTTTAAAAGTTAAAATTCAACCCTTATACTATTTATAACATTAATGGTTAATTATTATATATATGTATAAGATTAAGTCGTTTTACCGTTAGTAGGCCTCATTCACGAAGCCGGTCTATAAGGGGGGTATAAGGTTGTTGCCTATAAAATGGCAACTTAATGGGTGTCCATTCTCACCCACCGCTTCCTTGATCGGTGGAGGGTCGTTAGCCGAACGGGTAGGACAATGACTTTAAATTCTCATTAAAAGTATAATGAATATTATAAAGTAACTAAACCTTTAATAAATTCCCAATCTTAGTTACTTTAGGAAAATGTGAATATGGTGCTAACCCATGAAATTCACACTTTGTACCTTACCAAGTCGTTGGTGGAGCGTGTGTGGTTAACCGGCACACTAACTTGGACTAGTAAGGATCACGAAGGGTGACTTAATGTTTATCATAGATCGGTGGAGCGTGTGTGGTTAACTGGCACATTGATTAGGTGATAATATTAAGGGTACCAAGTGAATTTGCATGGTTATTCACACCTTGTTTTGTGATCCTCGGCATCCCAGTCACAAAACTTGAAGGGCACAATCGAGATTGAAACATGCCATTGAAAAGTTCAATGAATCTCAAAAGAATCTAGGAATTTCAAAACCAATTAAACCTAATAATTCATTTCGTTTTCATGGTGGAAATTGGTGAATCGTCATTCACCTACCTTCAAATATGTTATAGCTTAGACTACGACATCCCTCTTCTAAGTTATAATATATTGTGTTGGATCCTAGCCTTAATATTATATTTGGGTGTATTATTAAGGATTCGATATATCTAATCTAAACTTGTTTTCTTCTTTTCAGATGTCTTCCAACAACAATGCTTCGGGTTCTAACCCTACTGGCTCCTATTCCCTCATGAACCTTTGTGGGAGGGTCATCTTTGATGGTTCCAACTTCATGGATTGGATTCGGAACATCAGGATGGTCACTCGTTACGAGGACAAGGAATATGTCCTCGATAAGGAGCTAAAGGAGCTTGATGAGTCCACTGCTACTCCTGAGGAGGTCGCTGAGTATCAGGCACATGAAAGAGATGCCACCAAGGTGGCATGCATCATGATGGCCACCATGACAGCTGAACTCCAAAAGTCCTATGAGGACTATTACCCTTTTGAGATGATGGGTTTTGAGCATTCTAACACTTCCTAAGTGTACATGCAATCCTAATAACCTTGAATCTATGTTTTCTCTATATACATGCAAATTTCTTTTTCAAGGTTATTTCCTAACTAGCATGGCATGGGGATTACATAAAACATAAAACTAGTAGAAATACATACCTTGTTGTTGCTTGGATTCCTTCAAGACTTTGTGAGCCTAGCACCCCAAATGTTGTGCCTCAAATGCTTCACACAACACCACAAGACTTGGAATAACTTGAGAGAATACTTCTAGCACTCAAAATTGGTTATGCCCTCTCTAGTAACATTATGTCCACTAGGTCCACTTTTTGCTAGCCATATGGTTCCTTTTATAGTGTTGTCACAATTAGGGTTTACACATGAATGCCCTTAATTGTCATGACTCTTGATTTCCCATGACCCATGGATTTGTAACTCCCATGGACTATCCATGGAGCTCCATTTGGTTACATCCATAACCCATAAACCATGGATCATTAATCCACCATAAAAGAATTGATGAATGTCATAATCAACCCTATATATTTAATTAGTCTCACTTTGATCACCAAATTAATCCTAGATTAATACTTGATCAATACTAATTAAATAACACTATTATTAATATATTAGAACTTATAATATATTAATAATCATAAGTGCCTTATTCTCTCATTTAGTCTATCCAAGTATTGCAATGCCATGCAACCCAAATGGACCATGCCGGGTCGGGTCAAGTACATACCAAATAAAGTTATGGACTTAGACACTATATCCAACAGTCTCCCACTTGGATAAGTCTAATAACTATATTTGTAAATATGACTTCATAATCCGACTAACAATCGTAGCTCTTTCAAAGTCTCTCGGAACTGAGATGATGATGATATGCCATTTCAGATAAGTGATCATATAATCCTCTGTTCTCATGATATCAGCCGGACAAACACATGGAACATGGTCTTACTTATTGTCCAACATTTGTTTCTCGATCTCTGATTTGTTTCGACATAGAACTAAATTGAACACATCAATTAGGTTCTGACCGGGCCCGGTACATAGGTCAAAACCAAATCATCGAGGGGCCCAGATATCGCTTCTATTTCTAGAAGGAACAGATAAACTTCGACTGATATGCTTGTACTAACTACTTGTTGAATTATTCACAAAGGCACGTTTTATGACATCGAGTTACCAATACATTTTCGTGCAATCAATGAATAACCAACTCGTAGTCAACAACTCATATCTCTAGGTTTGAAGATTTATATGATATTACCGTCTCACGATCAGTCGAGATAAATTCCATGAAGTGATGCAAGTGAGCGTGGGTTGGATCCAATACTCAGCCCTTATGAGTACTCATGAATGTTGTAGCAACCATTGCATTGTCCAAAGCACTTTTAGACAAATCATACAAGCCAAATTCATGACAGTCTTAAATCAATACTTACTTCCAAAGTTTGACTGACTGTGGATGGTTTGAATAATTACATAATTATTCTGGAAGTAAAAACATGCAAAATTGAAACATAGTAAACAATCAACACAAGATAGTAACACCTTACTCATAAATAAATAACAACTTTTATTTATCATCAAATGTCAATTACATTTTACAAGTTTCAGGAATCTAATTATTGAAACTAATATCATCCCTCGGCCCAATGCGCCTCGCATGCTGTAAATGCTTAACCCTGCTCAGTCCCTTCGTGAGGGGATCTGCCGGGTTCTCATTTGATGATACCCTCTTAGCCACGAGGAGTCCTTCTTCTATTCGATGTCTGATGAAATGGTATTTTCTGTCAATGTGCCTAGATCTCCCGTGATCTCTTGGTTCCTTAGCCAAAGCAACCGCACTTTCGCTGTTACAGAAAATTTCCATTGGCTCTTTTATAGCTGGTACAACTCCAAGGTCTCCGATGAAGTTCTTTAGCCATATCGCCTCCTTAGCTGCTTCACTTGCTGCTATGTACTCTGATTCACAAGTAGAATCAGCTATTGTATCCTGCTTGGAACTTTTCCAAGTAATTGCCCCTCCATTTAGGATAAAGACCCAGCCTGACTGAGAGCGGAAATTATCCCTATCAGTCTGGAAGCTAGCATCGCTATATCCTTCCACTCTCAAGTCATCACTGCCTCCGAGGGTAAGGACCCAATCCTTAGTCCTCCGCAGATACTTGAGAATGTTCTTTACCGCCGTCCAGTGTGCCTTGCCAGGGTTCCCTTGATATCTACTGACCATGCTCAAAGCAAAGGCCACATCAGGGCGAGTACAAGTCATAACATACATGATCGAGCCCACAGCGAAAGCATATGGTATATGACTCATTTCAGCTATCTCAGCCTTTGTACTCGGACTCTGAGTTTTACTCATCTTGGCATTACTCTGGATTGGTAATTCTCCTTTCTTGGATTCTTGCATGCTAAACCTCTTCAGCACCTTATCCAAGTAAGTACTTTGACTAAGTCCAATTAGTCTCTTACTCCTATCTCTCAATATCCTTATCCCTAGGATATAGGCAGCTTCCCCAAGGTCCTTCATAGCGAAACACTTCCCAAGCCAGGACTTAACCTCCTGCAAGGTTGGGACGTCGTTTCCTATGAGAAGTATGTCATCCACATACAACACCAAGAAGCTAACTATGCTCCCACTAGCCCTGACATACACACAAGACTCATCCTCACTCCTAGAAAAGCCAAACTCTTTGACTTTCTCATCAAAGCAAAGATTCCATCTGCGAGATGCTTGTTTCAATCCATAAATGGATTTATCAAGCTTACATACTCTATTAGGGTATCTTGTATCGACAAAACCCTCTGGTTGAGCCATGTAAACATCCTCAGCCAACTTTCCATTAAGGAAAGCGGTTTTGACATCTATTTGCCATATTTCATAATCATGAAATGCAGCTATGGCTAACAATACTCTAATAGACTTAATCTTAGCTACTGGTGAGAAGGTCTCATCATAGTCAACTCCCAGAGTTTGAGTAAAGCCCTTCGCAACCAGTCGTGCTTTGTAAGTATGTACCTTCCCATCCATGTCGGTCTTCTTGTTGAAGATCCATTTGCACCCAACTGTCTTACGACCTGGTACATTGTCAACCAAGTTCCAAACTTGATTGTCATACATGGACTGAATCTCGCTGTCCATAGCCTCCTTCCATTTAGCAGACTCAGGGCCTGCCATGGCTTCCCTGTAATTATTAGGTTCATCCAAATCTATTAGTGTACTATCACTAATAAATGTATCACCTTCAGTGGTGATGTGATAACCATAATAAAAATCAGGTGTGTTCCTCACCCTAGTGGAACGTCTCGGAGGTACAGACTCATCTATCGGATCAACAGGAGTTTCCTCCTCAGGTTGGTCGATAGCATTTGAGGTTCCTTCACCACTTGACTCTTGAAGCTCTTCAAGGTCAATTTGCCTCCCACTGTCCCCTTGGCTTATGAATTCTCTCTCACGAAAGACTCCTCTTCTTGCTACAAAGACCACATTATCACTGGGTCTGTAGAAGAGGTAACCAAAGGATCTCTGTGGGTAGCCGATGAAAATACACCTCTCACTTCGAGGTTCAAGCTTATCATGAGTCTCACGCCTCACGAAAGCTTCACAACCCCAAATCTTGATGTGGTCCAAATTGGGAACTTTCCCAGTCCACATCTCGTGAGGTGTTTTGGCAACCTTTTTAGTAGGGACTAGATTAAGGATATGGGCGGCAGTCTCTAAGGCATACCCCCAGAAAGAGATTGGTAACGAAGCTCGACTCATCATGGAACGAACCATATCCAACAAGGTTCGATTGCGCCTCTCAGCTACACCATTCAACTGTGGTGTTCTGGGAGGTGTCAATTGTGAGACGATCCCACATTCCTTAAGATAGTCAAGGAACTCAATGCTAAGATACTCTCCTCCTCGATCGGATCGGAGCATCTTGATGTTCCTGCCCAATTGATTCTCCATTTCCTGCTTAAACTCTTTGAACTTTTCAAAGGTTTCTGACTTATGCTTGATTAAGTAAATATATCCATATCTACTGTAATCATCAGTAAAAGTCACATAATAGCGATTAGCATCCCTTGTAGCAACTCTGAAGGGCCCACACACATCCGTGTGTACAAGGTCCAACAAACCTTCACCCCTATCACAAGTACCTGTGAAGGGTGACTTTGTTATTTTTCCAAGTAAACAAGACTCGCAACTATCATCTGACTTGAGGTCAAATGATTCCAAGACTCCAGCCTTTTGGAGTTGGCCTATGTGCTTCTTGTTAACATGTCCAAGACGACAATGCCACAAGGATGCTTTATCCAAGCTATCTGAAGAATCAATATACAACACATTATTTCCTAGATTGTCTACAACATTCACGGCTTCATATACACCATCACAAGGTAATGCTTTAAAGTAAAATACATCATTGTAATAAACATTAATAGCACCATTTTTATTATCAAATGAAAATGTAAAACCTTGTTTGTACAAGCCATGAAAGGAAATAATATTTCTCGCCATTTCGGGCGAGTAACAACACTTATTCAAATCTAACATTAACCCATTATTAAGCAATAAAGAATAAACTCCTATCTTGGTAACAGGTGATGCTTTCCTGTTGCCCATGACTAAGTTTATCTTCCCGTGCTCCACTTGCTCACTTCTTCTTAGTGCCTGCAAATCAGTACAGATGTGAATACCACAACCTGTATCAAGCACCCAAGAATTAGCATTAGATGAGTTGTTAGACAATATTGTGTAAATACCTGTATGGGTGGGTTTAACCTTCCCATCCTTTAGATCTTGCAGATATTTAGGGCAGCTTCGCTTGAAGTGTCCCTTATCCTGGCAATAGAAGCACTGTGCTTCCTTTGGGTTTGAAGAAGGAGTAATGGGACCTTTCTTTGTCCCACTTGAAGAGGAACCATCAAGAGTCTTACCCTTGGTACCCTTTGAAGGGCTTTTCCTCTTCTTACCCTTTCCCTGCCCAATAGCAAGAACAGGGGCTGTTGAAGGAGTAGAAGTAGCAACCGCTTTACCCTTAAGGCCATTTTCAGTTGTCCTTAAGTGTCCTTGAAGTTTGCTAAGTGTGACTTCCTCCTTGTTCATATGATAAGTCATACGAAACTGATCATAACTTGGAGGTAAGGAATGGAGAATGATGTCAATCGCCATTTCCTCAGGAAAGTCAACATTTAGCTTCAGCAACCGGTCAACGAACCTTTGCATTTTCTGCAAGTGACCGGTGATGGGTTCACCATCCTTCATCCTTGCGGTTATCATGGAGGAGATGATTTCATACCTCTCTGACGCGCGCTCTGATGGTACCTTTCCATCAGATCCAGGTGCATCTCATAGGGGTAGAAATCTTCATAGGATTTTTGAAGTTCAGGAGTCATGGTGGCCATCATGATGCATGCTACCTTAGTAGCATCCTTTTCATGTGCAACAAACTCCGCAAACTCTTCAGGAGTAGCAGTGGCTTCATTTACAACCTTAAGCTCCCTATCGAGGACATATTCTTTGTCCTCATAGCGGGTAATCATTCTGATGTTTCTGATCCACTCATTGAAATTGGATCCATCAAAGATGACCTTACCACACAAGTTCATAAGGGAAAAGGAGCCTGTTGGGTTTGAGCCAGAAGCATTGTTGGAAGACATCTGAAAGGAAAGAAAGACAAGTTTCATTAGATTAGGAATCCTTAATAATTCACCCAAATGAAATATTAAGGCTAGGATCCAACAAACTATTTATAGTTGGAAGAGGGATGCCGTAATCCATACTATAAAATATTTGAAGGTAGGTAAATGACGATTTACCAATTTCCACCATAAGAACGAAATATTTTATTATTAGGTTTTATTGGTTTTGAAACTCCTAGATCTTTTGAGATACATTGAACTTTTCAATGGCATGTTTGAATCTCGATTGTGCCCTCTCAAGTTTGTGACTGGGATGCCGAGGATCACAAACAAGGTGTGAATAACCATACAAATTGACTTGGTACCCTCAACAATATTACCTAATCGATGTGCCGGTTAACCACACACGCTCCACCGATCTATAATGAAGTCAAGTTACCCTTTGCCACTCTTACTAGTCCATGTTAGTGTGCCGGTTAACCACACACGCTCCACTAACGACTTGGTAAGGTACAAAGTGTAATTTTATGGGCTAGCACCAATTTCACATTTTCCTAAAGTAACTAAGATTGGGAATTTATAATGTATAGTTACTTTATAATTCATTATACTTTTTAACGAGTATTTAAAGTCGTATCCTACCCATTCGGCTAACGACCCTCCACCGATCAAGGAAGCGGTGGGTGAGAGTGGACACCCATTAAGTCACCATTTTATAGGCAACAACCTTATACCCCCCTTATAGACCGGCTTCGTGAATGAGGCCTACTAACGGTAAGAATGAAATATTCTTATACATATCTATATAATAAAATTATAATAATAGTATAAGTGTTGATTTTTAAACCTTTTAAAAATCTAAGGTTCAATTTGGAATTAAAGTATTAGAGTGTAAGACTTTTCAAATTCCAAAACTTGAGGGCAAGAATTGAAACTATTCCAAGTCTCTTCAATTTGTAACTTATGAGTTTTAATGGTTCATAAAATGAAGACTCTTCATTTTATGAAACCTCTTTAGTTCTTTAATCACAATTAAAAGAAGTGACTTTTGGTTATCCATAACTTGAGGACAAGTTATGGACACCATCATAACCATTAAGATCATGAATTAAACACACATGGTGGTTACACATAATTCCTATGATCTTCTAAAAACTCATAAGAACACAAATTCATGTCAAGCAATTTCAAGAAATCATATAAACATATACAATACTTGAAAATTGATAAAAGTCATGTAAAATGGGTTAACATAATCATTATCATTTTGAAAAACAGATTTTACAAGTCCAAAACAGATTGGGATAATGATCTTAATCCATTTCCAGCAACAAAACTCGAAAAAACTGCCCAGCACGCTCCTACTCGCCGAGTGCACTATTCTACTCGGCGAGTAGAATGAATTTGTTCATGGACTCGGCGAGTCGTCCCCATGGACTCGGCGAGTACAGTCGTCAGAGTGCAGAATTTTCAATTTTTAAGCAGTTTTGCATCAAGTATACAGAAAACAATCCTAGGCTCTGATACCACTGATGGGTTTTGAGCATTCTAACACTTCCTAAGTGTACATGCAACCCTAATAACCTTGAATCTATGTTTTCTCTATATACATGCAAATTTCTTTTTCAAGGTTATTTCCTAACTAGCATGGCATGGGGATTACATAAAACAAAAAACTAGTAGAAATACATACCTCGTTGTTGCTTGGATTCCTTCAAGACTTTGTGAGCCTAGCACCCCAAATGTTGTGCCTCAAATGCTTCACACAACACCACAAGACTTGGAATAACTTGAGAGAATACTTCTAGCACTCAAAATTGGTTATGCCCTCTCTAGTAACACTATGTCCACTAGGTCCACTTTTTGCTAGCCATAGGGTTCCTTTTATAGTGTTGTCACAATTAGGGTTTACACATGAATGCCCTTAATTGTCATGACTCTTGATTTCCCATGACCCATGGATTTGTAACTCCCATGGACTATCCATGGAGCTCCATTTGGTTACATCCATAACCCATAAACCATGGATCAGGATCATTAATCCACCATAAACGAATTGATGATTGTCATAATCAACCCTATATATTTAATTAGTGTCACTTTGATCACCAAATTAATCCTAGATTAATACTTGATCAATACTAATTAAATAACACTATTATTAATATATTAGAACTTATAATATATTAATAATCATAAGTGCCTTATTCTCTCATTTAGTCTATCCAAGTATTGCAATGCCATGCAACCTAAATGGACCATGCCGGGTCGGGTCAAGTACATACCAAATAAAGTTATGGACTTAGACACTATATCCAACATGAGATGCATCAGGATCTGATGGAAAGGTACCATCAGAGTGCTCGTCAAGAGCGGTATGAAATAATCTCCTCCATGATCACTACCCGTATGAAGGATAGCGAACCAATCACGAGCCACATGCAGAAAATGCAAAGGTATGTGGACCGTCTAATGAAACTGGATGTGAACTTCCCTGAGGAGTTGGCAATTGATATCATTTTGCACTCCTTGCCCTCGTGTTATGATCAATTTCGCATGACATACCACACGAACAAGGAGGAAGTCACACTCAGTAAGCTTCAAGGACTTCTGAAGACTGCCGAAAGTGGTCTTAAGAGTAAGTCGGTTACTACTCCTACTCCTACTACTACCCCTGTTTTGGCTATCGGGCAAGGCAAAGGGAAGAAGAGGAAGCACCCTTCGAAGGGTACCAAGGGAAAGTCCCTTGAAGGCTCCTCATCTGGAACCAAAGGTGGTTCTATCACTCCTTCTGCCATCCCTAAGGATGCTGAATGCTTCTACTATGAAAATAAGGGGCACTGGAAGCGAAACTGCCCAAAGTACTTGCAGGATGTCAAGGATGGGAAAGTGAAACCATCCCATGCAGGTATTTACACTATATTGTCTAATAACTCACCATATTCTAATTCTTGGGTTCTTGATACAGGTTGTGGTATTCACATCTGTTGTGACTTGCAGGGCCTAAGAAGAAGTGAGGATGTGGAGCACGGAAAGATAAACTTAATCATGGGGAACAAGAAGGTTGCACCTGTTGCCAAGATTGGAGTTTATACTTTGTTGCTAGATAGTGGGTTAAAGTTAGATTTGAATAAATGTGTGTACTCGTCTGAAATGGCGAGGAATATTATTTCCTTTCATGATTTGTACAAACAAGGTTTTACCTTTTCTTTTGATAATGAAGTTGGTAGTATTAATGCTTTCTTTAATAATGTTCTTTATTTTAAAGCATTACCTTGTGATGGTGTGTATGAAGCTATATCGGTTGTAGATAATTTAGGAAAGAATGTATTATGTATTGATTCTTCTACTAGCTTGGATAAAGCATCTTTGTGGCATTGTCGTCTTGGACATGTAAGCAAGAAACGCATAGGCCAGCTCCAAAAGGATGGAGTCTTGGAGTCGTTCGACCTCAAGTCGGATGATAGTTGTGAGTCTTGTCTACTTGGAAAAATGACAAAATCACCCTTCACTGGTACTTGTGCAAGGGGTGAGGGTTTGTTAGACCTTATACATACTGATGTATGTGGACCATTCAAAATCGCCACAAGGGATGCTAATCGCTATTATGTGACTTTTATTGATGATTTTAGTAGATGTGGTTATGTCTACTTAATCAAACATAAGTCAGAAACTTTTGAAAGGTTTAAAGAGTTTAAACAGGAAGTAGAAAATCAATTGGGCAGGAACATTAAGATGCTTCGATCTGATCGAGGTGGTGAGTATCTTAGTACTGAGTTCCTCGACCATCTTAAGGAGTGTGGGATTGTCTCACAATTGACACCTCCCAGGACACCACAGCTGAATGGTGTAGCTGAGAGGCGTAATCGAACTTTGTTGGACATGGTTCGCTCTATGATGAGTCGAGCTTCGCTACCAATCTCTTTTTGGGGGTATGCCTTAGAGACTGCCGCCCACATCCTTAATATAGTCCCTACAAAGAAGGTTGCCAAAACACCTCATGAAATGTGGACTGGGAAAGTTACCAATTTGGACCATATCAAGATTTGGGGTTGCGAGGCTTTTGTGAGGCGCGAGACTCATGAAAAGCTCGAACCTCGAAGTGAAAGGTGTATTTTCATCGGCTACCCACAAAAATCCTTTGGTTACCTCTTCTACAGACCCAGTGAGAATGTGGTCTTTGTGGCAAGGAGAGGGGTCTTTCGAGAGAGAGAATTTATAAACCAAGGAGACAGTGGGAGGCAAATTGACCTTGAAGAAATTCAAGACTCAATTGGTGAAGGAACCTCAGACACTAGCAATCAACTTGAGGAGGAAATTCCTGTTGATCCAGCTGACGAGTCTATACTTCCGAGGCGTTCCACAAGGGTTAGGAACACACCTGAGTTTTATTATGGATTTCATATTACTACGGAAGGTGATACATTTATCAGTGACAGTACACTAGTAAATCTGGATGAACCTAACACTGTTAAGGAAGCCATGGCAGGCCCAGAGTCTGCTAAATGGAAGGAGGCTATGGACAGCGAGATACAGTCCATGTATGACAATCAAGTTTGGAACTTGGTTGACAATGTACCAGGCCGTAAGACAGTCGGGTGCAAGTGGATCTTCAAGAAGAAGACCGACATGGATGGGAAGGTGCACACTTATAAGGCTCGACTGGTTGCGAAGGGTTTTACTCAGACTCAGGGTATTGATTATGATGAAACCTTTTCACCAGTAGAAAAGATTAAGTCTATTAGGGTTATGCTAGCCATTGCTGCATTTCATGATTATGAAATATGGCAAATGAATGTCAAAACCGCTTTCCTTAACGGAAAGTTGGCTGAGGATGTTTACATGGATCAGCCAGAAGGTTTTGTCAGTGCAGAGTACCCCAATAGAGTGTGCAAGCTTGAGAAATCCATTTATGGATTGAAACAAGCATCTCGAAGTTGGAATCTTTGTTTCGATGAGAAGATCAAAGAGTTTGGTTTCTCAAGAAGTGAAGATGAGTCCTGCGTGTATGTCAGAGCTAGTGGGAGTATAGTTAGCTTTTTGGTACTGTATGTGGATGACATACTACTCATAGGAAATGACATCCCAACCTTGCAGGAGGTTAAGTCCTGGCTTGGGAAGTGCTTTGCTATGAAGGACCTTGGAGAAGCTGCCTATATCCTAGGGATAAGGATATTAAGAGAAAGGAGTAAAAGACTAATTGGACTTAGTCAGAGTATCTACTTGGATAAGGTGTTGAAAAGGTTCCACATGTAGAATTCAAAGAAAGGAGAATTACCGATCCAAAGCAATGCCAAACTGAGCAAGGCTCAGAGCCCGAGTACAGAAGATGAGATAGCTGAGATGAGTCGATTACCTTATGCTTCCGCTGTTTACTCGATCATGTATGATATGACTAGTACCCGTCCTGATGTGGCCTTCGCTTTGAGCATGGTCAGCAGATATCAGGGGAACCCTGGCAAGGCTCATTGGACTGCGGTAAAGAATATTCTCAAGTACCTGCGGAGGACTAAGGATTGGATCCTTACCCTTGGTGGGAGTGATGACTTGAGAGTAGTAGGGTATAGTGATGCTAGCTTTCAGACTGATAGGGATAACTTCCGCTCTCAGTCGGGCTGGGTCTTTACCTTAAATGGAGGGGCAATCACTTGGAAGAGTTCCAAACAGGAGACTGTAGCTGATTCGACTTGTGAATCAGAGTACATAGTAGCGAGTGAAGCGGCAAAGGAGGCGATATGGCGGAGGAACTTCATCGGAGACCTTGGAGTTGTACTAGCTATTAAGGAGCCTATGGAGATTTTCTGTGACAGCAATAGTGCGGTTGCCTTAGCCAAGGAACCAAGAGATCATGGCAGATCCCGACACATTGACATAAAATATCACTTCATAAGACTCAAGATAGAAGAGGGACTCCTCGTGGCAAAGAGGGTATCGTCAGATGAGAACCCTGCGGATCCCCTTACGAAGGGACTGGCGAGGGTGAAGCATTTGCAGCATGCGAGACGCATCGGGCTGAGGGATGATATTAGTTTTAAGGATTAGATAGTTATTACTGAAACTTGTAAAATGTAATCGACGTTTGATGATGAATAAAAGTTGTGATTTATTTATGAGTAAGGTGTTGCTATCATTGTCAATTATTTACTATTGTTTCAGCTTTGCATGTTTTGACTTCCAGAATAATAAGTTTATTCAAACTCTCCACAGTAGGTCATATGTCGGAAGTAGGTATGAATTAAGACTGTCATGAATTGGGATTGTAGATGACTAAAGGTGTTTAGCCATAGCAATGGTTGCTACAACATTCATGAGTACTCATAAGTTATGAGTATTGGAATAAACCCACGCTCACTTGTATCACTTCATGGAATTTATCTCGAGTGATCGTGAGACGGTAATATCATATAAGTCTTCAAACCTAGAGATATTAGTTGTTACCTATGAGTTGGTTGTGCATTGATTGCACGTAAACGCATCAGTAACTTGATGTTATAAAACGTGCCTTTGTGTGCAATTCAATAAGTAGTAGAACAAGCATATGAGTCGAAGTTTATCTGTTCCTTCTACAAATAGAAGCGATATTTGGGCCCCTCGATGATTTTGTTTTGACCTATGTACCGGGCCCGGTCAGAACTAAATTGATGTGTTCGATTAAGTTCTTTGTCAAACAAATCGGAAATCGGGAAACAAACTGCTGGACAATAAGTAAGACATTGTTCCATGTATTTGTCCTGCTGATATCATGAGAGCAGAGGATTATGTGATCACTTATCTAAAATGGCGCTTCATAGTTCAACAGAGTTTTCGAGAGCTACGATTGCTGGTTGGTTCCTGAAGCTATATAGGCAAATACAGTTATCAGACTTATCCAAGTGGGAGACTGTTGGATAAGGTGTCAAAGTCCATAACTTATTTGGTATATACTTGACCCGACCCGACATGGTCCATTTGGGTTGCTGTTAGGCGTGTCAAACCAACAAATAATGGGATAAAATAATATTAATAAAGCTCAAGTCACTGCTATTTCTTATACTAAAGATAGTATAGAGTAAGCAGGGTCGGTCCACAGGAATACAGGACTTCTTATCTTGCCATATTTTCACACATAATACAAATAATATTAAAATGGGGGATTGTGTTTGAACTTGAATTAAACTTCATAAATAAGAAAGATTGATAACAAAACGCAGTAAAAGAAGTACATTTCCGATTCTGACTCTTATACATGTATTATGTTGAAAGATGTAATATGATTATAACTCATGTTCAATCTAGGTTGGTAAGTTAGATATTAATAAACTCTAATATCCAAATTGGCAAAAGTATTTTATTCAAAACAAGCTCTTCAAATAAAACTTCATTTAATTGATTCAATTCAAATAAGTTCTTGCATCAAATCATTAAATGACATTAAGTTTTTGCACTAATTACCAACAATGTTTAACATTCCTCTTAAGCTTGGGAATATAAACATTTAATCTTTGATTGCACTAATTTTGATCTAATTACAACCAAGTAAGTGTGTGTTACTAACATCAAATCATAAAACATATACGAATTTCATAATTTGATTAACTAGATTGATAAGAACCCTAGTTCATTGATCAAGTGAAAAAGAGAACTAACCAAACACATGATTAAGATCAAATCAAAGATTACTAGATGTTAAACACAAATCAAGTTCAAATTACAACCTAACAACACATACTTAAGAATTCAGATTCGGAAATGATAATGAAATCAACCACACATGACTAGGTTAGACTACAAATCAAACAAGTTCAAACTTCAAATTGACTTACAAAAAGGAAATTAAAGTGTTTCCAAGTGTTAATCTACTTCCAAAAGCTCTGAAAATCTCCTTCTCCCTGTCCAAAATCCGACCTAACCTCCAACAAAACTGATTGTCCCCATTAAATGAGAGTAAAACTACTTTAAAAACTGTCGAGACGTTTACACGGCCCGTGTAAATTAAAGGGTGCCATTTACACGACCGTGTAAACAAGAAAAGAAGAATGCTCTTGCATATGCGTTTACACGGCCCGTGTAAAATATAAGCCATCATTTACATGGTCGTGTAAATGTCTGAAAGGCTCAAATCTTCATTTCTTCCTTCTCTCTCTCTTCAATGCTCCAAAACTTCTGAAACTTTGTTTCCAACTCTTTTTAACTTCCTCCATCAAGATCCAACCTTCAAAAGTCCCTGAAATATCATAAAAGTGTGTGAATGGAATTGCATCATGAAAAATCCCGAAAAATATGCAAAATGCATGAGTTTAAACCTAAATGCAATGCACTTTTATGAACTAAAACTACAAAATGAATGCATGAATATGCATCTAACAGTTGCACTTCACCCGAACTATTTATATGGATAACATTATGAGAAGAGTATATTTGCGACCTACTAATATATTATAAGTTATAATATATTAATATGAAATTGTATTATTTAATTAGTATTGATCTTAAATTAATTGTGAATTAATTTAGTGATCATAAGGTGACTAATTAAATAATGGGCTATTGTACTTATATAGTGTGGGCTAACACTCATAAGGAAATGGGCTAAGCTTGAATGGGAGTCAATGGATGATCCATGGAGCTTTTAACCCACGGATCCTTGGAATAGGAAAAGACATGGGCTATTAGGGTTTGCATGGTTCATAACCCTAATCATCTACACTATATAAAGAGGCTTATGGTGCTTGAAAAGACACTATGTGTGTGTGCATAAGGTGTGGCCGATTTCTAGAGTATTAGAGTGCTCTCTCATAAGTTTTCCAAGTTTGTGGTGATTTGTGATTTCCATTTGAGGCATTCACATTATTGGTGCTTGGCTCTCAAACTCCCAAGGAATCAACTCACTAACAAAGGTATGTAATTCTTCTAGTATCTTTTATGTTTAAAAGTACCCCATGTATGCTAGATAGGTTATGAACCTTCGAAAATTATTTTGCATGTATTTTAGAAAAACATAGATCCAAGGTTTCTAGGGTTGCATGAACACCTTAGGAGTGTTAGTTTGCTCAAAACCCAACAGATGCATCACAGTAGACAACGAAGTCTTCTGTCCCTTCGGGCAGGGACAAGATAGGTGCGCTGCATAGGGCCTGCTTCAATGTTTGAAACGCAGTGTCTTGCTTGACTCCCCAACTAAATGTTACCCCTTTTTGCGTCAGGGTAGTTAAGGGCTTAGCGATTCTTGAGAAGTTCTGGATGAACCTGCGATAATAGCCCGCGAGACCCAAGAATTGTCGGATTTCTGTGGGTGTCTTCGGTGCAGACCAGTTCTCAATCGCCTTGATCTTGGAAGGGTACACGTGTATTCCTTCCTTGCTAATCACGTGTCCAAGGAAATTCACCTTCCTGATCCAGAATTCGCACTTCGAGAATTTCTCGTATAGCTTTTCTGCCCTTAATGTTTCCAACACCTGCCTTAAGTGTTGTTTATGATCATTCTCACTCCGCGAATAGACAAGTATATCGTCGATGAACACAATCACGAACTTGTCTAAGAAAGGGCGGCACACCCGATTCATCAGGTCCATGAATATTGTCGGTGCGTTGGTCAGACCAAAGGGCATTACTACAAACTCATAGTGTCCATAGCGAGTTCGGAATGCTGTTTTGGGCACATCATTCTCATGAACTCGCAATTGATGGTACCCTGATCTCAGATCGATCTTTGAGAAATAACTGGCTCCCTGAAGTTGGTCGAAGAGATCGTCGATTCTGGGTAAGGGATATCGGTTCTTGATAGTCAGCTTATTCAGCTCTCAGTAGTCAATGCACATCCGAAAGGATCCATCTTTCTTTTTCACGAATAAGATCGGAGCTCCCCAGGGTGAGGAACTCGGCCTTATGAATCCCTTACTAATCAGCTCATTGAGCTGACTGGATAATTCTTGCATTTCCGCTGGCGCTAAGCAGTAAGGAGATTTAGCTACAGGAGTAGCTCCGGGGATCAAGTCAATACGAAACTCGACTTGGCGTTCGGGAGGGATTCCTGGGAGATCTTCAGGGAAGACATCAGGGAAGTTGCAGACTTCGGGAAGACTCTCGAGGTCTTTAACTTTTTGCGTCACGTCTATAACGTGAGCTAGAAATGCATGGCACTCCTTTCGCAGATACTTCCGAGCTTTGATGCATGAAATGATACGGAGGTTCAAGCTAGGCTTATCTCCATAAATCATGAGAGCTTCGCCAGAGGGAAGATTGAGACGGATAGCCTTCTCGAAGCAAAGAATATCAGCATGATTGGAGCTTAGCCAGTCCATGCCGATAATGACGTCGAAACTCTTGATGGACACAGGCATAAGATCGATAGGAAAAGAATAATTGTCTAGGGTAAGAGTACAGCCTATGAATATGTCGTTAGTGCTCTCCTTCTTTCCGTTAGCCATCTCGACGGTAAATGGTTCGGTTAGAGGTTGGGATTTACATTTGATTAGATGTTTGAATGTATGACTAACAAAACTACTTTCCGCACCAGAATCGAAGAGAATGCATGCGTAAGAGTTGTCAAGGAGGAACGTACCCGTAACAACGGTAGGATCAGCAACTGCTTCCTCCTGGCCCATCACCAAAACTCTTCCTGTATTGCCCTCAGTTGTTGCCTTGGGGCAGTTTCTCCTGAAGTGCCCAGCCTCTCCACATCCATAACAAGTTTGACCAGCGCCCGCTCCCGGAGCCTGGTTGGTTGGTTGAGCTGGTGTCTTGCAGTATCGAGCTGTGTGTCCTTTCTTTCCACAGCTGTTGCAACTCAGCTCACGGCAGGGTCCGTGATGATGAAAGTTACACTTGTTGCATAGGGGGAGCTTCCCAGCATAACCACTGGTAGGAGATTGGGTGGTTGGGACAGCAGTGGGAGCAGCAGCAGGGGCAGTAACAACATGAACTGTAACTATTTGTTGTTTCTTGGAGGGCTCCTGCGAAGACTGGCCCTTTCGTTTGTTACCAAACTTCTTCTTCTTCCCACCGCTTTCCTTTTGTGGTTCAGAGACAGCTGCCACTTCATCCAGATCGATTCCATGATCTATCAGAGTCTGTGCCAGATCCTTGGCACTTTCAAATGTGGTTGGTCGAGCAGCCAAGACATTTCCTTTGGTGGGTTGCGTCAGTCCCCAGATGTACCTCTCGATTTTCTTGCTTTCCGGGGTGACCATTCCCGGACAGAGAAGTGCCAGATCACAGAATCTAGTAGTGTAGGCAGCGATGTCGGAACCCTTCATCTTCAAGTTCCAAAGTTCGTGCTCCAACTTTTTCACTTCGCCCCTCGGGCAGTACTCAGCGAGCATGAGCTCCTTCAATCTTTCCCAACCCATGGCATTAGCCACTGGCAGGGTTAGGGTTTTGACTCGACCATTCCACCAGGTCAAGGCTCTGTCGGTGAAGGTGCAGGCGGCGAACTTCACCTTGTTTGCTTCAGAACACACGCAAATTTCGAAGATGGATTCGATCTTCTCGAACCATCGAGTCAGGGCGATGACACCTCCATTTCCGTCGAAGGACTTGGGCTTCCCAGTCATGAAGTCCTTATAGGAACACTCTTTTTGATGTCCCTAACTTCCATCTTGTCTCTGGGGGTCGGTTCCACCTCCATCCCCACCAGCATTCACTTGAGCCATTGCTGCAGTCACGGCGGCTGTAACTGCTGCCTGAAACATGACGGGGTCGAACTGTGGGGGTGGTGGTGGTGGCGGAGTGTTGTCGTTCCTTCTGATGGGTCTTGGTCGAGGAGGCATCTTGTTCTAGAAACAATCAGGGAGAAGAGGATGGTAAGTCCTCGGGATATAAAACAAAATATATCTCATCCTGATAATGAAAGTATTCTACCGAGCGATAAACACAGAAAGGTTACTAATACAAGTAAGTTATCGCTTAAGGAAGGAGAGGTAGCAATACTTAGAGTGAATCTGTATACTGAGTTTGGTTCTAGCGAAAATACTCCTATAGTATTTTATGTGAGATGATATTTGGTAAGTTTTAGGCCTGCTGTCGCACCACAGTCACTCCCAAACACATGTTGGTCATGTCTCGACTGAATATAGTTGATCAGGCTATATTCACCCTAGACATGATTACATAACTTCCCAAGTTTAACCGCAGCGTTCTAGCATCCAAATACTTTTGTTTTCTTCTACTAGCGAAACGAATTTTGTTATGTCTACATGCTCGTATACTTTTATAAAAATACTTTATATTTTGAAAGTATACTTTTAGCGTAGAGCACTTAGGCCCCTTAGTGTTTATAGTTGTATACCACGTAAGGTACGGTATACTAGTTCGCTATAAACAAGGGCTCTGATACCAATCTGTCACACCCTAAACCAGAAAGGCAGAAACGTTCCGGGGCGGAGGACGTCATGGGTAGTATCACAACCAATGAATAACAGCAATCATAGCAACACAACCATTACAGTGAATACTTAAACAAAAATGTTTACATCAGTTGAAACTTGTCTGAAACTTTGTTTGAATTACATCCAATATCTTTGTATAGTAAAAACTTAAAAACTTAAAAACTCTTAATGATTCAGTTCCTCAAAATCCAGCAAGTACCTGTCTACTGATCTCCTGAGAATACAAGCAGTTTGAAAATATCAGCATAACGCTGGTGAGTTCATAAGCAGTAGTTTTTAACAGAAGTGTTTGTATAGCTTCAAGAAAATCCGATATTTTCTTTAGTGAAAACGTAGTGTATTAGTTTTGTAATGAACCATGAATGTCTTATATGTTTCCAAGAAAATCCGATATTTTCTTTAGTGAGTAAGTAGCGTTATCGATTCTGTATAAAACCATGAATGTTCGTTACTGAAAATAGTAGTGATATGCGAAAATACTACCTCATATGACTAGCTAGAGCTAATCATGAAGTATAGGTATTTGTGTGTGAAACCAATGCATAATCAGTTCTGTTTGAAAACCTTGACTTCAGCCAGTATACGTAGTGTGTGTTAGTTCTATTTAATAAAAATAAAACTGTTGAAGAGTGTTAAGTTGTAAACTAAAGGTGATTTATACATAATGTGAGTCGTATAACCATGCTTGATATGACTAGAGACCTTTCCAACGTTCTTCAGGCGTCGAGTTAAATGACATTTGTACATCTCAGGCGTGCCCGCCTAACTGTAGCTAGCAGTCCAGATGTGGGATTGTTAGTCCCGAATAGATCTATTCACAAATCTCACGCTCTCCCTCCAGGAGACTCTGGTTATACAGTGGTAGGATTTATCCCTGTACACCTAAGGGTACAGTAGTGAAGTAGCGCCTCACAGTATCGTACAATCTAGTTTACATGTAGTGTAGTAGCGTTCTACCGTAGTGAAAATCCGTATGTATACCGTATATAATGATAATTACAGTTATGAATACCATGATAAAGTGGTGATGTAAACTGTAAATGGTTTCTGTCCCAGTGCATATGTTTAACAGTGAAAGTTTCTATACTTGTTATATTTTTAGAAAAATCCCAAACTATACCGATTATAGTTTGCATGTATAATGTAGTGAATAGCGAATCCGGAAAACTATGCAATTTTAGTGAAAACGTCCCTTATGCTCAACACAGTACAAAAGGGTTAAAGTATGAGAATTGCATGAGTTTTGAAAACATTTATGTTTAGCTTGTATTCCCCCTGAAAACATTAAAAACTACGGAAAATGTAGGGGTATGAACTCACCGTTCTTGTTGTGAAATTGTTGACTGAAATGAAGATCCTCGAGTTGTTGCACGCGACACTTAACGGAATCCTAATATCAAATAAATACGTATATGTATCTAAATTAGCGATTTCGTTAGATAACGTGTTAGAGGTACACTCGAAATCGGTTAAGGAATGTTACCGGGACTTGATCGAATCGAAGAAGGTGAGTTTTCAGTCAAAAACACCACTAAAAATGTGTTTACGGTCGAAGAGTAGTTTACGGTTTCAGAATGCTCGGTGAGTTTACGGCCGTAAACTCAAGAACAGAGTTTACGGTTCTTGAAGACTCGGACCGTAAACACAAGAACAGAGTTTACGGTTTCTGAAGGCTCGGACCGTAAACTCGAGAATAGAGTTTACGGTTTCTGAAGGTTGGACCGTAAACTCAAGAACAGGGTTTACGGTTCTTGAAGCTGGACCGTAAACTCAAGAAAAATGGTTCTGCTTGCTGATTTCGAAGAGATAATCGTTTCTAGGCGTTTCCAAGTGACTCCAAACGTGGTTTCTCGATGTTTTCCGAAGCTTGAAGGCATTTTGAGTGTTTACGGTTAAGATTCTTAGAGAGAGAAGGAGAGAGTTTTTGGCCAGAAATGTTCAAATGAAGGTGGAGGCATCGTATTTATAGGGGCGTTGTGGGGGTCCACTTTATGCTGACCGTAAACAGGTTTACGGTCGTAAACGAGTTTACGGCCGTAAACATGTTTACGGTTGTAATCTCATTTAGACCGCATATGTTTGATTTTTTTCGAGATATTCGGGTTTCCGCGCGATTTTTGGTTCCAACTCGTAAATAATTTAATTGAATATAACTAGATTATTTTCTAAACCAAAAGTTTGACAGAAAAGTTAACAAATTCGAAATTTTATTAACGAAACTCGCGTAACGGAAACGGACAAAGTTTCGGGTTGTCACATTCACCAAGAACACCAAGAACACCTACTAGTTCTTGGGCCGTGAACTCCATAGGAACCTTCAAAAGTGTGAGTACCTCTTCTACCTCCTAGTTAGGCTTGTGAATCACTTCTTTTCTAGCCTTATAACATCATATAATGCATGAACACAAAGAGTGTACGACCGTACACCCTTCATATGGCCGTACACCCCTTGTTTAGTGCATGTTTGGCCTCAAACTCATGTTATATTCCAACATAAGATCATGGACACTTAGAGGATGCTAGATAGAGCCTTAGACCACCTTTTTGGCATGTTCTTCAAAGAGTGTACGACCGTACACTCCATGGCCATACACACATGTGGCCGTATACACATGTGATCGTACACACACTGGTGTGGCAATAAACCCATATAATGCAATGGATGATGTTGTTGCTTGTTTTACTATTATGCATTGTTGTGATACTGTACATGACGTCCTCCGCCCCCGAACGTTTTCGCCGTTCTGGTTTGGGGGTGTGACAGATTGGTATTAGAGCTTTGTTTATAGTGAATTGAGTATATCAACCCATAAAAGATATACAACTATAAACACATCGGGATTAAAATACTCTGATCAAGAGTTTATATTTTTAAATAATAAAATATTTAATCAAAGTATACATACCTGCATTCATACTAAAATCAGTGTCACTAGGACAAAACAAAAGTATTGCGATTGTTGGACAGCACAAGTAGGCTTGGGGACATATAATCAGATCTGGGAGTGATATAGCCTGATCAACTATATCTTTCTGAGAAGTGATCAGCATGTGCCTAGGAATGGTTGTGGTGTTGCAGCAAGTCTAAAAACTTACCAACACTACTACAATGAAAACATTAGAACATAACATAAACATAAAATACTATAGGAGTATTTTGTGTTACTATAATTACTTATGTGCAAACTTGTGACATCCCCATTTTCACGGCCAGAAAAGACCGATTTTGTTTATGCTTGTTTGAAAATCAGAGTAACATTTTAAATAAAAGTGTTGCGGAATTTGTCCCAAAACAAAATATGATAAAGATTTATCAAAAGCATTTCCAAAGAAATGTATTTCATTAAAAGACTCGGGATGTCATGTTCGATACAGATCAAAAGCATAAACAGTACAACATAAGCCTTACTACATTATTTCGTACTTATAGGCCTATAATCCCTTATCTCTCATCCAAACATCTATGCTCATGCGCCACTACCTGTAATACAAGAAACTGGGTGGGTCAGGCTTGGGAGCCTGGTGAGCACATAAGGTTTTCAACCCCCAATAAATAAGTTTATTAACTTTATCAAACCAAGCAAGCCCGATTACCCGTTCCCGTTATCCTCACTTTACGTCCCTAAAACATCTAACTCAAGGGAATTAGTCTAAGGACTTTCATCGGGGTGACAACACATGCTTCGGGGATTCCTCAGCAGTTCATGTCAAGTAAGGCAACCATGTGGGGGATGGAGTACTGCTGGTAAACACACAGTTCAAATAAACACCTACAGGTTGCGAGCCTGCTAGCGTTCCACTGGACTGTCTAGAATAGTCTGTGGTCGTCATCTATACCCCCCCTAGATGACTGGATCATCAATAACATCTATAACGAGGCCTCTCATTATTTTATTTTGTCACACCGCAACTATTACATTTACCCATGTTTTACCCAACACATTTTGTAGATATAAAATACATATACAGTTTAAATCATTTAAAACGTGTATAAAATCGTTCATCCAGCATAGATAGCAAGTATACAGATAATACGCACACGTAGCACGTAATTTATATAAAATACTTCATATCTATGTGTAAGATGAAAGTAACTATGCACTCACCTGATTAGGTGGTGACTCGGTACTCGAACAGCACTTCGTTATCTCAAAACAATTTTTCCTTGACCAAAACCTAGTATCAATACCACTAGAGTTTAGTTTTAACGTTAACCGCGACTAATTAATAGTCTAGCTATTATTATTATTATATAAGTGTTGAACAACACTCTATATAACTCATAATAATAGCCCAAATAATTATTTTAAGGACCTAATAACATTACTATAATTATTTAAACGCTATATTAAAATTTTCATAGGCGTAGCTCACTTACAGCGGATTTTAAAGAAAACCGGGCTTCGCTTGGAGCAACGTTTCCGAACCGAAAGACCCTTTTTCTCGGGACTCCGGGAGCCTCGGGGCTTCCTTTGGGTGCTAGGGATTTTCTCTAGGGTTTAGGGGGTTAAAACCCTTAGAGAGAGAAAGTATTTAGAGAGAGAATGAAGAAAGGAGTGAAAAATCCGGGAGAATTCGCATGGTATTTATAGGGGCCAGTAGCTCGGACTACGCTGCACGTTCAGCAAGTTACGCGGGGCGTAACTTCGGATAGGATGCGAGGTGGCGGTCTTCGAGTGGTGCGACGTGGCTTAAGCTGGACCGAGGGAGGGCTCGCGTACGCGGCGCGTTCGGAAGAGGCTACGTTGGGCGTAATGTGAGGGTGACGTGTCCTTCATCCGAAGCGAGGCGTGATCAGCAAGCAACAGCTAGGATCTTGCCACGTCATCGTTCTTGCAACAGACTTCGCAATTTCTCATCCCGACTTCAAAAATTCATATCTTTCGCATACGGGCTCTGTTTTTTACGTTCTTTATATCCACGCGTAGGCGGGAACGTACTCTACAACTTTCGTTTAGACTCCGTCGGCTAATTTTGATTTATTTTAAAAGTTATATTTTTAACAGGCCGGGACACGATTGGTCCGTTAAAATTTCATAACTTCTTCATCCGACGTCCGTTTTCGTCTGTCTTTTTATCGTTATGCTACTATTAACGAGATCTTCGATTCTCGTTTAGATTGTGTCGGCTAAAAACCGCTCGATCTAATATTCGAACTTCGGGCTGTACACTGCTAAGCCGAAACTTCGAAAAATCATAACTTCCTCATACGAAGTCAGATTTGGGCGTTCGTTTTATGGACGCTCTCGGTTTAACGTATTCTATGACTTTCGTTTAGATCGCTAAGACTAAAACTTGCTCTATCGTAAATTCACTATTTACGTTTCCCAGTATCGTGCCGGTTCCGTCGCGAAACTTCGACGGGTCATAACTTCTTCGTTATAACTCGGATTTCGGCGTTCTTTATATCCCCGGAATCCTTGTTTAGACCGCTGCAACTTTATGTAAAGATATCGGGCTTATCTCACACTTTCATTTTGACGCTTATTTTTATCCTTTATTTATTATACATTTATAAATAAATAATAAGCATATAAATTCACATAATACTCAAATATTTCATCTTTATTACATCAAAAGAGTTACAATAGTTGACCTAGACTATTACATCATCTAAAATGCTTAGCCCTGAAACACGGGCGTTACAATTCTCTCCTACTTAGGATGATTCTGTCCCGGAATCATGCATCAGCCAACAGATGCGGATAGCGACTCATCATGTCACTCTCTGTTTCCCAAGTGAGATTCGGCCCATTCGAATGTTTCCAACGGACTAGCACTAAGTCGACCATCTTTCGTCGTAACTTCTTAGTCTTACGGTCAACAATTGCCTCGGGCTCTTCAATCAGCCTCTTGTTCTCATCCATTCTTAATTCTGAGATTGGAATTATGTCGGGAACTTCTCCCGTGAATTTCCTCAGATAACACACATGGAAGGTGTTATGAATACCATCGAGTTCTTCGGGCAATTCCAGCGTGTAAGATTGGTTCCCAATCTTCTGAAGAACTTTGAACGGTCCAATAAACCTTGGACTTAGCTCTCCTCATTTCCCGAATCTTATAAGTCCCTTCCACGGTGAGACTTTAAGCAAAACCGAATCCCCAACTTCGAAGGTCATCGGTCGTCTCTTCTTGTCAGCATAGCTCTTCTGACGATCCTGAGCTGCTAACATTCTTTCCCTAATCACCTTCAGCTTCTCAGCAGTCTCATGGACTATTTCGGGGCCCATAAACTGCTTCTCTCCGGCCTCAAGCCAACAAGACGGCGTACGATACTTCTGTCCGTACAAAGCTTGATAGGGTGCCATCTTGATGCTCGAGTGGAAACTGTTATTGTAGGAAAATTCTACCAGAGGTAAGTGCTCATCCCAGTTACCTTGGAACTCGAGGGTACATGCTCTCAGCATATCTTCCAGTGTCTGAATCGTTCTTTCACTCTGACCATCGGTCTGCGGATGATAAGTTGTACTCAAACACAACTTCGTACCCAATTCCTCTTGTAGACTCCTCCAAAACCGCGACATGAAACGACTATCACGGTCGGATACAATCGTTAGAGGAACACCGTGAAGTCTTACTATCTCCTTCACGTAAGCATTTGCGAGCTTATCCATAGACCACCTTTCGTTGGCTGCTATGAAGTGTGCACTCTTAGTGAAACGATCCACGACCACCCAAATCATGTCGTGTCTGTTCTTCGTCCTGGGAAGTTTAGTCACAAAATCCATGGTGATGTCTTCCCATTTACCCATGGGTACAGGTAAGGGTTCCAAACTCCCGTATGGTTTCTGATGTTGTGCCTTGACTCTTGCACAAGTTACACACTCGGCCACATACTTTGCAACATCGAGCTTCATCGTCGGCCACCAGTAGTAGGGTTTTAGGTCCCTATACATTTTTGTGCTACCGATATGAATCGAGTACATGGTCTTGTGAGCTTCTTCCATCAGAAGTTGTCTTACTCCTCCTGTCTTAGGTACCCAAATCCGATCTTGGAAGGTTTGTACCGAATACCAACGTCTTTCCCAAACGTTCTTCCTTTCGGTCATTCTTTTCTGAAGCTTCTTCTTAAGCTTTCTTGATACTTTCCACAATTGTCGAGACAACTTCAATTCTCAATGTTCTTGGCCTTTTCCTTTCAAGATTGACTTTCCGACTGAGAGCATCAGCAACAACATTTGCTTTACCGGGGGTGGTAAAGTATCTCACAGTCATAGTCCTTGAGTAATTCTAGCCAGCGTTATTATCTCATGTTCAATTCGTTCGGATTAAAGAGATACTGGAGACTCTTATGATCAGTGAAAAGTTTGCACTTCGTGCCATAGAGGTAATGCCTCCATATCTTTAAGGCAAATACTACCGCTGCCAACTCCAGATCATGAGTGGGGTAGTTCTTTTCGTGCTCTTTCAATTGTCGAGATGCGTATGCTATCACCTTTTCTCTTTAGGTCAGAACACAACCCAACCCGACTCCAGATGCGTCACTATAGACCACGAAGTCTTCAACTCCATCGGGTAGAGAAAGAATCGGTGCTTCACATAACTTCTTCTTTAGCTTCTCGAATGCTTCTTCGTGCTTTTCACTCCATGTATAAGTAGCTCCTTTGTGGGTCAAAGCTGTCCATGGAGCAGCTATCGAAGAAAAGCCTTGGATAAACCTTCGGTAATATTCAGCTAATCCAAGAAAGCTTCGAATCTCTGTGGGACTCTTTGGACGTTCCCACTTCATCACAGCTTCGATTTTTGCTGGGTCAACCATTATTCCCTCCTAGTTAACCACATGACCCAAGAATTGTACTTCTTGGATCCAAAAATCACACTTGGAGAACTTTTCATACAGCTTCTCCTTCTTCAATACCTCCAACACCTCTCGTAGATGCTTGCCATGCTCCTCCTGGCTTTTCGAGTAGATCAGAATGTCGTCGATGAACACTATCACGGATTTATCGAGGAATGGTTTACAAACCCTGTTCATCAATTCCATGAATGCAGCTGGAGCATATGTTAGTCCAAACGACATAACCAAGAACTCGTAGTATCCATATCTCGTTCTGAATGCAGTCTTCTCAATATCCTGATCTCTCACTTTCAGCTGATGATACCCTGACCTAAGATCGATCTTTAAGAAGTAGCTCGAACCTTGTAGCTGATCGAATAGGTCATCAATCCTTGGCAAAGGGTACTTATTCTTTACCGTTGCCTTGTTCAGCTCTCTGTAGTCTAAGCACATTCTCATGCTCCCGTCTTTCTTCTTTACGAATAGCACCAGAGCTCCCCAGGGTGATGAAGTAGGTCGAATGAAACCTTTGTCCAACAACTCCTGAAGTTGCGTCATGAGCTCCTTCATCTCCGTCGGTGCCAATCGGTAAGGTGCCTTTGCTATCGGTGTTGTACCTGGTAACAAGTCTATCCGAAACTCCACTTGTCTATCAGGTGGTAATCCGGGAAGATCTTCGGGAAAGACTTCCGGATAATCACACACGACCGGTATATTCTGCACCTCTTTCTTTTCCTTCTTAGCATCGATTACGAATGTCAAGTATGATGCACATCCTTGAACAAACATTTTATGGCTTTCATCAGTGAGATGATTCCAGAATTTACTCGGCGTTTGTCCCCGTACACCATAAATGACTCTTTTCCGGGTGGGTTTACCCTTACTATCTTCTTTCGGCATTGAATCTCAGCATCGTTGGCGCTAAGCCAATCCATACCCAAAACGATATCGAAACCGTTCAACTCTATGGTTAATAGCTCTTCGTGGAATTCGATTCCGTTTAGGTGATGACGATGTTCCTAATACGGTTACTAACAGGTACGAACTTGCCACTGGCAACTTCCACAATTATGGCATTATCAAGTTTTTCTACAGGCAATGCTAATTTCCCACCAAATTTATGCGACACAAAGGAGTAGTTGGCTCCGGAATCAAATAGTATATTGGCAGGCAATCCATTTACAAGAAAGGTACCTGAAGCGACGTCTGCTGCCTCCTTTGCAGCCTCGAGCGTCATCTGGAAGGCTCTCGCCTTTGGCTTTGGTGGAATGTTGGGCCTTGCCGCGTCTTTCTTCTTTGGGCAATCCTTAGCAATATGCCCTTCTTCACGGCACTCGTAGCACACCCTCTTGTTGATGGTGCACTCATTGGCATAGTGCCCTGTTTTCCCATACTTGTATCAGGTCACTTCCTCGCTACATTTTCCCGAGTGCTTCTTCTTGCACTTCTCGCACCATTTTGCTTTGTTCCCTCCTCCTCCAAACTTATTGGAACTGAACTTACTCTTCTTATTGTTGTGTTTAGTAGGCCCTTCAAATTTTCTCTTCTTGCCAACCTCAACCTTGCTGGCAGCCCTTCCTTTAATCATATCCTCCACAGGTTTGGCAGCCCAGATAGCTGCCTCTAGGGTATGTGCCTGACGTACCGGCACCGCATACTCCCATGGGAGTCCCTTGGCATACTTGTCGATTTTTGTTAGCTCATCCGGGACAAGACGCAAGGCAAACTCCATCTTCTCTGTGAAGTTGTTTGTGTATTCATCGATTGACATGCTTCCCTTCTTCAGGGTCATAAACTGGTTCTCTAGCTCGAGCAAGTTTTGGGCTGAGCAGTACTTTCGTTTGAATTGCACCAAAAACTCGGCCCATGTCAGTTGCAGGGGCTCATTGGGGCTCAAAGTCTTCCCCAGGGTATTCCACCAACGCACAGCGCCTCCTCGGAACTGACGCACTGCAAATGTGGTCTGTAGTTTGCCTCTGCAACCACACGTCATGAAAGCTAACTCCATCTCCGAGATCCAATCCATGACCCCGATCGGATCTTCCTTTCCAGATAAGGTCGATGGCTTGCAAGTCAGAAAATCCTTGTACTTGCATCCATTCCTCTCGACTCCGTCATCCTGGTTGTTTTGTCGAACTATCGGTGGGTTGACTTGACCAACGGTTCCACTGTAGTTCCCCTCCTCAGACTGCCCTTCGTTCAACTCGGGTTGTTCGATCTGTATGGTAGCTTCCTCTTGATTTTGTTGGAGCAAACGTTTGGTTTCCTCCATTTGACGATATAACATCGCCTGGATCATCGCTTGCACTCCGGCCATCGTTATCGGCTCAGGAGCGGCTACCACAACCGGTATTTGCTCAATCACTGGAGGTTGGTTTCTGTTTCCATTTGCATTCCCGGCTCCACTGCGGGTTCTCGCCATTTTGATCTATACACCGAATAAGGTGAATTTAAATCTTTATTTAGGATGGTAGTTTAAACCGTCCTTATCACTCCGAAACGTTTACATGTTAGTTCTAATATCATAGTCGTACGTTTAGAATCCTAAACACATAAGGTTTCCAGATCCGGTCGGCAACAGACCATAGATCCAAACAGATAACAGCATATCAGGCACAAAGCATTTAGCACATAAAAGCATTTTAGGCATAATTCCTAAAATAAGCTAGTGCTCACATCTCACAATCATCGCTTAGCATTCTAAGTTTAAGTCTAGAAATCCTACAAATTCCTAGTTCGCTTAAACTAATGCTCTGATACCAACTATGACATCCCCATTTTCACGGCCAGAAAAGACCGATTTTGTTTATGCTTGTTTGAAAATCAAAGTAACATTTTAAATAAAAGTGTTGCAGAATTTGTCCCAAAACAAAATATGATAAAGATTTATCAAAAGCATTTCCAAAGAAATGTATTTCACTAAAAGACTCGGGATGTCATGTTCGATACAGATCAAAAGCATAAACAGTACAACATAAGCCTTACTACATTATTTCGTATTTACAGGCCTATAACCCCTTATCTCTCATCCAAACATCTATGCTCATGCGCCACTACCTGTAATACAAGAAACTGAGTGGGTCAGGCTTGGGAGCCTGGTGAGCACACAGGGTTTTCAACCCACACTAAATAAGTTTATTAACTTTATCAAACCAAGCAAACCCGATTACTCGTTCCCGTTATCCTCACTTTACGTCCCTAAAACATCTAACTCAAGGGAATTAGTCTAAGGACTTTCATCGGGGTGACAACACATGCTTCGGGGATTCCTCAGCAGTTCATGTCAAGTAAGGCAACCATGTGGGGGATGGAGTATTGCTGGTAAACACACAGTTCAAATAAGCACCTACAGGTTGCGAGCCTGCTAGCGTTCCACTGGACTGTCTAGAATAGTCTGTGGTCGTCATCTATACTTCGCTAGATGACTGGATCATCAATAACATTTATAAAGAGGCCTCTCATTATTTTATTTTGTCACACAGCAACTATTACATCTACCCATGTTTTACCCAACACATTTTGTAGATATAAAATACATATACAGTTTAAATCATTTAAAACGTGTATAAAATCGTTCATCCAACATAGATAGCAAGTATACAGATAATATGCACACGTAGCACGTAATTTATATAAAATACTTCATATCTATGTGTAAGATGAAAGTAACTATGCACTCACCTGATTAGGTGGTGACTCGGTACTCGAACAGCACTTCGTTATCTCAAAACAATTTTTCCTTGACCAAAACCTAGTATCAATACCACTAGAGTTTAGTTTTAACGTTAACCGCGACTAATTAATAGTCTAGCTATTATTATTATTATATAAGTGTTAAACAACACTCTATATAACTCATAATAATAGCCCAAATAATTATTTTAAGGGCCTAATAACATTACTATAATTATTTAAAAGCTATATTAAAAATTTCATAGGCGTAACTCACTTACAGCGGATTTTAAAGAAAACCGGGCTTCGCTTGGAGCAGCGTTTCCGAACCGAAAGACCCTTTTTCTCGGGACTCCGGGAGCCTCGGGGCTTCCTTTGGGTGCTAGGGATTTTATCTAGGGTTTAGGGGGGTTAAAACCCTTAGAGAGAGAAAGTATTTAGAGAGAGAATGAAGAAAGGAGTGAAAAATCCGGGAGAATTCGCATGGTATTTATAGGGGCCAGCAGCTCGGACTACGCTGCGCGTTCAGCAGGTTACGCGGGGCGTAAATTCGGATAGGATGCGAGGTGGCGGTCTCCGGGTGGTGCGACGTGGCTTAAGCTGGACTGAGGGAGGGCTCGCGTACGCGGCGCGTTCGGAAGAGGCTACGCTGGGCGTAATGCGAGGGTGACATGTCCTTCATCCGAAGCGAGGCATGATCAGCAAGCAACGACTAGGATCTTGCCACGTCATCGTTCTTGCAACAGACTTCGCAATTTCACATTCCGACTTCAAAAATTCTTATCTTTCGCATACGAGCTCCGTTTTTTGACGTTCTTTATATCCACGCGTAGGCGGGAACGTAATCTACAACTTTCGTTTAGATTCTGTCGGCTAATTTTGACTTTATTTTAAAAGTTATATTTTTAACAGGTCGGGACACGATTGGTCCGTTAAAATTTCATAACTTCTTCATCCGACGTCCGTTTTCGTCTGTCTTTTTATCGTTATGCTACTATTAACGAGATCTTCGATTCTCGTTTAGGTTGTGTCGGTTAAAAACCGCTCGATCTAATATTCGAACTTCGAGTTGTACACTGCTAAGCCGAAACTTCGAAAAATCATAACTTCCTCATACGAAGTCAGATTTGGGCGTTCTTTTTATGGACGCTCTCGGTTTAACGTATTCTACGACTTTAGTTTAGATCGCTAAGACTAAAACTCGCTCTATCGTAAATTCACTATTTACGCTTCCCGGTATCGTGTCGGTTCCGTCGCGAAACTTCGACGGGTCATAACTTCTTCGTTATAACTCGGATTTCGGCGTTCTTTATATCCCTGAAATCCTTGTTTCGACCACTACAACTTTATGTAAAGATATCGGGCTTATCTCACACTTTAATTTTGACGCTTATTTTTATCCTTTATTTATTATACATTTATAAATAAATAATAAGCATATAAATTCACATAATTCACATAATACTCAAATATTTCATCTTTATTACATCAAAAGAGTTAAAATAGTTGACCTAGACTATTACATCATCTAAAATGCTTAGCCCTGAAACACGGGCGTTACAAAACTAAAAAGGTCTTTACTAGTATGTCAATAGTTTCTAAGTGGATACGCTAAGGTTAAATGTGATTAAGGTGTCATAGACTTAGAATCTGTGATCTTTGCTTTACTTCCTGTTCCTTGTTTGGTTGTGGACTTAGAGTTAGGATCACTTATTCGAAGGTCTATCCTGTTTTGGTTACATATGACTGGTATGCACTACGCAAATGTTGGAGTAACTGGTAAGGATCATCTTATAATTATCTTAATTAGTACGTCTATTAATTATTTCTTTTATCCCCTATTCTCGCGTAGATAACATGGCTGGATTCTATCCCCACGGCGACCCGTATTTCCTTAACCAAGGTAACGGTGGATGGATCGATGATGAGCCAGAAGAGGAACCTGCAATTCCATTGGATGATGACTTCGCAGAGAACTTCCCGGAGGATTCTGAATCCGAGCCAGAAGTCAATGATCTACCCCTGGTAGCTCAAATCCCAAATCCTAACCCTCGTCCGACTTTTCAAGGCCCGACGCCTCTGTGGGCGGAAAACTTGGGAACTTGGAGTCAAGAACAGGGTCAACCCATGCCATACAATGGAGACCGAAGTTTCTACAACCTGAGCGAGGGAGGCTCAGCGGACAGAATCCTACCTATTCTGGTCCGCAGGGTTGATCGTAATGAAGAGCAGGGTAGGACAGTCATCAACCGAGTCATGCAGGTTGATGCCAATCCGGGAGTCAATACTGTCCGCATTCGTCGTTTTGAAGATGCTCGTGAGAGAGCTGCGAGAGACAATGAGTCTCTACTGCAAGAACTAGCTGTGACTCGAGCTGGATTCATAGAGCACCACGTACGCCAACAAGTGTATGAGCGATGCCTTCTTGATATGGAGCGTCAGCTGGCTGATTAAGGGTTCGCCCAAGGGGTGCCCGTCGCCGGTAGGAGATGCCATGCTCATCCTTTCTTTTGGTTTAAGGAATAGCCTTCTTATCTATGCTCTAAGTAGCACTTTTTCCTGTAATTTCCTGTTTGTCTTAAGACCTTGAACTTTCAGTCTAGTAGGTCTTTTACTGTCAAAATCTTCTTATTATGGCTTGATGTAAGACCTACTTCTAGGTCATTTTCCCGAACTCATTACATCTTTAATACCAGTATTATTGACAGATATCTAATCTCATGGGAAATCTTTACTCAAATGCTTTCATCTTTCTAATGCTAGATCTCTATTTCAATCATACTCTCGTCTGTTTTGTTGGGCTATGGAGACTTAGTCCATGATTCACTCTCATCATTCTCTCTATTGAATACTTACCAATATCTTCATCTTTGTGATCTTATAGCTGCAAGATGCCTCCTCGTAGATCGAACAGGCGCGCTACTTCAATAACTCCGAATCAAACTCCACCGCCTCCTCCATAATACAATCCTGCAGCAATCCAAGCTGCGGTGAATGCGGCTGTTACGGTAGCCCTAGCTCAGTTCAGTGCTAGTGGAACTAGCGGGAGTGGAACAATTGTTCATTCCACTCAAGGTGATGCTCCAGTGCGCTCTAGAGAGTGCTCGTATAAGGAATTCACCAGCTGCAAACCCAAGAACTTCAATGGGACTGGCGGAATCATTGCCCTCTCGCAATGGTTCGAGATAACGGAATCGATCTTTGAGATCTGTTCCTGTCCGGAAGGGAGCAAAGTAAAATTTGTTGCCTGCACCTTCGTGGACCGAGCCCTGACATGGTGGAATAGCCATGTCAAGTCACTAACTCTGATAGTGGCAAATGCCATGGGCTGGGAAGCTCTTAAGGAGCTCATGATCGAGGCATACTGCCCGAGGGGCGAAGTTCAGAAGCTTGAATAGGAACTCTGGAGCCTAACCATGAAGGGCTCCGACATAGTGGCCTATACTGCCAGATTCAGCGATCTTGTGGCGCTATGTCCAGGAATGGTCCCTACTGAGGGAAAGAAGGTTGAGAGGTATATCTGGGGGCTTATGTCTCCATTTCAGGGGAATGTTCTAGCTTCAAACCCCACTACCTTTGACAACGCCAAACGGTTGGCACAACGGCTCATTGACCATGGAGTCTGCACCCCGTCAACAACAACAACAACCCTAGCCATCTCAGAACCCTCCAAGGCTGCTGACAACAAGCGGAAGTTCTGGGATAACAAGAAGAAAAACGTTGCGCAGAACGCTGTCAAAAAGCAGCAGGTCGTGGCTATTCATGCTGCGATAACACCTACTGCTACTGCGCCAATGTAGCAGTATGTTGGAAGCTTGCCCAAGTGCAACAAATGCAGCTTCCACCATAATGGACCCTGCCGGGAAATGCAGTGCGCTAACTGCAATAGAAAGGGGCACACTGCCCGTTTCTGCAAGGCTCCGGCTAGGCCAATCACCCAAGTCCCCGGCGCTGGTGTGGGTCAGGCTTGCTACGGATGTGGCGAGGTTGGCCACTACAAAAGGAACTGCCCGAAGGCAGGGAATGCCGGCGGAGTGGCAAGAGTTTTGGCTATAGGCCACGAGGAAGCAGTTGCCGACCCTACAGTGGTCACGGGTACGTTTCTCCTCGATAACTCATATGCATGCATACTGTTTGATAGTGGAGTGGAGAGGAGTTTCGTGAACCAGAAATTTGCTCACTTGCTTAAAAAAAATCACGTGCACTTAAAGAACCGTTCGCTGTAGAAATGGCTAACGGAAAAACAAAGAGCACTAGTTGCATATACATAGGATGTACACTAACTCTAGATAGCCATTCATTTCCAATCGACCTCATTCCGGTCTCAATTAAAAGTTTCGACGTGATAATCGACATGGATTGATTGAGTTCTCATCGTGCTGACATCATGTGTTACGAGAAGGCCATTCGCCTTAATCTACCGTCTAGCGAAACCCTAATTATCTACGGCGACAAACCCGGCACGAGCCTTCGTATTATCTCGATCATACAAGCCCAGAAGTACTTGTGAAAGGAATGTCGCGCATTCCTTGCTCATGTTGTCGATGTGAGCCAAGAGACGAAGGACATAAAGAACATCCCAGTGGTACGCGATTTTCCCGACATCTTCCCAGAAGAACTACCAGGATTACCTCCGCAGCGTCAAGTCGAGTTCAGAATCGACTTAGTTCCAAGGGCTACCCCAGTAGCCAAATTGCCCTATCGTCTAGCACCAGCTGAGATGAAGGAGCTATCCGGTCAACTTAACGAATTGCTCAGCAAGGGCTTTATTAGACCAAGCTTCTCACCCTGGGGAGCACCGGTCTTATTCGTCAAGAAGAAACACGGATCGTTCCGTATGTGCATCGACTATAGAGAGCTGAACAAACTTACCGTCAAAAATCGTTACCCTCTGCCTCGCATAGACGACTTGTTCGACCAACTTCAAGGAGCGAATTATTCAAAGATAGATCTGAGATCCGGGTATCACCAGTTACGAGTGCTAGAGGAGGATGTTCTGAAGACAGCCTTCCAAACTTGTTATGGACACTACGAGCTTGTAGTGATGCCATTCGGATTGACCAATGCGCCCTCAATATTCATGGACTTAATGAATAGGGTGTGCCGTCCTTACTTGGATCAGTTTGTCATTGTATCCATCGATGACATACTTATCTACTCTCGAAGTAAGGAGGAGCATAGTCAACATCTATGTCAGGTCTTAGAAACACTGCGATCAGAGAAGCTTTATGCGAAGTTCTCTAAATGTGAATTTTGGATTCGAAGAGTCGAATTCTTGGGTTACGTTGTTAGTGAAGAGAGAATTCACGTAGACCCTTCCAAAATCAAAGCCATTGAGAACTTGTCAGCACCGAAGACGCCTACAGAAATTCGTCAATTTCTAGGCCTCGTTGGCTACTATCGCAGGTTCATTCAGAACTTCTCTCGGATTGCGAAACCGCTTACAACATTGACCCAGAAGGGCGTGGCCTTTGACTGGGAAGAGAAACAAGGGAAAGTGTTTCAAACTTTAAAACGAGCCTTATGCAGCGCACCGATATTGTCCCTCCTAGAAGGGATACAAGACTTCGTGGTTTATTGTGATGCATCCAACCAAGGGCTCGGCTGTGTTCTGATGCAACGAGGTAAGGTCATCGCCTATGCCTCGCGGCAGCTAAAGACATACGAGGTCAACTACACCACACATGATCTTGAGTTAGGAGCAGTGGTGTTTGCTCTGAAGATCTGGAGACACTACCTGTACGGTACAAAAAACACTATCTTTATAGACCACAAAAGCCTTCAGCATATATTCGACCAGAAGGAGCTCAATATGAGACAACGACGGTGGGTTGAGCTACTCAGTGACTACGAATGCGAAATTCGTTATCATCCTGGTAAAGACAACGTAGTAGCTGACGCCCTAAGTCGGAAAGAATACTCTGGTCGTAGAGTCAAATCATTGACTATAACTATCCATTCACATCTGTCCACATAAATTAAGGAGGCTCAGTTAGAAGCCTTGAAACCTGAAAATGTGGCAGGTGAATCCCTGAGAGGGATGGATAAGAACTTGGTAGTCAAGGGTGGCGGAGCCTTATATCTCATGGATCGGATCTGGACACTGAAACACGGTGGTTTCAGAGACTTGGTCATGACCGAAGCTCACAACACTTGATATTCCGTCCACCCAGGTTCAGATAAGATGTATATGGATCTTAAAAAGTTATATCGGTGGCCTAACAAGGAAGCAGAGATTGCTACCTTCGTGAGCAAGTGCCTTACTTACGCCAAGGTTAAGGTCGAATACCAGAAACCATCAGGTTTACTTCAGCAACCGGAGATACCTGAATGGAAGTGGGAGCGGATAACAATGGACTTCATAACCAAGTTGCCCAAGACAACGGGTGGTCTCGATACCATATGGGTGATCGTAGATAGGTTAACAAAGTCCGCACACTTCCTGCCTATCAAAGAAACTGACAAGATGGAGAAACTCACTAGAACATACATTACGGAGATCGTACGACTGCATGGTGTTCCCATATCCATTATCTCTGATAGAGATAGTAGATTCACTTCGAGGTTCTGGCAGTCGCTACAAAGTTCCCTTGGAACTAGGCTGGACATGAGTACAACCTACCACCCACAAACCGACGGACAAAGTGAGAGGACTATTCAAACTTTGGAATATATGTTGCGAGCCTGCGTGATAGACTTTGGGAAGGCATGGGATACTCATTTACCCCTTGTCGAGTTTTCCTACAACAATAGTTATCACACGAGCATAAAGACTGCTCCATTTGAAGCCCTCTATGGTCGTAAGTGCAGATCCCCTCTGTGTTGGGCTGAGGTGGGCAACACACAGTTAGCTAAAGGACGAGTTCCTGACAGCACTCTCACAGGTCCGGAAATCATCCGGGAAACGATAGAGAAGATCGTTCAGATTCGTGAGCGATTGAAAGCCTCTAGAGACCGACAGAAACGCTACGCAGACAAAAGAAGGAAACCTTCGGAATTTCAGGTGGGCGACCGTGTTCTATTGAAGGTCTCACCCTGGAAGGGCTTGATACGCTTCGGAAAGCGTGGAAAGCTAAATCCAAGATACGTAGGGCCTTTCGATATTCTCGCTAGAATCGGCCCTGTAGCTTACAAACTCAAACTACCTCGCGAACTCAGTAACGTACATTCTACTTTCCACGTCTCGAACTTGAAAAAGTGTCTGTCCGACGAGACTCTTGTAATCCCACTCGACGAAATCGAGATCAACGAGAGCCTCAACTACATGGAAGAACCAGTAGAGATCATGGACCGAGAGTTCAAGCAAACGAAGCAAAGCCGTATCCCGATAGTGAAGGTTCGCTGGAATGCCAGGCGAGGACCTGAATTCACTTGGGAGCGCGAGGATCAAATGAAACTGAAATATCCTCATCTTTTTACTTAGTTATTCTGTAATTGCTTAAACTCTAATTTCGGGACAAAATTCTCTCTAACGGGGGGATGATGTGACAACCCGAAATTTCTATCTTGTACAGTCATTCAATTCAATCAATGTCAGACTCGTTTCTGCTATCTATTAGCATTGTTTAGAGTCAGTTGGAGTGTTCTAAGTCTTATAAATTCAAGAATACGGTATAGGAATGAGTTGCTAAAGTTCATAGTTTTAAATTCGGGCCAAACACTCCTTCAAGAGGAGTGTACGGCCGTACACATGGTGTACACATGGGTGTACGGCCGTACACCCATTAGGGCCGTAAAATCATGTCCTTAAGTGAGTTATTCCTTTATTATTCCTCATTCCTCACACATCCAAGCCAAGAAATCAGATTTCTCTCTCAACTATCATCGACTTTTTCACCCCGATCTTCAAGAATGTAAGTATTTCTTCCGTGGATTACTTGATACATAGCTTGATCTAGTATCACCCTTTGATTTCATCCGTGAAATTTCCTCTTTTGGTTAGATCTTCATGTATTCAACACTTTCACCAAGAACACCAAGAACACCTACTAGTTCTTGGGCTGTGAACTCCATAGGAACCTTCAAAAGTGTGAGTACCTCTTCTACCTCCTAGTTAGGCTTGTGAATCACTTCTTTTCTAGCCTTATAACATCATATAATGCATGAACACAAAGAGTGTACGACTGTACACCCTTCATATGGCCGTACACCCCTTATTTAGTGCATGTTTGGCCTCAAACTCATGTTATATTCCAACATAAGATCATGGACACTTAGGGGATGCTAGATAGAGCCTTAGACCACCTTTTTGGCATGTTCTTCAAGGAGTGTACGGCCGTACACTCCATGGCCGTACACACATGTGGCCGTATAGACATATGGTCGTACACCACTTGGCCGTACACACACTAGTGTGGCCATAAACCCATTTAATGCAATGGATGATGTTGTAGCTTGTTTTACTATTATGCATTGTTGTGATACTGTACATGACATCCTCCGCCCCCGAACGTTTCCTCCGTTCTGGTTTGGGGGTGTGACACCGATCATACAAGAGCTCAAATGGCGAAGCACCAATGCTGGAGTGATAACTATTGTTGTAGGAGAACTCCGCAAGAGTTAGGTAGGAATCCCAAATCCCACCAAAATCAATAACACAAGCCCGCAAAATACCCTCAACGGTATGTATGGTCCGCTCACTCTGACTATCGGTCTATGGATGATATGTGGTGCTGTAATGCAACCTCGTGCCCAATTCCTTGTGGAACTTCTGCCAAAAACGGGAGGTGAACCGAACATCTCGGTTAGAAACAATGGAAACCGTAACCCCATGGCGAGAAACGCTATCCCAGACATAAACATCGGCCAACTTTTTGGCCGAAGAGCTCTCCTAGATGGCCAAAAAGTGGGCACTCTTGGTCAATCAATCCACGATGACCCTATTAGCATCAAAACCCTTTGTCGTCTTCGGCAACTTGGTGATAGAATCCATGGTGATCTGCTCCCATTTCCACATGGGAACCTCCAGATGCTGCAACTTGCCATGCGACCTCTGATGCTCAGCCTTGACCATCTTGCAAGTCAAGCACCTCTCAACATACCAGACTATCTCCCTCTTCATACACGACCACCGGTAACTCAATCTCAAGTTCCGATACATCTTGGTGGCTCCTAGGTATATAAAAAATTGAGTCTTATGAGCCTCCTCTAACACAATCTGCCTGACCCCACCAGAAATGGGAACCCAAACCCGACCACACCGGGTCAATAACCCTCGACTGTCTGTGACAAATCTGTCAATCTCACCCCTAATCCTTTCTTGTTTCCAGTTCTCCTTCTGAACTCCCTCTACCTGAGCCTCTCTGATCAATCCCAAAAGTAGAGAATCAACAGATATCCTCATACACATCTCCCCAACCGAAGATCCAGCCGACTTGTGGCTCAAATCATCCGCTACCACATTCACTTTACCCGGATGGTAAAGGATCTCGCAATCATAATCCTTGACCACGTCCAGCCACCTGCGCTGCGTCATGTTCAGGTTCGGCTGATCCATAAGATATCTCAAGCTCTTGTGATCCGTGTAGGCAGTACAACGGACCCCATATAGATAATGTCTCCAAATCTTGAGGGAAAACACCACTCCCCCAACTCCTAGGGATGTCAAAAAGTCTCATGGGACCCTGTTCCCGTGCGGGCCCCATCCCGTTTGGGGGAATTTTTTTAAAAAAATCGGGGGCGGGGACGGGGGCGGGGGCAAGTTTAACCCCCGTTTTAATTTCGGGGGCGGGGTATGGGTAGGCAATCCCGTCCCAAAACCCCCATGGGGACCCCATTAATAAATTACACATATATTTACATATATTAAATATATAAATATAATAAACAATAACATGATTTTGAGTTTCCAAAATTCATCAAAAAAACATGTTTTTAAGTTAGTATAATGTTTTTAAGATGCCATAACTTTTTTATTTTTAACATGTAAAATTCTGCTATAAATAATTATTTGTTACTTAAAAAATAGCTTCTTTTTGCCTAAATAACAACTACTGTTAGCCAAAAAAAGGCAACCCAAATTTAATCAGGGCGGGGGAACGGAGGCGGGGGTAATAAAGGGGATTCGGGGGCGGGAGCGAGGGTAGGAAGGCTGAACATTTTGGGGGCGGGGGATGCACTCCCCGTCCCGTTTGCCCCCGTTGACATCCCTACCAACTCCAGGTCATGCGTAGGATATCGCGTCTCATGTGGCTTTGGCTACCGCAAAGCATAAGCAATAACTCGTCCTCTCTGCGTGAGGACGCCCCCAAACCGGTGATGGATGCATCACATAATACCATAAAATCCTCGACTCCCTCTGGGAGGGTCAATATCGGGGCCTCACATAACCTATGTCGAAGAGTCTCAAATGTCGACTGTTGCTCAGGGCCCCATCGGAAATCCACCCCCTTCCTCATCAGACCATTGAGGGGTACCGCAATATTGGAGAAGTCCTGAATAAATCTCTGATAGTACCCTGCCAAATCTAAGAAACTCATGATCTCTGAGGGAGATTTCGGAACCTACCACTGCATCATATCATCGATCTTGGCCGGATCGACCAAAATGTCATCCTGGTTAACGAGGCGCCCAATGAACCGGATCGACCAAAATGCCATCCTGGTTAACGAGGCGCCCAATGAATCGGACCTCTCGTAACCAAAACTCATACTTTAAGAACTTGGCATAAAGTCGTTCCCGCCTCAAAATCCCCAGAAGCTCTCGAATGTGCTCCTCATGCTGCTCTCTGGTCTTGGAATACACCAAGATATCATCAATAAACACAATGAAAGATCAGTCGATCATCGGCCTATTGGATTAGTGTCTAAGTCCATAACTATATTTGGTATGTACTTGACCCGATTGGCATGGTCCATTTGGGTTGCATGGCATCATGCATTTGGATTGACTAAAATGAGAGAAATAACACTTAAGGTTTATTAATATATTATAAGTTCTAATATATTAATAAGATTATTTAATTAGTAGTATTGATCAAGAATTAATTTGGAATTAATTAAGTGATCAAAAGGAGACTAATTAAATATATGGATTGATTGTGTAAATCATTCATACTTGTATAGTGGGCTAATGCTCCATGGATTATCAAGTTGGGCTAAAACCCATAGGATGCTCCATGGATGCTCCATGGTGTTTTTGTACCCATGGATCATGGAAATGAAAGGCCATGACAATTAGGGTTTACATGGTGTAACCCTAATTGTGACACACTATATAAGCATCTTATTCTTCCCAAAAATCGGCCACTATGAAGGAATGGTGAGGGCTAGCCGATTTCATGAAGTGTCTCATTTCTCTCAAGTTATTCTAAGTGTATTTGGTGTTGTGTGAACCATTTGAGGTGTCACACTTGAGGCACTAGGCTCTTAAGCTCCATGGAATCAAGCTACAACAAAGAGGTATGTAATTCTACTACAATTTATATTATATCTTCTCCATATTATGCTAGTTAGAACAATACCTTGGAAAAATTGATATTCGCATGTATAATAGAGAAAACATAGATCCAAGGTATTTAGGGTTGCATGTACACTTAGGAGTGTTAGAATGCTCAAAACACAACAGTGGTATCAGAGCCTAGGCTTGTTTTCAATCCTACTTGATGCAAAGTGCTAAAAAATGCTGAAAAAATCGATTTTCGGGCTGTCTGGGCACTGGACTCGTCGAGTCCACTGATGGACTCGCCAAGTCCATGAGGAAACTCATCCTACTCGTCGAGTAGGTTCATACACTCGACGAGTAGGACCCCCTGACAGCATATTTTCGACTTTTAAGGCTGGAATTGGACTAGAATCATTACCCTAAGCTGTTTTTTAACCTATAAACCTGTTTTTGATGTGGTAATGTTCATTCTAATCCAATTTCAAAGATAATTGTCAATAGATTCATGTTTTGTATTAGTTTAATGGTTAGGCTAATTACATGAAAATTTTTGATTGAATTATCTTGTTCTTATGAGTTGCTTAGATTAATAGAAAAGTTATGTGGAATTGTTGTTTTCAATCCAAATTAATCTAAGAGTTGGTTCTAAAATGTGTTTTTGTAACTTGTCCTCAAGTTATATGAAAATTCACATTTAAGATTCATAAAACTCATAAATATTTCCATAGGTTATGAATAAAGAAAATTCATATTCTTTTAATAGTTTAAAGTCTTCCATAACTTGTCATCAAGTTATGGAACTTGAAGAGTTTTTTGAATTAAAACTACTTTAAACACATAAGTTATGGAATTGAATAGTTTTGAATAGTTTCAAAACTTGCCCTCAAGTTTTGGAATTTGTAAAGTTTTCCCTTATGACTACTTTAATTCCAAGTTAAGCCCTTAGAATTTTAAAAGTTAAAATTCAACCCTTATACTTTATAGTATTATAAGTTAATAATATATATATATGTATAAGAGCAAGTCAGTCTTACCGTTAGTAGGCTTCATTCATGAAGCCGGTCTATAAGGGGGGTATAAGGTTACTGCCTATAAAATGGAGTTTAATGGGTGTCCACTCTCACCCACCGCTTCCTTGACTGGTGGAGGGTCGTTAGCCGAGCGGGTAGGACAAGGACTAGAATTCTCCCTTCATTAAAAGTATTAATGATAAATACTAACTAACTAAACTATTATGAATTCCCAATCTTAGTTACTTAGGAAAATGTGAATTTGGTGCTAACCCATGAAATTACACTTTGCACTTTGCTTAAGTCAGTTAGTGGAGCGCGTGTGGTTAACTGGCACACTAGCTTCACTTAACAAGGTAGGCAAAGGGTAACTTAATGTTTATCATAGTATCGATGGAGCGCGTGTTGTTAACCGGAACATCGATTGAGGGGTAAATATTAAGGGTACCAAGTATATTTGCATGGTTATTCACACCTTGTTTTGTGATCCTCGGCATCCCAGTCACAAAATTTGAGAGGGCACAATCGAGATTGAAACATGCCATTGAAAAGTTCAATGAATCTCAAAAGATCTAGGAGTTTCAAATCCAATTAAAACCTAATATTTCTATTTCGTTTTTCATGGTGGAAATTGGTGAATCGGCATTCGCCTACCTTCAAATATTCTATAGCTTGGATTATGGCATCCCTCTTCCAAGTTATAAAATATTGTGTTAGGTCCTAGCCTTAATATTTCATATTGGGTGTTATATTAAGGACTTTAAATCAACTATCTTGAATATCTCCCAAAAGATGTCTGGTTCAGACAGTTATGATCTTCCCAAAAACTATTGGAACAAGCTTTCCTAATGAAGATGATGTCCCGAAAATCATTCTTCACTCCTTCCACCTCCTCCAATTATTCTCCCTAACTCACAAGTTCAAGGTCACTCAAGCCCTATTGGCAAGCAAGGTCTATGTGTGCTCACATCTTGGAGATGAAGTCGCATATTGACAAGGCGGGAGAGTTGGGTGTCAAAGTCTTGAGAAAGTTGGTTGTTCAATCACTTTCTAAGTCACATAGTGAGTTTCCTTTGGGACTACTATGAAACAGACTATGGCATGAACCTTAATGATCTTATCTATTTGCTAGGTGCAGCTGAATCAGCAATGACTTGGAGCACTGGTAGAGTAAATTTGATTAAGAAGATCAACTTCCCAGACTTCCATGGACATTGACAATGGTAACATTGAATATCCAGAAAAGCTTTCTCTTCCTAATGGAAAGGGATCGGCCATAGTCAACTCAGTTGACCAAATGGTAAAGAGAAAGGTTAAGTCTGAGATAGTTCTGTGTACCATTCCCAAAGGGTCCATATGTTTCTATTGCCAAAGGAAGGGGCATTGGTTGCAAAGTTGCCCTATTTACCTGAAAGATCATAAGGTTGGTCAAAAAGTTTGACTCTACTTCAGGTAAGTCCACTATCTAACTCTATTAAGTTCCTATTTGGAGATTCTTATTACATGATGTGACTGGGTCACATGTTGAAGTTTTAAGAATCAAAGAAAGGAGAGGAAGCTTAAAGAAGAGTGAGCTGATTCTGATCAGGAAGATGGATTTCGATCGCATGGTTCGGTGATCAGAATTTTTGAGCTACTGCTTAAGAGTTGTGATAAATTGCATAGGAATAAATAACAACATAGTTTTCATATGCATCTGCATTGTAAGGATAAGTTTTTCCGCAAGTTTTAAAATAAAAGAAAAGTTTTGATTTTATTTATTTTAAGTATCCTTACAATGGCACTTGTGAAAAATTGTTGTTTATATGATTCCATTGATAGCAACATTGGAAAATGAATTTGATTCTGTCATTTGTGGTAGTGTCATAATTTACCAAATAAGGAAAGATTCTCATCAACCAAGTTTCAGTTGGATAGAAACTTGGAATCATGCAAGTTATATAGTATGGTGAATGAGAATTTTCATCTTTGGAAAATTAAGACTAATACCTTGTTCACATGTATATGTGAGTTAAGTGAAGGACTAAGGGATCGAGTACACATTCGTGTGCACTGGTCAAGTCCACCATAAAAGATCGATAAGACTATTCGTCATGATTTACTAAAGTTTAGTAAATATGATTCTACTTACAAGTTTAAGTATAATTCTGAAACATTGGAAAAGTTTTGATGTATGGCAGAACGAATGAGAAGAATCAAATTAGGGAGAAAGATAAAAGTTTCTCAAATCTGAAAAGATGGGAGAGTACTTTAGTATGTTGTTTTGTGATCATCTTAATGATTAAAGAACCATATCACAATTGGTCTTCTAAGGACATCTTAGTGCATTCTTATGGCTAAGAAGAGGAGTCATGAATTGTTGAAATGGTTAAATCAAGAAGATGAGTCATACTTCGTTCCAAAACAAGTCTTAGAGTCATACTCCAAGATTGTAACTTGAGTGACACATCTTAAAGAAGGTTTATAACACTTGTCAAATGTAAGAGTAAAATGTTTTCTACTCTTGTACATTTGAAATTGGTAAGTTGTGATGTTTTGTATAAAACAAAGACCAACTAAGGCCAATTGTGTGAAGTGTTTGTCTTGATAAAGAATCCGCACTATCTCTTGAATATTTGGAAAGATAGTCTTATATGTCAAGAGGACAGTGGGAGTCTTAAAGATCCTGAAAGAATTTCAAGATCTAATCAAGAATAAAAACCTGTAGTTTATCACTAGCACACGACGTGAGGTTTATAACCTATCGTGCTGACATATTTCTAATTTTGTGCCCATTCCAGTTAAAGTTGGCTTTGCATAGGAGTTCTAAGAGTTCTCAGTTGGTTGCATAACAACTTGGAAGCAATGGCAGGCCTTTATGCTTCCAGGTGGGAAGAAGTTAAGACTGCACAAGTTCGGTCCATATGAGTTTGGATTTGTCACTAACCTTGTCTTGTGATTATGGTTTTGACAAATTCACATGGAAAGGAACACATACACCATAAAATCTAAGTGGCATAAGGTTTCTCTCCGATTCATGAAAATAATGGTGAGGAAACACTTTCACTAAGTAGATTTTAGGTAGATAGCAATTATGATATTTGCATTCTCAAAGTCGTTAGTGGAGCGTGTGTGGTTAACCGACACACTAACATGGACTTGTGAGAAATGGCAAAGGTCTAAACAGTTGGGACTATGATTACGACATCCCTTTTCATAGTTCTGAAATTGTTTAGACACACATGTGTGCTATCTGAGGAAAGGTGTATGATTTTGATAAAGTTTTATCAAAGCATATCGTATCAGAAATCTGAACTTTGGTAAGAAAGTCAATAAAGTATTGATTTCTAGAAGTCCAGTTGATTTCTAAGTACATGTCAAAGCTAGTGGGAGCATAAGTGTTATGCTAATAATCATTATGTTAGTGGGAGCATGATAATTATGATAAGTGTTGCAAGTTAGCAATGTTAATTATAGAAAACAAAAGGTTTCAATTGGGAAAAAGTTGTTTTGCTATAATTAAGGGAGAGGAAATTATACTTCATTTCAAATCTAAAAGATTAGATCGTGAGATTTTAATCAAATTTAGTCAATTATATATATGAATGTTATGTTGGAATGGTTCAACATAAGGAAATTCTATATATGGGTCCATTATTTTTGTTCTAAAATTCGATTATGATTACGGCATCCCTTTTCATAATCTGAATTATGAGAACTTGGCAAATAGAAATAGAAATATTATAGCAGAAAGACTGGTCTAGTATCATGTCTTTATGTGAGCAATCATGAATCGTGTCCCATATGCTTCAGATATAGGATCGATTGCATGTGCTATAATATTCATCCTTTCTAAATTTTCCAAATGCTCAGGGCATTAAGAGGGGAAAAGTCTAGAATTGGATATGACTAATTTGATTAAGCAATTGTCGAGAACAATCTAAGGTTTACCAAAGATTGGTTGCTCAGGGACAGCTGGAAGTATAGTGTAAATTTTTGGAAAGGACCATTTTGACATATTGTAAAAAGAGGCAACTCTTGTTCAGAAGTGATAGTCAAAATGAGAATATGGAAATATTCCCATAGGTGGAAGTTATTCATTAAATCTGTGTAAGATTAGGAAGCTTAATGCAAGAAGGATGTTTAAAGCAATGTACTTTGAATTTGAGACTTCATTTCCATGGAATTATCTCCATTGGAATACTCTGTAATGTCTATTGACAAGTCTTTGTGACTTTATGTATAATCATTACAAGAGGATGAATGCATATAAGTTTAGAATCTAACAGATTTAGGTAAATGTCAGGAATTTGGAATTCTTGCATTTGCGGTAAGGATTTGGGATTGTGAAATGAGTATCATTGGAATTATGTTCAATCGATCTATTTCACAAAGTAAAAGATCATAGACAAACTTAGTGTGCATATTTGGTGTATGGCATAACTAATGTTTGGAAAAACATAGTGTGCATACTTGGTGTATGGCATGTCTAGTGTTTAGAAAACATAGTGTACATGCTTGGACCATGGGACAACTATTGTTTTTAATCCAAGTATAAAGTTGATAGTTTGAAACAGTATACAATGAATAATGTGTAATCAATATGGTGATAAATAAAAGGTGTTTTATTTATATTCATAAGTTCTGAGACCATATTGGATTCGATTATTCTTGTGTTTCACTTTGCATGTTTTGACTTCCAGAATAACTAGGTCGTTCTTCCCGAATGACTAAGTTATTCAAACCATCCACAGTCGGTCATATGTTGGAAGTAGATATGAATCAAGACTGTCATGAAGCTGGTTTGTAGATGTCCAAGGTAGTGGACATAGCAAGAGTTGTTGCAACATTCATGAGTGCTCATAAGTTCTGAGTATTGGATTCAACCCACGCTCATTTGACTCACTTCATGGATTTTTATCACGAGTGAATCATGAGACGATAATATCTTATATTCTTCAAACCTAGAGATATTAGTTGTTAACTATGAGTTGGTTATACATTGATTGCACGAAAACGCATTGGTAACTCGATGTTATAAAACGTACCTTTGTGTATGATTCAACAAGTAGTCAGTACAAGCATATGAGTCAAAGTTTATCCGTTCCTTTTACCCTTAAAGGGATAAAAGCGATATCTGTGGGCCCCTCGATGATTTAGTGATGACACCCTAAGTGCTTGGCCAAGCCTGGACTGATTTGATTTGTTCAATTAGTCGGTCGTCATAAATCGAAAATCGGGAAACAACAAATGGACAGAGAGAATGATTATAATCCATGTCTCAGTCCATATGATATCTAGAATGGAGGAATATATGATCCCTTATCTGATGGATGCGTCATTGATTTGTTTAGAGTTCGACGGCAGCAGCTTTTAAGAGCTACGATTGCTAGTCGGGTTTTGAAGTCATACGCGATAATAGTTTTAGACTTATCCAAGTGGGAGACTGTTGGATTAGTGTCTAAGTCCATAACTATATTTGGTATGTACTTGACCCGATTGGCATGGTCCATTTGGGTTGCATGGCATCATGCATTTGGATAGACTAAAATGAGAGAAATAACACTTAAGGTTTATTAATATATTATAAGTTCTAATATATTAATAAGATTATCTAATTAGTATTGATCAAGAATTAATTTGGAATTAATTAAGTGATCAAAAGGAGACTAATTAAATATATGGGTTGATTGTGTAAATCATACATACTTGTATAGTGGGCTAATGCTCCATGGATTATCAAGTTGGGCTAAAACCCATAGGATGCTCCATGGATGCTCCATGGTGTTTTTGTACCCATGGATCATGGAAATGAAAGGCCATGACAATTAGGGTTTACATGGTGTAACCCTAATTGTGACACACTATATAAGCATCTTATTCTTCCCAAAAATCGGCCACTATGAAGGAATGGTGAGGGCTAGCCGATTTCATGAAGTGTCTCATTTCTCTCAAGTTATTCTAAGTGTATTTGGTGTTGTGTGAACCATTTGAGGTGTCACACTTGAGGCACTAGGCTCTTAAGCTCCATGGAATCAAGCTACAACAAAGAGGTATGTAATTCTACTAGAATTTATATTATATGTTCTTCATATTATGCTAGTTAGAACAAATACCTTGGAAAAATTGATATTTGCATGTATAATAGAGAAAACATAGATCCAATGTATTTAGGGTTGCATGTACACTTAGGAGTGTTAGAATGCTCAAAACCCTTCACGGCCTGCATACCCGATTCATAAAATTCTTGAATACAGCAGGCACATTGGTGAGACCAAATGGTATCACCACAAACTCGTAATGCCCATAACGAGTCCGGAACACGGTGTCCTCCTCTCTCACTCTCACCTGATGATACCCAGACCTCAAATCTATCTTGGAGAACCAAGATGCACCCTGCAACTGATAAAAGAGGTCATCAATCCGTGGAAGGGGATAACGGTTCTTCACCGTTAACTTGTTCAACTCCCAGTAATCAATGCACATCCGGTGTGAACCATCCTTCTTCTTGACGAACAGTATCAGCGCTCCCCACGGAGAACTACTCGGTATGATGAACTGCTTGCCTAGCCACTCTTGGAGCTGAGATGACAACTCCTACATTTTAGGCGGTGCCAAGCGATACAACGCCTTGGCAATCGGGGCCGCACCTAGCACAAGATCAATCCTGAACTCAACCTGCTTCTCAGGAGGCACATCAGGTAACTCCTCCGGGAAGACATCAGCAAACTCCCTGAAGAATGGAACCTCTAAAATTGAAGTCTGCTCCCCAACCTGAGTATCAACCACATAAGCCAAATAACCTGGACACTCGTGCTGAAAATAATGTCATGCCCTGACTGCCAAACAAAACCCTAAATCAACCCTGGTGCCCTCTCCATAGATAACCAGTTATCCCCCACTTGGGGTTCGAACTACCACTCGCTGACCCTCACAATCAATCATGGCATCAAACCTGCTCAACAGTCCATACCCACTATCACACATACATACCCCATGGTGATAGGGATCAGATCAATCGGATAAGGCACTCTGAAGATCTCCAATATACAACTCTGATACACCGCCGATGCAGAAACCCCGTGTTCGTTGTCGATAGAAACCCACAATGGACACTCTAACTCCTCAATAGGCATATCAAACTCCTAAGTGAATGATCGAGATAAAAAGGACGGACTCGCGCGTGAGTCAAATAATACAAGGGCAGGCAAAGAGTTCACTAATAACATACCTATTAGGAGCATAAACATGAGCATAACCTAAAACATAATCAATAGAATAATAAATAGAAACATATCGGTTACGACGTCTGGTGCCGACCTGGCCTCCTCTGCCGTGAGATGGAAAACGCGACCTCGAGCCCTCGGGGGCTCCGCCCTGCCCTGACTCCCATCCGTGATTCTCAGAGTAGCCGGCACTGGAGCCTACGCCGGCCTAACAACAAGCAATGGGTAGTGGGCCTTCATATGGCCCACATGATCACAATGATAACAAATCCTGATGCCGAATATTGGAGCCTGCTGCATGCAGTCCCTCGCAATATGGCCCAACTTGGCACATTGTGGCATCCGGAAGAAGATCAACAAGCTCCATCATGAACCTTGTTGCACTTCCCACAAGTGTGTCCCCTGTGACTCCCAGATCTAGTATCAGCGGCCCTGAACCATTTTGGCGCAGGCTGCGACTGCCTTGGGGTCGGTCTCTGCTCCCTAGTCTGGAGCTCCATCTCAATATCATGCCGCCTGGCGGCCTCCTGCAACTCCAACAATGAACCATAACGCTGGGTGGATACAAACTGTTTGATGTCCGCTTTGAGCATGCTAAAGTAACGGGTCATCTAAGCTTTCTCAGAAGCAGCAAACTCAAGACCAAACATGGCCCTCTCCGTGAACTTCTTGGTGATACCCGTCACCGACTCAGTCCCCTGTCTCAAATCCAAGTTCTCCTGTGCCAACCTCTCACGCTCCACCAGCAGAACATATCTAGAACGGAACATCTCCGAGAACTGCTCCCAAGTCATTGCACTCCTCTGCTCATGAGAATACGAGCTGGTAACAAGTCTCCACCAATCCTTCGCTCCGAACCTAAGAAGGTTCAGAGCGCACATGACCTTCTGGTCAGTTGGGCAAGAGCAAGTGAAGAAGCATCCATCAATTTCAGACAGCCATCTCATGGATATGATCGGATCCTGAACTCCATCACAGGGGGATTCATATTGTCGAAGTCCCGATAATGAAAGGCTCTCCCAACACCAATCCCTGCAGCCACAACGGTTGCGGTAGCTGCAGCAGCAGCAGTCTCAGATAATGCAGCATAACGCTCGTCAAAGTACTCCACCATAGCGGTCTTAATAGACCCAAACATCTTTGTTAACTATGCCCGAAAGAGGTAAACAACCTCCTCATGCATGATCTCCCTCACTCGCTCCTCGGTCAAAGCTGGCCTATTCTGGCCACTAACTCCCGATCCTGATCCGGATCCTGCCTCAACTCGTCTCGTCATCACCATACTGAAAATGAACCAGGGAGACATCAGATAAAACACATATCATACCAGGGGAACCAACTCCCAAAAAATCCCTAGGGGTTGTGACTTCCTTGCTACGTGTACGGGTCCTGTGCTTCCAGTACTACGGGCCCATACTAACTTTCACACCTACCCGTATTTGTCTCAGATGATCATCACAACAACCCTAACAATACACACTAGCATACGCATCACTCAATCCTCACTTCCTAGAGGAAGGCTAGACATTACGAAACTGGCCGACTGACCCCACACAACTCGTCCATGAAACTTCCACCAATCCTGCAGCAGTCGTGTATGCTAATCATACATAACATTGGACCCTATAGACAGTCGAATACCTGATTCTACCCTAAGCCCTTCATCAAATAAGAACAGGAAATAAGGCCAAACCAAACATTCTCAAACTATAGAATCTTAGTCATGTACAACTATGATGCATACACAAAGCAACTACAATAATGATGTCAATTTCATATAAGGAAAACCCTAGGCTATCAGGCATCATATAATCAGACAATTCTATCATGCAATTCCTGAACATCCTTAGCCTCTCATTAGCATGATGTTCTAACATATCACAATATCAAATATCAGTGTGGTAATTTGGGGTCAACTTACTGGCTCTGGTTGATCGTACACATTGCATCCCTCTTGATTATTTTGAAAACTATTTGACAAAAAACATTTAAGAAAAATATTTTCCCTTAGTTTGAGACTGGATTCACACGAGTGTTCCTCCAATTCACTTAAACCAAGGCTCTGATACCAACTTGTAACACCCATAAAATCACAAGAAATTTAAACTTTTTAAAACCAACCCAAATTCACAAATTGTTTACAAACATAGTTTTCAAAACATTTCGAACATCAGAGTCCCCCAGAATCATAAGTCATAAACAAGAGGATGTGTACGGGCCCAATACTACCTTCCACACTTACCTGTACCTTCCTCAAAGTAAATTTTGATTCCTCTAAGTTACCACACTACAATCAAGAACAATCCTATGCTACACAACATACATATCCTAGACTCTTCTAGGATCTCTCAACTCTCACCACTAGCAATACCAAGAACCTCAATCAACATCGTTGGTTGCTCAATGCATGCAAGTTGTACACAAAATAGGATTGCATAGACTGTCAAATAAATATTCTACCCTAAGTCCACAACCAAACAAGGAACAAGAAATGAGACTAAATCGATCATTCTAGGGCTATAAAATCCTAATCATATACAACTTTGAAAGCATACACATAGTAATAACCGAGCCGATATCAATCCCAAGTAATACATGGTATCAAGTTCTATTGAGCTATAAGGCATCACACAAAATAGGCAAACCTATCCTATGATTCCTGAAGGTATCCTTATCCCTAATCGAGCATGTAGTTCACATATCGAGCATACTAATCACGATACATAAGTATGGGTAACTTGGGAAACACTTACTTGAGCTCGACTGATTGCACGCATTACACTCCCCTCCCTTCTGAAAACGAATATTTTTCAAAAATTCAATTTCTTTTTCTTTTGAAAAGATTATCATTTCGTCAGTTTGAGTTCTGATACACCTCAGGGTGTGCCCGAATCCCTCAAACCAAGGCTTTGATACCAACTTGTAACAACCCAAAAACCATGATATTTTTTTTTGTTTTTTAAAAAACAAGAGTTACAATCATCACATTGTTTTCAAAACCATCACATAATGACAATGTCAAATCATCAGAGAATAATATCAAAAAGTGCGGAAAATAGTGATGAGAGAATGTTGTGCCATCACGTCAGGCCCTTCCAATATCGGAAGTACCTGAAACCACAAACATAAACTGTAAGCAAAAGCTTAGTGAGTTTCCCCAAAGTACCACATACCAAACATAAATAAGTTAGTGCTATAGGCTAAACCATAGTCTTACAAGTATTTTCTTGTCGGGGGCCAAATCCCGGTCTTCCATACAGCTGTCAGGGGCCAGATCCTGGTCTTTCATACATATTGTCAGGGGCCACATCCTGGTTTTTCATATAATTTTTAGGGGCCACATCCTCGTCTTTCACACATAAATCAAAAACACAACTAAAATCCTATATCACAAGTAATGGGTCGGTCTTGGTGCCTTCGACCCATTTATACAGTGAGAAAACTCACCTCAGTCCGTTGATAAATAACTAAATGCTCGACTACCGAATCGGAAGATCCCACACTGAACACAAACTAGTCACTCTAATCAGAAATAGGTTATAAAACATAACCATGGGCCCAAATCCCAAATCCAAACCCCTAAGATAATATCCCATTTTACCATTCCCATAATGGGCCTAACCAAACTTGGCCCAATAACACAATAATGGACCCCCAAGGCCCAAAAGGCCCAACTCATGCAACAAACAATCCAAGGCCCAAAACCTAACTAAGGCCCAAAAGCTAACGGTCCGAACTCCAACAATTGGTCCTTACGTCGTGACCAACTCATGGTCACATCGTAAGCACCAACTCGACCCAGTCCCGACTCAACAGGGCAACTCAACCCATCAATAAGATTCCAATACTTGTCATGTTGTGACCTAATCCGGACAAGATAACCGGGATGGCTAGTATTTTCACAATACGACAAGCTTAATCCTCACGTCATGAGATCTTTACTGACCAGATTTGAGCATTAAGCTCTTATTCCTTACAGCCAAATCTTGGGACTTTCTAGAGGGTATTCTCTTACCCAAAGGATGATAAAAATTGTAGCTTTTTAGTCATGCATGTCCAATGCATGACTCAAACTCTTACTAGGCCTAGAGAGGGAAAAATGAGATCTAGAGTCATGCTTGGAGTCTCAAACTATACCAAAATTCAGATCCAAAGACTATATTATAGAGAATGACTCAATGATCCATAAAGTTGCCAACTTTATGGATCCCAAGAATGCAATCCAAAAAAAATGCAAAAAGGAGCTTAGAACGTAGATCTAGCATGCAAGAGGTAGAAAGGTCCAAGATTTAAGACTTACAATGGTCCAAAAGCTTCAAGAGATTGCAAGGTAGAAGCCAAAACACCAAGAGGTTGCTCAACCAAGGTCTTCTTTCACTTCAAAGAGTCAAAATGTAACATCCCAAAATTTTCATCAATTTTAAACTTTTCAAAACGATCCTTTTATTAATAAAATGTTCACAAAATGGTGTTCTCAAAACATTATTTGAAAACCAGTGTCTCCAAAGATAAATGACATAAAATCAGGATGTGTACGGTCACGCCTTCGCCTTGCCACAAATCTTTGAAACACCTGAAAACATAAACCAAAAACTGTAAGCACAAATCTTAGTGAGCTCCCCCAAAGTACCAACACACAGAAGATAACATAAGCAACAAACAACATGCATACAGAGCCTTCAGCATGACTGGACCGCCTCACCGGGCCTTCAGACTATACAGACTGCTCACAGAACCTTCATCATGACTGGACCGCCTCGTCGGGCCTTCAGCCTATCTGGACCGTTCTTTGGGCCTTCGACCTGACTAGTACGCCCCACTAGCCTACAGCCTATTCGGTCCGCCCTGGGTCTATTGGCCTTCAGCACTAAGTAGGACCGGCTTAACCCAACCATACACCCAAACCATGTCGACATATACATAACAGATAAGCATACATATAACATACCGATATAAATATTACCAGGTTTGTTGACTGGCAGCACAAAGCAGTACATTCTCAACCCAACCATACTACATCAACACATGCGATCGGTAAACATATAGCCAGAACAGATAACAGGCAGATCTAACAGATCACTAAGCATAACATCATCCTATCTACCAGGATACAGATCTAACAGATCACCACAGTAATCAATCATACGATAAACCAGGGTAACAATCCAAAGGGTTGGCATTGGTGCCTTCTACCCACAAGTATAGTGAGGAAAACTCACCTCACACTGCTGAATCATATAGACGATCCCTGGATGTTGGCTAACAGATCCCCGAACCACCAATATCAAGACAACACCCCATCAACAGCTGATCCCACGAATAATCTTTGACTGCAGATCCGCTAAAGTCCAATCGCTATCAGATACCACACTATGAGTCCAAATTAGGGTAAAATACCTTTTTACCCTTCCTCAAGCTTGGCCCAAACTAGATGGCCAAGGGCCAAAAATCCAAAATAAACATCTAAGGCCCAAATATGGCCCAATTTTCCAAATTGGGCCCAATTCCTTTCGCGAGCCTTCACCCAAGAAGGTCCAACAAGACAAAAATCCCAACCATAAAATCCAGATGGCCCAACATGGCCCAAGACAAACCGAGCCCAAAACCAAAGCCCAAAACGAAGAGGCCCAATACTACCGCGTACGCGGGGCGTACTCTGGAGGTACGCTTAGCATACACGAGGCTGTGCAGAATCCACCATCGGGGTGGCTGATTGGGTACGCGAGGCGTACACCTCCCTACGCGGGGCGTACCCTCACAAAACTAGTTTTTGTCATAAGTGCTTATTGGCTTCAGCACTTAAGCTTACACTTCAGATCCAGGGTCCAGATGCATCTAGGGTCATAAAGTCTCTAACTTTATGACCTTAAACGTCCATAAAGCTCCTAATACGAGGTCTTAATCCATTAATACTCTTCTACCAAAAGCATGAGACACTTCTAGCCATTAGGACCTCATTTTTATGACCAATGACCCCTACAAGGGTCTGAAAGGACGACTCAAAACATCCAGAACATGCCATGCTCACGATGGAGCATTTGGGACCAAAAAGAAGCATAAAAGACCCAAACATGGTATCTATCAAATGAACCATAAATGTATGAACTTTATACCTTTGGATGATGGAGAAAAGAGCCAAACTTCCAGATCCAATCCATGCTTCAAGCTTCCAAGCTTCTTGATACACCTTTCCTTCCTCTAAAACACTAAGAACACACTTAGGGCTCAAAATCACACTCAAGGGGGGGGGGGTTGCAAGAATGGATTTAAGGCTTTGGAGGTAGAAAAGGTGGGGATAAATGACCATAAGGATGCTTAAATACCCTTCAAACCCTAAAACTTAGGGTTTCTTTCGGACATGAGTACGCCCAGCGTACATATGTGTACGCCCAATGTACCAGGGCACATCCTAGTACGCTTAGCGTAGTCACATGTACGCTCAACGTACCACTCCTTCTCCCAAAATTACGATCTTTCCACTAGGGCTTCTTGCGACTACTTCCTTCCAAAACAAGGACCAAAAATGACATACTTTAAAACCAAGAGATGAACTTGGGAATACCTGGAAACCGGGGTATTACACAAAAACCACCAAAGAATGCCTCAAGGATCTCAAAAATGACTAAGGACTTCAAGACGGTCGAGATTAGGGTTTTCAGAAGGCAAAAGAGTGCAAGAGGCTAAGGATAGGCAACCCTAGCCCTCTCTTTCCATTAAATACCCGAAATATTAGGGTTTGATCATCAAGCCAATTTCATGTCATGAGTATCCAAAGTCTCACGTCGTGAGAATCAAAATCACGGGTCAACTAGTCAATGAGCATTCACGACGTGACCATCAAGTTTCACGTCGTGACCTTCAACCAAAGCTAAGAAAATTCAAGAAATTAAATACCTCCATGATCAGAGTGTTACAGTACCCTTAAATGTTAAATGAAATTCCGCATGTACAATATTATTGTAACCTAAAACCCCCAATAAGAGGCAGAGGGGGAAACATAACTTTGAAAATAGTAAAGTTGGTGGAGTTCCATGCGTGTAGCCTCCAACGGGTAGTTCATGAATTAGGACAAAGTGAGTTGATCCCTTCGATATATTCCACTTATTGTTTTATGTTGCGATTTCCAGTTAAAAGAGGTGACGGTCAATTAGGTGTTGAAACCTTATTTTTATGGTGATGTGAGTGGTGCTCGACAACCTTGGATGTTGTTATTCAATGGTATCACTGGTGATGCATGTGAGAGTAATTTTTTCTTGTGATTTATGAAGGTATGAAGTATAAGGGGACATGTTACCTTCCTAACTTGATGCATATAAATCAACTTATGTGTCAAAATCCCACTTAACAAGCAAATGTATAATTACACATGCCTTGTATTATACTTATATATGACCACACTGAGTAAAAAAAAACTACCTATTTATTTGCAACCGTCGAATGAAAGTTGAAACACAATCTTAAATCGCTATTTACCAGTCAACTGTAAAAAAAGTTCGAAGTCTACTTGTATACTTTTCGAACACATCTGCATTTTCTTCGCCCTCGTTCATCACCACGATGCGGATTTTAGTGGACATCTATTGTAACTGTTTTTTGTCGCCTTATAAATTGGGACCTCATTATCAACAAGTTAATATGTTCAACAATGTTTGATTCAAAGCATATTTTAACTTGAGGTGCAAAAAGATCGAGTCGAAATATATAATGTAAGCTTCTTCAACATATCATTTCGAATGGATTTTCTTATGAGTGTTTTTTACGCTTTATGTTTTTATGTTTTTTTTTTTGTTTTTTTTTTTTTTTTTTTTTTTTTTTTTTTGGATATGACTTAGTGATTATAAAGGATGATCTGGATTTCTCTTTACGATGATGATGAACTTCCAATGTTGGAGGTTGACGATGTAGTTAAGGTTCAACTACTAAACAATAAATAGAACATATTGCCTTTTTAAACAAGGTTCAACTATGAAGAATAAATAGAACATAGTCTTTTTAAACATGTTACTTTGAATCACATTTCGTATAATATGTCTACATTTTGTCGTACTTATTTGTGTAGTTGGAAAAACAAGAATGTAGGAGATTTTGAAAGATTTTGATAATGAAGAAGATATTTGTCACTTTGAATCGATGATATAAGCAAAAATAACATTTTAAGAAATTAGATTAATATATTTTTGAAATTACTGTCCAATCCATATACGAAATTTTTAAATAATTTTGGAAATTAGATTATGATATTTTTGAAAATTAGATTAAGATATTTTTGAAAGTCACTGTCCAATCCATATACGAAATTATAATTTTTAAATAATTTTGGAAATTAGTTATGATATTTTTGGTCACCCCTACACGTAATATAAATAATTTTCTTTTTTCTATCGACCACAAAATGAACCTTACAAGTTTCTTCGTCAAACAAAATGAACCTTACAGCTTTTTTATATTAACTTTATTGATTTTGTATGGTTGTGCTTTTCTTCGTCAAACAAAAATAAATCTTCTCTATAAATCCAAAATGTTTTGTTTCTTGAACTTTAACCCGATTTTTCAGTGTAGCTACGAAATTTTTCTTAGACTTAAACTAACTACATATTGCACACAAACTCTTCAAAGTCAATGATTACGACCTAGTGTCTCATATTTGATTTAGTTGACTTTCATTTTACCTTTTATCTTTTTCTTTTCTAATCAAAGTCGACTTAAACCTTACATGAGAATACCTCGGTTTTCTTTTTGAATCTCACATATCTTTATTTGACTTGTTTTTCAAACACTAAATAATAAAGGTTTTATCTATACGTTGTTGCCCCATTGTCATACCACTCTTCCCCTTTTAGGTGTAACTCCAATTTTAAAACTGATTTAACTAGGTTTGGTTTGTTTTGAATCGGATTTCTTCTAAAAAAAAGTATAACCCAGTGTAATCGCTATGCTTTTTAATAGTTTCTTATAGTTTATTTTAAGGTTTTACTAGATGAGGTAATAACTGCTCGGTTATCCTCCAACATCTAGTAATAACTGCTCAGTTATCCGATCATAATCCAGTTTCCAACATCTAGTATTTGATCTGGTTAAATCTAAGCAAATCAAATCAAACCAACCCTATTCTCATCGAATTTGTTTAAAATGAATATCGAATTTGTTTAAAATGAATACTAAACCCAATTAAATAAATTTGATTCTCAATTTTATTAATTTTTATATGATTGGAGTTTGATTTGTTTCAATATTACACCAATAAATAATTCTTAACATAATTTCACATGTTTAAACTTTAAACCTATTTTTTTGATGTTGCTTGTGATACCAATCAATGGAAACGTCCTGAAATGAAGTCTACCCACAAGTTTTATTCGATGAATGGAAATTGGCCCTTTTTTGTTCTTATCCCAAACCAAATGCAAAACGCGTATATACTATTATTAGGTATACAAACACTCCGAATTTGGTTGGATTTTAGTTTCACACGTCTTGTTCTTCATATAAAATTCAAATTCAGTCGATTTCACACAAACAAAAGTTTGGGGTTATTTCAAATCATTATCCAGAGAGAAAGAATCTGCAATCAACAATGGCTGCTTTGACAATTCCACCAGTGCTATCATCTCCTCGTGATGACGCCATGCACTTATACAAAGCTTTTAAGGGTAACTGTAAACCCTGCTTCCATTCGAGCTCTTTTTAAGTTGTATTTCTTCCGTATTTTCATGTTTTTGGTGTTTATCAGCAATATGTTTTGTTTATTTAGTAATTTCTTAGCTTAATTTCGTGTTTTCGTACTTTAATTTGGTACAAATTTCATGGAAGCAGTGAAATGTCCGAAGTTATGAGTGAACAAGACGAAATTGAGCTTTCGGAGGCTCTTTTTTCACATTGTTGTTCAATCATAGCTAATATGAGGTGTTTGATTTTGTTTGTGCTTTGATCCCTAAATATCATTAGAGTAGATCTCCGATCTCGCAAAAATAGCAAAATCTGCTTTAATCTATCTTTCATTCATTGATTTTGATGAATTCTTAATCTTATCTGATCATAATTCATAAAGAGCTACGAAATAACAATGTGAGTTTCCAGGATTTGGCTGCGACAGTACAGCAGTCATCAACATTCTCGCTCATCGTGATTCGTCACAGCGTGCTCTCATTGAAAATGAATATAAACTTATGTACTCCGAAGCCCTAACCAAACGACTCTCTTCAGAGCTTAGTGGCAATCTCAAGGTACTATCATCAGAATCTATCTTCTTCTAATCTTCGTCAATTTCATCAGTTGTTCACAAATCATGTGACATTGTCCCTGATTGATACTTTCAATGGTGTTCCAGAAAGCGATCTTACTTTGGATGCCAGATCCAGCAAGAAGAGATGCAATGATACTGCGAGATGCTTTAACTACCGACATTGATCTGAAAGCAGCTACTGAAGTTATATGTTCTCGAACTCCATCTCAGTTGCAACATCTTAAGCAACTTTATCATGCACTTCATGGTGGTTACCTTGAACATGATCTTCAAGCTCAAACTTCTGGCGACCATGGACAGGTTTCTCAACCTCAAAATATATATATTCTACTTATTAAATCCACATTAAAAATGAAAAACAAAGGTGTTAAAAATTCAAACATCTTTTAATGTTCTTTTTGTAACATATCTTTGCTAAGTCTGATGGAAATGCTTACTTTTTTGACTTTTTATACAAAAGGTCATAGCCTTTAATGTCGATACAAAATAATATATTTTCCAAATCTATTCTTCAAAACTTTAAACTTTGGGAAAACTATATTTTATAAATCAAAACACCCTTTAAACATAATCAAAAACCATCTCACACTCTTGACTTTTCTTGAAGTCAAACTGTTCTTGATTTCTTGACAACAAACCTCCAACACATCTTATACACAATCTATATAGTTTTCTAGACTGAATAAACTGTCTAAATTATACTAATAAATTACTGATAAATGCATCTTTATTTCTTGTTCTACAGTTGCTTCTAGCATATTTAAGCACACCACGTAGTGAAGGTCTAGAAGTTGATAGAAGAATGGTGGATCTTGATGCTAAATCTCTGTTTAAATCTGGTGAAAAACGATTAGGAACTGATGAAAAAACATTCAGAATGATTTTCAGTGGAAGAAGTAGAGCACATCTTGCTGCTGTTAGTTCTGCATATCATAATACATATGGAAGTACCCTCAAGAAGGTTCATATTTACGCAAATGCCCTTTCCTTTTTCACATAGTTTTTGGTAGTTGTTTTAACTAACTTACAATACTTTATGTAGGCTGTAAAAGGTGAAACATCGGGTTACTTTGAGGATGCCCTTGTTACAATTTTGCAATGTGCTGAGAATCCTGGGAAGTATTTTGCCAAGGTATTATTAATTTATATATATATATTTTGTTGAAATTAATTTTTATATAAATGATGGAATGGAATCTGTAAAGGAATGGAATGGAATCAATCATTACATTCCATTATCATGTTTGATTGGCTTGAAGGAAAGTAAACGAGTCATTCAAACATGGTGTTTGGTATGTAAAGATAATAAGCTAAATGGAACTACATTGATAAATAAATAAAGAAAAAAAGTTGTTATTTTTTTAGAAATTAATTTTACAAATGAGTTACATATAAACATATTTCATGTTTAAAAAACTATATACTATATGTATTTCAAGTAGTTAAAAATAAGTTTATTTACCACTTCTAAAATTGTTTACAAACAAAAAAAAATAGAATTAATACCATGAAATCTTGAAATAGAATAATAAAAAAAGACATATTTAGTTATTTTTAGAAAACAACAAAAAAATAATTTGGTTGCAGAATGAAGATTTTTAATTATATAAAAATATCATTGTTATTGGATATTATATAAATAAAAGTAATATATATGTATAATTTTAAGTAGTTAAAAACAATAGAATTAAATACAATAAAATCTTGAACTGGAATTATAATAAAGTAACGTATTTACTTATTTTAGAAAATTAAAAAAACACAATTTGATTAAAGATTCGTAATTTTATAAAAATCTCACTGTTATTGAATATTATATAAATAAAAGTAATTTATTTATTACTATAATATATCCTTCCATTCCACAAAGGAGACGAACAATAAAAATAATCACACAATCCATTCATACGTGTCAAACAAACAGCAATTCAAAGAAGTAGGGGTGGAAAAAGACGAAAATACCCATGCCTTTAATTAATACAACTATACCATTGTAGGTACTTCATAGGTCAATGAAGGGGTTAGGGACAAATGATAAAACCCTAATAAGAGTAATTGTGACAAGGACAGAAATCGACATGCAATATATAAAAGCAGAGTATCATAAAAATCATCATAAGACTTTAAATGATGCTGTTCACTCCGAAACTTCGGGTCATTATCGGACCTTTCTTCTTTCACTTTTGGGCCCAAATCATCGTTAGGGAGCCCATTTGTTGAACTATGTTTTATAAGTATTTTTGGATTTAAATTGTTGTGTAATAATTGGTAGTGTGTTTGTGGATGTTAATAGTAAGTCTAGTAGTAGTTATAGTAGTGTCATAAAGTTGTACAAAATGATCAAGTGGTTTGTGGTCAAGTCCGATGTGAAATCTTTGTTGTTTTTTTACATAACATGGTTATGATTTGGAGCTCCTAAGGGGATATTTGACAATCACTGAATGATTTAGAGGTTCTGAATAAATATGTTTTGAATGAAAACTTTTGTTTGGTCGGATCTTTCTATCTTGGGATGTATGTGGTGATTGAATGATAAAAATAATCATTTTAATATTATTTACTATTTTCTACTAAGTGGTCCCGTTTGATAAAATATTTGAATTAAAATTCTCTCTCTCCCTCTCTTTCAAACCGACCTAATATACATATTATTAATTATTATTTAATATAAATGGTATATGTTTTATTAAAACAATAAATATAGAAGAGTTTCATAACCCTAAACTTGTCTTTTACCAATGCTCCTCTCATCTCAACCTCTTGCTTCACATGTATGTGCACGATTACGTTAGGAAGACATGAACCTTATCTCTACGTCAGTAAATCGTATGTTGATCCTTAAACAAGACATAAGCATGATTAAAGCTCTTGAACCCACAAGTTGATCCATGGGTTGAACCTAAAAACCCACGAGTTGATCCATGGGTTGAACCTAAAAATCGAAGAAACCGACCCATGAACCAAAAAACTGAACTTGTTCAAAAACCGAACCCAATGAGTTTCAAAACCCAAAAACCGAAATTATCAGTTTGGATTTGTTTTCAATGCAAATTGACTTGTGTACACCCTACCATTCAGCCTTACCAACTCAAACAAATTCAAGTTTTTATTAAAAAACATTTTTATCTATAATAACTTTTGAAATATTTAACGCATTTGGGTTGTTATGACTCGATAAAACATTTGGAATATATTGTAGATAAACTATTGGTCCATGTTTAAATCTTAACATTACTCAACCTTTGTAGCCGTAGATGTTCGTTTGCAGTGACTCCAGGGTATGAAACATCGTTAGGGAAGTTCCCTTTAAAAAAAAAAAAAAAAAAAAAAAAAAAAACTTTTGTAATATTTAACTTTATAAAAAGCCTCAAATTGTTTTATTTAAAAAAAATAAAGATTTTATTTTATTTATTCATATATTTAAAGTTAAATAAAAAATAAAAGAGAGATGAAAATATATTAATAATGATCTCTGTTAAAAAAAACATGTATTCCAAATTCCAAATATTAATATTTTTAGTTACTTTTTTTTATTAATATAAATTTATTTACTGATCGTATAATTTTTATTAGAAAAATATTCAATTAACAATGTGGCGATGACATATATCTTGCCATCTACTCTAATAAATGAAGGTTGTTTTTACTGATCGTATAATTTTTATTAGAAAAATATTCAATTAACAATGTGGCGATGACATATATCTTGCCATCTACTCTAATAAATGAAGGTTGTTTTTGTCACTTGTCACACTCTCATTTAATTTGTCAAATATCATTTTGTGGTTATTTTGAATTAATTTTTTTCTACATATCATTTTATGAATTTTTCTATTTTATTAAATTTCACATAATATTTTAATGTAATAATTACATAAATTTAATAATAAATGGATATTAATTTAATTAATCAACTTACCTTTTAATTTCAAAATTCTCAAACTCATTAGTTTCTTTTGTTATTTATTTAAATTATTTGTTTAAATTTAAAAAATAAAAAACATTTTCATTATAATAATTCATTATTTTTCTTATTTTCTTATAAATTCAAAGTTCTCAAATATTTTTTACTTTTATATTTAATTTATTTTTTAAAATTAACTCATGTAATACATTAGTCTCACAAATATTTATAATACAATCAACTTTCAGCCATGCTCATTCCAGATAGGTGAATTTTTTTACTTCTTTTATTGTAAACTTTTTTATATTATTAGTGACACGTGTCACGTTTGCATTGGTGATCAATGTGGGTTGTATGAGTTTAGTTGATAAAGTTTATCTAAGGCCCACTTAGGACCAAACCTTAGAGGTGGTTATTTAAAATTGGGATTCTTTAATAGATTTGGGCCTAGCCTAGTCCGAAATCAGTAACGGAAAGCCCGGATGGAAATTTGGTAAAATAAAAAGGGATAAAATCGGGTCCGGTTTTATCGCCATTTTGTGGGTCTAAAGAAACTATATGAAAATAATTAAATTGAATTTTGGTGTAAGTAGCACTTGAATTAGTCGTTGTGTAGAAAGAAAATAATTATAAACCGTTAGAAAGAAAAGAAAAAAGTTTAATAAGAGTATATAGGTTATTTTTTATAAAAACTTTGACTTAACTTTTTATCAGAGTTAGTCAAGAGTTAATCATAAAAAGTTAAAAACCGTTTATAAAAGAAATTTCAAATTTAGGACCATTCTTGCAAGAAATCATTTATTCGGATCAAACTTGATATATTTTCCGAACATGGGGAACATTTGGGTAAATTCATCTAAGTTTTATATGTTATAGCACAAATAATGTGTTTATTTATTTTATTCTTTTAGAAAAAATGATTGTTTGCACTATAAATGAATAAAACGATGGAGATATAAAAGAAAAGGAAGCAGTCAGCATCTTATTGACTTATTGTAGATTTGAGTTCGTTTTATTATATGTATTATACAACTTACAACATGGAAAAAGTCATTTTTTTTTTACTGTTTGTCATCTTTTGCCTATAAAGTTAGTGTTTGTCAAATATCTTTTTAACTTATTGTCTTATTGAAAAGTCAATAAGTTAATAAGTTATTTTAAAAAACACTCTAAGAGGGTGTTTGAGATTGCTTTTAAAACAAATTTTTGCTTTTAACTTTTCCAAAAAGTTAAAAAAGATCCAAAAGATGTTTGGGTATTGAAAATGATCTTTTAAATTGACTTTTTGTATAGAAGAAAAATATAGTGTTTCAAAAATCACAAAATCCTATCTTTTTGTGACTTTTGAGACTTTTTAACCTGAAAAGCTAACTTTTACCCCAAAAACAAATACAAACACTTTTTAAAGATTTTCTTTTGCAAAAATCACTATCCAAAAAATCATTTTACAAAAAGGACTTTTAAAAACAATGGAACTAAAGGCTCCAAACCAACCGGTTGACCTAGAAGTGGTTTGCATTAATGAATACGTACATAGATATATACATATATAAATAATATATTAATTATATAAATTTGCTATAACTCGAGCCTTATTTCTTTTGGACACAGTGCGGTCGCACACCTCGTAACCCCTTAGGTCTGGGCTCGTTGAAACCCATTGGGTTCATATTTTGAATTGGTTCGTCTTTGGTTTTATGGGTCAGATTTTTGGATTCACTCATGGGTTGATAGGTTTTAACCAATTTTCTATCAACTCTAAATAAACTGAAACACGTCAAATGAAGTTCTCAACACAACCAATCCACGAAAATAAAAGACTTCACGGGTTACATATGCTAAATCAGACAAACCACCATAAAAGATTAAGTAAAAATTAAATCTGATATAAGATTCAGGGAGAGAGATTCTGAGGCTGAGAAAGTGAGAAGTGGGAACTGTGAGAGGCGTGACATGAGAGGAACATTAATAAACGACCGGGTTAGAGTTTTGAAACTTATATATATATATATATATATATATATATATATATATATATATATATATATATATATATATATGAGAAAAGTGATTATACATTACAGCCCCACCTAAGCTTAGGTACTAAACCTCGTGAAAATTCATTGTTTTACTATATAAAGATTACGATTAGAGGATTCACGATTAACACTTGAAAATGTTGAGTCATGATCGACGCAATAGTTTTAATAAGGAAGCAAAAATATTGATTATCTTTGACCTTTGTGATAGTGGAAAAAGGTAATGTTCACTGGGGTGAAGTAATAAACGATAATGAAAGAAAGAAAACATGGATGGTAAAACGATAATGGAGGAAAGAAGTGTTATCAATGATGATATATTTATCAAGTGAAAACCAAACCGGGTATATTTACTAAGTTAAAACGACATATTTTAGAGGTTTAATACATAAACTTAGGTGGGACTATAATGTATATTCCCTATCCCCTATATATATATATATATATATATATATATATATATATATATATATATATATATATATATATATATATATATATATATATATATATATACCAGGTCAGTGTATTGGGTTTGGGTCAGGTCTTTTCGTTTTTGAAATCATTGGGTCAGTTCGGTATTAAATACGCAAACTGAACCCAAACTTCATAATTTGGTTTTGAAAAATCTAAACCCAAAACCGATAGGTTCAATTTTGGTTTATTGGTTTTTGTCTGTTCGATTTAGATTTCGATTTTGCTCTGCTCTAACCGCTAGCAATGCATAGTGTGAGCTTATATATAATTATAAATGTCTAAACTACTTCTGATTAAAGTTTTATTACTTTTTCGGTTACAATAACTGATAATTATAATGATGATTAATATAAAATATGGAAAAGTTGAAATATTCTACGGAACTATTTGTTACCTGACTTATGTCCCATTTTGGTCTTTAATTTTTTTTTTTTTTGTCTAATTTTATTCATTGAATCATTTGATTTTGTTATTATCTGATCCTTTTTACATGTTATTACCGGTTTCATTTAGAAAAATAAATTATAGAGATAGTCTATATGCTTGTTTTCTAAAGAGTTTGGTTTTTATATTTGTCATTTGTTTACAGTTTGGTCCCTGATAACATTTTTCTATATATTTCTGCTTTTTATACAAAACAATTAGAGTAAGATATAAAAATTCTCTCTGTTTATGTACTTTTTTTCATTCCTAGTACAAGTTTTTTCTTTAACAGTTTAAATGACTAAAATGCCATTATTTGTTTTCTTATACGATACTTAATCCATAATCGTTTTCTCAACCTTTAAAGTTAGTAGGAAGGTATCCTAGTATTTATTTAAGTACATGATTTACTCATCGTCACCTATGACCAATTTTATAACATATAGTCATATATATATATATATATATATATATATATATATATATATATATATATATATATATATATATATATATATATATATATATATATATATATATATGCTCTAGGAAACATCAACACCTGATAAAACATATAAGGCCTTCGGTATGTATATCACGAAGGGTTTCGTGGTCTAGGTGGCCACGACCGTGGCTCGTGCACACTAACGCGGACCTTCGTGGTTCGTCATGCTCGTGGCCTATCGTGGTCGATACCACGGATTAAAACGACCATTCAAAAATTGTTCCATGTCTAACGGCTACTTTGGGCATTTACTCGATATCTTTTTTTTAAAAAATTTTACCTACAAACTTTCTTATAAATATCACAACACAATTCCTTATATTTTACATAATTTTTCTCTCCTTTTATTTACAATCACACACTTGTGTTGCTTGATCTTTCAAAAACAATAGCTCCCAAAATGATGAATTTGTCAGAAGATGAAGAATAGAACTTAGCACTAGCATGGGTGTCGGTTTCGGAAGACCCAGATAGTCGAACATCTAGTGATTTTTGGGTAAAAGTTGGAAACGTTTCCATGATTTAATGGGTTGTCGAAGTCGTAATCTTGATGCAAATGTTTGAAGTTTCGCGATACGAGGGTAAAATGTCGAGAGTTCGACAGAGTTTATAACTTTGTTATAAACAACGTACATGAAGACGATATCGATCTGGTTGCTATGACCATGCATCAATATGAAGACATAAATATAACATCCCAAAATGCAAGGCCAAAAATTTCATTTTAAATAAGTTATTATAAAACCATAAGTATAAAAACATCTGTAATAACATCTCATGTCAAAACCAAAGTAGAAATAATCAAAACATGTTATCATAGAACAATATCAGAGTATAATCTCAAAGATCTCATGTGCGGAAAACCATAGTGTGATGCGCTGCGATCGAGCCGACTCCTTTTCTTTAAAAACGAAGTACCTGAAACCAAAACTGAAAATCGTAAGCACGAAGCTTAGTGAGCTCCCCCATCATACTACATACCATACAAGCACACAACATACATACTGCAGGGCATATCTGGGTGCCCGACCTACCCTTTCGGTCCTCTCGACCGGTGACCTTGCCCAGCATATCTGGGTGCTGGCCTACCCCTTTGGTACTCTCGACCAATGACCTTGACTAGCATATCTGGGTGTTGGCCTACCCCTTCGGTCCTCTCGACCGGTCTATCACATACTATCACGTAATCATAGTCTAGCATAGTTGGGTACTAAACTACCCCTTCGGCCCTATCGGCCGGTAACTTGGGGACTATCTCCCCCTACTACTACCACCATCATGTAACATCATATCATGCTAGCTCATAAAACATAATAGGTAGCAGCAAACCTAGATGAATATCACAAAGACAATCATCTAACATACAACTCCTACTAGTGGGCCGGCATTGTGGCCGTAGACCCACCACTACTGGAAGGTAACTCACCTCATGCTGCTGGAGTCCACTTGCAAGAAATCCTTAATTGTTGTCCTGGCAACTCCTCGAGCTATCAATACCAAAATATCACCCAATTAGCAATTGGGTTCTATACCATGATCCATAATCCATACTTGGGGTAAAATGACCATTTTACCCATGGCCCAACAAGATACATAACTAAGGACCAAGCTCAAAATCAATCAACCCAAAACTCCAAAATCCATAAAAGCCCACTAATGGCCTAATTTTCCAAATTGGGCCCAAACCCTTTCATGGGCCTTATCCTAAGGTCTAATCCTCCAATTAGTCCAGAATACAACTACTCAGATAGTCCATTAGGGCCCAAGCATCAAGGCCCAACCTGAAGCCCAAAACCCGAAATCCCACTCTGCTGAGTACGCGGGGCGTACTCAGCTTGTACGCTAAGCGTATTGGTTTAAGAGCTAGTACGCTGCGCGTACAAGCTTGTACGTCTAGTGTACTCCTCCTGGTGACCAACTTTCAATTCTATCTCTTAATCAATTAAGTCAAGACGTCCAACATCTCAGAATAGCCAAATATAAGTGACTTGATCCATAAAGTCAAATGCTTTAAGCCTTTGCATGGCTTAATGAAGCCCAAACACCAAAGATGAATTCCAAAAGGTCAAAAATCACTCCCAAAATGTCTTAAAACCTCTTAATACCTTAAGACCTCAGTCCAAACTTCCAGATCTGATTTCAAGGGACTTCCTAAGTCATAAAGTTTCCAACTTTATGACTTAGCATAACTCAATGGGGACCAAATCAAAACTCTAAGTCCCAAACTTCATCAAATGACTACCAAATCATGCATGAAAGGTTTATACCCATCAAGATCCAAACTTTATGACTCCATAACCTCAATAAGGGCCAAATATGAAGCTCAAAGGTTCTGGAGTAACTTCTACTCATAAGAACCACTTCAAGGGACCAAAACCATAACAATGTACCACTTAGCTAGATCTACATGAAAAAGTTGTCAAGGTTAAGACTTTATTCCTCCAGGAGATAGATCTAGGTGCACAAATCTTGGAACCAAAAGCTCCAAGTCAAACAATGACTCTTCAAGAAGTTCCTTCTTCCTCCTCAAGCACCAAAACACACAAAAATCACTTTGAAGCTCTACAATCACTCAAATAGGGGCTATGGGTCGATTTCTAGGGTTTAGAGGGATGGTGGCTGAAGATATTAGGGTTAGGTTATGATATAAGGAGCTTAAATAGGGTCCAAGACCCTAAAATAAGGTTCTGATCTGACTGGCGTACGCCCAACGTATATATGGTACGCCCAACATACTCCGAAGAACATTTGTGACCATCCTGGTCAGTACGCCCAGCGTACTCCAAGGTACGCCCCGCGTACGCTTTGTGTACGCCCCGCGTACGCTTTGTGTACGCCCCGCGTACTCGGCTAAGCCTGAAAACCACGAAACTTCCGAAGGCCATAACTTCTTCGTTATAAGTCCGATTTTGACGTTCTTTATATGCACGGAAAGCTAACGAGAAGCCCTACGCTTCTATCAACTTTATTTAGCCTGAAAGCCAACCGAAATAAAATCCAAAATCCATAAAAGGCCAGGATGTCAAATTACGATTACACCCTTGGCTTCCGAAGACACGATCAAAAGCTTGGACCGCTTATTCCATGGAAACTATATCCGAAATGGGCTAAATCATTCCTTTCCCGAAGCCTTAAGACTCTTGATTGCTGATGACTGGCCCACAACCCCCAGCAACGAAGTAATCCAAAACCGGGTGTTACAACTCTCCCCCACTTAAATTAGATTTCGTCCTCGAAATCACTCCTTACCAATAATCATATCCAAAACTATTGATCTGTGGAACGCAACCGATGATCCTGCGCATAGAAAAACCTTCTCAAGTCAACCAAAATCATACCGAACTTCCATCCCAAAGAAACGAACTCCTAGCTTCTGTAAACCACTTCTGCCTCCCCAAAGTCTGAATTCCATAATGGTCCGCCTCCCTGACCGACCGCCTACACTGCAATGTTACCTTGCTCAAACCTCATCGAACAACTGGTCGACCACAGAACTTCCAACTCTGATGACTTTGATGCAACCTTCGAAAATAAAGCCCTTCACCGTAACCCTGCTGCAGAATTCTTATACTTGACAGAAGGCTTAGATAATCCTTCGAGTAGAAGATTCATCCCTGCAACGGTTAGACTCATACGAGAGCTGCGCAACAGGGCCAAATCAACTACTCTGAGATTATTTAATCCCACTGTAAGTGACTCATCACTTCCCAATAAATCAGTCCCTTCGTCCGTTCATGACATCCTATAACACCATTACCGCTCGAGACACCGAAGCTGTCCGCAGCACCGAACTACGTGAAACAGTATGCTGTCTCCTGGCTGCTTTGCAAAATTCACCGAGACCTTCCTGGTCTCAGTTAGTCTGCCAGTCATTTGAAATACCGAGTTCCCACCTGGTTATTGAGCCAAAGGCTCCTCTATAGTTGCCCTAAGCAACTTTGGAACGAAATCCTCATCTGTCAATAGTTGCCATTAGCTATCTTGCCACTATGGCTCTAACGACCTCCTGATCCAACCGTTCGGGTTCATACGTCAAATCCTTACTTACCAAAACCAAGCTAAAGGTGAATGTTACATGAACAAAATAGCCTTATATCACAAACGACCTTATACGGTCCATCTCTTTCTTGCTCCCATGACTACAATGGTGTCCTTACGGTCTAGCCACTGGCTCAACCAGGTCTAATTCATCTAAGAAAATCTGTAAGCTAATCTGTATCCCAATCCGTGGATTTGCCACGTCCTTACTGCTGTACCAGAACTAATGGGTGTTACGGTTCATCCCGTGATCTAACATCACTCCTGTACTATCTACTAACCTAGTGAATGCTACGGCTGCCCCCGCAGGCTTACAACACTCTAACGTTATCCGATAACTTTTGAATGCTACGGCTACACCCGTAGACTTACAGCACTCTAGCACTATCTGTCGACCTTGTGAATGCTACGGCTACACCCGCAGACTTACAACACTTCTATCACTATCTGACAATCTGGTGAATGCTACGGCTACACCCGCAGACTTACAACACTTCTATCACTATTTAACAACCTTGTGAATGCTACGACTACACCCGCAGACTTACAACACTTGTATCACTATCTGACAATCTGGTGAATGCTACGGCTACACCCGCAGACTTACAACACTTCTATCACTATCTAACAACCTTGTCAATGCTAAGGCTACACCCGCAGACTTACAACACTTCTATCACTATCTGACAGTCTGGTGAATGCTACGGCTACACCCGCAGACTTACAACACTTTTCATGCTAACTCAACCGCTGACCATGGTCTTTCCGCTGACTACTATTCTGAACACACCCAAAGTCGAGCTTATATACCCGACCTAATATCCCAAGTTGAACTCATGTCCTGACTGAAATCCCTGACCTGTTTCCCGAGGCCTGCTATCCGATGCCAAGGGAAAACGTGTACCAAATGTTGGAACGTTTTCCGAGCTTCCAACTCCCATAATGCTCAAACTAGACTGCCACTCGACCGTCTTTCTCCCTAGCAGGGATGAGAAACTCATCCTAGTTTCACACCCATTTCTGATCCTGGACACCTGATCGATTCTCCCCCACTTAGATTCTACTAAGTCTTCACGACACGTGAGAATTGAAGGATTCCTAATCCTTCTTACTTTCTAACAATCCACTGATGACAACCTGTACTTACCAATGCTAGCGATCAGTCACCAGTTAAACCTTAAGATCACCCATTCTCTGAAATCTTGAAGAGTACTCTTGAAATCTGATCTGGTCAGATACCACAATCCACATCCCATGGTGGCGGATGGAAGCCTCAATCTTTACCCTAGCTGGAGAATCTTCGCTCCCACTTCCATTCTCACAGCACCACTGAAATCTACCCGAACACAACCCATGCGAAAGTACAATTCTCTTGAAACATCCAATGACCAAACATCTATGTGTATAACACCCGTATCCTCTGGTACCGTTCCCAAACAGATGATGAAATCACTATACACAACGATATAGGGGAGCTAGCCCGATGAATTAACCACAAACCTCTCACGCAATACCCCGGAGCCGATCTCGACCTCAACCCTAAATAACAACCAAACACTTGGAACTCTCTATACGAGATACAATCCTTCTTCTAATCCACGAACAACTCATGGTATGCAATTGGCATATGATATTTCTTGAAATTATAATCCTCATACAAGTAGAGAAATAAACCCATGGATACACTTACCCAAAACATAGTGAGATTTCAAAGCAAATACAACTGCTGGTTAAGAGTAATTACACCATAATTTCATTACAGAAAGGGGAATTTCAAATTACATATTAGCGATCTATTGCGGATCGATCTTGACTTCCTGCGGAATTGTTGGATTAATGTCTAAGTCCATAACTATATTTGGTATGTACTTGACCCGACCCGGCATGGTCCATTTGGGTTGCACTTCACCGACACAATTTATATGGATAGTCTTTTGAGAATAGTATATTTATGATTTATATTAATATATTATAAGTTCTAATATATTAATATATAATCATATTATTTAATTAGTATTGATCAAGAATTAATTTATAATTAATTAAGTGATCAAAAGGAACTAATTAAATATGGACTCTTAGATATATATATATATATATATATATATATATATATATATATATATATATATATATATATGTGTGTGTGTAGTGGGCCAAGTTCATTTAGGTTGAGCTAAGTCTTCATGGATAGTCCATGGAGCTTTAACCCATGGATCCTAGGAAATGAAAGGTCATGGGTATTAGGGTTTAACCCTAATCCTCCACACTATATAAAGGGTCTTATGGTTCATGAAATTATGCTAGTGGCTAGTGTGGATACACTAAAGAGGGCAATAACCGATTTCATAATGTGAGCCAAGTATCCATATTCTCTAAAGGTTTTCCAAGGTGTTTTGGTGATTTGTGATTCCACTTGAGGCTTCCACACTATTGGGGCTAAGCTCTTAAAGCTTGAAGACATCAAGCTACATCAAAAGGTATGTCATCTAACTAGAACTTTGTAGTATAGGTGCTTCATAATATGCTAGTTAGGATGAAACCTTGGAATATTTAATATTTGCATGTATAATAGAGAAAACATAGATCCAAGGTTTATAGGGTTGCATGTACACCATAGGAGTGTTAGAATGCTCAAAACCCAACAGAGGTATCAGCCATGGGTTGTTTTCTGTTATATTGATGCAAATGTTTTATTTTCAAAGTTGGAAAAAAAAGGAAAAAAAAACATGACGTTTGTCAAATTTTAAGATAATTACTTGTTTTTGTGAAAAACTAATTATTTGTAAAATTTGAATCATTTGCTATATGAGTTGAATTAGGTCAAATTTAGTAAAAGATAAAATGATATGATTATTTTATTAGTTTTAAAAGTTTGATCTAAAGAGTTTTTTGAAACCTCCATAAGTTATGGATATGAAAAGGTTTTAAAAAAAATTGATTCAAAGTTTTTTATGGAGTTACAAAACTTAGTCTTAATGTTTTAAAGAATTTCATAACTTGTTCTTAAGTTATGGAACATGAAAAGTTTCATCATAAAACAAGTATTTAACTCCATAAGTTATGGAATCCAAAAGTTTTCAAGAGTTACAAAACTTTCCCTCAAGTTTTGGAATTTGGAAAAAGTTTTTTTATGATAAAAAAAAAAAAGAATTGAATTCTAAAACTCTTGGGTTCATAACTTAAACAATTAATTAAATGGTTTTAATTTTGAATTTAATAATTGGAATTATGATGTTTTTATTGAATAGTTCAATTAACTCTTATGGACTTTATTAATAGATAATTAAAGTGTTTAATTAAAAGAGAATTAATAATTTCATGGTTTAAATTTAATTAAATTAAGAGTATAGTTTAATTAATAGATTAAACCACCAAGTATTTTAAATGTCTAAAATACACGCTTATACTATTATAATATTAAAAGTTTAATATATTATATGTATAAGAGCAAGTCGTCTTACCATTAGTAGGCCTCATTCACGAAGCCGGTCTATAAGGGGGGTATAAGGTTACTGCCTATGAAATGGCAGTTTAATGGGTGTCCACTCTCACCCACCGCTTCCTTAACTGATGGAGGGTCGTTAGCCGAACAGGTAGGACAAGGACTATAATTCTCCCTTCATTAAAAGTACTAATGATAAATACTAAGTAACTAAACCTTTTATAAATTCCCAATCTTAGTTACTTAGGAAAATGTGAATAAGGTGTTAATCCATGAAATTACACTTTGCACATTGTTTAAGCTGTTAGTGGAGCGTGTGTGGTTAACCGGCACACTAACCTGGACTTAACAAGGTAGGCAAAGGGTAACTTAATGTTTATCATAGTATCGTTGGAGCGTGTGTGGTTAACCGGCACATCGATTGAGGGGTAAATATTAAGGGTACCAAGTATATTTGCATGGTTACTTCACACCTTGTTTTGTGATCCTCGGCATCCCAGTCACAAAACCTGAAGGGCACACTCGAGATTGAAACATGCCATTGAAAAGTTCAATGAATCTCAAAAGAATCTAGGAGTTTCAAAACCAATTAAAACCTAATAATACATTTCGTTTATCTTGGTGGAAATTGGTGAATTGTCATTCACCTACCTTCAAATATTTTATAGCTTGGATTACGGCATCCCTCTTCCAAGTTATAAAATAGTTTGTTGGGTCCTAGCCTAAATATATCATATTGGGTGTTATATTAAGGACTTAAATCAACTTTACATGAATTTCTCCCATTGTTGATGTCTGGTTTAGACAACAATGATCTTCCCAAACCAAGCTTTCCTAATGAATATGACTTCCCGAGTTTGGCTCATGGAAGTCATACTTCTCTTCCTCCACCTCCTCCAATTATTCTCCCTAACCCACAAGTTCAAGCTCACTCAAGCCCTAATGGCAAGCAAGGTCTATGTGTGATCACATCTTAGAGATGAAGTCACATATTGACAAGCCAGGAGAGTTGGGTGTCAAAGTCTTGAGAAAGTTGGATGTTCAATCACTTTCTAAGTCACATAGTGAGTTCCTTTGGGACTACTATGAAACAGACTATGACATGAACCTTAATGATCATATCTATTTGCTTGGTGCTGCTGAATCAGCAATGATTTGGAACGATAGTAAAGAAAATTTGATTAGAAGATCAACTTCCCAAAAACTTTATGGACAGTGACAATGCTGACACTGGAAATCCAGAAAAAGCATTCTCTTCCCAATGGAAAGGGATTGACCATAGTCACCCCGGTTGACCAAATGGTAAAGAGAAAGGCTAAGTCTGAGATAGTCCCATTACCAAAGGGTCCATATGTTTATTTTGCCAAAGGAAGGGGCGTTGATTGCAAAGCTGCCAAATTTACCTAAGGATGTTAAAGTCAATAAGTTTGACTCTACATCAGGTAGAGCTCATTATCTAACTCTGTTAAGTTCTATTCTGAGATCTTCATTACATGATGTGACTGGGTCACATGTTGATGTTTTAAGAATCAAAGATTAGAGAGAAATCTTAAAGGAAGTATATGCTGATTCTGACCGCGAAGGTGGATTTCGATCGCATCAGAATTTTGAGCAGTTGCTTAAGAAGTTATGGTATATTGCTAAGGAATAGATAACAACAATTTTCCATGTGGATTGTAAGGATAAGTTTTTCCGCAAAGTTTTAAAATAAAAGAAAATTGTTTAATTTTATTTATTTGAAGTATCCTTACAATGGTATTTGTGGAAAATTGTTGCTTATATGATTCCACTGACAACAATATTGGAAAATGGATTTGATTCTTTCATTTGTGGTAGTGTCTAAATTTACCAAATCAGGAAAGTTCCTCATCACCCAAGTTTCAATTGGACCGAAACGTGGAATCATGCAAGTTGAATAGTATGATGAATGAGAACTTTCAAGCATTGGAAAATCAAGACTAATTACTTGTTCACATGGATGTGTGAGTCAAGTGAAGGACTAAAGGGATCGAGTACACATTCTTGTGCACTGGTCATGTCCACCACAAAGCTCGTTAAGACTATTTGATTTACTAAAGTTTAGTAAATATGGTTATACTTACAAGTTTAAGTATAATTCTGAAACATTGGAAAAGTCTCAATGTATGGCAGAACGAATGGGAAGAATCAAATTAGGCAGAAAGATAAAAGTTTCTCAAATCTGAAAAGATGGGAGAGTACTTTAGTATCATGTTTGTGATCATCTTAATGATTTAGAAATCATATCACAATTAGTCATCTAAAGGTCATCTTAGTGCATTATTATGAATAAGAAGAGGAGTCATGAATTGTTGAAATGGTTAGATCAGGAAGATGAGTCATACTTCGTTCCAAAACAATTCTTAGAGTCATACTCCAAGATTGTAACTTGAGTGACATATCTTAAAGAAAGGTTTAAAACACTTGTCAAATGTAAGAGTAAAAGTGTCCTACTCTTGTACATTTGAAATTGGTAAGTTGTGATGTTTTGGATAAAACAAAGACCAACTAAGGCCAATTGTGTGAAGTGTTTGTCTTGATAAAGAATCCGCACTATCTGTTGAATATTTGGCAAGATAGTCTTATATGTCAAGAGGATAGTGGGAGTCTTAAAGATCCTAAAAAGAATTTCAAGAATTAATCAAGAATAAAACCTGAGGTTCTTCACTAGCACACGACTTGAGGTTTATAACCTATCGTGTTGACATATTCTGTGCCCATTCCAGTTAAAGTTGGCTTTGCATAGGAGTTCTGAAAGTTCTCAATTGGTTGCATAACAACTTGGAAGCAATGGCAGACCCTGTACTGCCAGGTGGCAAGAAGTTAAGATTGCATAAGTTCAGTCCATATGAGTTTGGATTTGTCATTATCCTTGTCTTGTGACTATGGTTTTGACGATTCACATGGATAAGAACACATACACCATAAAATCTAAGGGTCATAAGGCTTCTCTCCGATTCATGAAAATGATGGTGAGGAAACACTTCCACCAAGTAGATTTGAAGCAGATGGCAAAAGGTCTAAACAATTGAGACTATGATTACGGCATCCCTTTTCATAGTTCTGAAATTGTTTAGACACACATGCATGCTATCTAAGGAAAGGTGTATGATTTTGATAAAGTTTTATCAAAGCATCTCGTATCAGAAATCTGAACTTTGGTAAGAAAGTCAATAAAGTATTGATTTCTAGAAGTCCAGCTGATTTCTGAGTACATGTCAAAGCTAGTGGGAGCATAAGTGTTATGCTAATAATCATCATGTTAGTAGGAGCATGATAATTATTGTTAGTGTTGCAAGTTAGCAATGTTAATTATAGAAAACAAAAGTTTCAATTTGTGAGGCTGCAGGGATTGAAAAAGTTGTTTTGCTATAATTAAGGGAGAGGATATACTACATTTCAGTTCTAAAGGCTTAGATTGAGACCTTAATCATCCTTAGTCAAGAATATATATATGAATTTCATGTTGGATTGATTCAACTTAAGGAAATTCTATATATTGCGTTCTCAAAATTCGATTATGATTACGGCATCCATCTTCATAGTCAAATTTTGAAAACATGGCAAATAAAAATATTGTAGCAAAAAGACTGGTCTAGAATCATGTCTTTATGTGAGACATCATGAATCGTGTACCATTTGCTTTGGGTACAGGATCGATTGCATGTGCTATAATATTTGTCATTTCTAAATTTTTCCAAATGCCCAGAGGCATTAAGAAGGGAAAAGGTCTAGAATTGGATATGACTAAAATGATTAAGCAATTGTCGAGGACAATCTGAGGTTTACCAAAGATTGGTTGCTCAGGGACAGTTGGAAGTATAGTGCTAATTTTGGAAGGACCATATTGACATATTCTGAAAAGAGGCATCTCTTATTCATAAGTGATAGTCAAAATGAGAATATGGAGTTGTCTCCATAGGTGGAAGTTATCTGTGTAAGATTAGAAAACTTAATGCAAGAAGCATGTCCAAAGCAATGTACTTTGAATATGAGACTTAGTTTCCATGGAGTTGATCTCCATTGGAATACCTTATAATGACTGTTGACAAGTCTTTGTGACTTTGTACATATTCATTACAGGAGGGTCAGTGCATATAAGTTTAAAATCTAAACAGATTTCGATAAATGATAGGAATTTGAAATTCTCTCATTTTTCGATAAGGATTTGGGAGTGTGAAATTAGAATCATTGAAATTATGTTCAATTGGTTTATTTCACAAAGTAAGGATCATAGACAAACATAGAGTGCATACTTGGTGTATGGCAAAGCTATTGTTTAAGAAAAACATAGTGTACATGCTTGGAGCATGGGACAACTAGTGTTTTTAATTCAAGTATAAAGTTGATAAAACCGAAACAATGAATAATGAGTAATCAGTATGGTGATAAATAAAAGTGTTTATTTATATTCATAGGGTTTGATACCATATTTGATTCATTTATTCTTGTGTTTCACTTTGCATGTTTTGACTTCCAGAATAACTAAGTCACTCTTCCTGAATGATTAAGTTATTCAAACCATCCACAGTCGGTCATATATTGGAAGTAGATATGAATCAAGACTGTCATGGGTTGGTTTGTAGAGGTCCAAGTTGGTGGACAAAGTGGTGCTACAACACTCATGAGTGCTCATAAGTTCTGAGTATTGGATTCAACCCGCGCTCATTTGAATCACTTCATGGATTTTATCACGAGTGATCATGAGACAATAATATCTTATATTCTTCAAACCTAGAGATATGAGTTGTTACTATGAGTTGGTTATACATTGATTGCACGAAAACGCATTGGTAACTCGATGTTATAAAACGTGCCTTTGTGTATGATTCAACAAGTAGTAGAACAAGCCATATGAGTCGAAGTTTATCCATTCCTTTTACCTTCGGGATAAAAGCGATATCTGTGGGCCCCTCGATGATTTAGCGATGACACATGTGAGTGCTTGGCCAAGCCAGGACTGATTTGATTTGTTTAATCAGTCAGTCATCATAAATCGAAAATCGGGAAACAACAAATGAACAGAGAGAATGATTATAATCCATGTCTCAGTCCATATGATATCTAGAATGGAGGAATATATGATCCCTTATCTAATGGACAAGTCATTGACAAAGGTCAGAGTTCATTGACAAGATCAGAGTTCGACAGCAGCTTTAAGAGCTACGATTGCCAGTTGGTTTTTGAAGTCATACTCAATAATAGTTTTAGACTTATCCAAGTGGGAGACTGTTGGATTAATGTCTAAGTCCATAACTATATTTGGTATGTACTTGACCCGACCCGGCATGGTCCATTTGGGTTGCACTTCACCGACACAATTTATATGGATAGTCTTTTGAGAATAGTATATTTATGATTTATATTAATATATTATAAGTTCTAATATATTAATATATAATCATATTATTTAATTAGTATTGATCAAGAATTAATTTATAATTAATTAAGTGATCAAAAGGAACTAATTAAATATGGACTCTTAGATATATATATATATATATATATATATATATATATATATATATATATATATATATATATATATGTGTGTGTGTGTGTAGTGGGCCAAGTTCATTTAGGTTGGGCTAAGTCTTCATGGATAGTCCATGGAGCTTTAACCCATGGATCCTAGGAAATGAAAGGTCATGGGTATTAGGGTTTAACCCTAATCCTCCACACTATATAAAGGGTCTTATGGTTCATGAAATTATGCTAGTGGCTAGTGTGGATACACTAAAGAGGGCAATAACCGATTTCATAGTGTGAGCCAAGTATCCATATTCTCTAAAGGTTTTCCACGGTGTTTTGGTGATTTGTGATTCCACTTGAGGCTTCCACACTATTGGGGCTAAGCTCTTAAAGCTTGAAGACATCAAGCTACATCAAAAGGTATGTCATCTAACTAGAACTTTGTAGTATAGGTGCTTCATAATATGCTAGTTAGGATGAAACCTTGGAATATTTAATATTTGCATGTATAATAGAGAAAACATAGATCCAAGGTTTATAGGGTTGCATGTACACCATAGGAGTGTTAGAATGCTCAAAACCCAACAGGAATTACCTGCGATGAATCATGAGCAGCCCTAACCTCTATGTGCGGACAATTCGCCCTGATATGAACAGGATGATGACAACGATGGCACAACTCTACCTCTAACGTGCATTCTTGGCGATTGTGACCCTTCCACCCGCACCTGCCGCACTTAGACCTGCTACGAATATCCGTTTGAACCCCATTCGTCCTTCGTGCAACTGCCACGACCCCTCGGATCTCTCACACTTGATGCCGCCGTACCCAACTGTCTGGTTTGTCGACCCAGACCATGTTCCCGCTTCCTCTTCCCCAGCTTTCCATCCAAACCAATCTTCTTCTCCTAAGTTACCTCGACCATCCCATCATTCGCCTGTATAACTGAGGTCTGCCCCTCAATTCTAGTGACCACTCTATCAGTGACACGCCCAATGATGTCGGGTAACTCCTCTCGTAGGGCTCGCGAAACCTCCACAGTGATCCAATCCTGTGGTAGACTCTCCTGAAGACAATGTGCATAACCCACCCCTAGTCCCAAATGACTAGAGTTAACAGTAGGGTCCTCCTTCCTGAAGGATCTCAGGGATCCGTAACCATTGGGCTCCGGATGAGCCCCCAACTTCCCCACAACGATCTCGGCCCGAAAGGCCTCTAGGCGACTATCCAAAAGTTCCAAAATTCCCTCCTTGACCGAACCGAAGATCACAGGAATCTGATCAATGATGTTGCGCGTAATCTCAACTAAAATAAATTCTCTCGTCCGATCGCCAAGCTGCCCAATTCCAGAGCCTGAGCCACATCCCTCACCGGCACCCGAACTGCCAATTGGTATCTCACGTAGCACCTCCATGCTGAAAACATACCATAACAACCATCTGAATACTCGTCACATATCGAGGGATCACAAACACTACAAGCTCCCTCATCTTATCTCAGCCTTCCTTGAATCGAGTATGGATCATCTGCTTTCAGTAGTATGGTCCTCTACTACCTTCCACATCTATCCGTACTTTCCTCAAAGATTGCCTCGACTCCACCAAGTCCCTTGCACTAATATCATTCCCAACACTAATCCTATCCTAGGCTTTCCCTAGGTTCCCGAACCCACCCAGTCCTCAGCTGCTGAAAGATTCCCAGTAATGTCAACTACCTACCTTATGAATATAGCCACATGCAACAGAGATCAAATAATCATTCGAGTAAAAGATTCATCCCTAGAACGGTTAGACTCAAACGAGAGCTGCGCAATAGGGTCAAGTCCATCACTCTGAGATTATTCGGCCTGTGTCCCATGTGACTTAGCATATTCACTTAGTCAGGGCCGGTCTAAGACAATTTGAGGCCCGGGGCAAAATACAAAATGGGGCCCTTTCTGACACCTCTGAAAAATTTTATTAACTAAAGAAAATAATACAACTGTAGGTCGGGATTCCCCAACTATAAAAATAAAAAAGGCTTCCCGACAGGATCAAAAGCCACCAAACAGCTTAACAACTATTAAATACAAAAAAAACAAAGAAACATTATGAACCTTAATACATAAAGGTAACAAAGAAAAAAAATTACATTTACCGGTGCAAAGTTATCATTCTATCAAATTCAATATCATCTGGCAAATCTTTCTTAATTCATAACGTGGCCAAAATATTCAATCTTCTTATTCTCTAATCTGCTATAAGAAAGTGAAATACAATAGAATTCAGAAATACAACATATATCTGGAATTTAGAATGGGATGGGGTAAGAACAAAAATCAGTATTCGCATCAGATGAAAAAAATCGAATTTAAAAGTCTAAGATCGAAATTTGTATAAATGTATTCAAGTGTAAGAACAAAATTGAAATTTGAATAAGATTAAACTTACACATATTCAGATTTTAATTCATGATTTGCGTCTTTGAATTCTTTGATTTTCGAACTTCAGAATAATTCAATCCTTCAGAAAGAAACAAAAAACAAGAAACATAGGGGTATTTCAGAAATTAGAATTAACAAAGGCTATTTCTGATTCAAAAATTAGTCTTTCGGAAAGAAACTTACACAGATTCAAAATAAATTCAAGAATCTCATTTGTTTCTCTATTAATTTTCAAAATAAGAATGAAGAATCGCTAGATGCAATCAGTGTAAGGGTCAAGGGTCAAGGCGACAATGTCTCAACTCTAAAGGGAAAATCGATCAGAGATTCAGAGGGGTGGAAGAAATTGTGGGATGATGAGATTCAGAAATCAGAAAAGAAAAAAAAAGAATCAGAAGAATCGAAGTAACCGTTGTGTGGAGTCTAGAGAAGTGGAAGCGGTGCATTTGGAGTCTCCATAGAAATCGTTGATGAGCTACGGAAATAGGGATTTGTGAACACATGCCCGACACTAATTAATCTTGCTCCTGCTTTTCGGTTCCTCTTGCTCCGTATATTATCGTTGGGCCTGATAACTAGTGGACTAGGCTAAAAATAATGGGCTAACTCAATATAACAAATGCAAAATGGGGGCCCTTTGGCATTTGGGGGCCCGGGGCGGTCGCCCAGCTTGCCCAGGCCCACGGGCCAGCCCTGCACTTAGTAGCTAACTCACATCACTAGGAGTCCCACAAAGCACAAAGCAAACAACATTCAGACAATGGAAATTCTAACCAACATGATCCAATCAAACCATTATATCCTCTAATAAAGAATCTATACATGCAAATCAAAGGCTCATACAATCAGGCATAACCTAAACAGGCTATCCTATCACTGACTGATCAGTACTAGCATGCAAGTCTACAAGCACATACAATAGGCATATAAGGCATACTTCCTAGATCCTTAGCCCTAATCTAGCATGCAGTTCTCGTAATCATATCATAACATAACATATCATAACATGTATGGGTAACTTGGGGAAAACTTACTTGAGCTCGGCTGATTGCACGCATCACACACTTTGTTCTTTTCAAAGTTCTTTTCTCTTTCAAATTCTTTTCAAACTTCTTTTCATAAAATGATTTTACTTTTGAAAATTTTTCATACCAAGTCCTTAGTTTGAATTCAGACACACCCGAGAGTGTGTCCGAATCCCTCAAACCAAGGCTCTGATACCAACTTATAACATCCCAAAATTCAAGGCCAAAAATTTCATTTTTAAATAAGTTATTATAAAACCATAAGTATAAAAACATCTGTAATAACATCTCATGTCAAAACCAAAGTATAAATAATCAAAACATGTTATCATAGAACAATATCAGAGTATAATCCCAAAGATCTCATGTGAGGAAAACCATAGTGTGATGCGCTACGATCGAGCCGACTCCTTTCCTTTAAAAATGAAGTACCTGAAACCAAAACTGAAAACTGTAAGCACGAAGCTTAGTGAGCTCCCCCATCATACCACATACCACACAAACACATAACATACATAGTGCCAGGCATATCTGGGTGCCCGACCTACCCCTTCGGTCCTCTCGACCGGTGACCTTGCCCAGCATATCTGGGTGCTGGCCTACCCCTTCGGTCCTCTCGACCGGTGACCTTGACTAGCATATCTGGGTGCTGGCCTACCCCTTGGGGTAAAATTACCATTTTACCCATGGCCCAACAAGATACATAACTAAGGACCAAGCCCAAAACCAATCAACCCAAAACTCCAAAATCCATAAAAGCCCACTAATGGCCCAATTTTCCAAATCGGGCCCAAACCCTTTCATGGGCATTATCCTAAGGTCTAATCCTCCAATTATTCCAGAATACAACTACTCAGATAGTCCATTAGGGCCCAAGCATCAAGGCCCAAATTGAAGCCCAAAATCCGAAATCCCACTCTGCTGAGTACGCGGGGGGCGTACTTAGCTTGTACGCTAAGCGTATTGGTTTAAGAGCTAGTACGCGTGTACGCCCAGCGTACTCCTCCTGATGACCAACTTTCAATTCTATCTCTTAATCCATTAAGTCAAGACGTCCAACATCTCAGAATAGCCAAATATAAGTGACTTGATCCATAAAGTCAAATGCTTTAAGCCTTTGCATGGCTTAATGAAGCCCAAACACCAAAGATGAATTCCAAAAGGTCAAAAATCACTCCCAAAATGTCTTAAAACCTCTTAATACCTTAAGACCTCAGTCCAAACTTCCAGATCTGATTTCAAGGGACTTCCTAAGTCATAAAGTTTCCAACTTTATGACTTAGCATAACTCAATGGGGACCAAATCAAAACCCTAAGTCCCAAACTTCATCAAATGACTACCAAATCATGCATTAAAGGTTTATACCCATCAAGATCCAAACTTTATGACTCCATAACCTCAATAAGGGCCAAATATGAACTCAAAGGTTCTGGAGTAACTTCTGCTCACAAGAACCACTTCAAGGGACCAAAACCATAACAATGTACCACTTAGCTAGATCTACATGAAAAATTTGTCAAGGTTAAGACTTTATACATCCAGGAGATAGATCTAGGTGCACAAAGTTTGGATCCAAAAGCTCCAAGTCAAACAATGACTCTTCAAGAAGTTCCTTCTTCCTCCTCAAGCACCAAAACACACACAAATCACTTTGAAGCTCTAGAATCACTCAAATAGGGGCTATGGGTCGACTTCTAGGGTCTAGAGGGATGGAGGTTGAAGATATTAGGGTTAGGTTATGAGATAATGAGCTTAAATAGGGTCCAAGACCCTAAAATAGGGTTCTGATCTGACTAGCGTACGCCCAGCGTACATATGGTACGCCCAACGTAGTCCGAAGAACATTCGCGACCATCCTGGTCAGTACGCCCAACGTACTCCAAGGTACGCCCCGCGTACTGCCTTCTTCACTAGTACGCCCTGCGTACGCTTTGTGTACGCCCCGCGTACTCGGCTAAGCCTGAAAACCACGAAACTTCCGAAGGCCATAACTTTTTCGTTATCGTTATAAGTCCGATTTTGACGTTCTTTATATGCACGAAAAGATAACGAGAAACCCTATGCTTCTATCAACTTTATTTAGCCTGAAATCCAACCGAAATAAAATCCAAAATCCATAAAAGGCCAGGATGTCAAAATACGATTACACCCTTGGCTTCCGAAGACACGATCAAAAGCTTGGACCGCTTATACAATGGCAACTATATCCGAAATGGGCTAAATCCTTCCTTTCCCGAAGCCTTAAGACTCTTGACTGCTGATGACTGGCCCGCAACCCCCAGCAACGAAGCAATCCAAAACCGGGTGTTACAATAAACCACAGACCGTTTATACACCTCAAAGCTTGGCTAAAATTTAAGGATTCCCCAAAATGGAATAATTAAAAAATTGGGGTTTAGAAACTAGTTTAAGTTATTTTTTCTTGCATTTTTATGTTTTTTTTCTATTTTATTTTAGTTGTTTTTTTTTAAATTTTGTAATGTTTTTTAATTGAATAAAAAAACTAGTTTTAAAAAATATGTTTTTATTGTATTTGCATTTTTATATATTTTTTTAATTAAATTTAATTAAAAAAAGTGTGGAATGGTGTGGTAGTGGTAAGCATCCCATGGTTTAATGGTAAAGATGTAGTGATGATGTGGCACCCACCATTATAGTTGTTAGTAGTAGGTATAACGGATGGTCTAAGAAAATGATTAAAATATAATACACCTAAATAGAGTGGCCTCGTGTGTAGAGCCATGCGGACAAGCAAAAACCCTAAAACTAAAGCTACATAGTGAGGATACGGGACAGATATGGGGTCTCTCTCAAATCGGTTCGATCTGGGGTTGGTCTTGAAACGGTCCGGCCTTATTGAGGTCTGTCTCGGAATGATCTGTTTTTTATAGGTCTCGGTTGGGTTTTGTTTCGGATCGGTCTTTTCTGGTCCGATTAGTCTCGCGGTCTTTCCGTGCGTCTTTTTTCGATTTGGTTTCCTTGTTTTTTGGTTGTGTTTCTGTTAACAAATATAATAAAAAATGATACACTTAAGTTTAATAAAAAAATAGATACTATATGATTAAAAGCTGTATAATTAACACAAAAATAATATGTTTATAAACTTTAGCTACCGGTCTAGGGTCAGTCTTGGATTGATCTCGTGTTGGTCTCGGTTGGACTAATCTCGTGCCGGTCTACGAACGGTCCGGTCTCATTTTAGACTGGTTTGATCTCGGTCTTTTTTCGGGTCCGGTCCGTGACCGATCTTTCTGTGTAGCTCTACCTCAAACCATCTCCTAAAAACATCATTATTTAATGAACAAAATACTGAAATCGTTTATGTGGTTTGGTCAAAGTTATATGTTTAGTAACTAACTTTTTTTTTTGCGTTTGTCCTCATAGTATGATTTTGTTGCGTTTTACATCCCTTCCTGACCTCAAAATACTATGTTGTCCTCTGTAGTTTCTTTTTTACGTATTTTTATTATTAGTTTTATATTTCTTAATAAAAAATAAAACGGGACCACTTCGCCCCCTCCCCTTCTCCTTATTACCATATCTCTCTTTCATTCTCTTCTTAGAAAAACCTAAATACTCTCTACCACCATCTTATCCCACCTTGTTGGACCGTCGCCAAAAAACCACCTCACTCCGCCTCTCCTTTTCCCACCGCCGGAAACTACCTCAGTTCTTCGAACCTAAATCTCATCCTTTCGCTCTCACCCCCTCTTCCTAACCACCTCCATTCATCTAACCTAAATACTTAATCTGCTTGTTCATCGCCGTATTGAACCTCCCCACATCACCACCCAGATTTTTTAATAATAATAGTGCCTTTTGGGTTAGCCTCATGACACAATAAGCAATAAGGAAAAATGGAGAAAAATAAGTAGTTGATTTATTATTATGTAATTAACTATAATTAATTAAATAGTTTTAGTTAATTAAAATGTTAGAATATTAATTAATTTCTTGAGATTAATTGGAATATTTCAGAACCCTCCATAGAATGGTAGAGACAAAAATTCATAGGGAATTTGAGATAAAACATGTTTTGAATAACAGATAAGGATTATCCTTGGGTATTTGAATTGCTTAAAGATTAATGAGCTGCCTATAAATAGGGTGCTATGGATTAAACCCTGTCACTCTTTGCTTCCCTATTTTTGTCCTGCCCTTTGTCTATATCTCCATATTTTCAAAAATCATAACCCTTCTCAAGGGTTATAGGGTTCTCAAAATTCCATTTCCAAAAGGGTTTTCCTTGTTTACTTCTTGGAGTTTTGGTTTTGATTCCACTAGAGGGATTCTCCTTTCGGTCCTTCATCTATTGCAAGATACGACAGTCACAAGGTCACAATCAAGAGATCAAGAGGTTAGTAAGTCTATCTTTTGTGTAATTTCAAAGTATGTTTTCATAACTAGTAAAAAAAATCTAGATCCTAGGATGCATGTACACATAAAGATTGTTTTGATTATTCAGCTATGTAAATCTAGTGTGTATAGTTGTATAAAACCCAACAGTTGTATCAGAGCCAATAAGTTTTAATTATATGCACTGCTAATAAATTAAAATTCGAAAATTTTGAATTTTTCGTCGTATGCGACGCATAATGGTGTTTGATCGTTTTTGTTCTTTCTTGTTCGACAAGTTTTCTAACCTGTGTAATAAGAAACGAAAATATGGTAATATTTCAAATTTGAATAATGTATTTTAATTTAAAATATTAATTTAATAACATTTAAACTTCAATATTTAAATTAAATGGAATTTTAAATTTTATTTGAATTGAGATTCAAATTAGAATACTTAAAATATATCTAAATTGATTTACCTCTTAAATTAAATATTATTTGAATAAGATTTAAAATTAATATTTAATTAAAATTTTAAATATTATTTAATAGAAATTTAAATTTGAATATTTAAAAGATAAATCCAAATTTTAAAAGATTTATATTTATTCTATATTATGAATACTATATGTATGACAAATTTACAGCATGTACATCACCTGTTTAATTAAAACATTGTCAGTCAAACCATAACTAGGTTCATCCATTCTAATGTTATAAGAAAGGGTTAAGGGAGATTCTTTGATTACCAATGAGGTCGGTTTTTAAAAGCTCCTAGCTTACCACCCTCACCACCTCTTTGCATTTTGAGAATGGAGTTACCGAAAGGGTTTGAGGGGATGATGTTTAAGTAAAAGTATTAACTAAAAGTAATAAAACAAAATTTCCGCTTCATATAATTAAAACTTGAGTAGTGTGTTGCACATGAAAACACACATTTTGTTATAATCTATTGAAACCAGCACATTAATGTGAGTGTATAAGTGATGTGGCAGTTGTAAAGTTATTTTGTTGATGGAGCATGTGTGATTAACCGACACGACAACGTGAGAATAATTTGAATCGAGGGTCATGCAATTTTGCATGATTAATTCACCATTTGTTCTATGATCCACGACATCCCTATCACATAAATGAAATGAGCACAATTCATCATTGATAGTCAATGAATCACAAAAGATATATGATTTTTGTTAAGAATGAAATTGGCAAAGAGTATTGATTACCTAAATAACTTTGTAGTGTGTTTACGACATCCATTTACACATCGCAAAGCCAAATGTGGATCCTAGATGTAGTAAATAATTCATTTGGGATTAAAATTATTTTAAAGATAAAATCAAAGCAACTAAACTCTCATTTGAAGATGTTGAATGACAACAACAACCTTCATCCTCCTCCTCCACCACCTCACTCCAAATTCTCACTTCTCTCAGTTCTTTCTAGGGAGAAACTCACTGGTCCAAACTATTTAGATTGGATTTGTAGCTTAAGGATTACCTTGAGATACGAGGGTAAAAAGTATGTCCTTGATGATGATCTCCAAGAATACAATGATTAATCCACCGATGGGGATGTGGTTGCTTATAACATAAGTCGACTAAGGTTGATTACCATGTGTTGGCGACCATGTCTTCCAAGCTTCAAAAGAACTTTGAAATTCTTGGGTGTACGACATAAATGATAAACTCAAGAAAATGTTCCAAGAGCAAGCTCTGCAAGAAAATTTCGAAATCGTGAAATCCTTGGTGGCATGTAAACATCAAGATGGGACGTATGTATGTACGTACATTAAAAAAAAGTCGTACATGGGCCGACTGGAGAACTTAGGTGTCGAGTTTCCAAAGGATTTGGCCATTAACATGGCCATAAACTCTCTCCCTGCTTCGTATAATCAGTTTATCATAAACTATAATCTGAACAATATCAACAAGATCCTAATGGAGCTTCATGGCATGTTGAAAACTATCGAAGCAAGCATGCTTAAGACTCGAAGCTCCACTACCCCTACTTCTGTCTTGGAAATTATACATGGTAGTGTTACTAAGAAGAAAAAGTTTTCTCATCCCAAAGGAAAGGGAAATACCAAGGTTGGAATGTCCAACCAAGGTCTCAAGAGAAAGGACGATCCTAAAATAGCTCCTATCACTGACCCCAAAGAGGCCATTTGTTACTATTGCCAAGAAAAGGGTCACTAGAAACGTAGTTGACAAGGTATCTGGAGGATATTGCCAAGAAAAGGGTCACTAGAAACGTAGTTAACAAGGTATCTGGAGGAACTAAATAAAGACAAGGCCAAAGGGTGTGGCACTTTAGGTAATTTTATGAATGAACTGTGTATATCAACTTCTAATTCTTAGGTTCTTGATATTGGGTATGGTACTCACATTTGCTCGAATATACATGGACTAAGGGAAAGTAGAAAGATGAAGCATTGAGAGTTGAACTTGATCATGGGAAACAAACACACTACACCTGTTACAAGGATTCAAGGATTATGGATTACAAGATCATGCTTAATAATGGTGTTTCTTTTAGTTTGTTATATTGTTGATACTCGCTTGTTATGGCTTGAAACATTATTTCCTTTTTGCATTGTCACGGCTCCGAATAATGAAATGATTTGAAACCGAGTGTTACAACTCTCCCCCGCTTAACTTAGATTTCGTCCTCGAAATCATTACTTATCATTCCCGGAACACCATACAACTTGAACAACACAATCACAATCCCACGTGAACACCAACCTTCCCAAAGGCAACCAAACCCAACCCTAGTAGAACTCTCCAACCCAAAGAATAACGAATCATTAATCCCATGTAGAAAACCATCTCTACTTTCCCCCAAAACCTGAATATCGAATTGGTCTGACTCCCCGACAGACCGCCCATGCTGAACCACTACCAGGCCAATCCCTCATTGAAGTCCAGACTTAAACGGAACACTTCTAACCCTTGAAGACTTGATGTTTCTAATGGGAACAAAATCATTGACCATTATTGTTGCAGAACACTTATACTTGACAGAAGGATCAGATAATCCTTCGAGTAGAAGACTCATCCCTGCAACAGTTAGACTCAGACGAGAGTTGCGCAACATGGTCAAATCATTTACTCTGAGATTATTCAATCCAAGTTGCAAGTGACTTAGCATATTTTTCGAATAACAAGCGACTCCACACACGATTCCCAAATCACAATACTACCTTGACTTATCTCGATTCCCCCTAGCTGCTTTCCAAAAGCAGCCGAGACCTCCCTGGTCCCAACTTATCTGCCAACAAACTGAATCACCGGATTCCCGCACGGTTGCTGAGTCGAAAGGCATACATAGTCGCCCCACGCGACTCCTGAATGAAAGTCTCATCTGGCAATAATTGCCCTAGCTATCCTGCCACTCATGGCCTCAACAATATTTCTGATCCAACCGAGCATAACAGCCCAAACCAACTGGTGCCGCCAAAACCCATGCTAAAAGTGAATGCTACATGGCCAACTGAAGTCTTCTATCACAACCGTCCACCAACGACCTACCACTTATTGATTCCATACATGTTGTCGCCATCCCACAGTCTTACGAACTGACCCACCCTAGTCAAATCCATCAGAAGAAATCCATGACCAATCATGGATTTGCCACACTCTCACCGTTACACAGGGACCGATGAATGTTATGGGCCACCCCACAGTCTTACAACACTCCCACACTAACTGTCAACCTATTGAATGCTACGGGTCACCCCGCAGTCTTACAACACTCCTAATCTCGTAAAGTTGCTAACTTTAAGTTCATGCATGACTAAATGAAACTCTTAAAGCTTAAAATGACTCATTGGGTGACTTAACACATGCATGTGACCTTAAACCTCATAAAGCTTGCACCTTTATGCATAGGAACCTCATAACAAACTCATATCTAAAAGAATAAGTCCTTCAAACATCTTAACTCGTCAATCAACCCAAAAAGGGACCCAAAAGCATGAAAATCAAGACAATAATAGATCTAAGAATTAACAAGTCAAGATTTGAACTTGATACCTCTAGGAACTTGCAAAGTGATGAATAATTCTGGATCTATAAGTTCCCCACCAAGCTGTGAACCTTCATCCTTCTTCAATCTCTTCAAAATGAGCAAAACCACACCAAATTCTCCTCAAGAGCTCAAATGTACATTAATGGAGGCTAAGGGTCGATTTAGGGTTTTAGGAGGCTTGGGGGCTGGTAAAGAGGCCAACCCTAAAGACTTAAGGTGCTTATATAGGGTACAACGCCCTAAATTAGGGTTTCCACTAACTCTGCGTACGCCCCGCATACTCCTCGTACGCCCAGTGTACGAGGTCTCGCACTCCCGATCCATCCTTCACAGTACGCTAAGCGTACACCAAATTATGCTTCGTGTACTGCACTTCACACCAATATGTCCCACATACCCCTATGTACGCCCCGCGTACTAGGGTTTCCTCTTAAACCCTCAAACCCTCTGAAGGTCATAACTTCTTTGTTATAAATCTGATTCCTACGATCCCTATATCCATGAAAATGTAACGAGAAGCTCTAGGCTTTAATCAACTCATACTTGCTTTACAATTTCCCGAACAAAAATCCCTTTTCCATAAAAGCCCGAGCTGACATATTACCAAAATACCCCTTAGTTCCAAAACACAAACCGAGCACATGGATCATCTAAATTACATCACCCGCCTCCATATGAGTCCAGATCTCAATTCCTCAAAGGTCCTAAGCCATTTAATACCTGATCTTTGATCACTTCTCCGAAATAAGAAACGATTCGGAACAGGGCGTTACATGGGCGATCCAGCTTTGTGCTAAAGGCCCAGGTGGCGGTTCAGCTTTGTGATGTAGGCCTTGTGTGCATGAATTATATGTGTATTGTTGTGTGAGGTATTTTAAAGAACTCACTAATCATTGGCTTACAGTTGTGGATTGAATATTTTTCAAGTACTTTAACAGTTCGTGGGAAGGAGAATGTGTGACTGTACACACCAATATCAGTTTAGTGAATTGAGATTTCATGATACTTTTCCTTATAACTCTAATTTATGGACTTCAATTTATGAACAAATAGTTTTGCTTTGAATGTACCATTATGAAAATGAGTGTTTATGTCAGTTTAAAAATGAAAATTTTATTCTGAAAAGTGGGACATTACATCTGCAAGGCTAGGATGTTGTTTCACATGAGTACTATGTCATCAACATACAAAAATATGAATACAATCTTGTTTCCACTAACTTTGTTTAAGACAGCCACATTCATTAATTTTCTCATCATTCAGAACCTTACCCATCTTCTTTCTTGAAAAATCAAATTTTTTATCTTCTCTTAAAAATAAAGATTCCTGCTCTAAGAAGTTTGTTTCAATCCATAAATGGATTTACGAATCTTAAATACTTTCTCATGATCATTTAGATCGACAAAACCATTGGTAACGCTCGGATCCTGGTATGTATTTTAAACCAAATTATTCATTTTTGCAAAGGGACTCGATGAGTTGGAGGCCCCAAACTCGTCGAGTAGGAATGGAATTTGGACGCGGGACTTGAAGTCTACTCGACGAGTTGAGAGCCTCAACTCGACGAGTAGGGCTGCCAGAGTGAAACCCTAATTTTCATGGTTTGCACCCTATTTAAGCACCTTAACCTTCAAAAGGTGGCCTCATTTGTAGCCTCCATCACCCTAAACCCTAGCTACGAAACCCTAATCCACCTTTGAGTGTTTTTGAGCCATTATTGTGTGTTCTTGGTGATTTTGAAGCTTGAGAAGGAAGGAGAGCTTGAGGATTAGAGAGGAAGCCAGTAGATCCGGAAGTTGTGCTACATTTCTGACTCATTTGAGGTATAAAGTCGATACCTTGGCTTTCCTTTGCTTAGATCTTCATTTAGGGTTGTATTTTGTTACTTTTGGGCCATTTTGAAGTCATTTTTGGGATTTGTGTGTATCATGAAGTGGTGACTTCATATCTAGGCACTTATAAGCTTATAAGGCTTAATGTTTCCAGCTTTATCAAGCCTTGGCCCTTCCCCATGCCATAGATCTCTTATATAGCTTAGTTTTGGTGTTTTTAGCTTCATGACACCATGCATGGACGTAAAGTTAGCAACTTTACGTGGTAACTTAGTCCTAGGGAGACTAGATCTATGTTTTGGAAGCATTGAACACAACTAGAAACGAATGAATGAGTTTAGACTATGGGGGAATCGACGAGTTGTTCATACAACTCGACGAGTTGGGTCGTGGTCCCCTAACCTTTTCTGTTACAGATCAAACTCGTTGAGTCTAGGAGATGACTCAGCGAGTTGGTCATGGTTTTGGTTTATGAAAATTGAGGAACTCGACGAGTTTAAGGAGGAACTCGGCAAGTTGTGGGTGAAATGTCCTGACTATGTTATGAGGAGGAACTCGACGAGTTCATGAAAGAACTCGACGAGTTGGATCGAGATTTCCAGGGTTTATGGATCATGGAACTCGACGAGTTGAGGGACCAACTCGGCGAGTTGAGTCAACCAAGATGATGACTTTAACCAGTACGTTGACTTTGACCAGAAGGTTGACTTTGTCTTGGACTTTGACCAGAGTTGACCCTTAAAGGGGTTATGAGTATGAAAGAGTAATTAAAAGAGATTTTATGTATACGAGTTTGAGGAGAGTTGATTTCAGAGCCGAGGACAGTTGAGCTACTTCATGACATTGAGGTGAGTAACCTTCCAGTAAAAGTGGGTCGAAGGCACCAATGTCGACCCACTAGTAAGAACTATAGTAGAGATGATTGTCTATGTGATAATTATCTGGTATGTCACTATTTATTATGCTTTATGTGCTAATATGCTATGATGTTATGTGATATTGGTAGGAGGGGTAGGATAGGCCCCAGTGTCGGTCGAAAGGGCCGAAGGGGTAGGCCAGCACCCTGATGTGACATCCCCAATTTCACGGCCAGAAAAGACCGATTTCGTTTATGCTTTTTAAAATAAAATCAGAGAAATCTTTTTAAAAGATGTTGCGGAATTGGTCTCCAAAACAAAACATGATACAAGTTTGTCAAAACCTTTCTTTAAGAAATATATAATTTCCTTTTATATCAAAACCTCGGGATGTCATGTTCCGATACAGATCAAAAGCATAAACAAGACATTATAAGCCTTACAACAGTTATTTATAACTACTGGCCTATAATCCAAAAATCACTCATTGTCATCATCCGACTATGCTCGGGGTCCACTACCTGTAATATAAAAAGTTGAGTGGGTCAGGCTTGGAAGCCTGATGAGCATATAGGGTTTTCAACCCACAATAAATAATAAACTCTTTAAGTTTATCAATCAACAAATAATTTATTAATTTCATCAACCAAAAACAACCCTAATTACCCATTCCCGTTATCCTCACCTTACGTCCCTAAAACAACTATCACAAGGGACCTAGCCTAAGGATTTTCATTAGGGGTGACAACATTGCTTCGGGGGTTCCTCAGCAATTTATGTCAAATAAGGCAACCATCGGGGTGACAACTTTGCTTTCCTCAGCAAATTATGTCAATCAAGACAACCTAACATAAAACAACCAATAAGGTGACAACATTGCTTTCCTCAGCAATTTATGTCAAATAAGACAACCAATAGGGTGACAACATTGCTTTCCTCTGCAATTTATGTCAAATAAAACAAACACCTGGGTGACAACATTGCTTTCCCTCAACAATTTTTGTCAAATAAAACAAACACCGGGGTGACAACATTGCTTTCCCTCGGCAATTTATGTCAAATAGGCACGAAGTCACATCGCCGCCAAGGTTTATACAACAGGCACTACGTCACATAGTCGTCAGGGTTTATACAATAGGCACTACGTCTCATAGTCGTCAGGGTTTATACAATAGGCACTACGTCTCATAGTCGCCAGAGTTTATCTAATAGGCACGAAGTCACATCGTCGCCAGGGTTTATACAATAGGCACTAAGTCCATAGCTGCCAACGTACTAAATACATAGCTACCAACGTACATCTATACTGTACTAAATTCATAGGCACGAAGTCACATCGTCGCCAAGGCTTATCTAATAGGCACTAAGTCCATAGCTGCCAACGTACTAAATACATAGCTACCAATGTACACCTATACTATACTAAATTCATAGCTACCAACGTACATCTATACTGTACTTTTATCCCTCATTCTTTATCTACCCATGTTTTACCCAGCATATTTGAAGATAAAATATTTATACATTTTAAATCAATTTAAACATGTATAAAACATTCATTCAACATCTATCTCAAATAAACAAACAACATATACACACATAGCACGTATTTTATATAAAATACTTCATATCTATGTGTAAGATGAAAGTGACTACACACTCACCTGATTTAATAAAAATCGGGCAGCAATTCGTTTCCTAAAACGATCGTTTCTAATAAAACCGGGAGTTTTATTGAGAAACCGGACTCTGCGAAGGGTCGGGCTTCGAAACTGAAAAGATAAATTTTCCGGGTCTTCGGGCACTTTGGGGCGTGTTCCGGGTGTTATAATCGATATCGGGGCTTCGGGGGACGTCGAGATAGCCAAAATATTGAAAAAGGGGCCAAAATTGCCAATTTCCTAAAAGTAGGCGGGTAATCTCACAGGCCTTGTATTTATAGGCGAGGGTTTGGATCCGAAGCGAAGGGAAGAGGGCAGGTGGCTGCGAGGCTCAAACCAAGTGGCAGCAGGGCGAGGCTCGGTTCGGACAGGTGTGCGGTTCGGATTGGGCCAACACCTCGGTCAAATCAAGAGGCTACACGCGGGTCGGATCACGTGGGGCGCATGCGAGATCATGTGGCTTCGGAAACCTGTGCGACACGCGTCGCTTCTCGGACATGCCATGCAGCAGCTTCGGACACGTGGCCAGCTCCGAGCGAGGGTGACGTGGCAGCACTATTCATGCGAAATGTCTCGAAAAATGTGCCCAATCTTGTAAAATCCATAACTTTCTCATACGGGCTCCGTTTTTTACTATGCTCTACAACTTTCGTTTAGACGTCGTCGGAAAATTTTGACTTTATTTTTATATTATTATTTTTAACAGACCGGGACTGGTAAATCCGTTAAAAATTCATAACTTCTTCATCCGACGTCCGTTTTCGTCAGACTTTTTACCGTTGTACTGCTAATGACGAGACCTTTGATTCTCGTTTAGGTCGTGTCGGCTAAAAATCACTCGATCTAAAATTCGAGTTTTTAGCTGTCTACTGCTAAGCTGAAACTTCGAAAAATCATAACTTCCTCATACGAAGTCAGATTTTGGTGTTCTTTTTATCGAACTTCTCGGTTTAACGAATACTGTGAGTTTCGTTTAGATTACTAAGGCTAAAAAGTAGTTTATCAAAAACTCACTTTTTACGACATTCGGCACCGTGCCGGTTTTGTCGCAAAACTTCGACAGGTCATAACTTCTTCGTTATAACTCGGATTTCGGCGTTCTTTATATTTTCGGAAACCTCGAGACATATACTACAACTTGGTTAAGATTAATCCTTCTAAATAGTCTTCCATAAAAAAGTCATTTTTGATGCTTATCGTCTCTAAATTGACTAGTTCGGATCTACGGGCGTTACAATTATCTCCCCCTTAGGATGATTACGTCCCGGAATCATCAACGAAAATAGGACTTGTATAATGATTCCATACGTTATCTTTCCATCCTAAGTAATAACCATAATGCTCAATCTTACACCTGCTCTTCGTACTAGGTTGGACTTTCAATCGTAACCTACAAGTTACAAAATGAATCCTTATTGAGGACCCCTTCTTCTTCTTAGGATAAGTACTTCCCCTTATCTATTGTAACAGATCGACGGGTCATGTTCTAATGACCTTCATCGGATGATGCAACGTCTAGACTCAAGTCTCTTTGAGTCAAATTCCAGAATGGAATAGACATTCGTTCGTATCTTAATGTGATATAATCACATTTTAGCATATAGCATTTCCAGCTACAAGCTTCATTAACAACGAGCGCGATGCTATCGATCGCATTAATTTCAACCTTCTGACTTTAGTCAGATGCTACATCGAACTTGGTCCTCCGAACCATGTAACAAACTCATCGTAGTCGGACTCAATTTGATATGACCACTAGGGTCGGAATAACAACCAACTTACTAGTCAATACCGAAACAAGGGTAATGACATATCCGAATAAAACGGAATCAATCATTAGTTTCTTGGTAACCTTGTGACTTTCCATGATCTAAGCGTGAGTCTTGTGCTTCCAGTAGTATAGATCTCTACTACTATTCACACCTACTCATACTCGTCCCAAGTACTGTCTCGCAGTCCCCAAGTCCTAAAATCACAAAACAATTTAACACATACGAATGTGTCCAATTAATCATAGAATTTTCCTAGACTCTACTACGACTTCTTCCATGCGTATCTTCAATCATCAATTCTACTTCAACTTGGTTGGTGATGGAAATTCCAGACGATAGAATAACTTCAAGAATTACACCAACCTTTCCCTCATCCTGCCAATCGGAGGTGTACTTCAGACGTACCGTACCCCTCTAAACGTTCTGTTATTTTATTAGACATATTCTAAAGGCAAGATACCACTCTTATGATATCTTCTGATAGGTATCATTCACTATCATAAGCTTTTCATTTCCTCCATCTACTCAATTCTCTACGAGTCTTCACCATAATGTTTTGTACACCCAAGCGAACGTTCGGTGTACCGGGCGAGAACTTAAGATAGGAAAGCTTTATTTACGATAAACGTATAAATCTCCTTATCACTTCGAAACGTTTACATGTTAGTTCTAATCTCGTAATCATACGCTTAGAATCCTACACACATAAAGTTTCCAGATCCGGTCGGCAACAGACCATAGATCCGAACAAATAATAGCATATAAGGCATCCTTATAGCTATAACATAAAATATTTAACACATAAAACATTTTAGGCATCTTTCCTAAAATAAACTTGTGCTCGTGTCTAAAATATAGCAGACCTAAAATTATGCTCTACAACTTTCGTTTAGACTTCGTCGGAAAATTTTGACTTTATTTTTATATTATTATTTTTAACAGACCGGGACTGGTAAATCCGTTAAAAATTCATAACTTCTTCATCTGACGTCCGTTTTCGTCAGACTTTTTACCGTTATACTGCTAATGACGAGACCTTCGATTCTCGTTTAGGTCGTGTCGGCTAAAAATCACTCGATCTAAAATTTGAGTTTTTAGCTGTCTACTGCTAAGCTGAAACTTCGAAAAATCATAACTTCCTCATACGAAGTCAGATTTGGGCGTTCTTTTTATCGAACTTCTCGGTTTAACGAATACTACGAGTTTCGTTTAGATTACTAAGGCTAAAAAGTAGTTTATCAAAAACTCACTTTTTACGACATTCAGCACCGTGCCGGTTTTGTCGCGAAACTTCGACATGTCATAACTTCTTCGTTATAACTCGGATTTCGGCGTTCTTTATATTTTCGGAAACCTCGAGACATATACTACAACTTGGTTAAGATTAATCCTTCTAAATAATCTTCCATTAAAAAGTCATTTGCTTATCGTCTCTAAATTGACTAGCCCGGATCTACGGGCGTTACACCTGATATGCTAGGCGAAGTACCGGTCGACAGGACCGAAGGGGTAGGCCAGCACCCTGATATGCTAGGCAGTTACCGGTTGAAATAGACCGAAGGGGTAGTCCAATACCTGAATATATTATACTGTATGTTTATAGTATGGTATGTGGTATGATGGGGGAACTCGCTAAGCTTTGTGCTTATAGTTTTCAATTTTTGTTTCAGGTCCCTCTTCTTCAAAGGGAATGGAGTCGGTACGGAAGCAACGCATCACACACACGATTTTCCGCATATGAGATTCTTGGAATTTGTACTCTGACATTATTATTATTATCTTATGACTTGATTTTGACATACATGATCTATGGTTTTTATGAAATGAGATAACTCGATCATGTTTTCTATAATTTTTTTTATGAAATGTTAAATCGAAAATGATTTCTTTTTTCTTAAATTTTTGGATGTAACAAGTTCGTATCAGAGCTTTGGTTTGAGGATTCGGACACACCTTCAGGGGTGTCTGGACTCAAATCGAGGGTTTGAAAGATTTTCACTAGAAAATAGTTTTTCTAAAAATTAAAATAAAGAGTTTTGAGAAAAGAACAAGGTTTGTGATGCGTGCAATCGGCAGAGCTCAAGTAAGTTTTCCCCAAGATACCCATACATGTTTGTTATGATATATGATATGATTATGAGAACTGCATGCTAGATTAGGGCTGAGGATCTAGGAAGGATGCCTTATATGCCTACTGTATGTGTATGAGAACTGCATGCCAGATTAGGGCTAAGGATCTAGGAAGATGCCTTATGTGCCTGTTATATGTGCTTATTGAATTACATGCTAGAACTGATTAGTTGGTAATATGATGGCCTGAATAGAATATGCTTGGTTTGGGTTACTCAATGCCCGAATGTTGCTTGCTTTGTGCATCTAGGAGTCCTAGTTATCTTTAACTAACTAGTAAACGAATACGTTAAGTTACATATTACAAGGACTAAATAATTTCAGAAGGTTAGGTCTAGCCTTATTTCGCAGCTCTTGTCTGAGTCCAACCGTTATAGGGTAGGACCTCTCATTCGAAGAATTATCTAGTTTTAGTAATATGTAATGGTATTCGTGAGCTAGTTAAGGAGAGGTAGAAGGGACTTCTTATGGAGCTGATGGTGGAGAGTGGGTTGGAGGTTACCCTAGGGTAAGCCTAGGATGAGATTTGTACAGCAAGCAGTAGTAGTGAAAGGGAATTGGTGAAGTCAAGGCAATCCTTGAGGAAAGTACGGATAGATGTGGAAGGTACTATGTGTTGGATTAGTGTCTAAGTCCATAACTATAATTGGTATATACTTGACCCGACCCGACATGGTCCACTTGGGTTGCATGGCATCGGGACATTTGGATAGACCTTTTGTGAGAAGAGGATATTTGTGACATATTAATATATTATAAGTTCTAATATATTAATATGAAATCATATTATTTAGTTAGTATTGATCAATAATTAATTTGGAATTAATTTAGTGATCAAAAGAGACTAATTAAATATTTGGGGATTGATTGTGTAAATCATTCATTCTTATATATGTGGGTTTATGATCCATGATTCCTTATGTTGGGTTTAACCCATATGGTGACCCATGGATACTCCATGGAGGTTAAAACCCATGGAGCATAAGGAATGGGTAAAGTCATGAGTTACATGGTGTAACCCTAACAGCCACACTATATAAAGACCCCATTGGTTGGTGAAATTGGCACTAGTGTATACACAAGAGGGCAAGCCGATTTCTATGAGTCAAGTATCCTCTCTCATGGTTATTCCAAGATGTTCATGATGTTGTGTGAACCATTTTAGGTGTCACACTTGGGGCACTAGGCTCTTAAGCTCCATGGAATCAAGCTACAACAAAGAGGTATGTATTCTATCTAGTTTTGTTATCCTAGTACATATGATTGTATGCTAGTTAGGGTAATACCTTGGAAAATTGATATTTGCATGTATAATAGAGAAAACATAGATCCAAGGTATTTAGGGTTGCATGTACACCTTAGGAGTGTTAGAATGCTCAAAACCCAACAGTGGTATCAGAGCCTAGGCTTGTTTTCTTGTTATACTTGCAAAATTGGTTGAAAAATTGAAGTTTGTTGATGTCTGAACAACAGACTCACCGAGTCCATGAAGGGAATCGACGAGTCCAAGGCAAAACTCATCCAACTCGCCGAGTTGGTTCATGCACTCGACGAGTTGGACCCCCAGACAGCATATCTTCGATTGTTTTGGCTGGAATTGGTCTAGGAACATTACCCTAAGCTGTTTTTCTACTTATAAACCTGTTTTTGATGTGGTAATGTTCTTGCTAATCCAATTTCAAATATAATTATCAATAGATTCTTGTTTTGTATTAGTTTAATGGTTACACTAATTACATGAAAAAGTTTGATTGAATTATCTTGTTCTTATGAGTTGCTTATATTAATAGAAAAGTTATGTGAAATTGTTGTTTTCAATCCAAATTAATCTAAGATTTGGTTCTAAAATGTGTTTTTGTAACTTGTCCTCAAGTTATATGAAAAGTCACATTTAAGATTCATAAAACTCATAAATATTTCCATAGGTTATGAATAAAGAAAAATCACATTCTTTTAATGGTTTAAAGTCTTCCATAACTTGTCCTCAAGTTATGGAACTTGAAGAGTTTTTTAATTAAAACTACTTTAAACTCATAAGTTATGGAATTGAATAGTTTTTGAATTGTTTCAAAACTTGCCCCCAAGTTTTGGAATTTGTAAAGTTTTCCCCATGAATACTTTAATTCCAAGTTAAGCCCTTAGAGTTTTAAAAGTTAAAATTCAACCCTTATACTATTATTATAATTTTAATTATATAGATATGTATAAGATAAAGTCAATCTTACCGTTAGTAGGCCTCATTCACGAAGCCGGTCTATAAGGGGGGTATAAGGTTACTGCCTATAAAATGGCAGTTTAATGGGTGTCCAGTCTCACCCACCGCTTCCTTGACTGGTGGAGGGTCGTTAGCCGAACGGGTAGGATAAGGACTATAATTCTCCCTTCATTAAAAGTATAATGATAAATACTAAGTAACTAAACACTTATAAATTCCCAATCTTAGTTACTTAGGAAAATGTGAAATGGTGCTAACCCATGAAATTACACTTTGCACCTTTGTTAAGTTGTTAGTGGAGCGTGTGTGGTTAACCGGCACACTAACATGGGACTGACAATGTGTGGCGAAGGGTAACTTAAGTTTATCATAGATTGGTGGAGCGTGTGTGGTTAACCGGCACATCAATTAGGTGATAAAGTTGAGGGTACCAAGTCAATTTGCATGGTTATTCACACCTTGTTTGTGATCCTCGGCATCCCAGTCACAAACTTGAGAGGGCACAATCGAGATTCAAACATGCCATTGAAAGTTCAATGTATCTCAAAAGATCTAGGAGTTTCAAATCCAATTAAAACATAATTATATTTCGTTTTCATGGTGGAAATTGGTAAATCGTCATTTACCTACCTTCAAATATTTTATAACTTGGATTACGGCATCCCTCTTCCAGTTATAAACAGTTTGTTGGGTCCTAGCCTTAATATTTCATATTGGGTGTTATATTAAGGACTTTCAATCAACTAACTTGAATTTCTCCTTCATAAATGTCTATTTCAGTCAACTATGGTCTTCCCAAATCTTTAGGAACAAGCCTTTCTAATGAAGATGATATCTCACATGGCAATCAAGGTGAAAGATTAATCCCTTTGTTGTGCATTAATGGGACTGGAAATCATGCTTCACTTCCTCCACCTCCTCCAATAATTCTCCTTATCCCACAAGTTTCAAGACTTGAAAATTTCTAAGTCACTCAATCCCTATTGGCAAGCAAAAACTAGATGTGCTTACATCTTAGAGGTTAAGTCACATATTGGCAAGCCGGGAGAGTCGGGTGTCAAAGTCTCGAGGTAGCTAGCTGTTGACTTGATTCTTCAGTCACTCCCTGATGACAGATCACGCCATGATCCTTAGTGATCTTACCTATTTGCTTGATGCTGCTAAATCAACAATGATTTGGAGTAGTGGTAAAGCAAATTAGATTGGAAGATCTCCTTCCCAAACCTATTAGGACATTGACAATGGATACATTGGAAGTCCAGAAAAGCTTTCTCTTCCCAATAGAAAGGGATTGGCCATGGTCAAGTCATTTGACCAATGGTAGAGAGAAAGGCTAAGTCTGAGACAATCAATTATACCATTTCCAAAGATTCCATATGGTTCTTTTGCCAAAATAAGGGACATTGGTTGGGAAGCTGCCGAATTTACCTGAAAGTTCATAAGGATGGTAAAAGTCAAAAAGGTTTCACTTTGCTTCAGGTTAAAGTCCATTATCTAACTCTATGAAGTTTCTTTTGGAGATTCTTAATACATGATGTAATGTAATTACATTTTGATGTTTTGGAAGAATCAAAGGAAGCTTAAAGAAAGAGTGTGTTGATTCTGATCGCGAAGATGGATTTCGATTGCATGGTTCGATGATCAGAATTTTGAGCTGTTGCCTAAGAGTTATGATATGTTGCTTAGAAATAGATAACAACACGTTTTTCATATGTATTTGCATTGTAAGGATAAGATTTTTCTGCAAAGTTTAAAAAAATAAAAGAAAATTGTGATTTATTTATTTTAAGTATCCTTACAATGGCATTTGTGAAAAATTGTTGTTTACATGTCTCCATTGATAAGCACTATTCGAAAATGGATTTGATTCTTTCATTTGTTGTAGTGTCATAATTTACCAAATAAGGAAAGATTATCATCACCCAAGTTTCAGTTGGATAGAAACTTGGAATCATGCAAGTTGTATTGTGTGATGAATGAGAATTTTCATATGTGGGAAATTAAGACTAAGTCCTTGTTCACATGTATATGTGAGTCAAGAGAAGGACTAAAGTTTCGGGTACACTAGGTTGTGCGCTGATCAGGTCCACCACAAAGAATGATAAGATTATTCGTCATGATTTACTAAAGTTTAGTAAATATGGTTATGCTTAAAAGTTTAAGTGTAATTCTGAAACACTGGAAAAGTTTCAATGTATGGCAGAACGGATGAGAAGAATCAAATAAGGCAGAAAGATAAAAGTTTCTCCAATCTGAAGAGATGGGAGAGTACTTGAGTATCTTGTTTTATGGTTATCTTGGTGATTGTGAAACCATATCACAATTGATCCTCTAAGGACACCTTAGTGCATTTGTTTAGCTAAGGAGAGGAATCATGAATTGTTGAAATGTTTAAATCAAAAGATAAATCATACTTCGTTCCAAAATCAAATCTTAGATTCATACTCTAAGATTGAGCCTTGAGTGACATAATCTTAAAAAGGTGTAAAACACTTGTCAAATGTAGAGTAAAATGTTTTCTACTCTTGTACATTTGAGATTGGTAAGTTGTGATGTTTTGGATAAGACAAAGATCAACCAAGACCAATTGTATGAAGTGTTTCACTTGATAAGAATCTGCACTAACTCTTGAATATTGGTTGTGTCAAGGAATGGTTCTTGACAAGGGAATATTATATGTCAAGAGGCCAGTGGGAGTCTTTAAAAATCTTAAGATGGTTTCAAGAACTAATCAAGAGTATTGATAATCACTAGCCCACAACTTGAGGTTTGTAACCCATTGTGTTGACATATTTCTGTTTCTGTGCCCATTCCAGTTTAAGTTGACTATGCTTGTGAGCTCTGTAAGTTCTCAATTGTTTGCATAAAAATGTGGAAGAAATGGTAGGCCCTTAAGTTGCCAAGTGGCAAGAAATTAAGATTGAACAAGTTCATTCCATATGAGTTTGGATTTGTCACTAATCTTGTCGTGTGATTATGATTTTGACAAATTCACATGGATAGGAACACATGCACCATAAAAATCTAAGTGACATAAGGTTTCTCTCCGATTCATGAAAATGATGGTGAGGAAACGCTTTCACTAAGTAGATTTTAAGTAGATAGCAATTATGATATTTGCATTCTCAAATTCATTAGTGGAATGTGTGTGGTTAACCGGCACACTAACATGGACTTGTGAGAATGTCAAAAAGGTGTAAACATTATGATTTCGGCATCCCTCTTCATAATTGTCTAGAAAAACATGTGAGCTATCTAAGGAAAGGTGTATGTTTTTTATAAACTCTTATCAAAGCAATCTTGTATCAGAAATCTGAACTTTAGAAAGAAAGTCAATAAAGTATTGATTTCTAGAAGTCCAGTTGATTTCTGAGTACATGTCAAAGCTAGTGGGAGCATAAGTGTTGTGCTAGTAAGATAATAATCATTGTGCTAGTGGGAGTATGATTATTATGGTTAGTGTTGCAAGTTAGCAATGTTAATTATAGAAAACAAAAAGTTCAATTCGCTTTGAAAAGTTGTTTTGCTATAATTAAGGGAAAGGATTTATACTTCATTCCAATTCTAAAAGCTTAGATTGAGATTTTAATCAACTCTAGTCAAGGATATATATGAATGTTATGTTGGAATGGTTCAACATAAGGAAATTCTATATATGTTGCATTCTCAAAATTTGATTATGATTACGGCATCCCTCTTCATAGTTCGAATTGTGAGAACAAGGCAAATAAAAATTTTTATAGCATGAATCGGGTCCCATATGCTTCGGGTATAGGATTGATTACATGTGCTATAATATTTATCCATTCTAAATTTCCCAAATGCCTAGGGTGTTAAGAGGAAAAAAAGGAATAGAACTGGATTTGACTAAAATGATTAAGCAATTGTCGAGGACAATCTGAGGTTTACCAAAGATTGGTTGCTCATGGACAGTTGGAAGTATAGAGATAGGACCATATTGACATATTCTGAAAGGAGGCAACTCTTGTTCATAAGTCATAGTCAAAATGGCAATATGGAATTGTCTCCATAGGTGGAAGTTATTCTCTGAATCGGTGTAAAGATTAGAGAACTTAATGCAAGAAGGATGTTCAAAGGAATGTATTGTGAATGTGAGACTTCGTTTCCATGGAATTGATCTCCATTGGAATACTTTGTAATGTTTGATGCCAAGTCTTTGTGACTTGGGCATAGTCATTACAAGGGGATCATTGCATGTAAGTTTAGAATCTAACAGATCATAGTAAATGGCAAGAATTTGGTATTCTTACATTTACAAAGTAAGGATTGGGATTGTGAAATGAGCATCATTGAAATATTGTCAATCAATCTGTTTCACAAAGTAAGGATCATAGACAAACATAGTGTGCATACTTGGAGTATGGCATAGCTAGTGTTTGGACAAACATAGTATGCATGCTTGGAGCATGGCATGACTATTATTTTAATTCAAGTATTAAGTTGATGAATCGAAACATTGAATAATGAGTAATCAATATGGTGCTTAGATAAAAGGTGTTTTTATTTACTCTCAAAGTGTTTGGGCCATATAGGATTAGTATTATTCTTGTGTTTCATTTTGCATGTTTTGACTTCCAGAATAACTAGGTCATTCTTGCCAAATGACTAAGTTATTCAAACCATCCACAGTTGGTCATATGTTGGAAGTAGATATGAATCAAGACTGTCATGAAGCTGGTTTGTAGATGTCCAAGGTAGTGGACATAGCAAGAGTTGCTGCAACATTCATGAGTGCTCATAAGTTCTGAGTATTGGATTAAACTCACGCTCATTTGAATCACTTCATGGATTTTATCACGAGTGAATCATGAGACGATAATATCTTATATTCTTCAAACCTAGAGATATGAGTTGTTGACTATGACTTGGTTATGCATTGATTGCACAAAAACGCATTGGTAACTCGATGTTATAAAATGTGCCTTTGTGTATGATTCAACAAGTAGTTAGTACAAACATATGAGTCAAAGTTTATCCATTCCTTTTACCCTTAAAGGGATAAAAGCGATATATGTGGTCCCCTCGATGATTTAGTGATGACACCCTAAGTGCTTGGCCAAGCCTGGACTGATTTGATTTGTTCAATTAGTCGGTCGTCATAAATCAGAAATCGGGAAACAACAAATGGACAGAGAGAATGATTATAATCCATGTCTCAGTCCATATGATATCTAGAATGGAGGAATATATGATCACTTATCTAATGGACACGTCATTGAGTTGTTCAGAGTTCGACAGCGGCTTTTAAGAGCTACGATTGCTAGTCAGATTATGAAGACATACTTGCAATCGTAGTTATTAGACTTATCCAAGTGGAAGACTGTTGGATTAGTGTCTAAGTCCATAACTATAATTGGTATATACTTGACTCGACCCGGCATGGTCCATTTGGGTTGCATGGCATCGGGACATTTGGATAGACCTTTTGTGAGAAAAGGATATTTGTGACATATTAATATATTATAAGTTCTAATATATTAATATGAAATCATATTATTTAGTTAGTATTGATCAATAATTAATTTGGAATTAATTTAGTGATCAAAAGAGACTAATTAAATATTTGGGGATTGATTGTGTAAATCATTCATTCTTATATATGTGGGTTTATGATCCATGATTCCTTATGTTGGGTTTAACCCATGTGGTGAACCATGGATACTCCATGGAGGTTAAAACCCATGGAGCATAAGGAATGGGTAAAGTCATGAGTTACATGGTGTAACCCTAACAGCCACACTATATAAAGACCCCATTGGTTGGTGAAATTGGCACTAGTGTATACACAAGAGGGCAAGCCGATTTCTGTGAGTCAAGTATCCTCTCTCATGGTTATTCCAAGATGTTCATGATGTTGTGTGAACCATTTGAGGTGTCACACTTGGGGCACTAGGCTCTTAAGCTCCATGAAATCAAGCTACAACAAAGAGGTATGTATTCTATCTAGTTTTGTTATCCTAGTACATATGATTGTATGCTAGTTAGGGTAATACCTTGGAAAATTGATATTTGCATGTATAATAGAGAAAACATAGATCCAAGGTATTTAGGGTTTCATGTACACCTTAGGAGTGTAAGAATGCTCAAAACCCAACACTATGGGCATGTACTACTAAAAGCAGAGGATCCGTACTCGAGTCAAGGAGGGCTGAGATAGAACAAAGGAACTTGTAGAGTGTGTGAGACCTCTCGAGGTTATATATGACCCTAACGATTATGTGTTTTGTTTCAGAATGGTGGTGACACGTCACGGAGCGGGAGGCTCAGGGTCTGGGTCAGGTTCAGGTTTTGGTTCGGGTGCAGGATTCGAGCTCGTTGATGATGGATTACGCGAGTTCATCGCGTACGAGATCACGAGAGGCATCCTTGAGGCGACTCTGGTGATTTTCGGGTCGATCAAGGAAGGGATTATCGAGCTGATGGAGGAGCGTCTCAAGGCGTTCAGGAGCGAGATGGCATCCGGCCAATCAAGGACACGCACACTCTACTTCAGGGATTTCATGGGATGTGGTGCGCTTGACTTTCACGGGGTGAAGGACCCCATTGCGGTCAGGAGGTGGATTGCAGACATTGAGTCTGCACAGTTGAAGAGCTTTTGCCCTGAGGGGTCGAAGGTCTGGTATGTTGCGGGATGTTTGAGAGACAGAGCTAGAGACTGGTGGGAGGCGGTCAGCGACACGTTGGGAGCCCCATGAATTGAGGCTATGACTTGGTCGGACTTTGTGACCAGGTTTAGGGCTGAGTTTGCACCACCTGTGGAGATTCAGCAGCTGGCCAAGGAGTTTCTTGATATGAGATAGAAGACTAAGTCGGTGGTGGAGATTACCGCCATGTTTAGGGACAGGGCCTTACTGGTACCTCAGTACGCGGGTGATGAGGAGATGAGGAAGACCCGGTGTTATGATAAGTTGAGAGCTGACATCCGGAAACATGTCAGCTACTCAGCATGCCCGACTTTGGAGGACATGGGAGCCAGGGCGAGAGACCGGGAGATTGATATAGAGCACATCCGGAAGAGGAAGGCGGAGGCTGGGCAGGTGACTGGGGTTTCGGGGAAGAAACCCAAAGGATCCGACACTAGGTCGAAGGGCCATCAGGGCCGGAGCCGCTGTGGGAAATGCAACAAGAAGCATGAGGGAGTTTGTAGACTAGGGTCATCGGGCTTCTATAAGTGCGGCAAGCTTGGGCACTTTGGCAGGGATTGTACTTCCCCTGCCCCCACCATTCAGACATCAGACCTGATTTGCTTCCATTGCAATCAGAAGGGCCATAAAAAGGCCAACTGCCCGAGATTGACATCAGGAGCGCCAGTGGCGGCTCCAGCGACCCTACGGATCACGGATGGCCGACAGGGCAAGATAGATGCTCCAGTGGTGAGGAGCCGAGCCTTCCAGCTGATCGCCGAGGAGGTGCGTGCCGCACCGGATGTGGTGACGGGTATGTTTTCTTCTCCTTAACTCTTATTACATGCCAGTTATGATATTTATGTTCTATGTTTAATGTGTTATGCTTAGGATCGTTCCATGTGAATGGTATTTCAATATTAGTGTTGTTTGACTCGGGGGCTACCCGATCATTTGTATCCCTTGCACTCAGGAAGAGGTTTACTGAGTCTTCGAGCACTTTGGATTGTCCTTTAGAGGTCGAGATTGCGGACGACCGATCCGTCTGTGCATCATTGGTTTTCAGAGATTGTGTTTTGAGGTTATATGATGAGCGTTGCCTCATGGATTTGGTTCCCATTCTGTTGCGTGGGAACAAGGTTATCATCGGCATTGATTGGTTGAGCCCTAACGGGGCGATGATCGACTGTGCACAACAGTTGGTACATGTTAGGACCCCAAGTGGGGGAGAGCTGGTGATTCAGGGCGAGAGGCCGCAGCGTGGGCCAACTTTGTGTTCGGCAGCGAAGTCTAGGCGCTACCTTCAGCAGGGTTGCGCAGGTTATGTCGCCTACGTCATGGATACCCGGGAGAAGGGTGAGGCGACTATGAGAGATGTGTCGGTGGTGCGAGACTACCCGGACGTATTCCCAGAGGAGTTGCCTGGGATACCTACGTAGAGACTGGTGGAGTTCAGGATCGACCTAGTCCCTGGTGCGGCTCCGATAGCCAAGGCACCATATTGGTTGGTTCCTCCTGAGATGCAAGAGTTGTCTACACAGCTGCAGGAGCTGTTAGACAAGGGATTTATAAGGCCGAGCAGTTCTCCTTGGGGAGCCTCGATCCTGTTTGTGAAGAAGAAGGACGGGTCGCATTGGATGTGTATAGACTACCGGGAGCTGAACAAGGTAACGGTGAAGAACCGTTACCCACTCCCGAGGATTGATGATCTCTTCGACCAGCTACAGGGGGCATCTTGGTTTTCCAAGATAGATTTGCGTTCAGGCTACCACCAGATGCGAGTCAGAGATGAGGATGTACAGAAGACTGGCTTTCGGACTCGCTATGTCCACTATGAGTTCGTGGAGATGCCCTTTGGGCTCACCAATGCCCCTACCATGTTCATGGACCTCATGAGCCGCGTATGCAAACTGGTGCTGGATCGGTCTGTAATCGTCTTTATTGATGACATCTTGGTTTACTCCAAGACGCAGGAGCAGAATAAGGAGTACTTGCGAGAGGTGTTGGATACCCTGGGAAGGGATAGCTTGTATGCCAAGTTCTCCATGTGCGAGTTCTGGTTGCGCAAGGTGTAATTTCTGGGACACCTTGTCAACCAGAACGGTATTTTGGTCGACCCGGACAAAGTGGAGATCGTGATGAGATGGGAGGTTCCGAAGTCTCCATCTAAGATTTGGAGTTTCCTTGGGTTAGCAGGCTATTACCAAAGATTCATACAGGACTTCTCCAAAATAGCAGTACCCTCGACCCGGCTGACGAAGAAGGTCGTTGTATTTCGCTGGGGGACTGAGCACCTGGCGGCGTTCGAGACATTGAGGCAGAGGTTGTGCGAGGCGCCGATCTTAGCCCTGCCAGAGGGCATGAAGGATTTTGTAGTATATTTCAATACGTCCATTTCGGGTTTGGGCGTAGTGTTGATGCAGAGAGGGCACGTCATCGCCTACGCCTCGAGGCAACTGAAGCCTCACGAAATGAACTACCCGACGCACAATCTAGAGTTGAGGGCGATTGTTTTCGCCCTCAATATTTGGCGACATTACCTCTATGGGGTTCGTTGTACCATTTACACGGATCACAAGTGCTTGAGGTACCACATGGATCAGCCGAATCTGAACATGAGGCAACGCCAGTGGTTAGACGTGGTGAAGGATTACGATTGTGAGATCCTCTACCACCCGGGGAAGGCCAGTGTTGTGGCCGATGCGCTTAGCCGCAAGGCAGCCCCGATCAGAGACATTTACTTGAGGATAACGGTGGTGACTTCGTTGCTGGAGAAGATCCGGGAGGCCCATCAGGAGGCTATGAAGGAGGAACACCGGAAGAGTGAGCGTATAGTGGGCCAGATCACCTCCTTCGACTATGATAGTCGCGGGCTGTTGGCACTACACCGCAGAGTGTGGGTTCCGTACGCAGGTGGTGTGTGCCAGATCCTGATGGAGGAGGCGCACAAGTCCAGATTTTCCATTCATCCCGGGGCGACGAAGATGTATAGAGATCTTCGTCCTGATTACTGGTGACCCTGCATGAAGCAGGATGTAGCCTGGTACGTTGAGAGGTGCTTGACTTGCAGGAAGGTCAAGGCCGAGCACCATAGGCCTCACGTCAAGACGCAACCGTTGGATATCCCTGTGTGGAAATGGGAGGATATTACTATGGATTTCATCACGAAGCCTCGTAGGACCGCACGGAGTGGATTCGATTTGGGTCATCGTGGATCGATTGACCAAGATGCTCACTTCATCCAGATCCAGGAGAGCATTTCGGCCGAGAAGTTGGCCTACATCTATGTCAAAGAGGTAGTAGCTCGACACGGAGTGCCAGTTTCCGTGATTTCTGACCGAGACATGCGATTTACTTCCAGATTCTGGAAGAAATTTTATGACGAGTTGGGTACTCGTCTGCATTTTAGCACTGCTTTTCACCCGCATACGGATGGTCAGAGCGAGATGACCATCCAGACTTTGGAGGATATGTTACGAGCGTGTGTCTTAGACTTTGGTGGTAGTTGGGATACCTACCTTCCCTTGGCAGAGTTTTCCTACAATAATAGATATCACGCGAGCATCGACCGTCCTCCCTTTGAGATGCTTTATGGGAGGAAGTGCAGAATCCTGGTATGCTGGGGTGAGGTTGGACAGAGGGTCATGAGGAGTACCGAAGTGGTACTCAAGATGAATGAGCGGATCCAGCAGATCCGGAGTAGGCTTCAGACCGCTCAAAGTCAGCTGAAAAGTTATGTCGACAAGCGTCGTTCGGACCTGGAGTTTCAGGTAGGAGATATGGTCCTCCTGAAGGTGTCACCTTGGAAAGGTGTCATTCAGTTCAAGAAGCGGGGCAAGTTGGGCCCCAGGTACATTGGTCCTTTCAGGGTTATAGCCCGGGTGGGAAAGGTGGCGTATAGGCTGGATCTGCCAGCCGAGCTTACCCAGATCAACAGCTCCTTTCATGTCTCCCAACTGCGGAAGTGCTTGGTAGATGACTCTGCAGTGGTGCCCCTAGAGGATATTTAGGTGGACGACAGCCTGAACTACATCGAGCGACCAGTATCCATCCTCGACAGGAAGACGAAGGATCTGAGAAACAAGAGGGTCGAGTTAGTGAAGGTGCAATGGCATCACCGAAAGGGCTCGGAATGGACTTGGGAGCCGGAGGACGAGATGAGGGAGCACTACCCAGAGCTATTCCCAGACGCATCAGACTTCGAGGACGAAGTCTAAAATAAGTGGGGGAGATTTGTATCGCCCAGATCCTGGTATGTATTTTAAACCAAATTATTCATTTTTGCAAAGGGACTCGACGAGTTGGAGGCCCCAAACTCGTCGAGTAGGAATGGAATTTAGACGCGAGACTTGAAGTCTACTCAAAGAGTTGAGAGCCTCAACTCGACAAGTAGGGCTGCCAGAGTGAAACCCTAATATTCAAGGTTTGCACCCTATTTAAGCACCTTAACCTTCAAAGGGTGGCCTCATTTGCAGCCTCCATCACCCCAAACCCTAGCTACAAAACCCTAATCCACATTTGAGTGTTTTTGAGCCATTATTGTGTGTTCTTGGTGATTTTGAAGCTTGAGAATGAAGGAGAAGCTTGAGGATTCAAGAGGAAGCCAGTAGATCCGGAAGTTGTGCTGCATTTCTGACTCATTTGAGGTATAAAGTCGATACCTTGGCTTTCCTTTGCTTAGATCTTCATTTAGGGTTGTATTTTGTTACTTTTGGGCCATTTTGAAGTCATTTTCGGGATTTGTGTGTATCATGAAGTTATGACTTCAGATCTAGGCACTTATGAGCTTATAAGGCTTAAAGTTGCCAACTTTATCAAGCCTTTGCCCTTCCCCATGCACTAGATCTCTTATATATCTTAGTTTTGGTGTTTTTAGCTTCATGAAACCATGCATGGACGTAAAGTTAGCAACTTTACGTGGTAACTTAGTACTAGGGGACTAGATCTATGGTTTGGAAGCATTGAACCCAAATAGAAACAACTGAATGGGTTTAGACTATGGGGGGGTCGACGAGTTGTTCATAAAACTAGGCGAGTTGGGTCGTGGTCCCCCAACCTTTTCTGTTACTGAGCAAACTCGTTGAGTCTAGGAGATGACTTAGTGAGTTCAAGGAGGAACTCGACGAATTGTGAGTGAAATGTCCTGACTATGTTATGAGGAGGAACTCGACGAGTTCATGAAATAACTCGACGAGTTGGATCGAGATTTCCAGGGTTTATGGATCATGGAACTCGACGAGTTGAGGGACCAACTCGGCGAGTTGAGTCAACCAGGATGATGACTTTGACCAGTGCGTTGACTTTGACCAGAAGGTTGACTTTGTCTTGGACTTTGACCAGAGTTGACCCTTAAAGGGGTTACGAGTATGAAAGAGTAATTAGAAGAGATTTTATGTATACGATTTTGAGGAGAGTTGATTTCAGAGCCGAGGACAGTTGAGCTACTTCACGACATTAAGGTAGGTAACCTTCCAGTAGAAGTGGGTCGAAGGCACCAATGTCGGCCCACTAGTAAGAGTTATAGTAGAGATGATTGTCTCTGTGATAATTATCTGGTATGTCACTATTTGTTATGCTTTATGTGCTAATATGCTATGATGTTATGTGATATTGGTAAGAGGGGTAGGATAGGCCCCAGTGCCGGTCGAAAGGGTCGAAGGGGTATGCTAGCACCCTAATAAGCTAGGCAGTATATGACTATGTGTTTATGTAGTAGGATGTTATGTGGTAGAAGTAGGGGTGAAATAGTCCCCGGTACAGGTCGAAAGGACCGAAGGGGTAGGCCAGCACCTTGATATGCTAGGCAGTTACCGGTTGAAAGAGACCGAATGGGTAGTCCAGTACCCGAATATGTTATATTGTATGTTTATAGTATGGTATATGGTATGATGGGGGAACTCACTAAGCTTTGTGCTTACAGTTTTCAGTTTTTGTTTCAAGTCCCTCTTCTTCAAAGGGAAAGGAGTCGGTACGGTAGCAACGCATCACACACACGATTTTTTCGCATATGAGATTCTTGGGATTTGTACTCTGACATTATTATTATCTTATGACATGCTTTTAAGATACATGATCTATGGTTTTTAATGAAATAAGATAACTCAATGATGTTTTCTATAATTTGTTTTATGAAATATTAAATCGAAAATGAAATTTTTGGTCTTAAATTTTGGGATGTAACAATTGGAACGAGTCATGTACACATCCTCTAATAAATTATTATTAAGGAAAACAATTTTGATATCCATTTGCGATATTTAATAATCATAATATACACCTATGGCATACAAAGTTCTGAACTGCTTTAACATGGTCACAAGCAAAAAACAGATCTTCATAGTCGACACCATGACTCTGTCTAATGTCCTTAAGCTACAAATTGTGCCTTATAAGTATGCATTTTCTTATCCATGCTAGTTTTTCCTAGAAAACACATTTTTTAAAATGGTTATTTTAATTGCTTTTTAGTTTTTATAATTATTGTTTTATATTTTATAATATTAAAATATGTTTTTGTGTAAATTTTTTGTGTGTGGTTGGAGTTAAAATGAATTTTGGTATTAGTTTTACACAAAAATAGTGTAATTTTTAGTGGTAAGGTTGGAGTCATGGGCGGATCCAATGTAGAGCCCGGGGTACCCAGGGATACCCCTCAAAAAAAATTTGGTAGTGTAATTTTTTTATCAAAATTTCGTTTTATATAGTGTATATATACATTTTCCTTCACTTGTAAACATAAACAACCACATGGTTTGTTGGATAAGGCGCTAGTATATTGAAGCACGAGATCAAATCTCCCTCCTTACATGTTCTCTGTTTACCTTTTATTTTTATTTTCCCAACTATTCTATCCCACATCGCCAAACACATGTAAATCCAGCAAATTTCGTCTATTATATTAACCTGTTATCTTCATGCTTCATTTGATATCTACTTTGATTCTCACATCGATTCAAGTATCAAAGATACTTCAACTTCATGTTTATATAACAAGACTTGAGGTTAGCTAAGAATTCAATTAAGGTTTGGGTTTAAAACCAAAACCGAACCAGGGAAACCCAAGTACCCTGGAAAAAAATTTGGGCCACCTGAAAAAAATTTGGGATACCCCTTTACTTTGACTCTAGCTCCGCCACTGGTTGGAGTTGGTCTTATGCCTCACAAGTATAGTAGCATTACATAAAATCAAATTTATAATAAAAAAACAAAAGTAATATAATAAAATAAAATAGGAATTATCCTTAAAGTACTTTGACGTTGTATGTGTTGATCCTTGAAAGGACAAAAGCCTAGATAAGAACTTTTCGAGGGACTAACACCATCGATTAGCAATATATCTAGGGATAAAACGTGTACTTTAAGTTTTCTTATCAATAACGAATTGAAAGTAATATATATGGAAACATGTCTTTTCCCCTTCAGCACAACACCACCATATAAAATCGGAAACCCCCCTCTACAATAATTCTTCCCATCACAATCACGCAAACTTGGAAACTGAACATGGCTATAAACAACAAGACCACCACCATTCTTCTGATGGTTTACACCGTGATTGCCACCGTCAACGTGGTGGCAGAGCTTCAAAGATTTGATCACCGGCCAACAAAAGCAGATGGGTCTCTCGACATTTTGGTGGTTGGTGATTGGGGAAGGAGAGGACTATACAATCAATCCGACGTCGCTTTTCAGGTATTTTTCCTTTATACGTTACTTATTTAGAAAATTACATGATAAGTTACAAAAAAGAAGAAGTTAAAGATAAGAAAAACACTTGGAAAAACATGATATCTTGTACATAGTTTCCATATTAAAACGTACTCTTCAACGTTTCAACCCCTTCAAATTGCATTATAAAAAAGTTTGATTTTTTTTTTTGAAGATGACAATCAAAACTGCATGTTTATTAACACAACTTTAGAATGACAATTAATGGGTATTTGATAATGATACTTATTTTCCATATTAATATGAAAAGGAAAAAACGTGATTCAAGGATCTATTTTTTTAATCCCTTTAAAAAGTATCATGTTTAATTTAATATTTCATGTATACTTATCTTGATAATAAAAGCTAATATATAAAAGATAAAAGATCAAAAATGATTACCAGCCTCCTTATATTAAGGATATATTATGATTTATCTCTTCTATATTAAGCATTAAGAGATTGCGTTTATATTGTTTGATTTGAATATAGTTTGATAAACATTATATATAATTATATATTCTCTCTTAAGAAGGATAAAAGAACAAATTTATATTCTCGACCAAAATAAAACCTAATAAAGAAAAAAAAAAGTAATTTGGCCCAAAATTTAACCAACATACATGAATATTGAGCATATAATTTTCTTGCTGCAATTAATCAAATTATCAATTTACTTCCATATAATACTAGCTCCTAAATTAGGTATGTTTGTTTAACTGAGATTGCTAGGTATTAATTAGAGTGTTTCATACCATATTTTTTCTATACATAGCAATTTATATAAATATATTATTTTAAAACCCAAATTACTGCATATAAAAAAATTAGTGTGTACGAATCAACTACCTATTAAAATAAAACCTTGTATAAACAAAAACAGTTTTTCTATATATCTTCGGTTATATCAAGGGTGCCTTAATTAACAACATTCAAATGAGACTTTGTATTGTTTACTGTTGGCATATGTTTTAGTATGTTTATTAGAATATGGAATAAATGATGTTACAAAAAAATATCTGATCAAATTTACATCTGAGTTTCTGTATCATTAGATGTCAGATACCATATTGCAAAGTTCGAAGGAATGTTCGTTATTGATAAAAGGCATATTCCTTGTAATAAAAACAATACATCGATCGTCAAAGAATATGCTTTCTTTTATCCTTCAATTTGTCATGACCCCACTACACATGACTAAAACAACGTACATGTTGAAAATTATACCGTTAATGCTATCATTAAGTGCAATTTAATTTCTCTTATACTTTATGTGAAATGATATCCACAAAAAATATGGCATGGTCATTTAGAATTAAATTAAATAACCCAATTCTTTATATGTGTGTGTTGCAATTTATGTGAGAACGGATTTTTTTTGTAAGACCTAAAAGCCACGCATTTTCGAGGACGGAAAAATTCAAGTTTTTTCTTTTTTTAGAAAAAAAAAATACAATTTTTTTTTTTTATTTTTAACATTCATTTTTATGTTAAAAAAAACATCATCATCTTAATTGAATATTCCACTTAAAATATTATAAAAGATTTCTAAAATTATAAATAGTAATATTCTGATAAATATACATAATTGTATTGTCATATATATTGTTTTAATTAGAACATTGTTAAATTTCTGAAACCGTCCACATAGTAATATTTTGATAAAAATATTATAATAATCATATTGTTACGAATAATATTATGATTAGAATATATAATTAGAACAGTAATCTTTTTTATTGTTAAAAGTGAAAAAATTAATGTCCAATACTTATTTTTCAAATGTTTAATATTGACTGTTTTTCAACTAAATAACATATTAACATGTTTTTATGCTTTTATGTCAGAGTTTACTTCAATATTTTTAAAGTTTTTCTAGCATTTTAGTAAAAACGAAGCATTTTAGAAACCAAAATACAGTACCATTTTTCAGATCTATTATTCGGATTTTGGAGATGTTTTTAAAATTTTAGACTCCGATTTTTGTTTACTTTGTTTGTAATGTATTCTCTTTTTCAATATACGATGTCTCATATAAAAGAAGTCAGGGAATATAAAAGCTAACTATAGACAATTTCTTAAATGTGAGTTTTCAAATTAGTATTTATATCGATTTAGTTGAAATAGTGACAGATCCAGCTGTACCACATCAACTTTGTAAGCTTATAACTTAAAACATAATAAATACTTTAAATAGATTCTATTGTCACCTTATCTTTTACCCATTTTTGGAGTTTTGGTCTATCTTTTTTAAAATTTTTAACGAATTTAATCCCGACTTTTATCTGTTCCTTACTTTTCTTTTTTACAGTTTTTTCAAATGTAATTTTTTCTGATATGATGGTAATTTCGGTAAACTCAAAGAAATGGGGTCGTTGATTATTTAATTTTCCATAATCGTATGGTCAGTTTTGTAAATATCCATATATAATTTTAATATTAAAACGTGTATCATGATATTTTCTTCTACAGCATGTATTTTTGTCCATATTATCTTCTGTTTTTTACAATATTATATCATAACTTACACATTTAACAAGCACTTATATTATAACATGTATTTTTGTTACATTTTAGATGGGGAAAATGGGAGAGAAAATGAATGTGGACTTCATCATATCAACCGGTGACAACTTTTACGATGATGGATTAACAGACGATAAAGATCCTTTGTTTGTTGAGTCATTTACTGAAATATATACAGCAAAGAGCTTACAAAAACAATGGTATTCAGGTACGTAATTTCGTTTTCTATGAAACTAAATAGAGAAAATAGTAAAAGGATAAAGTTATTGTATAATATAAATATATAATGGTTTTATTTTTTATTTTGTAGTTTTGGGGAATCATGATTACAGGGGCAATGTCTTTGCACAACTGAGTCCTGCCCTTAAACAAAGGGATAGCAAATGGCTTTGTCTTAGGTCTTTTATTGTCAATTCAGGTATTTTATTTTATTTTTTTATTTTTAAATAAAGTTTGTATTTTTTTTTTGTTATTTTAATAGGTTTATTAGTAATCTTTCAGTTTTACACAAATATCTAAATGTAAGGGCCAATAGAAAAAGGGGGGAAATATAGAGTTTTAAGAAAAAAAAATTGAGATTTAATCCGAGAAGAAAAAAAAAACAAAAATATATGATTTTTTTTATGTAAATACCCCTTTTTTTTATTTAATTTATGAACATGACGTATATAATAATTTTTCAAAATTAAGTAAAATAATGCACGTGTTTAAATTCTTATAGTGATATTTTATTTATATGATTATTATAGTTATGTCAAATATAAATTTATTTTTTATTCAGGGATCGTGGAATTTTTCTTTGTGGATACAACACCATTTCAAGATAAATATTTTACAGAAGAAGATCATGATTATGATTGGAGAGGTATTCTTCCTCGAGAAGAATATCTATCAAATGTGTTAAAGGTACAAAGATTATATCGATCTTTATCATAAATATTCAGAAGTTTAATACATAAACTTTAATTAAATAAACAACAAACTTCATTTCACTTTTGTTAAATATATAGGAGGTCGAAATGGCACTCGAAGAATCAAGTGCCACGTGGAGAATTGTGATTGGTCATCATACAATTTTCAGTGCTGGTCATCATGGAAACACGCAAGAACTCGTGGATCAGCTTTTGCCCATCCTTGAGGTACATATTTTGTTACATGTTCCAAACATATTTTTTATAAAAACAACTACAAATTAACTTAAAGGTATAAACATATATAGAACTTTTACAAGTATGATAGATGTTACAAACCATTGATAATAGTATAGTTTTAATTGATTTATGGTTATGTCGAAATCTTATGAAGGAAAAGGAAGTAGATCTTTACATAAACGGGCATGATCATTGCTTACAACAAATTAGCAGTCCAAACAGGTAATTGTCGTGTTATTTTTTTCCCTTTTTTAAGATTTCGTAAAATACGTAAAACTGATGTTTATTACTATGTGTAGTGAACTTCAATTTCTAACGAGTGGAGGTGGGTCAAAGGCGTGGCGAGGTGATATCAACCAATGGAACCCTAACGAGTTGAAGTTCTATTATGATGGTCAGGGTTTTATGACACTACGAATTACTGAAGATGAAATCGATGTGGCTTTCTATGATGTGTTTGGCGAAATCCTACACGAGTGGAGTACCTCTAAGTACACACACAAGGATTCGTAAAATAGTGAGATTATATATACATGTACACCAATAGTAATCTAGTGTATGATCAATGACCAAGCTAGTAATTGATGCTTTATGTATGCAATTATTTAATGTGTATGTAAGGTGACATGTCTTTGTCTTCTATAATAAGTATAATGGATCTGATGCATTATCTTATGTGGGATACATAATATATAGTCCACCTAACGGGTTGTCTTTGAATATGATATATATAACATAAAAAGTATACCTAATTTTTACAATATTTTATTTTCAAAATTTGTAAGTTGGATAAAACGTTATAATATTTGAAAATGGGATGTAAATATTTGTTTACTAAATGTTTTTGTTGTATTCTTGAATATACGAAATTGAAAGTGATAATCTTTAGAAAAACCATAATAAATATTTAGAAACCTAGGTTTTAATATGTTAAGCAATGCTTATCATATGTTTCATGTATATAAAAGGGTTGCTATTTTAAAATACCTTACATATTACGATTTTTTTCTATATAAACCTACATTTTTTATTTTCAAAAAAGGAAAAATGACTTATAAGGGTAACTATGTTTCAAAATCCTTCCAAAAACACCATTAGAACTTTCTTATCATAAAAGATAAGACTGTAAATAAAAGGATTGGCCCCATGATTACTGATTAAAATTGCTGCAATAAGCCAAGCAGTCGAGTTTCGCTTCTTTCCTGTAAGTCAGTCGATCTTGATGATTTCTTAAGAAAACCTCAGTGGGGCGTGCCCCAACCATAACCCAAGCGGGCCCAATGAGAAGAGACCCGCCCCTTTTCTAGTTGTTCCCCTGATTCTCGATACCCGCTCCTTAGAGTTTGGCTTGATCAAAAAACACCATTCAAGTGAGGTCTTTGTATAAAAAATACCAACAAACTATACATTTTGTTTAAATCTCACCTTAAGGTAACCGGCTCTTTCAAGTGAGCAATGAGTTGATATATTTTTGTTGAGTTGGCATATTTAGGTGGTGAGCGATTTGAATTCGAGATTAGAGTCAGATGAGATTTCTTCATTGTCAACGCTTCCACTAAGAACCAAGATGGTTAGATTTGGGCAATGTTGAAGAACATTTAGGAAACCAAAGAGGTTGTTCAAGTTGCACATTGAGAGTGAAAGATAAGATAAAGATTCAAATCTTTTGAAGGTTTCTAGGATTTGTCTTTTTTTTTTTGGAAACGGCAAATATATTAAAAAAGAGGCACCTCGAATTAGCAAGAAACTAAAACGAGGGCAAACAAGGAACAAAAAACAAACATACTAAAGAGGAGATATGCTCCAGTTCAACCAATTACAATCTTCTAATTTACCCCTATGCTTAATCCAAGAGAATGATAAGGAGATGATGTTATCGGCCACCATCGAGGGGGATGAGAGTAAGTTGTTAAACACTTTGTTGTTACGAGTTTTCCAAATGTTCCATATTAGACAATAGACAATTGTTATGAACCTGAGTTTCTTTTTGGGACAGTTTCCCCATCTAGCTACAAAGTCAAGGAGATCCACAACTGTGGACATCCTTGGAGCAACTATGTTGCACCATTTGAAGATCCAAAACCGACAGAGAGTGGCGAAATTGCATTCAACCAGCAGGTGATCGATGGTTTCCGTGGAAGTGTTGCAAAGGGGACAAAGATGAGAGGGTAGATGAATACCTCTGTGAAGGAGTTTGTCCGCCACAGGTATACCGCCAAGTTTTGCACGCCATATAAAACTTGAGACTTTAAGGGGAACCGTTTTGATCCATTTGATCGATGGGCCAATGTAGGGATGGAATTTGGAGTCCAAGAAGTGTCTCATTAGATTTACTGAGAACTGCCCGTCATGCGAGATGAAGAAACGGAGTTTGTCGGGAAGATTGCTAAGATGAACATCAGCAATTAGCGAGTTAAGGGCTGTAAGTTCAGAAACAGCATCGTGACTGATGGGGGTGGAAGACCAGGACCATGAGTTACCTCCATGTGGGCATCTTTCTGCTAGCGAGCAAGATTTATTTGATTCGAGGGCAAAGAGATTAGGAAATTTGTCTTGAAGTCTAGTAGAACCCAGCCAAATATCTTTCCAGAACATTGTGGAGATCCCGTCCCCAACAGAGATAGAGAATATATCATGGAATTTGATTTCTGCGTTGATGCGAGATGCAAGAGCTTTGGAGATGTTATTCCAAACACCTGGTAAGGTTTTTTTGGATATGGAGTCTTTCGGCTTATTTTTTAGGTTATGAATGCTTTTGATGGTGTCACACCAAAGGCCAGTCTCCCCTGATTTTAACCTCCATATCCATTTAGTGATCAATGCGATGTTCTGGGTTTTTAAGAACCCAACCCCAAGACCTCCATTATTTTTGGATGCGAGGATTTTTTCCCAAGCAACCCAGTGGATCTTTCGTCTGTCATCGTTTCCACTCCATAGAAATTTCCTGAGTAATTTCTCAAGAACTTTTATGATGCAAGTGGGAGCTTTGAAAAGAGAGAAGTAATAGGTAGGAAGACTTTCAAGAACGGATTTGATCAGGATTAACCGACCTCCCATTGAAAGTGTATTGGCCTTCCACTTTGACAATTTTGGTTGAAACTTTTCGATAATAGGTAGCCAATTTTTTTTTAGTCCCATGTTGGCACCTACCGGAACTCCCAGATAAGTGAATGGAAGTACACCATCCAGACATCCAAGTGTGTGAGCGCATCGTTTTACTTCTAGACTAGAAGTGCATACGCCGAAAACACGCGATTTGTTGAAGTTGACTTTTAGTCCTGAGGATACTTGAAAACAAGTAAGAATTCTGGCAAGGTTCTTGAGGTTCATACTGTTCCATTCACCAACAAAAATTGCATCATCCGCATAGAATAGATGTGATATGGTGGGACCGTCTTTGGGAAGTTTGATCCCATGATATAGTGATTTGTCGCATGCACTTTTTAAGGCGACATTAAGGCCTTCCATTGCTATTATAAACAGGAAGGGGGACAATGGATCGCCTTGACGGACACCTTTAGAGATGGGAAATTCGAGTGTGGGAGATCCATTGACCAATACTGAGGCGCGCGATGAGGCAAGACATCTGTGTATCCAAGACCTCCATTTTGGACTGAAACCCATTTGCTCCATTACAGAGTCTAAGTAGGACCAATTCACCGAGTCAAAGGCCTTTTCAAAATCAACCTTGAAGAGAAACATTTTCTTTTTAACCTTTTTAGCCCAGGCGCATATTTCGTTGACGATTAATGGTCCCTCCAGGATATTCCTTCCTTTAACATAAGTAGATTGCACAGGATCAACAACACACCCGATAACACTTTTGAGACGATTAGCCAAGGCTTTTGCAACAATCTTGTACATACACCTAATTAAGCTAATTGGTCGATAATCATGAAGGGTTAGAGGATCTTTCACTTTCAGGACAAGAGTAATAAATGAGGAGTTACATCCTTGTGAGAGAGTGCCAAAGGTTTCAAAATATTTGACGAAAGCCATTATGTCATGTTCCATGCTTCCCCAGTGAGCTTTCAGAAATTTGAAGGTGAACCCGTCGGGTCCGGGTGCCTTATCACTACCACAGTCGCCAATGGCAATTTTTATTTCCCGAGAATCGAATGGAGCATCCAGAAAAGAGCACTGCTCATGAGAGATATGTTTGAAGTGAGCGTTGATAACCTTAGGTCTGATGGGCCATTTTTCAGAGAACTTGGAGCTGAAGAAGTTCATGATCTCAGACTTGATTAAAGCAGGATCGGAGGACCAAGACCCATTGACAATAAGACCATGTATCTGATTCCTGCGAGACCTGTTATTTATAAACTCGTGGAAGAGCTTGGTGTTCTCATCTCCATCCTTAAGCCATCTAATCTTTGATTTCTGCTTTAGATCAAGCTTTTGGATATGATTGAGATGTAGAATATCTTTTTTCCCATTCCTTAGTTCAAGAAGTTCAGAGTTTGATAAACTTCTAACCTCAGCAATCGTATCCAATTCATCAACTCTATTCTTGATTGAGATTAGATTAGTAGATTCTTTGTTGTTTGTCTCTATACGCCATTTTTTTAGGGCGTTTTTCAGATGTTTTAGTCTAGCAGCCAGGAACAAATCTGGAGGACCGTAGCCCGAGAATGAATGCCATGCAGATGTGAAAACTGATTTGAAGTCTTCCCTTAATAGCCATGAGTTGAAAAAGCGAAACGGAGGAGGGCCGAAGTCATTGGCTGAGGTTTTAAGAATTATAGGAGAGTGATCAGAGAATTCTCTAGGAAGGGCGATGACTGATGCGAGGGGGAAAGAGGAGATGAACTTGGGGCAAATTAAAAAACGATCAATTTTACTTAATTTCAAACCGTCATCACACATGTATGTGAACCTTCTACCACCCATTTTTGGTTCTTTGAGATCTGCATCCGCAATGAACTGGTTGAAGTCTTTAGCAGTAACTTTACAGAAGCGAGAATTCATTCTCTCCTCACGTCGACGAACTGCGTTGAAGTAACCACATATAATCCAGGTACCACTGATGGAGTTTTTTAGATCTTTAATTTCACGCCATAGATTTCTTTTATCAGGAACAGATTGTGGGGCACAAGTGTTGACCACAATAAGGGAACCAGGGAGATTTTTGCACGAACCAATCCAAGTTAAGAAGTATCTTGTTTTGATGGAGTGAGAAAAAGTGTATAGATTGGTATCCCAAGTACAAACTATACCACCTGATCTACCTGTTGGGTTGACGTAGTCATAAGAGAAAGTGTCGTTACCCCCAACAGCCTTTGAGAACGATTAGAGAGGAATCAGAGACTCTAGTTTCTTGCAGACTGACAAAACCAATTTTCTGTGTACGTATGAGACGATGCACCCAGTCTACTTTTGGGGATTCCCCAATACCACGAACATTTAGGGATAAAAAATTCATTGGGACATTGGGCACTCTCCATTGTCACCAGCAAGAGCTTATGCAAGAATGTGATTTTCGGCATCAATTTGAAAACCAACGTCCAAACCGATTTTGGAGACATCTCGAAGCTTTAATGAAGATGAGGAAGAAGCAGAGTCAGAGAGACCAGTGGATATGCTGGGGGAGGAATTAACGGCTTTGTTGAGGTCAATCGAAGGAGTAGGATCAAAGAGGCGAGAATGATCATCCACGGGGGAAGTTGCTTTATCGCCTATGGGAGAGGGAATTTTATATGGAGAGAATCTTGGTGAAGATCGAAGTGTTTTCCTACGTTTCCCTCTTGAGTAATCAAGACATTCAGAACCAGATTGATGGTGGGAGCGTGTTTTACCCATGGATGGTTTAACTGGAGCCGGAGTACCGGCTGCTTGAAAGAGAAATGGCCCGGTGGGAAAACAATTATTGTTGGGCTGAATAATTGGCTGAGTGGGCTCAGGTATCGATTGGATATGGTCCAGATTGTGGTTATGTGGTATTGGGATATCAACAGGCGTGGAGGAGCATGTGTCAGCCTCGATAACGTGAGCCATAAAGGTGGATTTTAATTCGTTGACCGCTGAGTTTTGGTTTCCAATTACTGGCAGGACGCTTCGATTTTTCCATGTTCAATCGTCGCCACATCGGGAACAGCTGCTAGAGACTCTTCGACTATTCCGATTACGCCGGCGGGTGGCGGATCTCCGGTGATTGGGGTATGTTTCTGAACAGGGCAAATTTCGCCTTCTTCAAGAGCTTGCATGTTTTCAGCGCCTAGCTCCCAAGTACCAGATATGCCTTCGTCGTTATCAGTGTTGACATCAACGTCTTCAGAATCTACGACGTCCTCATCATCGGTGTTGACTTCATCATCATCTTCAGACAGTTCATCTTCCGAGTCATGAGAAGACTCCAGTTTAAAGGGGTGTCATCGCTCCTCAGTCTCGACAACACCAACCATGTAGTTCTTACCTCCAGATGAAATTACAACTTCCTTATTTATTAGCTTCCTTGAGGCAGAGAGAATACAGACCCTGCTATGGGAGAGATCAGAGTTGTTCCAATTGAATTCTTTAACTTCAATGGTTTTGCCAAAGTGATCAGCAATTGCCTCAATGTTTTCATCACTTCGAAGGTGGAGTGGAAGTCCCATGATTTTTAGCCATGTCAGCCTCTCGAATCTGGTTCCATTTGAATCACTTCTTCTTAGAGATTTAAACCAACGGCTCCAATGTACAGAGTTTGCGAGGAAGACTTCAGCGGGGGCCTCCCGATCGAAGTTTAGAATGACGCCCAATCCACCAGTGTAAAAGACCTTGGCTTCGTTTATGTCACCAGCTGCGACAGCAGTTGGTAGGCTTCGAAGGAGGTTAAGATTATTAGCTTCACCAATGAGGGTACCTTTGTGATTTATCCATCTCTCTAAACGTTGGTCCGACATCAGGTGAATAGTTTTGATCGACGGGAGGGAAGGCTTGGGTGTTGTGTGTGGAGGTGGTTGATTTTTAGGGTTCAAACCAGTCACAGTCTCAGCGAACGATCTGTAATCGCGGAGGCTGGATCTGTTTATGGCGGGGAGTATATTAGTAGCATGTCTGATGGTCTTCGGTCTGCCGGGAGGGCCTTCATTGTTTTTCTTCGGATGTCTGGCAAGGTTTACATTGAGGATGATGTTACCACACTTAATTTTAGGAAGGGATTGCTCAAAAGACTTTGGATTCCTGATGTCTGCAAACCTAACAAAAGTGAAGAGAGCACCGCTTTTATCTGTTCTGCCGGCCATGTAAACGTCCACCACCTTACCGTGTTCTTTGAATATGTTCCATAGTTGTTTCTTGGTGCAGTCAACGGGAAAGTTTGAAACATAAAAAGATGTTGAGTCGTCAACCTTGAGGGTTGTGGGGGGTTTCCTGCGTTGAACCTCCGTCCAAGCTCCATTCCGTTTATCTCCCATTTTTTAGGGTTTCTAGGATTTGTCCAGTGATATTGTTCCCACCAAGATCGATCATTTTTAATTTTGGGCAGGCAGGAAGATTATCAGGAATGGCACCTAGAAATTTGTTATCAACTAAATCAAGGAACATAAGGTTTATCATTGATGAGCAGTTTAGATCGATTGAACCAATGAGCGAATTGTTTCTTAAGATTAGCGAAGAAGTGCTTCCGGAATTTAATAATGAAGAGGGTATTGTACCAAAAAGATTGTTTGAATGAGTAGCTAAATAGCTTAAATTTGGAAAGGTATTAAAGAAATCACGTAGATTTCATGAAATTAGATTCAAGGAAACATCAAAGTAAAAAAACCAATCTTTTTTCCAAAAAAGACTCGTATATTTGACAAACTTTTTTGTTTAACTCATAAAGTCTTCATAATAATAATAATAATAATAATAATAATAATAATACTGTTTAAAATAATAATAATAATAATAATAATAATAATAATAATAATAATAGAAATAATATCATTTAAAGTATTTAAGTATTATACATAATAGTATATCTTAGTATTCAACATCATACACACGAAAATCTTTCTGGCTTAGTGATAAAGTGGTTGCTTTCTTAGCAAGTGGTCATGGGTTTAATACATGCCGACTCATCGTTCTCCCTCTAAACGTTGTTATTTTTTTTAATCAGAGGAACATGCTGACGTGGCTTACCATGTCAGCAAAAAAAATTCAGCCCTTGTCACCTCAAACACAGACTATCATCAGATCAAAGTTTCAAATTAACATAAACTTTACAAAACTTCAGGCATTAATACATATAAAATCAGACTTAGACAAAAATCAATAAACGTAAAAGGCTTTTATAACAATATTCAGTCTTAGACAAATATGAATAAACTTAAAGATATTTATGACAATATCCCATCCCATAAAAATAATAATATAAACTTGCGAACTTGTGGAAAATTTTGAGTCTTATTGCATAGTTTTCAATGAGAAAATAGTCCAATGGCATAATGATTAATGAATAGAACATTGGAGTTTGTTTAAGTTTCTATATGTTGAACAAGTATAACTTTAGTTTAGATTGATGGGACCATAGCATATGAGAAATGGCCCAAAGATAGGGTTTTTCTACAATCCAGGTAGCTCGAGTAGCCCATGAGAAAAAAACATGTGTGACCAAAGTGAAGGAGTCGTATCTAATAGACCCGCATAGAGTAGACATCAACCAAAAGATTGGTCCTGAAAAAATACCGAAACCAAACCTGTCTAAAACAAGACCGGCTTAAGACTGCTTGGGATCAATATGAAAAAAAAAAAAAAAAACCGGTCCTAATAAAAGTCTGAACCGTTCTGCAAATGGTCTAAAAGGACCGGAAGTTGAAGTTTATATAAATATCATTTTTGTGTTAATTACATACAGTATTTTTCAATCACTTTAGTTTAGATAGTTGAAGTTGATTGAAATTTGACTTTGGGATTTAATAAGTTTTTATTTTTATTTTTACTTTTTGAAACGGCTGGGATTTAATAAGTTAGAAGCATATTTTAGACATAAAATCTTCCAAGAAGTGTTGGGAGCATTGCTAGGTTCGATTTTCACACACATAGTATAATACATACATCTCTTACTTTGATTATTAAATTGCAATAATTAAACCTAAAGCATCTCCATCTCTGTCTCACTTAAATCTTTGAATTAGGATTCCAAGTTTGAGGGTTTTGAGAAGTTGGGTTGATGTTATGACGTGATGATATAGATGAATTGACCTTGGATTGTAAACTTATATTCATGGACAAATGACTGTAAATTTGTCTCCTTTTGATATGCTTGCATGTATGATTTGATGACGAAAAGAAATTTGAAAGATAAATCCTATATATAAAGAGAAAGAAGACATCTTCCCTAAGTCTACAATCAACGTGAGTGACTTATCACATGGGATATGAAGTAAAGATTAAACAGACATTCATCATGAGCAATAAAACAAGACACAAATCTTGAAACAAAAGCATAACAATTAACAACTAAAACAACTCCGTGTAAATTGAGCTAAATCAAGAGTTGGTGTTCGTGTTTGTGTACTTTTCAGCCTAACGAGGAATTCCTCTCTCTCTCTCTCTCTCTATTTCTCTCTCTTTCTTTCTCTCTCTAAACTTTGGTTACATCATAAATCATTATGTTTCTGTCTTTCCATCATTTTCATCCACTTTCTCTTTTGGTGACGTGGAGTTGTTCTCATCATCATGTTTTCCCGGAGGAAGGAACACTCCGGTGCCCGGCACCGGTAACCGTGGTGGAGCCACCTGTCTCAGAGGAGGTGCCGCTGCCGCTGCCGCCCATCCTGCAGTGGTGGCAGATGGAGGCGGCAGAACCATGGGTGGTGGTGGTGGTGCCGGAAAAGCCATCGCCGGAGCAACAAAAATGGGGTGGATGCCATTTGGACGGACAGGGACAGGGAGAGGGAGTGGCGGGGTTGTTGCCACCTGGACATGGTGCTTTGGGGGGTGAGGGTGAGGGGGAGGGGCCCACTGCTTTGGTGTTGACTTGGTCAAAGTTACAAGTATTCTTTGTTTTCGGATGGAGGGTATTGCATGCTTAGCATAATCTGCAGATTTTCCTTCCATTACAAGCATTGATCTGCAAAAACGTTGCAACATATGTAAAAAAATGACCATTTTGCCCTCAACCCTCAATATGTTTACTAGCTAGCACAGGGACGAAATCGTAATTTACCCAGGAGCAAGAGAGAGCTTTACAGAACCTCTGTAATCACCATGATGATCTGTTCCAATTACTCTTCCAAAAATCATCTCACATTCTGTCAGCAGCAAAACACATACAGGCCTTCCATACCATTGTGGCCACATATGAGGCTGCGAATGATCACCCTATATAAAAAGTAAAAATATCAAAATTTACCAAAATGGTCCCTATGCTTTCTCATTTTAACCATATTCCCTCCAAATTTGTAACATTTTCCCATTCTACTCCTCATTTCAAGCTTCCAGTGACCAAAATCGATAAAATAAGGACCAAAACTGAAAAAGGTTTCAACTTTGGACTAAATAAGGTATAAATAATATCCCAAATTACAAATATGGTCCCTATGCTTTCTCATTTTAATCATATTCACTCCAAATTTTAAAACTTTTCCCATTTTGGTCCTTATTTCAAGCTTCTCATGACATAAGGACCAAAACTGAAAAAGGCTTTAACTTTGGACTAAACTTGGTAAAATCAGAAACCACTAGGACTATTTTTGTAATATTTTAAACAAACTTGATCCAATTGTTACTATTTATGAACCTCATTGTAGATATCAATAATGCAGGAGTCTGGTTTCACTGTGAGAATTTGCATGGCCATTAATCGTTCGATGAAATCTTGAAATAAACTTGGAATCGGTTCGATTTTTCGATCTGAAAAAAGATTTAATTTTGTTTTTAGTCGAATAAAAAAATACATTTTTTATGTGAAAACTATAAACATGAACTTGCCTTTTGAGGTTCCTGTGATGCTTTCTTCATCAACAATGGGAAAACCGAATTGAATTGTCTCTCTTCCATGACCTTTCATTGGTCTTTTTGAGATAATAAATGTATTTCCTGTTTATAAAAATCTCCAACAATTATTTAAATCAAAGTGTATAAAAAGGGCAAATTTGTCATTTTCAAATATTATGAGATCATCTTGCCTTGAAATTGTCCCCTTCTTCCTGCAGCTCTTAGATCATTTACTAAACTAACCATTTTTTTAACTCCAGAATCATCGAATAAATCTTCATATAATTTCATTCCTTCAACCACATTAACCTACACATAAACACCCATTGAATAAAAAACTTAAAAAGTAATTCCCTTTTTTTATATAACAAATAAAAGAAAACAGAATATTACCGTTTTGCCATCGAGTATCTCAGAGCCAATAATAGTTTTGGCAATAATATTTGGTTTCTCCCAATGTTCATTAGTACATCCTTCACAAGATAAATACTAAATCAGAAAAAATAAAAAATAAAAAACATTTGTTACCAGTTTAAAACATAATTATTATGGTATGTAATCATTTATCATAAGTACCTTTTGAGTTTGGATTCTCGTTGACTTCCTTTGACTCACATTCTAAACTCTCAGATAAAGTTGATAGTGATTCCAGGCTCTTACTATTGTTGTCTACTTGAGGCTTTGTGCTTAAACCTGCCTCAAGAAAATGGAATTGTAATTAATTATCTAGATTTCTCATTGAATATTTTTCAATACAAAGAATAGAAGCTATATTTCAAAACAAGATGTGATAACTAAATAATCTCATCAACATAAAGTTTATCAATATCGCTATTATGAAAAATCTGTTTTTTTTTAAAGAAGTAACTCATGTTGCTTAATTTCTTGGTTATGTCATAAATATGCATATGGGAACCACTATATTCAAAACAGTAACTACTTTTGTGGAATCATTATAGTTCAAGATGTTTTTAGAAATACAGAGATCGTATATGTAGCTGAAAAAGGGCGCTATATAACATAAATATTTAATAAACTTATTCAAAAAGCTTCCAAGAACATGAAGCTATACTCAAATATGTGTGTCTCGCTCAAATTCTATTGCTTTGGTCCACAAACCAATATTCTATGAATAACAAGACTAGATATATCATAAATCATAAATGAATATTAAAAGAAGAAATGGGGTAGAAGAAGAGACACTTTTTGGATATAGAAACATCAATAAAAAATTTGGTAGGAACTATAAATCTGTAATCCAACTCATCTCTTACCCTCGCTATACTTTGCAACTGCAGCATCTTTGTGATCTGATTTAGGAACTTCAATCCCCATCAAATTCCCGGATCCATTTGCAACATTTCCAGGAGTATTGAATTCTACGGTAGAATTCTGAGTATCTTTAACAGCAATTTCAACCCTGTTTTGCCTAGATCCAATACTACCAGATCTCTTATAATCCTTTCCCTGTCCCACAACCTTCACTGGATCATAAAACCCACCACCACGATGTTGTTGTTGCTGTTGCCGCTTCCATGTCACCTGTTGCAATGCGTTAAACACCTCAGCCACCGAAAAGTATTGCTGCATATGAAGAACAGGGTTCCAATTACACCTCCGCTGCTGTATAGATCCTATAACCCCATCGTACTCCCCTGGTTCGCCAACACTCTTCAGATGGTGACACAAGGAATCAATAATCGCATTGGCAGCAGCAAATTCCCCTCTCATCCACGAAATGAAACTATCTCTTTCGTCTGGATACCACCCAACCCCGCCGGCAGCGGCAGGCCCAACCGCACCGCCGGTTGGAAACTGCATTTTATCTGGAATTATCACGTTCCCCGATGGCATTGCCATATACATTAATAATAGTGTATTATTTCCTTGATATATATAGTGTAACCAAAAACTACCTACCTATCCTTATCTATATGATGATTGCTATAATAAAAAGACAAATTTGCTAGCTCATTCCAGATCTAACAGAATTAAGGAGTGATACAGCTAAATAAGCTAGGGAATCTTCGAGTAGTGATGCACTACGACAGTAATGGTAGAATTGGTGATCAGATCGGCTAAACTATGGATGAAATCCTGGGAAGTTGGAGGAAACAGTACGTAATCATGCAATGTGAAGAGAAATTTCAAGAAAGATATGATGATCTTTTCATAGGGCCTGCTGAAATTATAGGTCCTCTTTCTTTGCTCAGATCTAAATAAGCGTGAATTGTGTTAAATGGTGTGTGAAATTGAGGGTTATGTGAAGAAAAAGAAGATCTAATTAGGGTTCGTGAAGAACGTGTTTAGGGCGAAGAAGAAAATGTATATGGCTTATGGAACACGCGCATTTGTGACCCTGATATCTCTCTCATATACACACAGTTGAAGGAAGATTGTATGTGTGGGGGATTGGTGGGCTATAGGAGAATATTCCGATAACGTAAAACTGTGGGCCAACATCTTATTACATGTTAGCACACCCAAATTATCCACCTCATCATCCTAGTCATAATTTGATGTTATAACACCAAATGTGGAAATAGAGAACACCAAATAACATGAGATAACACATACTATTTTCTATTTTATTTTTTATTTTTTTGGATGTTTTTAATTTTTATTATTCTAATTTGGTGTTATTACCGTTTTTCAACGGAAAAGAAAATACAACGGTCGAAAAAATGGCGTTAACATTTGTTACCATGGTAACGCGTCATGGCGTAACGCCCCATAAAGGGAGGCTGGGGCTGTGTTTCCGTGTTATGGCGCCGTTATGGACACGGCCACGTCAGATAACGCCCTTATGGCGTTGCCCACACCCGTCGCTCTAAAGGGGGTGACTAGTAACAATGGAATTTCATTCTATTTTTTTAACCGTAAATACCTATATAATTAATTAATTATACTTCTTAATCTATACTTTTTTTTTGTCGAGCACAAGACTCTAAGGCTTTGCGGTATGAGTTTTGGTGGCTACACATGGGGCCTACGTGGCAAGGTCACCTACGCGTGAACACCGCCCCAGGTGCGCGTAGGTGCCTTGTGGCGTAGTGTGTACCACGGACGAAGACGACGAATGAAAGAGAGAGAGAGAGAGAGAGAGAGAGAGAGAGAGAGAGAGAGAGAGTGTGTGTGTGTGTGTGTGTAAACGGCTCTTTTTTGAGCGTTTGGAGTTTACAAAAAAATAAATAAATAAATAAAAATAAAATTTAAATTTAAATAACATCTTTTATCTATATATATACACTACACTTTCACTCTTCATTTTACACTTCTAAATCAAAAAAATACTCCTACTTTTTTTCACTTTTCTTCAAAAAAATGGATCCCAACCAAAATACTTCACCCACTCCAAACACCCCAAACACTCCAAGTGATTATCAAGCATATATGCAATTGTTGAATCCAACAACAACGACCACAACAACAATTCACTCAACCTCAATTCATTCCTCAATTCCAAGGTTTTCAACAACAAGTTTCTCCACAACTCCAAACACAATCATCTCAAGTCTCATTAACTCAATCCCAAACTGTGAACCTCAACAACGACGATGAAATGGTCCAAGAAACACCACAACCATCTCGAAGAAGGCAACCAAAAGGAAAAGGGAAAAAGAAAGCAACGGCTTGGAACGAAGAAGAAGAAGAAGCTTTAGCTAAAGCTTGGATTTTCATATTATGTGACTCGAGAAGAGGCAACGCGTAATCTGGAGAAAGTTTTTGGAATCGTGTTTTGGACCACTTTCACGCGCTACTTGGAAGGAAAACGGATCGGTCGTACGACGCGGTCAACGGAAAATGGCGTGATCTTCGCACGATTTGCACAAAGTTTAATGGCATATTTGAAAATCTAAAAATATGTATAAAAGTGGTTCCAACGATTTCAACATTTTATCAATCGCGTGCTACCAATTCAAAGTGACCAACAACGGTAAACCATTTGGTCACCAAAAAGCGTGGGAAGTGTGCCGTCAAGGTCCAAAATGGGTCCTTAATCCAGAGACATCGCATTCGGACTCGACCACTGGCTCCAAAAAAAGACCAAGAACTTCTGATTCGGACGCGGGTTTTGGGCTAGACCTCAATGATGACGTCGATGTTGCCGAGGGAGAGGGTCCACCTGAAGTCCACTCCGTCGACCACCGGGAAGGGACAAAGCAAAACAGGTGGCGTCTTCAAGCGGGAAAGCAACCACAGCTAGTGACGACGGGCTTGTGGAATCCATAGATAAAACTTTAAGTTTTCTAGAAAGAAAATACGAATCCACGGAGGAATCTCGTCGCCAAAAAATCGTTCTTACCGATCTTCAAATCATAAACTTGAAGCCCCTACCGGATCTCGACCCCAAAAATCTCGCGACATTTCTCAAAATCCAACAACGTGTCCGTGCTAAGTATGAGGATTAGGTTCTAATATTTATGTTTTAGTTGTTATGTTGAGTGTTCATTTTTGGTGCATCTTGAATGAGCTAAGGAACTAGGAGTTGCTTGGCTTGAAGAAGAGGTCTTGGATCCATAATCACTATCTTATTTGCCAATTTTTTGAGGTATCAAGTTCTCACCTTAGTTGCTTAGATATCTTATTGGGCTAAATTGTATGCTCTTAGCCATGGTTGGGTGGATGATGGGGGATTAGGACGTCTCAAATGTTTATTCTTTCAGATCTAAGATCTACATGAACTCTTTTGGCATAAATGTGTCAACTTTATGGTCTTAAGGGCTTCATGCATTCATTAAGTCCTTCTTTTGGCCTCTTTTGAGCATTGGAGCCTCTCCTAGTCATGCATGAGCGTAAAGTTGGAAACTTTACGTGGCCATTCGGCTTTAAGGGACCATATCTGCATTTTAGGGATATGTCTTTGATGATTAAGTGCTTAATGATTAAGCCCTCACCATTTTAAGCCTAATGTTTGGGTTTTGACCCATTTTGGTGGTTCATAGGGGTAAAGTTGGAAACTTTACCCTTCTAGATGCCATTTTAGTTGAGATCTGAGTTTTGAAGCTCTTAGATTCGATAAGGTCAGCTTAATGTATTAAGATGTTGGGTTTCTGGCGAACTCGGTGTGTTTATTGATAAACACGGCAAGTTGGCTCGGTTTTTCCCGACTTTGCAGTTAATGGAGAAACACGACGAGTTGAAGGACAACTCGGCGTGTTGGGTCAACTCGGGTCGTTGACCTTGACTTCTAAATTTGTCTTTGACCAAGTTTGACCTATAAGGAGTTTTGGGGGCATTTTGAGTTGTACTTAAGGAATTGTATCTATTTAGTGGTTGAGTAGAGCTGATATTCGGAGTCAGGACCTATTCAACTATCGTTCAGCATTCGAGGTGAGTTTTCCTCACCGGGTTTAGTGGGTCTAAGGCACGAAGGCCGACCCCTGTTGATTATGTTGATCTACTTCTTGTCTGTGTGATACTTGTATGTGTATACTTATTGGGTGGGGCCCATGTTGTGAGTGTGGGTGGGGACCGTATCTCTTTGGGCGGGGCCCGTTATGCGAGTGTGGGCGGGGCCCATATCTCTTGGACTGTTATGCGAGTGTGGGTGGGGCCCGTATCTCTTTGGGCGGGGCCCGTTATATGATATGTTAAGTATGCGGTATCTTGGGGAACTCACTAAGCTTTGTGCTTACAGATTTTAGTTTGTGTTTCAGGTACTCCCGGTTCTAAGGGGAATGGCTCGAGTTGACTGCATCGCACATACCATGGAGTTTCCGCATTTGATAATTACTCTGATTTTGGATATATTTGATACATTGATTCTGTTGAGATGGATGAATGACAATTTAAAATACTATTTTATCTATTATTAAAACAAAAAAATTTGGGACCATATTTTTGGATGTTACAGTTCAGTTGTTGAGGTAGCTTCTGGACTTCTGTTGAATAGTTCATGTGAGTCTTCTCACTATACTTGTATGTGTGGTAGTATATGCATGTCGACCAGTTGTGTCACACCCCAGAACCGTAATGGCGGAAACGTTCCGGGGCGGAGGACGTCATGCGTAGTATCACAACAATTGTATCATAGCAAGCATGGTAAACACAACCAGACATTGAATACATACATGAAAAAGGTTTACATTGTTTTAATACATAGTTTTGTTCATATCAAAAACAAAATAGAAAGACGCGACTCTAACACTTCGACTTCTCCGAGCTCCTGGAAGTACCTGTCTACTAATTCCCTGAGAATACAAGCAGTTTTGAAAGTATATCAGGATAAAGCTGGTGAGTTCATAAGCATTTAGTTTTGGAGGAAAGATGTTCTTTGATCCTTTTTGAAAGCGTTCCTTAAGAAAATCCTATATTTTCTTATAAAAAGCGTGTTTAAAACCCATTCCTTCCATGACTTCCAGATTCGTACCATAGATGTACAATCCTAGGTGTCGTGGAGGGAATATGAATATCTATTAATTACATGTTGAACAATTTGATTTTTGAATAGTCGGGTTACCCCGGGAAAATCCTATATTTTCCCTTAAAGGTTGATAATTGATTATCCATACGCGAGTATCTACCATACTCGGACAACAGTTTTCTTTTCAAAACTCTGGTTACACCCAGAGGAGTATATTAGCCGTATTATCGAAACTTTGGTCACACCCAGAGGAGTATATTAGCCGTATTACATAAATAAAAACTAATAAAATAGGAAGTGAACTAAGACCTAAGGGCGTTACGGATGCCCTTTAGTAATCAAACCGGACATTACTTTGAGGTTAGTTCACTCGTTTCATTACAAAAGTAAATTCTCTTTACCTAAGTTGTGAGTGCCATAACCGTACTTAGACTGGATAAGGCACGAAACGGGGGCCAATATCTTTTATGACTTTGTCACCCCTGAACCTAACGGTTCCGTTGTAGCTAGCAGCGAGGGTGCGGGATAGTCAGTCCCATATAGATCTATACACAATAGTCACGCTCTCCCTCCAAGAGATTCTGGTTATAAGTCGTAGTCATCCACTCACGAATCCGATGGAGTGTTACCAAGGACAAGTCTCAAAACTTAGCCTAACAAATTTACAAGTAATAATATAGAAAATCATGTTTTACGTTTTGAATGAATCCTTTTGTAAAATATCACATTTTATGATAAGATTCACAAGTTCCTTGCTTTAGATTTGAAACTGTTTCTACGAGTTGATTTCTTAATCGATTGGTAAAACGGTTTTCTGAGTTAAAAGTGTTGGGTTATGAACATTCTAACACTCCTAAGTGTACATGCAACCCTAAATACCTTGGATCTATGTTTTCTCTATTATACATACAATTATGAACATCCAAGGTATTATCCTAATCTAGCATACAAAATAATAAATATAACAAGATAGAATACATACCTCTTTGATGTAAAATGTCTTCATGAAGCTTGAGTGCCTAGTGCCCCAAGTGTGACATCTCAAATGGTTCACACAACACCAAATACACTTGGAATAACTTGAGAGAAACTTGAACACTCCTTGAAATCGTCTAGCCCTCACACTCACACATTAGTGCATGATTTCTTGAGCCATGGGATTCTTTTATATGGTGGCTATTAGGGTTACACCATGTAACTCATAACTTTACCCATTCCTTATGCTCCATGGATTTTAACCTCCATGGAGTATCCATGGGTCACCCCATGGACTTAGTCCAACATAAGGAATCTTGGATCACAAGCCCACATATATAAGAATGAATGATTTACACAATCAACCCATATATTTAATTAGTCTCCTTTTGATCACTTAATTAATTCCAAATTAATTCTTGATCAATACAAATTAAATAACCTTATTAATATATTAGAACTTATAATATATTAACCAACCTTAAGTGTTATTTCTCTCATTATAGTCTATCCAAATGCATGATGCCATGCAACCCAAATGGACCATGTCGGGTCGGGTCAAGTCTTACCAATTATAGTTATGGACTTAGACATTAATCCAACAGTCTCCCACTTGGATAAGTCTAAAACTATTATTGCGTATGACTTCAGGAACCGATCAGCAATCGTAGCTCTCAAAAGCTTCTGTCGAACTCTGACCTTGTCGATGAACTCTGACCTTTGTCAATGACTTGTCCATTAGATAAGGGATCATATATTCCTCCATTCTAGATATCATATGGACTGAGACATGGATTATCAATCATTCTCTCTGTCCATTTGTTGTTTCTCGATTTCCGATTCATGATGACTGACTGATTGAACAAATCAAATCAGTCCTGGCTTGGCCAAGCACTCACATGTATCATCTTTAAATCATCGAGGGGCCCTCAGATATCGCTTTTATCCCGAAGGTAAAAGGAATGGATAAACTTTGACTCATATGGCTTGTTCTACTACTTGTTGAATCATACACAAAGGCACGTTTTATAACATCGAGTTACCAATGCGTTTTCGTGCAATCAATGTATAACCAACTCATAGTAACAACTCATATCTCTAGGTTTGAAGAATATAAGATATTATCGTCTCATGATCACTCGTGATAAAATCCATGAAGTGATTCAAATGAGCGCGGGTTGAATCCAATACTCAGAACTTATGAGCACTCATGAGTGTTGTAACACCACTTTGTCCACCAACTTGGACCTCTACAAACCAACCCATGACAGTCTTGATTCATATCTACTTCCAACATATGACCGACTGTGGATGGTTTGAATAACTTAATCATTCAGGAAGAGCGACTTAGTTATTCTGGAAGTCAAAACATGCAAAGTGAAACACAAGAATAAATGAATCAAATATGGTATCAAACCCTATGAATATAAATAAACACTTTTATTTATCACCATACTGATTACTCATTATTCATTGTTTCGGTTTTATCAACTTTATACTTGAATTTAAAACAATAGTTGTCCCATGCTCCAAGCATGTACACTATGTTTTCTAAACACTAGTCATGCCATACACCAAGTATGCATACTATGTTTGTCTATGATATTTACTTTGTAAAATAGATCAATTAAACATCACTCCAATGATCCTCTTTTCACAGTCCCAAATCCTTACTGCAAATGCAAGAATTCCAAATTCATGTCATTTACTGAAATCTGTTAGATTCTAAACTTATATGCATTGATCCTCTTAATGATTATGCACAAAGTCAGAAAGACTTGACAACAATCATTACAGAGCATTCCAAAGGAGATCAGCTCTTTGGAAACATCCTTCTTTCATTAAGTTTCCTAATCTTAGACAGATTGAATAATTTCTAACTTTGAAACATTTCCATATTCCATTTTGACTATCACTTCTGAATAAGAGTTGCCTCCTTACAGATTATGTCAATATGGTCCTTCCAGAATTAACATTATACTTCCAACTGTCCTTGAGCAACCAATCTTTGGTAAACCTTAGATTGTCCTCGACAATTGCTTAATCATTTTAGTCATATCCAATTCTAGACCTTTTCCCTTCATAATGCCCCAGGCATTTGGAAAATTTTAGAAAGGATGAATATAGCACATGTAATCGATCCTATATCCGAAGCATATGGGACACGATTCATGATGTCTCACATAAAGACTAAACCAGTCTTTTGCTATAATATTTCCATTTCAATTTGCCAAGTTCTCAAAATTCAGATTATGAAAAGGGATGCCGTAATCATAATCGAATTTTAGAACGCAAATAATGGACCCATATATAGAATTTCCTTATGTTGAGCCATTCCAACATGAAATTCATATATATATATCCTTGATTAAATACGATTAAAATCTCAATCTAAGCTTTTAGAATTGTAATGAAGTATAATTTCCTCTCCCTTAATTATAGCAAAACAACTTTTTCAACCCCTGCAACCTCACGAATTGAAACTTTTGTTTTCTATAATTAACATTGCTAACTTGCAACCTTTGTCATAATTATCATGCTCCCACTAACATGATGATTATTAGCATAACACTTATGTTCCTACTAGCTTTGACATGTACTCAGAAATCAGCTGACTTTCTTACCAAAGTTCAGATTTCTGATACTAGATTGTTTTGATAAAACTTTATCAAAATCATACACCTCTCTTAGATAGCTCACATGTGTGTCTAAACAATTTTAGAACTATGAAAAGGGATGTCGTAATCATAGTCTCAATTGTTTAGACCTTTTCCACTTCTCACAAGTCCATGTTAGTATGCCGGTAAACCACACAGGCTCCACTAACGACTTTGAGAATGCAAATATCACAATTGCTATCTAGCTAAAATCTACTTAGTGAAAGTGTTTCCTCACCATCATTTTCATGAATCGGAGAGAAACCTTATGACACTTAGATTTAATAGTGTATGTGTTCTTATCCATGTGAATTTGTCAAAACCATAATCACAAGACAAGGTTAGTGACAAATCCAAACTCATATTGATTAAACTTGTGCAATCTTAAATTCTTGCCATTTGGCAGCTCAGGTGCCTGCCATTGCTTCCAAGTAGTTGTGCAACCAATTGAGAACTCTCAGAACTCCTATGCAAAGCCAACTTGAATAGGCACAAAAATTTCAACACGATAGGTTATAAACCTCAAGTCGTGTGCTAGTGAAGGACTTTAGGTTTTATTCTTGATTAAGTCTTGAAACTTTCAAGAGCTTTAAGACTCCCACTGTCCTCTTGACATATAAGACTCCCTTGTCAAATATTCAAGAGATAGTGCGGATTCTTTATCAAGACTAACACTTTACACAATTGGCCTAAGTTGGTCTCTGTTTTATCCAAAACATCACAACTTACCAATTTTAAATGTACAAGAGTAGATAACCTTTTATTATTACATTTGACTAGTGTTAACAAACCCTCTTTAAGATATGTCACTCAAGTTACAATCTTGGAGTATGACTCTAAGAATTGTTTTGGAACGAAGTATGACTCATCTTTTTGATTTAACCATTTCAACAATTCATGACTCCTCTTCTTAGTCATAAGAATGCACTAAGATGACTTTAGAGGACCAATTGTGATATGGTATCTTAATCATTAAGATGATCATAAACATGATACTAAAGTACTCTCCCATCTTTTCAGATTTAAGAAACTTTTATCTTTCTGCCATACTTTGATTCTTCTTATTCGTTCTGTCTCACATTGAAACTTCTCCAATGCTACAGACTTATACTTAAACTTATAAGTATAACCATATTTACTGAACTTAAGTAAATCATGACGAATAGTCTTCTTGATCTTTTGTGGTGGACTTGACCAGTGCACAAGAATGTGTACTCGATCCCTTAGTCCTTTCCTTATTCACATAAGGAATTAGTCTTAATTTTCCAAGCTGAAAGTTCTCATTCATCATACTATACAACTTGCATGATTCCAAGTTTCGGTCCAATTGAACCTTGGGTGATGAGAATCTTTCCTTATTTGGTAATATTAGACACTACCACAACCGAAAGAATCAAATCCATTTTTCCAATATTGCTATCAATGGAATCTTATAAGCAACAACTTATCACAAATGCCATTGTAAGGATACTTAAAATAAATAAAATCAAAACCTTTTTCTTTTATTTTAAAACTTTGCGGAAAAACTTATCCTTACAATCCATATGAAAACCTTGTTGTTATCTATTCCTAAGCAATATAAATATCATAACTCTTAAGTAATAGCCCAAAATTCTGATCACCGAACCATGCGATTGAAATCCATCTTCGCGATCAGAATCAGCATGTACTTAATAGAGTTAGACAATGGACTTTACCTGAAGTAGAGCCAAACTTATTGACTTTAACATCCTTAGGTAAATTTGGCAGCTTCGTAACCAATGCCCCTTCCTTTGGCAATAGTTACCTATGGACCCTTGATAATGGGACTATCTCAGACTTCGCTTCTCTCTTTACCATTGGGTCAACCGAGTTGACTATGGCCGATCCCTTTCCATTGGGAAAAGAGAGCTTTACTGGATATCCAATGTCATCATTGTCAATGTCCATAGCGTTTTAGGAAGTTGATCTTAGCAAATAGATAAGATCATTAAGGGTCTTGTCTTAGTCTGTTTCATAGGATTCCCAAAAGAACTCACTATGTGACTTAGAAAGTAGTTGAGCCACCAACTTTCTCAAGACTTTGACACCTAACTCTCCCGGCTTGTCAATATGTGACTACATCTCCAAGATGTGATCACACCTAGATCTTGCCTTGCCAATAGGGCTTGAGTGACCTTAAACTTTTTAGGAACTTGTGGGTTAGGGAGAATAATTGGAGGAGGTGAAAGAAGTATGATATGCATGGGACATCATCTTCATTTAGGAAAACTTGTTTCAAGAGATTTGGGAAGATCATAAATGTCTAGACCAGACATCTTTTTGGGAGATATTCAAGATAGTTGATTTAAAGTCCTTAATATGACACCCAATATGAAATATTAAGGCTAGGACCCAACAAACTATTTTATAACTTAGAAAAGGGATGCCGTAATCCAAGCTATAAAATATTTGAAGGTAGGTGAATGACGATTCACCAATTTCCACCATGAAAAATGAAATAATTTATTAGGTTTTAATTGGATTTGAAAGTCCTAGATCTTTGAGATTCATTGAACTGTTCAAAGGCATGTTTCAATCTCGAGTGTGCCCTTCAGGTTTTGTGACTGGGATGCCGGGGATCACAAAACAAGGTGTGAATAACCATGCAAATATACTTGGTACCCTTAATATTTACCCCTTAATCAGTGTGTCGGTTAACCACACACGCTCCACCGATACTATGATAAATATTAAGTTACCCTTTGCCTACCTTGTTAAGTCCAGGTTAGTGTGCCGGTTAACCACACACGCTCCACTAACGACTTAAGCAAAGTGCAAAGTGGAATTTCATGGGTTAGCACCAAATTCACATTTTCCTAAGTAACTAAGATTGGGTATTAATAAGAGTTTAGTTACTTAGTATTTATCATTAATACTTTTAATGAAAGGAGAATTATAGTCCTTGTCCTACCCGTTCGGCTAACGACCCTCCACCAGTCAAGGAAGCGGTGGGTGAGAGTGGACACCCATTAAACTGCCATTTTATAGGCAGTAACCTTATACCCCCCTTATAGACCGACTTCGTGAATGAGGCCTACTAACGGTAAGACTGACTTTACTCTTATACATATATATAAATATTATTAACTTATAATATTATAAAGTATAAGGGTTGAATTTTAACTTTTAAAATTCTAAGGTATAACTTGGAATTAAAGTATTCATAAGTGAAAACTTTTCAAATTCCAAAACTTGAGGGCAAGTTTTGAAACTATTCAAAACTAATTAATTCCATAACTTATGAGTTTAAAGTAGTTTTAATTAAAAAAAACTCTTCAAGTTCCATAACTTGAGGACAAGTTATGGAAGACTTTAAACTAATTAATAAAAAAAAAAATTTATTGTAATATGGAACTAATTAAGGTTACACTTTTTTTTTTAATTTAATGAAGAGACTCTTGAACCTCCATAACTTGAGGACAAGTTATGGAATCATAAAACCATTTAATTAGAACTAGACTCTTCATTTTGTAACCTTTGCCAACTTTTATGAGTTTTATGATTCTTAAATGTGACTTTTCATATAACTTGAGGACAAGTTACAAAAACACACTTTGGAATCAACTCTTAGATTAAAATGGATTGAAAACAACTATTTCACACAACTTTTCTATTAATCTAAGAACCTCATAAGAACAAGATAATTCAAATCATCAATCTTCAAGAAATTAGCATGAACATACAAACTAATACAAATCTTGAAATTATGACAATTATCTTAGAAATTGGATTAGCATGAACATTACCACATCAAAAACAAGTTTATAAGTCCAAAAACATCTTAGGGTAATGTTCCTAGTCCAATTCCAGCCAAAACAATCGAATATATGCATCCAACTCGATTTTTCAGCTACTTTTGCAAGTATAACAAGAAAACAAGCCTAGTCTCTGATACCACTGTTGGGTTATGAGCATTCTAACACTCCTAAGTGTACATGCAACCCTAAATACCTTGGATCTATGTTTTCTATATTATACATACAATTATGAACATCCAAGGTATTATCCTGATCTAGCATACAAAATAATAAATATAACAAGATAGAATACATACCTCTTTGATGTAGAATGTCTTCATGAAGCTTGAGTGCCTAGTGCCCCAAGTGTGACACCTCAAATGGTTCACACAACACCAAATACACTTGGAATAACTTGAGAGAAACTTGAACACTCCTTGAAATCGTCTAGCCCTCACACTCACACATTAGTGCACGATTTCTTGAGCCATGGGATTCTTTTATATGGTGGCTATTAGGGTTACACCATGTAACTCATAGCTTTACCCATTCCTTATGCTCCATGGATTTTAACCTCCATGGAATATCCATGGGTCACCCCATGGACTTAGTCCAACATAAGGAATCTTGGATCACAAGCCCACATATATAAGAATGAATGATTTACACAATCAACCCATATATTTAATTAGTCTCCTTTTGATCACTTAATTAATTCCAAATTAATTCTTGATCAATACTAATTAAATAACCTTATTAATATATTAGAACTTATAATATATTAACCAACCTTAAGTGTTATTTCTCTCATTATAATCTATCCAAATGCATGATGCCATGCAACCCAAATGGACCATCCCGGGTCGGGTCAAGTCTTACCAATTATAGTTATGCACTTAGACATTAATCCAACAAAAAGCATACTGAACATATAACTATTTTAAACAAAATAATATACTTGAGTACAAGTTTCCTTGTACTTTTGCTTGTATCCCCCCCTGAAAACATGAAAAACTCGGAAAAAGCGTAGGGGTATGAACTCACTGTTTGACGTAGGATCTGGGTGAATGATCGGTTATGAATGTTGAGTGCTAGCCGGTGTTTCGTACGCAATTGGATCCTATTAACATGTGATGACACATATACGTATTAGAATTAGAGTGTTTCATGACTAAACATGACGGGAAACCACCCTAAAGGTTCGGAAATGCTTGTCGGGACCCTATATGATCAAACAAGGGAGGTGTACGGCCATTTGAGTGGGTGTGCGGCCAGGCTGTGTGTGCGGTTGTACACAGGAGTGTGTGGCCGTACAGAGGGTGTGTGCGGCCGTACACTCCTCATTTGTGCCCGAAATGTCGATTTTGAGGTGTTCTTGTGCTAATACCAAGTCCTACTAGTGAATGAAGGCCAAACTCTTCACTTTGGAGAGCTTTAAGGTGTGTGCGGCCACCTTATGAAGGTGTGCGTCCGTACACCTTCAAAGGTGAGCTTCAGCGTGGTCTTGATAGACCCGAACATCTCTGGTATCTCAGCTCGAATGGCCGCAGCCACCTCCTCGTGAATCAACCTACAAATCTCCTCATCGCTGGTACCACTGCCTCCTCGGTGGTGGCGCGTCCCAACCATGATGTCTCCGAAACACAACACAAAAGAATCAGAGACTCGTTCGAGTATACTCGCACTTGATACTCAACCCTACTTGTTCTTTAGTACCCTGAGGATTCTTACTTTGACTGCTCACCGATCCGGTGTTTCCAGTAGTACGGGCCCTTATACTACCTTCCACAGCGCATCGGTATTCACCCCAAGTCCTCCTCCTAGGATCCCAGATCACAAGTACTCTATATCTCACTAAACTCAGGCTACTCTCTAGTAGACCACTCATAAGTTCCTCGCTGCTACCTACTTACTCTCGAAGCATCTCATAGTAGCAGTAACTCCTAGGCTAAGGCATTACAGATCAGGCCACTCTCGTCCTAATAAGAACACCTAGCCTACTCGAGCATGCATATCATATCATAACATATCTCATAACACATAATGTAAGGGTATTTTGGGAAATCATCGTTCAGGCGCTGGCTGATCGTACACACTGCTCCGTTCTGCTTTTCTCAAAATCTTTTACTCTTTTAGAAAAATTGTTTATTTTATGAAAACTTTCTCAATTCCTCAGTTTGAGTTCAGATTCATCCGAAGATGCACCCGAATCCCTCAAACCAAGGCTCTAATACCAACTTGTAACGACGTAAATTTCCAAAAGAATTTTTCATTTTAAAAACATGCTTTCATTCATAAAATATCATAGTATTCCAATGTATCACATGTTATCACAATAACAATTCCCAAGATCCTCAAATACATAAATCCTCTCAGTGTGTACGGATCATGCCGGCGCCTTCCCGCGATCCTCGCTAGTACCTGAAACACATAACACAACAACTGTAAGCATAAATGCTTAGTGAGTTCCCCAAAATACCACATACAACACATACGCCACTCGAGGCTATAATACGACCCTTCGGTCGATGTGTCTCAGCGGGACCCCCAGTCCCGTAGCTCGTTGGACCCTCTGGTCCGGTCATAGCTCGTCGGACCCTTCGGTCCAGTCTGTGTCGTTGGACCCTTCGGTCCGGTCTATATCGTTGGGCCCTCCGGCCAGGTCTGTTCAACACATAGCATACATATAACACAATGCACATAATCTCATATATACACATAGCACACAAGACCCTCTGGTCTACACATAAATACCACTCTTGGTAATGTATAGTGAGAAGACTCACCTCGGGTATCTCGGATAATCTCGCACACGAAAACACTGATCTAGTCCCCGCCTAAGCACATAAACAGTACTCTCGAATAAATAATGGCTCTCAAAGACTAGATCACATCCCTTCCTACAATCCCACAGAAGGGTAAAAGACCATTTTACCCCTCCCTGACCCAAAAGTCCAAATGTTGACCAAAACACTAAAGGTCAAAGAAAGTCAACAGGGGCAGTACACGGCGCGTACCAGCTCTTGTACGCTGGGCGTACTCCGACGATCCAGAATCGGGGTCTCAGACCCTTACGTTGCGCCTACTGAGATTTACGCCCAACATAAGTCTCAGTTTCATGCATTCATGGATTTTGGTCTTAAATGGTTAAGACATAAACTCAAACTCCAGATCTGACTTCTCTAAGACCACTTAATCCATAAAGTCGAGACCTTTAAGCCTTTGCATAGTTGTAAAAGTACCTAATCACTTTAACACCTTTCCCTCTTCCTCATAAGGTCTAGATCTCATGCATGGCTCAATATTCATGTCCAAGATTGGATTTTTATGAACCTACAACTCATTTTACTCTGAAATATAGCAGATCTAGGCTTATGGAGACCATGTGCTCATAAAGTCTCCACCTTGGGACCAAAAACCCTAAAAGTTGGTCCAAGAAACACAAATCACAAATGACAAGGAAAGCTTTGAGCTTTTTACCTCAGGAAGAAGCTCCAACCTCTGTAGAACTCAAATCTACTCTTGTCCACCAACTTCTAGCTCCTAAAATGGCCTCCTCTTCTCTTTCACCACCTTGAAATGAAACTGTGAAGCTTAGAACACACACACAAAAGTTAGGAACGAAGGGTAGCTCTCTATTAGGGTTTCACTCTCTGAAATGGTGGCTGAGGATAAGGCCTTAACATTCCTTTTATAGTGCACAAGCCACAATTTAGGGTTTGCATCTGGGCCGATTACGCCCAACATAACCTTGGGTACGCCCAGCGTACCTAGGCGAGTCCGCGCCCAAATTAAGCGCATGAGTACGCGCAACGTACTCTTCAGTGCGCCCATCGTACTCATTTGCTTTAATATTTCCTTTAAGGGCCAAACTTGTCAACTTGGAAAAGAAGAAGGGTATAAGAGATGCACCTGAATTTCGGGATGTTACATGATTAAATAAAGGTGTGTTATTTATAAGAAAGTTACTATCTTGTGTTGATTATTTATCTGTTATTTCCAATTTTGCATGTTTTGACTTCCTGAATAATAAGATTGTTCGAATAGTCCACAATCGCTCATATGTTGGAAGTAGATATGAAAGAAGATTGTCATAAATTTGTTTGTAGATTGTATGAAAGGTTTTAGACATAGCAAAGGTTTGCTACGAAGTTTATGAGTGCTTATGAAATTTGTTTTGAGCATTGGAATAAACCCGCACTTGCTAGTATCACTTCATGAAAGTTACCATAAGTGATCGCAAGATGATAATATCATATAATCTTTAAACCTAGAGATATGGTTGTTGTTTGCTAGTTGATTATGCATTGATAATGCGAAAACGCATCAGTAACTTGATGTTATAAAACGCATTATTGTGTGTGACTTAGCTAGTAAATGATAAAAGCATATAAGTCGAAGTTTTTCTGTACCTTTTATTCTAAGAGAATAAAAGCGATATCTTGGCCACTCGATGATTTAGTTTGACTTATGTGTCGGGCCCGGTCAGAATGAAGTTGATGTGTTTGACTAAATTCTATGTCGAATAAATCAGAGATCGAGAAACAAAATGCTGGATAATAAGTATTGTCAGCATGATATCTAGAACAGAGGATTATACGATCCCTTATCTGAAGGACAAGATTTTGATCAGATTTGACAGAAGCGTATAAGAGCTGCGATTGCTAACTAGATCTTGAAGTCGTATGTGAGATATAGTTACTAGACTTATCCAAGTGGGAGACTGTTGGATTAGTGTCTAAGCCCGTAACTATATTTGATATGTACTTGACCCGGTTATGCATGGTCCTTTTGGGTTGCCTTCACCAAAGCAACTTGACAAGGTAATTTGATATGAGAGAGAGGATATTATGGTTTATTAATATATTATAAGAATAATATATTAAAGGAGAAATCATATTTATTTAATTAGTATTAGTCATAAATTAATTAGGAATTAATTTGGTGACTAAAAGAGATTAATTAAATAAAGGGGCATAAACTGTCAAATGTGTGATAGTTGAGTTTTGGGCTGGGAAACCTAATGGACTAAGGGGGAACGAAATTATGATGAAGGATCATCATATTTTCGTCCAAGGGCCTTATTCCAGAAGGTTCCTTGGGCTACTTGGTGGCTAAGGTATCCATTAGGGTTTAGACTGAAACCCTAGCAGCCTGCACTATAAATAAGACCCTAAGGCTCCAATTTTCGTCCACTTGCTTCCAAGAGAAACCCTAGGGCTGAAAATTAGCATCCTCCCTCCTCTTTCAAAGTTGCCTTCTTGCTTGAGGTGTTTGTGATCCATTAGAGGAGTTACAATTGTGACTCTAAGCTCAAGAGAAGAAGAAAAGAAGATCTAAGCCAATCTTTGAAGAGGTAAACATCTAGATCTGATGTATTAAGTTAATTTTCGATTTATGTATGCTAGATTAGGGTTTGCAAGTCTTGGATTCAATGCATGTACAATAGAGAAACCTAGATCCAAGCATTAGGGTTTGTATGAGCACATAGGATTGTTCTTATGCTTAATACCCATCAGTCTTCCTATTAACTTTGATTTGTGAGTAATGGATTATGAACAAATGGGTTGCTCTGGATGCAATTTTGTTAAAATGGATGTTTTATTTACTTTAAAAAAATGAAAAATTTAGCCATGGTTTTTGGGTTGTTACAAATACACAATCCAAATGTAGTGGAAACAATCAAAAGATTTACCTAAGTGTACATGCATCCCAGATTTAGGTTTTACTTGTTATAGAAACGAAATTTAAAAATCAATTAGAAAGAAACATGCTAACTTCTTGATTACTCGATTGGGATCTCGTACGTCTCGATTCTTACAGTTGATGAAGGATCAAAAATAGAATCCCTCTAATGAAGTTAGACCCACAAACACCAAATGCATAGGAACAAACCCTATGTTAGGGTTTAATCGAAATTCTCTAAACCTAAGAGAGAGGTTAGGAATTCGTCCACTGAGAGAGAGAGAGAGAGAGAGAGAGAGAGAAAGAGAAGGAAAAAGATAGAGTGAGACAGAGAAAGAGAGACCAGACAAAAATTGAGAAGGAATCAACAACTCTAGGGTTTACCCTTAGTAAATTATTTATAGGTTGCAGATAGAATCCTATAAGGATTCAAACTCCTAAGGTTAATACTAATCTGATTCAAAATTCTCTCATGCCTATCCAAGATTCCTATCAAAACTGTTTCATGCATTGTCCAAAAGCTTCTGGAATATTCCAAATTAATCTCTAAAAATTAATTAATATTCAAGATCTCTAATTAATTAAAACAATTTAATAAATCCAAAGTAATTTTTAATTAATTTATTATTTCCTTCATAAATTAACAACTTATGCTAAGCCAAAAGACCCTGATATTATTAGAACCTTGGACACTGCACGCGCACGCGCACACGCACACACACACACATATATATATATATATATATATATATATATATATATATATACACACACACACACTTTGCTAAGCAACACAATTACTTTAGCATTTGTAAATAAGATTGATAGATACAATAAACTAATGCTCGAACAGACGATTTGATGACTATTTATACTAAATAGAGGATCATGAATAAGAGGAACAATATCATGCACCATTTGTTCATTATGTGAAAGTACAACCATTAAAAAAATACGTGTATGTTATAATGCAAACAACTAAATCTTCACATATGGTGTTGCAACATGTGTTATTATCACATATTCTTTATCTTTAACAATCATATATAATATGTGATGCATTTAATTATTGGTTTCGCATATATGCTTTGCCTTAAAATTGATTGCAATATTGACTTACAAGAAACTATTCCATCCTTGATTGATAAGAAGTTGTAGTCTTGAGTTATAAAATTGATATTGTGTGCTTCATACAATGTCTTATTCTTATGTTGGTCATTTAATGTCTTTTGGTGATACTTCATCAACCAACACAACTTACGTCTTAAATTTTCTCAATACATAGTGATATATAAGTCTTGAATTTCTATGAGCTACCACAAATCATATAGACAAACAACGCTTTCTTGCTTATAATACACTTCCAAATTTTCTTACTAAGTCTAAGAAACTGGTTGCCACAAAATATAAGACTGATATGTTGTAGGGATGAGCTTGAAACCCGTAAACCCGGTCTAGACCCACTTTACCCCATTTCATATCCGGAACCTGTTCATATATATATATATATATATATATATATATATATATATATATATATATATATATAATTTGAGTGGTTTTGTTTTCATGTGGTGTTGTATAATCTAACATCAATATGGAAAACATAATTTATATCTATGCTAAACATATATATTTTTGTACATGTTTTTCCATGTTGATGTTAGATTATAATCTAACATCAACATGGAAAAACATGTACAAAAATATATATGTTTAGCATAGATATAAATCATCACATATTTCTCCCTCTTAACTTTGCATAGTATGACTTGGCAAGTTGGCAATAGATTTATATGGTTGGTCATTATCAACATGGTAAAACATGTAATAGAAAAAAGTTAAGTTTGCATAGTACAAGTTGAAAATCAAATTAAACCGATCTTGAGGGGTATGTTTTGTAAGAAGTCAAAAACTTCAAGGTTTTCCCTGCGCGGATATACAACTCCAAACCGGGTGATGAAGGGAAGAATTAAAAGAGGGCTTGAGGCCGTAATCGATCATCAGAGTTAAATCGAGATTTGTGTTGGAACACCACCGAATTGTAACCGTCATCCGATCGGTGTGCTTTCGTTTTCGTTTTGGGCGTTTTCTTTGATCGATCAAGTATCAAGAACTGAGCGGATTGATTCAGAAGTCTCGAAATTGCGATTATTAGGGTTCTGGTGAGTTCCCCTTTCAATTGAACTATTTTGTTCTGTTTTTTTCGCAATTTTTTCTGATCTTATGCAGAAATTTCTCTAATTTGTTGTAGATTTTGTAATTTTATTGATCTGGTGAGTTAACAATTGGGGATTGAACATCTTGCAACGTGAAAATTCGCGAGAAAGTTCGAAATTTGTGCTTCAATAACCCAATCCTCTTCTGTTCTTAATCCGTTTTATGTCTCGCCTCCTTCAATTTCTGGCGTTTTCAGTCCGATTGTGATATTGGTTCCATGTGGTAACTGTTAATTTGGTTCTTCGACCGATTCTAACACTAAAACCCTAATTTGGTTAAAATGTACACCCCATGAATTGGGTTTTCTTTCGTGCTCAATTTTTTCAATCAATGTTGACCATAGCTCGATTCTTTGCCTGAAAACACGTTATATATTAATTCTATATGTGTTTCTTAAAACATTCTTTTTGGGATAACATGAATATTGTATGCTTTGTATTTTGATGCAGTCTGCCCTAAACGCCTCTCCTTCTAGTAAAGTATTGGCTTGAAGAACTTTGAAGATTGAAGATATAGAAGTATAATGGGAGGATATGATTTAGATGTGAGCTACTTTCCATTTCATCTCCATTTTCTTTTTGATACTTTTAACTTTACTTCATTGCATATGGTTACATTGATGTAGGAATATGAAGATTACGAAGATGAAGGTGAATACCAGGAAGATAATGTTGGTGAATATGAAGAAGAAGAAGAAGAGGAAGAAGAGGACCGATTACCTACACAGGAAGAGATGGAATACCTTGAATTGAGAGCAAAATTAAAGGAATCTATAAGAAAGAAGATGAAAAAAGATTCAGGTTCTGGCCTTGCCAATTTTCGGGAAAAAAAGAATAAAATGCCATATGACAAGTGAGTACCATACTACCATTCTTTTTAAACATTTTTGAAGTGTAAATTTCCAATATAACATACTTATCAACATGTAATTTTTCTATATATTGCAGCTTTGGATCCTTTTTTGGTCCTTCACAACCAGTAATTGCTCAAAGGGTAATTCAAGAAAGCAAGTCATTGTTGGAGAATCCACATTTGGCAGAAAGGGTTCCAAAAGCTAAGAATATCGTATGTATTTTCCTTTTCCTTTATCTAACATTTAATTTCTTCTATACACAACAAAATTTTACTTTAATCGAGTTATTTCTCTTTTCCTTTTTCCTTAATAGCTTCCACAACAAAACAAGGGTAGTTCTTCAGCTCCAACAGGATCCAAACCTAGACCCAATGAGCCTCCACGAAAAGTAGACACATGGGTAAGATTCAATTTCATGATCTAACCAATAATATTCATTGTAAATTTGTAATCCACATATTCTCACATTTCCCATTTTACCCTTTTAGGCTAAACCCAAAGCAAAAATCCAAATGCTTAAAAACACTAGAGATTACTCATTTCTATTATCAGATGATGCTGAGCTTCCAATTCCACCAAAAAACCCTCCAAAACCCTCTTCTGCTCCAAAACCTGGTATTTTTTTTTTCGATTCCAATTATTTAACTTTTCAAAACTTTTTATCTTTTTAAATATTTATAATGAGTTAATGAGTTCTTGCTATGTTAAAGATGCACATGTGTCACCAAGACCACCGGTCAACAACGGGGGTAGAAAAGTCATAAATGGCCGTGAAGAGAGAAGACCGGCCCCCACATCTAACCAAACACGAGTGAGACCACCACCACCCGGTCAACAACAAAGTCAAAGGCCTAATGGTTCAAGTAAAATGACATCTTCGTCCCTAGATCCTCGAAAACAACTCGGGAGTGGTCCCGGGCGGCCTTCAGGACAAAAACCTTCGATGCCCTCCAAGATGCCGCCAGTTGCCGCCAAGCAAAAAGTGATTCCACCACCTGTTTCTAGAAGCATACCCACCGGACACAATCACAGACCTCAAACATCAAACTCAAGACCACTGCCAGGTGTCACCCAAAAGAAACCATTGGATCAAAAAAGAGGATTACAATTACAATCTCAACAAAGGAGGGATGATAGAGATAGAGGGTATGAAAATAGAAGAGGTGATGATAGAGATAGAGATAGAGATAGAGGGGGATTAGGATTACAATCTAGTAAAGGAAATGTTGTTAGAAAGCCGATTTTGTCTTCTAAGCCTCAGGTATGTGAATGTGAATATTCTGTGTGTTTTTGTGTATGTGTGTGTGTGTGTTTAAATTTTTTTATGTTTGAAGATAATGAAATGTATTTTAATTTTGGATGATTGTGGAATTATTGATAGATGAAGCAACAACAACAGGGGAGGCTTTCGACTAGTGGACAACAAAGAGAACGGGTGCAGAAAAGACCATCTCGCCCTTTTGAGGATGATGATGATGATGATGATACTGCGAAAGCCTTTAGTATGATGAGAAGCATGCTCAAGTAAGAATTGAATTCCATTTTTTTTTAATAAAAAGACGAAATTGGTCTCGTAAGCTTGTCATGGAACTAATCAATAAAGGGTATTTTGGTCATTTAGTCTTCTATTGATTCCAATGGAATCAGTCATTCCATTCCGATTCCGTTAAACAAACGCTAATGATTCTATTTGTGATGATTGTATGTGTTTGTAGATATAATCCCAAAAATTATCATGGTGATGATGATGATGATAGTGACATGGAGGCTGGTTTTGATGACATCATGCGCGAGGAGAAGCGGAGGTTAGTATAGTATGCCTCTTCGACACTTTTAAGTTTTAACCCCTATACTTCTACTTATTTACAAAATAACCCCTTTGATTTTTGTGATTTAGTGCTTGGATTGCTAAGAAGGAAGATGAAGAAGAACTTAAGAAAATAGAAGAAGAAGAAAGGCGGGAACGGATGAGAAAGAAACGAAAGCAAAGTCAACGATAAGAATGTGTTAGTTTGTGTGTGTGTGTGTTAGAGATGTGGGTCCCGGTTGGATTTTGGCATATTTTTGCCAAAAAGTTTTTCTCAAAATTAGTTAATGTTATGCGTTAGAGAAAGTTCATACAATTGTGATGCTCTTAATGTTTATTGGTTTTTTTTATTACATTTTCACAATGTAATTTACTTTTTTGGAAGAAAATTATAATATATTGCTTTGGATTTTGTCTTTTAGATATAAGAATGAGTGTTCATAATTCCACAGACTTGTAGAATCTACAATGCAAGTTTAATAAAAGTTGAATGAAGGGGAAAGAGAGGGTTGATGTGACATATAATGATAGTTGGATATACATTGTAAGTTAATGTGGAGGTGGAAGTTAAGAAAGTGGACCCCCTTATCAAAACTAATATGTTGATGTTTTAATCCATTAAAATTTTAATGTATTAAATAAATTATAGATGTTAGATGTGACAATTACTAAATTTTGTAAAGTTAATTGGACTATGGATAGCCTTAGAGCATGATAGATTGTTGACTAAGGTATTTTTAAAGTTCAGCTCTTAATTATTAGTATGTATTGGGTTTATTTTTCTGTTTTATAATTTTCTTTGTTAATATAGACATCGATTTTTTTTCTGCATCACCTAATCAACATCATAACTATTCACAACTAACCAACATTATACTCCGTGCACATTTATCATCCCTACTAATAAATAAAGAACCTTTTGCCACTTGTCAATTTTTTATGCATTTGGACACATGTAATTTTGTGGTTAATTCTTAGAAATTAATTTCCACTTGTCATTTTATGGTAATTTTTGATTTTCTTAATTAAATATCTAACTTTTAGATTATAGAAAGTAATTAATGTGGCATTAATTTGTTTCCTTATATTTTTAAATTTAATATTTTTCCTTCAATATATATAATTCAAAATTGACATGTTTCTTTTAAAGTTCATTATCATTTTAGGCAAAATGGTCTATATAAAAAAAATAATCAAATTTTGTTGCTTTTTATTAACAAACTAAAAAATGTTATAAGGTCAAAATATAATTATTTTTCTGTAGTTTTTTTTTAATATAAATTGAATTATTTATTTATTCATCATTTTGTTTGTATATATATTTTGAAATTTTATTTTAAAAAATAGGGTAAATTACACGGATGGTCCCTGTGGTTTAGGGTAATCTACATGGATGGTCCCTAAGAACTCTTTTTAACTCGGACGGTCCTTTTGTTTTGGTTTTGTTGCGTCCTTAGTCCCTGAATGACGTAAAAAGACTATTATACCCTTATGTTTTTTTTATTTAATTTTCTATTTTTTTTTTATCGTTTTTAAATAAAAAAGAAAAAAAAACCCACTCCTCACGTTATCCCCATTCACCCTCACCCGATTCTCTTTTTTGCTCAGTTACTTCTCACCCATTTTTCCGATGACCACTCCTCCGGCGAGAGACGCCAATCCAACAACAACCAGGTGAGATTTCTTCCCTTTCGTCTCCTCTTCTCTCCTCTCCGCTCGAGATTCCTGTTTGGAAACCTCTCTCTGCATCCCTACCCTGTCGGATCTCCATTGATTGATTATGATTAGGATTTGTAGTTAGAACGGGAGGCAGTTAGGGTTCATGGTCAGAGCGTCGTCGGCAGCAGTTACGGAATAGAAGACGGATTGAAATAAAAATCCATGGAGCCTCGCTGCATCGGGATTCTCCAGCTTCTCTCCACTCCTCTCATTTTTTCCTCTTATCTACAAATAAACTAGATGCAAAAAATTATTTATGTTTACAGGTTGATTTTGACAAAAAAAAATGGACGAACATCTTGTGTATTTAATTAGATTTAGGATGATTGTGGTTTGGAACTAATATAAAAGCTTGTTTCTCAAAACCCTAAGTAATCAACCCCAAAATCACGTTTCTATGCAATTTTATGGATTTTATGGCTTCAGGTTAGAATTTTGGAACACCTGATTCATTGATTGGGTTTTGATTCATGTGTCATCAGATTTGTTGTGTTTTTGTGATTTGTATTTCATCAGATTCTGGTTTTGAGATTTCAGTTTAATCAGTTTGAGCAGGGTCATTGACGATGGTTATGGTTTCCGATGGAGGTTCAAACATACATGAGAGAGAGAGAGCATATGACAGTTTCAGTAGAGGGGGGACCATATGCATTTCTTTAGTTAAATCATTATCGGAGATGAAGGTGAGAAGAAGGTAAGTTTCATGGAAGAAGAAGTTCGTTCCCTGGGGGATCTTCGACCGAAATGAGAGAGAGAGGGAAAGACATGATAAATCTGATGGAACGAGGTGAAGGGGGTGGGGCCCATTTCTAGTTTTTAATATTATAAATAATCAATTAACAATAAAATAATTAAAAACGAAATCAATAAGGGTATAAATGTCATTTCTAATGTGGTAAGGACTAAACTTGAAACAAAATCAAATAACAAGGACTGTCCGAGTTAAAAAAAGTTCTTAGGGACCATCCATGCAGATTACCCTAAACCACAGGGACCATCCGTGTAATTTACCCTAAAAAATACTCAATGTTTACACTTTGATATTTAACGTTTTCTTTAAAAAAAATATTTAAAGTTTATATCTCCATATATAATTATTTTTAATCAACCCGTGTAGTACACAAGTTTCACACTTAGTATTCTAATAAATGAAGATTTTTTTCCCACATGTCACATTCTCATTTAGTTTGTCAAATGTAATTTTTTGGTTATTTTGAATTAATTTTTTTCACATGTCATTTTATGAGTTTTCTTTAAATTCCACATAATATTTTAATATAATAATTATAATAAATTTATATTCTAATAAATGAAGATTTAATTGCCAAATGTCACATTCTCATTCAGTTTGTCAAATGTATTTTTTTTCACATGTCATTTTATGAGTTTTCTTTAAATCCCATATAATATTTTAATATAATAATTACAATAAATCCATACTAATAAATGAAAATCTTTTTGCCACATGTCACATTTTCATGCATTTTGACACATGTAATTTTGTGGTTAATTCTTAGCAATTAATTTCCACTTTTCATTTTGTGGTAATTTTTTATTTTCTTAATTAACTATCTAATTTTTAGGTTATAGAAAGTAATTAATGTGTCATTAATTTGTTTCCTTATATTTTCAAATTTTAATATGTTTCCTTCAATATATATATATATATATATATATATATATATATATATATATATATATATATATATATATATATATATATATAATGCAAAATTGACATGTTTCTTTCAAAGTTCATTGTCATTTTAGACAAAATGGTCTATATAAAAAAAATAATCAAACTTTGTTGGTTTTTATTGACAAACTAAAAAAATGTTATATGGTCAAAATATAATTATTTTTCTGTAATTTGTTTTATTAGTATAAATTGAATTATTTATTTATTCATCATTTTGTTTCTATATATTTTGAAATTTTATTTTAAAAAATACTTAATGTTTACACTTTGATATTTAATGTTTTTTTTAAAAAAAATACTTAATGTCTATATCTTCATATATAAATTTTTTTAATCAATCTGTGTAGTGCACGGATTTCACATCTAATGTAGTAATAAATGGATATCAATTTAATTAATGGACTTATCTTCTAATTTTAAAATTCCCAAACTAGAGTCCATTAATTTCTTTTCATTATTTATTTAATTTAGTTGTTTAAATTTAAAATATAAAAAAACATTTCAATTTGGATAATTCAATATTTTTCTTATTTTTTTTATAAATTTAAAGTTCTCAAATATTTAGATTTTTATATTTAACTTTTTTTTTTAAATTAACCCATATAATACATGAGTCTCACAACTACTTACAATATTCATTTATTCTCAATACCTATGACTACATACTTCTAAAGATCACTCCACCATATCCACATATTATTTCTTTGTTGATTTCGATCTCGAAACAAAACCAAAATAACTTACTCATTTTTAACATATACTTTATACAAAAAAAAAAAAACGTTTTATTTAAAAGATGAATATAAAAGAAGAGAATGTTCCACTTTGATTTCCGGGTCGGATCTCGAACGGCCCGGTCTGGTTTAGGAGTTAAATAAGCCGAGACTCCCGCTTAACCGAGGGAGTGAGAGTACCTGCTACTTCAGTCGAGCAAATTCAGGTAGGGTTTACAGAATTCCAGATTTCCAAACACTTTGCATCATCGTGTTAACGTGTAAGGGTTCTTCGAAAAATCCCACTAGAAAAAGCTCAATATAGATCCAGCAACAATCAGGATCTTGTTCGATGTCGCTTGGTTCACAAACGCCTGATATTCTCGGGGATCGTCAATATGGTCAAGATGTTCGCACCCAAAACAGTAAGTAAAACCCTAATACTATAGAAATGTAGAACAACAATGGTTTCCTTATGATTATTTTTTTTGGGTGCAGTTACAGCTTGTCAATCTGTTTCAAATATAGTGAAGACTTCACTAGGTCCCGTTGGACTTGACAAGGTATTTTTAATGCTTATCAATCTCTAATTTTATGATGTTTTTTGTCTGATCTTTATAGGTTTAGGATTTTTATCGATTTACGCAAACATTTTCTTGTATTTTCGGGCTCTGTATTAAAGTTTGATAACATGCTGTCATTTTTTTGTGCTAACTAATATAAACCACAATGGAACTTTGTCATTAATGGAGGTAGATTGTTTCTTAATGGATGTTTTAAGTACATAAGAGAGAACTGCTTGTCACATTAAGTCTACCATGGCAAAATTTCTTTTGTATCACCATTATCAACCTCATATTAACATGTTCAAGTTATAGTTCAACTTAAAATGATAATGAAGCTTTTGAATACTAGTTACTTGACATGTAGAAACCAATGATTGAGCCCCAAAATGAGAATGGAACAAACAAATTTGATCTTAGGATGCAAAAAAATCTCTACATTAGAAGTCATGAAGGATAATAAATACTCTTATGTTATTCATGTTTTACATTTTCAACACTATGTTTTTGTGAAAGTCAATCCTATAATAGTTGCTGAATAACAAGTTTGCATTTCATTTTCAGATGTTGGTTGATGATATTGGTGATGTGACCCTCACAAATGATGGTGCCACAATTCTCAAAATGTTGGATGTTGAACATCCAGCTGCCAAGGTAGAATCTTGATGATTTCTTTTTTACTTTATTTAGATATTTAACTTATTATTCTGTATTAATTTAAAATTTCAGATCACAAAAATAATAGAATTTATGATTTTTTTTAGGTACTTGTTGAATTGGCTGAGCTTCAAGATAGAGAAGTAGGAGATGGAACTACTTCTGTTGTCATCATAGCAGCTGAGTTACTTAAGGTATTATTATTGTTATTATTATTTCCTACAACATATGCATCTTTTCAGATAATTTTTTACAAATAATATATTTTTTTGAATGATTATGCAGAGAGCAAATGATCTTGTCAAAAATAAGATTCACCCAACATCTATAATTAGTGGATACCGAGTGAGTGTTCTTATTTCTTTCAATCTTTCTCCAAATAATTGGTGAATATGTGTTTATGGTTTAATTGTTTAATGTTCCACTTTTTCTTTTATAATCTTTATGCTCATAAACACCCTTTTTTTTATATTTGGCAGCTTGCAATGAAAAAAGCATGCGAATATGTTGATGAAAAGCTTGCAGTCAAGGTAACAACTAATGACTATTAAACAGTAATTTAAGAGTAAATTACAGAAATCGTCCCTAATCGATGTAAAATGTCTGTTATACCCTTATCTGTTACCAAATAAACAAAAAAAAATTATAAAATATCACATAACGGGAATAAAGTATCACATAAAGGGTATAATAGTCATTTTACACTGATTAAGGATGATGGATGGAATATGGATGCAATACAAAATGAAAATACAGGGACAAAAAAGGTTAAAAAAACATAGGATATGGATCCAATTCGTAATTTGACATACAACAGGGATGATTTCTGTAATTTACTCTTAGTTTTATAATATAGATAACAAATTCCATTAATCTTATTCTTCGTTTTCTGTTGCTTTTTTTTTTCTTTAGGTTGAGAAGCTTGGAAAAGATTCCCTTATAAACTGTGCAAAAACAAGCATGTCCTCCAAATTGTTATCCAGTGACAGTGACTTCTTTGCCAATTTGGTATTGTTTTATTTTACACTACTAAAAATTATAAAAAATATTGATTTTTTTTTTAAATATTTTCAACCCCAAATAAATAAACATAAATTTGTATAGGTTGTTGAAGCTGTACAATCCGTTAAATTGACAAATTCCTCTGGTAAAATTCGGTACCCAATCAAGGTTAGTCATTAAAATAACATTTTATTAAAAAAAATTCTATTAAATAACAAATACGAAATTATTATTTATTGCATTTTAGGGAATAAATATCCTTAAAGCACATGGTAAAAGTGCAAAAGAAAGCTACTTATTAAAAGGGTATGCACTTAACACTGGGCGTGCAGCTCAAGGAATGCCAATGAAAGTTTCTAATGCAAAAATCGCGTGTCTTGATTTTAATCTTCAAAAAACAAAAATGCAATTAGGAGTTCAAGTTTTAGTCACGGACCCACGTGAGCTGGAGAAGATTCGTCTCAGGTTTTATTAGCAGATTTTAAGGTTTTTTTTTTTTTTTTTTTTAAAGATTTTGTACCACATGTTTAAGGTTGAATGTTTTTGTATATAGAGAAGCTGATGTGACAAAAGAACGTATTCAAAAGCTTCTGAAAGCTGGAGCTAATGTTGTCTTAACAACAAAGGGGATTGATGACATGGCACTCAAGGTATAGTAAATGTAGTTTTTACTTTTTACTTTTTACTTTTTACCAATTATAGCAATATACTTGCATTTATATTTTCAACATATAATAAATAAAGTACAATACCCATATTGCTATTATGGATAAAAATAGGGTTAATCTCATAAAAGGCCTTATATTTTGTGTTTTTTTCCGGATTAAACCTCAAATTTATTTTTTACCTGAAAAAGACCTTGTATTTTTTTTTTCCGAAAAAGCCCTCAACTTTGTATTTTTTTTTTTCCAAAAAAGCCTTCAACCTTCCAAATGTTTCCAAATAAACCCTCAAGTTTTTCTCGAAAAAACCCTCACATTTTACATTTTTTTTTGGCAAAAAATTACTAAAAGGGCCAAATCGGGAAAATTGAAAAATGCAAGGTTTTTTCAGGCAAAAAATAAATTTGAGGTTTAGTTTAATCCGGATAAAACACAAAATATAAGGTCTTTTTTGAGATTAACCCTTTTAGTCGTTTTTTCCAATTTTTTTTGTAAAATGTGAGGGTTTTTTCGAGAAAAACTAAAAAAGCTGAGGGTTTATTTGGAAGCATTTAGAAGGTTGAGGGTTTTTTTTTTTTTTTTTTTTTTTTTAAAGTTGAGATTTAATTCTGAAAAAACACAAAATATGAGGCTTTTTATGAAATTAACCTTAAAAAATAAAGTACATTGCTATTATTGGTAAAAAAATGTATGTAAGTTGCTATTATCATGTATTTTCCCTTTTAATAATCTTTTATTCCATTCTTTATATTATTAAAAAGTATTTATTTTATTTTTAAAAAACATTCAGTATTTTGTGGAGGCTGGTGCGATTGCTGTAAGACGTGTGAGGAAGGAGGATTTACGCCATGTGGCAAAGGCTACTGGTGCAACTGTGGTATGATTTTTAACTTATATATATATATATATATATATATATATATATATATATATATATATTCTTTAATTTATTTAGATGTTTGAATTTTAAAATGATATTTTAATTGATTTTTTTATCAGGTTTCAACATTTGCTGACATGGAAGGAGAGGAAACATTTGACTCATCGTTTCTTGGACATGCAGATGAAGTAGTTGAAGAACACATTGCAGATGATGATGTCATCATGATAAAAGGAACCAAAACAACAAGTGCAGTATGTATTATTATATATTTATATTTCTAGTCCAATTTTTAAATTATTAAACTGATATATAATTAATAACATTTTTTTTTCTTCAACAGGTTACACTGATACTAAGAGGTGCTAATGACTTCATGCTTGATGAAATGGATAGAGCTTTACATGATGCTTTATGTATTGTCAAAAGAACCCTAGAATCTAACACAGTAAGTAAATCTTAAATCTTAAATTTTTTTTTTTTTTAACTTTATAATTTAATAAAAATGTTTGACTTAATAAAATTATAGGTTGTTGCAGGAGGAGGTGCAGTTGAAGCTGCTTTATCTGTGTATTTGGAGTATTTTGCAACAACTTTAGGATCTCGAGAACAATTAGCAATTGCAGAATTTGCTGAAGCTTTATTGATTATTCCAAAGGTTTTGTTTTTCTTTTAAAAAAAAATTATTTTTAATCTTAAATATAAATATAATATTTTTTATTTTATTGCACAGATTCTTGCTGTGAATGCTGCAAAGGATGCAACTGATTTAGTAGCTCAGTTGCGTGCGTGTCATCATACTGCACAAACTAATGCAGATAAGAAGCATCTGTCAAAGTAATTAATAATTTAATATATTGCTTTTTTTGTCTCATAAATGAATATATATATTTTTTTGTTAAAACTCTTCTACTTAAGGAATTGTACTTTTTTTTTTCTTTCCAAAATGAGTTCTTGATTGGATTTAGCCTTTTTAAGAACTGCGTATAGAATTGTATATTCATTTTATGGTAGAGTGAATTACTTTTCTGGTCTGAAAATGTTTTCCTTTTCAATTTTGGTCCTTATTTGAGATTTTTGTAACGTTTTTGGTCCTTGTTTCAAGTAAATTGATTATATTTTGGGGCCAAAATTGCAAAATCATACCCAGGGGCCAAAAATAATCATTTTACTTGGAACAGGGACCAAAAATGTTACAAGAACCTCACTATAAGGACCAAATTTGCAAAATATTTTTTTTTAGACCAAATTTGTAAAAATCAGCTATAGTTAGGGTCCAAAAATAATCATTTCACTTGGAACAAGGTCCAAAAACGTTACACGAACCTCACTATAAGGACCAAAATTGCAAAAATCAGCTATACTTGGGGACTAAAAATAGTTATTACACTTGGAATAAGGACCAAAAACGTTACAATAACCTCAAATAAAGACCAAAGTTACAAAAATCATATATACTCAGGGTTTAAACTTGTACTTTACTCTTCTATGTATTATATGAAGTGTATGAAATTAATGGCTTAAGTTCATAGTGAAATAATTATCTCTTTGGCTATGTAATGTTTTTAATTTTTATTTTTTATGATGTAATTTTGATTTTTGATTTTATTTTATTGCAGCATGGGATTGGATCTATTAAAGGGTACCACCCGTAATAACATGGAAGCTGGTGTGATTGAACCTACAATGAGCAAAATCAAGATACTTCAGGTAAATATTATAGAGAAAAATGTTGTGTAAGTAAATAATAACTAAATATTAATAAAAAAAACAATTAAGACTAAAGTTTATTTATTTATTTTTTTGTCAGTTTGCGACTGAAGCAGCTATAACAATACTTCGAATTGATGACATGATCAGACTTGCAAAGGACGAGAGTGAAGATGGTCAAAATTAAATCATTTTTTTTTGTATATTAAAAATAAGTCAAAATTTTGGTTCGATTCATTCATGTTCGAATCATCAATATCAACATTGTTGTTGGTGGAAATTGGAAAGAATAGCTTTTGTGAATTGCACAACTTTAACAAGTGTTTGATGAATGTTTTTGGGTGTTAAATGCAAAGTGATGGCGTTTTGAACTTTCGCATCAGTTGATTGCATAGATTCCGTTGCTTAATCCCATCAACAGTAATTGGAAACTCATACAGCTAAGAGGCGTGGGGTCAACAATTACCACTTAGGGATGTTATTGCACACGCATGCAATCTCCAAAAATAAGAATTCAAGAGATGAAAAATCCTCTCTAATAAAACCAAACAAAACTACCAAGACCTTCTATTTATTACCACGTTTCTATAATATCTAATAAAAAAACTCTAAAGATAAAATATGTTGATGATACCTATTTTCATATACAAATCATGATTGTGTATTTGTATAAGACGAGTTTGATACCTTGAAACCTAAAAAGAATTCCAGGCTAGAAATGCAACGGAAAAAGAAATACTATTATAAGTGACAATTTTGATGGGTTTTAGGTAAAACAAATAAACTAGAAAAACAATTCTTAAGTTCACATGCAACCTACTTTGGATCTATGTTTTAACTATTGAACATATAACTTTGAATTGCAAAACAAGAACCCTAGAGGAGGAGGCTATTTTCGAAAATAGTAACCTAGGGTTTAGGAGTTACATACCTTTCGATTGTTATAGCAAACAATTGATAATTCCCTTGATCTTGATCTTGATCTTCTTGGAAGCTTAGCACCACAAGTGTAATGCCTCTAATGGAATCACACCCAAGAACTAGCAAGAAGGAAAGTAGAAGAAGAGAGAAAGGGAGGGAGTATGCAATTCGGCCTAGGGTTTCTTCCAAAGAACAGAGTGGCCGAAAATGTGAGCCAGAGGCTCCTTAAATAGCTGAGGGATCTAGGGTTTTGGGAAAACCCCTAATGCTCCTTGCTTAAGGCCTAAGCAAAGCCCAAGGGCCTTATCTAGAACCCCTTGAACGAAATCTCTAGGGTTTCCCCTATGGATTTCGTCCACCTCCTTCCAAGGAGGTTTTGGATCCTTCCACTCAACTATTAGTTAATTGCAAACTAGTCCCTGCACTTTATAATTAATTCTTTTAACCCCAAAATTAATTCTGATTAATTTCTGGCTAACTATTAATTAAACATAATGATTTCTAATTAATATATTAATCCACTAACATATTAATAAATCATTTATATATTAATTTATTAATCTTATAAATTAATATCTCTCCTTTCATAATTTCCTTATCCAGTTGCTAGGTTGAGGGCAACCCAAAAGGACTGTGCTGCTATCAATTCAAGTACATACCAATTATAGTTATGGGCTTAGACACCTAATCCAACAGTCTCCCACTTGGATAAGTCTGTAACTATAATTGCTAGTATGCCTTCTAAATTTGACCAGCAAATTGTAGCTTCCAAAAGCTGCTGCCGAACTCTGACCCAGTCAGTTACGTGTCCTAAGATAAGTGATCATATAATCCTTCGTTCTGCTAGATATCCCTAGACATAAGACATGGAATGTAATCAATCTGTTTGTCAAGAATCTATGTTTCCCGATTTCTGATTTGTGATGATGTAGGACTTCTAATCGAACACATCAATCTAGTCCTGGCTGGGCCTAGCATATAAGTCAACACCAAATCATCGAGAGGCCCACAGATATCGCTTTTCCTGTTAGGGCAAAAGGAACGAATAAACGTTGACTCATATGCTTGTATCTTTTACTCATCAAATTATACATGACAATGCGTTTTATAACACCAAGTTACTGATGCGTTTTCATATCACCAATGCATGACCGACTTGTAAATTGCAACTCATATATCTTCGTTTCAAGATTATAAGATATTATCGTCTCAGTATTACTCGTGATGAATTCCATGAAGTGATACTCTGAGCGAGGGTTTATCCAATACTCAAATCTCAATTTCTGAGTACTCATGAACGTTGCAGCAATTCTATTGCCATGTCTATCCTTAGACAATCTACAATCCAGTTCATGACAGTCTTAATTCACTACTTACTTCCAAAAGTATGAGCGACTGTGGAGTTTGAATAATCTTATTATTCAGGAAGTAAAACATGCAAAATATGAAACAGAATAATAAACAATTGACAAAAGGCAGTAATCAAACTAATAAACAATACTTTATTATTTAATCACCAAAAGTCAATTACATTTATTTTGTTACAAGTTTCAGAACAAAACTGGTCTAACTACTAAAACTAATATCATCTTTCAGTCCTATGCTCCGAGCATGCTGAATATGCTTAGCCCTACTTAGACCCTTTGTGAGGGGATCTGCTGGGTTATCTACAGATGACACCCTCTTTACTACAAGATGGCCTTCTTCTACTCTATGTCTGATGAAATGGTACTTTCTGTCGATATGTTTGGTTTTACCATGATCTCTCGGTTCCTTTGTCAAGGCAACCGCTCCTTCATTATCGCAGAACAGTTCCATAGGCTCCTGGATGGTTGGAACAACTCCGAGATCTCCGATGAAGTTCCTCAACCAAGCTGCTTCTTTCGACGCTTCACTCGCTGCTATGTACTCTGATTCACAAGTAGAATCAGCCACCGTATCTTGCTTGGAACTCTTCCAAGTAACTGCTCCTCCATTCAGTAAAAATACCCAGCCTGACTGAGAACGGAAGTTATCTCTATCCGTCTGAAAGTTGGCGTCACTGTAACCATCTACTCTCAAAGTATCATTGCCACCAAGCACAAGGACCCTGTCCTTTGTCCTTCGCAAATACTTGAGTATATTCTTAACCGCTATCCAATGAGCTCTACCTGGGTTTCCCTGATAGCGACTGACTATGCTCAAAGCAAATGCCACATCAGGGCGAGTACATGTCATAGCGTACATGATCGATCCGACAGCGGAAGCATAAGGTACACGACTCATGTCATCTATTTCAACATCTGTACTCGGGCATTGAGTCTTACTCAATTTGGTATTGCTCTGGATAGGTAGCTCTCCCTTCTTGGAATTTTCCATACTAAACCTCTTTAGTACCTTATCCAAGTATGTGCTCTGAATAAGTCCAATTAGTCTCTTCTTTCTATCTCTCAATATTCTAATCCCAAGAATATAGGCAGCTTCTCCAAGGTCTTTCATGGCAAAACACTTTCCAAGCCAAGACTTAACATCTCTCAAGGTTGGAACGTCGTTACCAATGAGTAATATGTCATCAACATATAACACCAGAAAAGTTACTATACTCCCACTAGCCTTGATATATACACAAAACTCATCTTCACTTCTAGAGAAACCAAACTCTTTGACTTTCTCATGGAAGCAAAGATTCCAGCTGCGAGATGCTTGTTTCAATCCATAAATGGATTTCTCAAGCTTGCACACTCTATTGGGAAACTTTGCATCAACAAAACCCTCTGGCTGATTCACGTAAACATCCTCAACCAACTTCCCGTTAAGGAAAGCAGTCTTGACATCCATCTGCCAGATTTCATAGTCATTAAAGGCAGCTATGGCGAGCAATATCCTAATAGGCTTAATCTTAGCTACTGGCGAGAAGGTCTCATCATAGTCAACCCCTGGGGTTTGAGTGAAACCTTTTGCAACCAGTCGAGCCTTGAATGTGTGCACATTTCCATCCATGTCTGTTTTCTTCTTGAAGATCCATTTGCACCCAACTGTCTTACGACCTGGTGCACTATCAACCAAATTCCAAACTTGGTTGTCATACATGGACTTAATCTCGCTGTCCATTGCCTCTTTCCACTTGGAAGCCTCTGGGCCTGCAATTGCTTCCTTATAAGTGATTGGTTCATCTAAGTTCACCAGTGTTCTGTCACTTATGAATGTGTCACCATCTGAAGTAATATGAAAACCATACAACTCAGGCGGCACACTCACCCTAGTGGACCTTCGAAGAGGTAATGAATTATCAACTGGTTCAACAGGAACTGTTTCCTCTGGTTGAGTGCTAGTGTCATCTAAGGTTCCTTCATTGGCTAACTCTTGAATTTCTTCAAGTTCAATGGTGCTCCCACTGTCCTCTTTGAATATGAGCTCTCTTTCTAGAAAGACTCCTCTTCGTGCTACAAAGACCACGTTTTCACTAGGCCTGTAGAACAAATATCCAAAAGACTGCTTTGGGTAACCAATGAAAACATGTTTCTCACTTCTAGCTGCTAGCTTGTCGTGAGTCTCTCGTCTTACGAAAGCTTCACAACCCCAAACTTTAATATGTGCCAACGAGGGAACTTTCCCCGTCCACATTTCGTGAGGTGTTTTGGCAACCTTCTTTGTAGGGACAAGATTGAGGATGTGGGCGGCTGTCTCTAAGGCATACCCCCAGAAGTGAATAGGAAGCGAAGCACGACTCATCATAGAACGAACCATGTCTAACAAGGTCCGATTACGCCTCTCAGCTACACCATTTAATTGTGGTGTCCTAGGAGGAGTCAATTGTGAGACTATCCCACATTCTTTCAGATAGTTGTTAAACTCGATACTAAGATACTCCCCGCCTCTATCGGATCTAAGTATCTTTATCTTCCTGCCCAATTGATTTTCGACCTCATGCTTAAACTCTTTGAACTTTTCAAAGGTTTCTGACTTATGCTTGATCAAGTAGATATAACCATATCTGTTGTAATCGTCAGTGAAAGTCACATAAAATCGATTAGCATCTCTTGTAGTTGATCTGAAGGGCCCACACACATCTGTGTGTATGAGATCCAACAGACCTTCACCTCTTTCACAAGACCCTGTGAATGGTGATTTTGTCATCTTTCCCAAAAGACAGGATTCACACATATCATCTGATTTTAGGTCAAATGATTCCAACACTCCATCCTTTTGGAGTTGGGCTATGCGTTTCTTGTTAATGTGTCCAAGACGACAATGCCACAAGCATGCCTTGTCTACACTATTAGACAAGTCAATATTAAGTACACTATTTCCTAAGCTATCAACACAAGTCACTGTTTCATACACACCATCACAAGGTAAAGCTTCAAACATAAAAACACCATTCTTATAAACAGAAACTGAACCATTCAAATCATTAAAAGAATATTTAAAACCTTGTCTGAACAATGCATGAAATGAAATAATGTTTCTCGTCATCTCAGACGAATAGCAACAATTTATCAAATCTAATCTAACATCATTACTAAACAAAAGCTGATAAACTCCGATCTTGGTTACTGGTGAAGGCTTTCTGTTTCCCATGATCAAGTTTATCCTTCCTCGCTCTATCTCCTCACTTTCCTTTAGCCCCTGCAAATCAGAACAGATGTAAAAACCACATCATGTATCAAGGACCCATGAACGAGAAGATAATGAGTTATTAGCAGAAATAGTGTAAATACCTGCCGAAGATGGCTTCACTTTGCCATCCTTGATATCTTGCAGATATTGTGGGCAAGATCTCTTCCAATGCCCCTTTTGATTGCAGTAAAAGCAAACGGCCTCTTTTGGATCAGAAACATGGGGAGTGGAACCATTGGGCTTAGCCTTTGGGCCATTGCTAGATGACCCAGCTTGAGCCTTGCTCTTCCAGTTTTGCTTGGGAGGACCTTTCCTCTTTTTCCCCTTTCCCTGTCCAATAGCCAAGACAGGGGCACTTGCAGGTGTGGAGGGTATACTTTTACCCTTCATCCCTGCTTCAGCTGTCTGCAACAAGTTGTGCAATTGGGCCAGAGTTTGCTCAGTGTTGTTCAAATGGTAAGTTAGAATAAACTGACCATAACATTCAGGAAGTGAGTTCAAAACCATGTCAATGGCCAATTCCTCATCAAAGTGAATGTTGAGCTTGACCAAACGCTCTATGTAGCGTTGCATTCTTTGCACATGTGACACAACCGACTCCCCTTCTTTCATCTTGCAAGCCATGAGTGACTTGACTACTTCAAACTTTTCTTGACGAGCTCGCTTATGGTACTTTTCCATAAGGTCCTTGTTCATTTCAAAAGGTCAGTAGTCCTCATAGTACCTCTGCAGTTCTGGGGACATAGTTGCTACCATGATGCATGCCACTTTGGTAGCATCATCGTAATGTTTCTTGTAGGCAGCAAGTTCTTCAGGAGTAGCTTCAGACTCATCAAGTTCTTTGAGCTCCTTTTCAAGAACATATTCTTTGTTCTCAAAACGAAGAGCCATCTTGATGTTGCGCATCCAATCGTTATAGTTAGAGCCATCCATAACGACTTTGGAGCAGATATTGAGCAAAGAGAAGTTTTGGTTGGAGGAGGATGAAGCAGAAGTGTTTCCAGGAGTAGACATCTGAAAAGAAAGAAAGTTTTAGTTAGATTTCAAGATACCTCAATATAATAACCCAAAGATAAAATATCAAGGTTAGGATCCAACTATGAAGATTCACAACTTAGAAATGGGATGCCGAGATCCAAGTGTAAATTTCATAAAGGTAGGTGAATGACGATTCACCAATTCCACCATTAGACGAAACAAACGAAGTGAAATTCCTAATTCTTTTGAGATACATTGAAACTATTCAATGACATGTTTTAATCTCAGATTATGCTCTTCTATTTGTGACTGGGATGCTGAGGATCACAAACAAGATGTGAATAACCATGCAAATGTGCTTGGTAACCTCATTGTCTTTATTATTAACTATTGATGTGCTGGTAAACCACACACGCTCCATCAAAATGACAATTATGAGATACCCATTACTACTCTTTATTAGTGTCTTTTAGTGTGATGGTTAACCACACACGCTCCACTAACGACCAATAAAGCATAATGTGCAATTTCATGGATTAGCATACTTTTCACATTTTTTCTAAAGTAACTAGAGTTGGGATTTTGTAAAATAATGTTCTAGTACTTTCTTTAATATCATTATACTTTTAATGAGAAGTAGTTGTCCTATCAAATCCGTTCTGCTAACGAACCTCCACTAATCAAGGGAGCGGTGGGTGAGAGTGAACACCCATTCAACTACCATTTTATAGGCAGTTTCCTTATACCCCCCTTATAGACTAGCTTCGTGAATGAGACATACTAGCGATTTGACTGACCATATTCTTATACATAAATAATATTAAACATTTAATCATAATACATATATAAGGTATGTTTTAAACCTTTTAAAACTTTAAGGTTTATATAAAGTTTGAAAATTAAACTATTAATTTAAATTTAAAATAAACCAAATTACTAGATTTAATATTTATCTATTAATTAACTTTTAATCAATTTATTAAATCTTGTAAGGATTATCTAATTAAATTAATCAATTAATTTAATCTTAATCCTTATCCCTCTAAATTTCGAAAATTGGGGTAAGGATAATTATCCAATTAATCTAATCAAGTAACAATTATCCAAAACAAGAAACCCTAAAACTTCTAGCATATTTCGAAATTTACAAGGGAGGAGGCTAGGGTTTTCGAAAACCCTTTTATCCAAAACCCTAATTTCGAAAATTTGGCCTTTAGGGTTTAATAGCTATAAACCCTAATTTGCAATTCAACAATTATAGCAATTCAATTTAAAACAAACAATGGCTCTGATACCACTGATGGGTTTTAGGTAATACAAATAAACTAGAAAAACAATTCCTAAGTTCACATGCAACCTACTTTGGATCTATGTTTTAACTATTGAACATATAACTTTGAATTGCAAAACAAGAACCCTAGAGGAGGAGACTATTTTCGAAAATGGTAACCTAGGGTTTAGGAGTTACATACCTTTCGATTGTTATAGCAAACAATTAATAATTCCCTTGATCTTGATCTTGATCTTCTTGGAAGCTTAGCACCACAAGTGTAATGCCTCTAATGGAATCACACCCAAGAACTAGCAAGAAGGAAAGTAGAAGAAGAGAGAAAGGGAGGGAGTATGCAATTCGGCCTAGGGTTTCTTCCAAAGAACAGAGTGGCCGAAAATGTGAGCCAGAGGCTCCTTAAATAGCTGAGGGATCTAGGGTTTTGGGAAAACCCCTAATGCTCCTTGCTTAAGGCCTAAGCAAAGCCCAAGGGCCTTATCTAGAACCCCTTGAACGAAATCTCTAGGGTTTCCCCTATGGATTTCGTCCACCTCCTTCCAAGGAGGTTCTGGATCCTTCCACTCAACTATTAGTTAATTGCAAACTAGTCCCTGCACTTTATAATTAATTCTTTTAACCCCCAAAATTAATTCTGATTAAATTCTGGCTAACTATTAATTAAACATAATGATTTCTAATTAATATATTAATCCACTAACATATTAATAAATCATTTATATATTAATTTATTAATCTTATAAATTAATATCTCTCCTTTCATAATTTCCTTATCCAGTTGCTAGGTTGAGGGCAACCCAAAAGGACTGTGCTGCTATCAATTCAAATACATACCAATTATAGTTATGAGCTTAGACACCTAATCCAACAAATTTAACATATAATAACAAGAACAAACTTCCAACAACTTAGAACATCAATAGCTCCCATCATCATTCATTGAATTCATCTGTAGATTTTTTTTTTTTGCTTTCTCATGTCATATTTCCATTAGCTTTATCAAACAAAATGCTATCAACTTAAACATTTTCTAATCATTGACCACTTTAAAAATTTTATTTTTTATTTTTTATTTTAAATTAACTAATTTACCTTTATATTTGTGAAATATTTTATAAAGCCTACTAATCTAACTTATTATTTTTTAAGCATATATAATATTTATGAAACTAAAAAAATAAAATACTTAACAATACCATTAAAACAATCAATATATAACAACACACAAAATTAAATCAATACTATTAAATCTAGAGTCCACATTTCGCTTTTATCTCATCGCATAACATTATGTATATAATGATAAAGATAAAAAACAAAACGATATAAATATCCTATGACCATTACTAGTTTAATAGTTAACTTTGAAGATTAAAACATGAAACTCAAAAAAAAAATTAATTGGATAAAATATGAATCTGAAAAAAATAAAATAAAAATAGTTGATGTAAATAAATATTTTTAAGGTTGATTATTAATATTTGACATCTCAAATAATGATACTCATAGTCAATTTGGACTAAGTTTGTTAGTTTGAGTAATAACATGTGACGGTACCTGGTAATGTTAGTTTAGTTTGGTACATGTTAGTTTAGTTTGAGACTGGTTCCGTGTAATGCTCATCCATAATTTGACGTACATATAACTGCTTGTAAATTGCTTTTAACTTTCGAAAACCATTATTTTCGCTATCCTTATCACATTTTCAAACATTTTAGAATTCCTAACAAATTGAACTACCCTCACATTCAATGCTACCTTGCTTTCCCTTTTATTTGTGTCTAAATCTAAAACCACCTTTTGTTGATTACTCTATATTGGATTTCATACTACCATACCTAGGGATGTCAAAAACCCCCGTGGGATCCCGTTCCCATGGGACCCCGATACCGTACGAGACTAATTTTTAAAAAAATTCGGGAGCGGGAGCGGGGGCGGGGGCGGGATTAAACCCGTTTATTTTCGGGATTGGGGTCGGGAGTAGGCGTTTCCGTCCCGTACTCCCGCGGGGGCCCCGTTTTTATATTGATATAAAAAATATTTAATATAAAATATATATAGAAAATAGAGTATCAATTTTTAGGGTTTCCTACTTTCCTTTTCCTTCCTCAATCCACTTCACGCATACGACTTCTCTCAATCCACTTCATCCTTCAAGTCGACTTCTCTCAACCCCTCTCTATAAAATTCCCAATTTCTCGACTTTACTCTCTAGCAATCACGTCTTCTTCTTCGTCTTAACTCTTCACAGTTCACAAATTACACTCACTGAGTCACCGACTCACATCCCCTCTATTGGAATCGAACGAGTCGGCGACAAGAGTACAAGACCACGAACGGTACGACGACAGAGTACTGCTTGACTGCACCTGTCGGCGCCCAGTCGTCGTCTACTTGTTGATGACATACCTTCCTCCACCAGCGTCGGTGAACAGTTCTTGTCTCGAACATCAAGCACTCTTTTTTCTGTGATGGTTTTGGTAATTTCTTCTTTGGTCCAATTCAAATGAGACAATGATTTCTAGTCCAGTTCAGTTTTCTAATTTGTATGATTGTCGATTTTATGGTTTCTTTTCTGAATTAAGACTATGATTTCTGGATTGATTTCAATTGATAGTGTGCTTGTTTCGATTCTGATTTCTGAATTGAAATTGGATTTTAGTTGTAGTGAGTTAATTTTTGAATTGATTTATACTGAATTGATATTGGATTTAAGTTGTTGTAAATTGATTTTTGATTTGTTATTGTATTTAAGTTGCTATGAAAGATTGCTGTGATAATTTTCAGTTTAGCTATCTTGATGTTTGCGATGACGTTGGTGTGATTTAAGTTTTGATGTTTGCTGTGAATTACTATATGAAAAGTAGTTTTTTTAAAACCCAAAATATAGCATTTTTAAGAAAAAAAAAATCAATTTTAAGCCCATAAACAGGGAACAGGGGCGGGATCGGGGTTAATAGAGGTATTCGGGGGCGGGATCGGGGGCTAGATAACCGGGGGGATTGTTGATTTCGGGTTGACATCCCTAACCATACCATACAGTCAAAATATGAAGTAGTAAGAGAAATAAGGGGCATTATGTAAAACTTTCCTAATTTTGGGTCACTTTTGGTGATTACATATATAAACCTCGACAATAACCTTCCCGACAAAATCACTACCATTTCGATTCAAGCAAGCAGCGGCCATTGCAACACGAGGTTTTCTCTTTCCCTCTTTCTCTTTCTGTCCTCTCTCCTCTCTCTAGCACTTGCATTTCTCCTCTTTCTCTATTTAGCTCAATGCTCTGTTGACACAAAATAACTAACGCTTACCCTAATTAACTCTATCCTTCTCAGTCTGTGGCATCCTAATCTCGTTCTTGTTTTTTTGATCGATTTGTTTGTGGTTTTTTTCTTCAAATCTTTGATTACATGTATGCACATTTGATTGACAATATTACCAGATTATATGCGTCGCTCGATTGCTTATGATATATCTATGAATGTTATGTTGAATACAGGGGTTATGATTTGTCAACTTGATTAGATGTATATAAAATCCCAAACACGCGAACATGACGATTTAGGTTTTGTTGCGATGAGTAGTAAGAAACTGGAGTTATTTCCGGAAAACTTTATACTCATATATCTAATTCAAACCTTTTTTGTTGCAGGATTGTTAGAAGATAAGAAGAATGGTGGCTTTTACATTGCCTCAAAACTCTTCCATTCAGTGTCTAAGATCTTCTTTGCTTCCTCATAAACCTCAATATCTCAACAAACCTTCACAGAAGTTACTTCCTGTAAATGATACTAAATTACATGGAATTGGAATTCGATCAAAAGAAACAAGAGTTGTACCAAAAATATGTCATGCCATTTCTGAGAAAGCATCATTAGGAGGTGTCTTGCCCAAAAATAACAACCCTGTAATTGTGATTGACAATTATGACAGCTTCACTTACAATCTTTGTCAGGTTCTCCTCTTTCTCTCATTCAGTATAAAAATGACTCTTTTTTCTGAAGTGAATTCATGTATTCATTCATAGCACACAATTATATGTTATGTTAATGCCCTTTTTAATTTGTAGTATATTGGAGAACTTGGATGCAACTTTGAAGTTTACAGAAATGATGAACTTACCGTTGATGAACTCAAAAAGTAGTAATTATTCTCATTTGTTTTTTTTTTAATCTTACTTTTTTTATTGTTTATGTATTTTTTTGTTTTATAGGAAAAATCCTAGAGGAATTCTCATATCTCCTGGACCAGGTAACCTCACAGTTACAGCTGTGTATATTTGTATAAAAATTTATGTTCATAATATTAAATATTATAAATTTCATTTTATAAAAGGTGCTCCACAAGATTCAGGAATTTCATTACAAACAGTACTTGAACTTGGACCTGATATACCTTTATTTGGTGTATGCATGGGATTACAATGCATTGGTGAAGCTTTTGGAGGTTAGTTTTTTTTTTTTTTTAATTTTTAAATAATAATATTTCTTGTGATTTTGTATATGCATTCAGAAACTTTAGTGTTAAATCATATCCTTCATTGTCAAAGATGCATATATGTCATTAGGGTTTGTTTGTCATGATGGAATGGAATCAACAAAGGAATGGAATGTGTCATTACATTCTGTTATCATGTTTGGTTGTTTTAAAGGTATGAGATGAGTAATTCAAACAAACATGACTTTCTCATTCCGTCGTAATCCTCCATTCCATTCCTTGTTTGATTACAAATTCATTATTTTAATTTTCACTCAGTAAATAAAAAAAATAATTAATTTATAAATTTTACAGGGAAAATCGTGCGATCTCCTTTCGGTGTAATGCATGGAAAAAGCTCACTTGTTTATCATAACGAAGGCGGAGAAGATAGTTTATTTTCAGGCATATCAAAGTATGTAATTTTTTTATTTAAAAAATAAAAATAAAAATATAGTTTTTAATTATGATTTTGACATTTATTTTTGTTTTTTTGTTAGCCCATTTATTGTTGGTAGATATCATAGCCTTGTAATTGAGAAAGAGAGCTTTCCTAGTGATGCACTTGAAATCACTGCATGGACAGAGGATGGATTAGTTATGGCTGCACGTCACAAAATATATCGCCATTTACAGGTAATAATATTATTATTTATTATTTATTCATTTCCAAAAATTAAATAATAATAATGGATTAATCTTTTTTGTTTATTTTTTAGGGGGTACAGTTTCATCCAGAGAGCATTATTACAACCGAAGGCAAGACAATTGTTGGTAACTTTATTAAACTCATAGAGACCAAGGAAGAAGCTCAAGCTATTTCTAGAAATTAAATTTGGGAAAATTTAATATCTTTAAGAGTTTTTTTTTTCAAGGTACATGATTTTGACGTTTTGATATTCAAACTAGGAAGATTAAGTTAAGGGTTCGTTTTTCTTTTTGTAGTTTTTTTATACCATATTTTGCTTATGTTATAGATTTTATAACTTGTTGGGAAAACATATGTGAAGAGGTGAAATTTGAAATTGGGATTTTGGTACTTTTTTTTTTTTTTATTGTTTTGAGTAATTAACTTTATGTTGCTAGTTTAACAAGAAAAATCATTAAAAGGAACAAATTGAACATTTATTTGAAGTGGTTCATCATCTAGAAAGGTGGGACAATAGCTTGTAGTCTTACAAACATCGAGCAAAAAGAGATATGCAATTAATAATTTACAAGTTGTGATTCTTATTGAATGTTTTTATAGATGAATTGCATAACAAACCAATATTAATGTCGTATGAATCTATATGCAATTATTAGCAAATACGATGAAAACTTGATACTCACAATAATATGCTGTGTATAAAGATTCAAGAATGAGGATAACATATTTCATTAGATTCTGAAGCTTTCAGCATAGCATAGCAATCTATCATTTGCTCTTATTATACACAAACACAAAATCGAATGGAAATACACATTTGAATCTGTAGTCATGATACATAAGAGAGCTCCCAAAACATATATAAGAACAAAAAAGATGTGTTAACATCTCAACATGATTTCAAATCAAATCTACTCAAGTTAACACCATTCTTTACTAAAACTATATCATCAAGAATAATTCATATAAAGTCGACAACTTTTTCAAGATTTTCAACATACCAATCTCTCTCACTTGCTCTTCACACTAACTCCATCTTTTCCGGCGATGATCACAGCGGTGGTCATATCCAGAAACAACCCATGTTCCACCACCCCTTCAAAAGCCGATATCTCCTTTCCAGCAGCCCATGCATCCTTAATCGGAGTCTTGAAATACAAATCCACAATGTAATTCATGTTATCAGTAACATAAGGCTTTCCATCTCCATCTAATCTCAATTTTGCATCGCACCCTTCCGATTTGAACAAATCTTGCAGACGAACCAGATTATACTTCCAACAAAACTGCACCACTTCAACAGGCATTGCTAATCCGCTTCCACCTAAACCAGAAACAAGCTTCGAATCGTCGACAACCACCACGAATTTGTCGGATGCGGCTTCCACCATTTTTTCACGGAGGAGGGCGCCGCCTCGGCCTTTGACTAGATTGAGATCAGGGTCGACTTCATCTGCGCCGTCGATTGCGAGGTCAAGTTTGGGATGATCGTCGAGGATCGATAAGGGGATCCCGAGGGAAGCGGCTTGTTCTTGAGTTCTTTTTGATGTGGGTACGCCGACAATGTCTTTGAGTTCGCCGGATGCGAGGAGTTCACCGATTTTCGATACCACAAAGGCGGCGGTGGAACCGGTGCCGAGTCCGAGAACCATCCCGGAGCTGACGTACTCTACGGCCTTATCCGCGGCGAGTTTTTTGAGATCGTCTTGGGTTAGTGGTTGGACAGGGGATGGGGCAGAGAAGGCTTTGATGGAGAGATATCGAGGGGAATTGAAGGTGACAAGGCGGGTGGAGGTGGCGATTGCGGCATTGTTGTGGTGGCGGAGAAGGGAGGAGGAGAGAGGAGGACGGGATAGGAGGGAGAGGGAAGCCATGGTTGACGGGAAGGGGTAGGTGGGTGTGGTGTTGGCTCACTCAACAATGAATCTCTGTCTATCCGATGATCGATCAAGTGTTTGTGTTAGGCTGCCATTGATTTGTCGTTTCTACTTTCTACCAAAACAAAAGCTTGGTTGGGTTTGTTTTGAAAGGATGAGCCTTTTTTGTCCACTTTCTTTCAAGAATGCAAAGTTTCATTTAGCCACAAAGTTTTGGTTTTTCACGATTATGTCCCTCTCAAGAATGCAAGTTTCAATTTATCAACCAAACTTCTCAAAAAATGATTGTATTAGTTTACCAGTGACACACCCATGACCATAATGAACATTATCTACTAATTCTTTCCGAACTTAACTTGTTGTGTTAAGGAATCTATGACTATTGTGATATCACCGAGTCTATATCAAGAATCTAGCTGGTATCATGTCATTAACATCATCTTTATTAGGTTTAAGAAAAGATGCAAGAGGGCGTTGCAGATTGGTACTCGTGATATTTCCCATCTTGTGTTAGGTTATGATCGACAAACACATATATAAGACATGAATAAAGATAAAGAGCACATAAGAATTAACGTGGATCACATGACTAGGGTAATTGTTTTGTTCACAACTACATTAGATGTTTATAATGATTTCGCAATGTAGGATTACAAGTACAACGAGATACTATATATGAATAAAACATAGTCTAAAAATCCAGGTAACCTAAGCTAACAAACTGCCTATGTCATCATTTGAAGGCTTCAAAGCCTTTTAAAGTCTTCAAATGAGAAGCCTTCTTGAAATTGCCTTATGAAGTCAAGTGTTTTTATAGACTTTATGAAGAAGGAACTTTTGCACATCCACAGTCAAACTCCACAACTCAATTATCTCCTACTAGGAGACAAATTAACAAACCAACTACCTTCGAAAGCATGTAACTTTTGTGAACTCACAACCGTGTAACCTCAAGTACCATTGTCTTGGTTCTTGCTTGAATATATACATTATTTTATTCAGTTCGAACATGATTTTTCTTTACCAGTCATCTAGAAATCTTATGCTTGCTGGCATGTAAATGTCTTCTTGAAGGTCTCCATATAAGAAAACTGTTTTTACATATAGCTTCTCCATATGTAAGTCTTCTGCAACCAATATACCTAAGACTAATATGCTTATAATAATCTCCACAACTAGAGAGAATATATCATTATAATTAACCTCACTTTTCTATTGACACCCATCTAGGCTTGTATCTCTTGCTACCATCCAACTGATCCTTTACCTTGAAGACATACTTATTCTTTCTTTCATACGGGTAAATTGACCAAGGACTAAGTTTGATTATTTTCAAGTGAACTTATCTCATCCTCCAAAGAATTCTTCCACTATATGCAATCCTTTATTCTTAAAGCTTTTAGATAAAACTTTGCCTCATTATTCTAAGTTAATAGCAAATAGTTTGCTGATGGAGAGTATCTACAAGGGCGGATCTTTATTAGGGCGAGGGGAGCCTGCCCCCCCCCCCCCCCCCCCCCCCCGATTTTTTTGTTACAATTAGCCCATATACTTTAATTTTATACATATTATGGCCAAAAATATAAAATTTTGGCTGTGGACCCCCTACTCATCGATTTTTATACATATTATATTTCTGCCCCCCCCCCCCCCCTCCCAAATCAAATGTTGAAGCTCCGCCCCTGAGTATCTAGCTGTATGTCTTCTCTCTTTAGTGGATCTTCTAACAATTTTTGCATTAAGTATATTTGAGATTTATATATAAGAAATTTGAATAGATTACGTTCTCCTGATTTCGTGGATATAAAAAACGTCCAAAACGGAGATCATATGAGAAAGTTACGCATCTTTAAAGTTATAAAAATAAATATTTATATGATTTTCCTGAAACGAACTATGCATTGCTTCGTTTGGAATATATACGAACCTCATAAATCATATTTGTGCACGTTTTTGAACTCAGACTATGGTCTATTGGTTTATTTCATTTTTATCATATTTTTAAGTTCGATCAAAATCAGATTCGTAAAATCTATCGAATTTGAATCAATTAATCGCAAAACTTTAAATGTTAATTCACGGAGCTAGGTATATCAGAATTGAAATCTGTCTGCATTTTTGGAATCACCATGACCGGAACAATAAGCAAGCACTTTCGAAAATTTTTTAGAAACCGTATGATGACACGAGAATCGAGAAATCGGGATTTACATCACAAAATAAATTATAATTATTTATTTCCTAAAATATCTAACATAAACACCATAAAGTCAATGGAGGCTTTTGATTTGTGCAGTGGAAGCTTCAAATTGAAGCAAAAGGAAAACCCTTACCTCTCTAGTCTTTCCCTCTACATCTCGTTCTTTCTCTCTCGTTGAGCCACCGCCGGAGGTGGCAACCGACTGCCGGAAGAGAGCAGCAGCCCTCCGCCCATTCTTCGACCACCTCACGCAACTAGCCACAATCACCCCCTGAAAAATCGTCGCCACTGGTATCCTCCTCCCTTCTCCATTTTCTGTCAAGAAACATTGTTAACACGCTGTCACGTGCGAATTAAGCAAATAAATTTATCACTGCTGGTTGCACTAAAAATATAACACGGGGAAGCAGGGTCGAATCCTCTGGGACACAACCTAAAAGTCAATGCTTTTTTTTATCACGCACATTCTAGTCAAGAAACATAAAATATAAAAGGAGGATTTTGAATCAACTAAAAAACTAAAATTGCAGTGATATTAAATTAAACGAAATAATAAAAACGATTTCAGTTCTGCTGCGGCTTTTCCTAATCATGCAACTAGCCTAGATCTGATTATTTGAGATACGTTCTATCTAAGCTGGTACTAATAAAAACTAACAAACTCTAGTATAATCTCTTTACCTAAATTAGTTAATCAAAACAAGCTCTTTGAATTAACCCTAACTTTTTACTGTTCAATTAAATAAGCTCTTAATTAAATCAAAAAAATTGCATTAAGTTCTTTGTAAAATTCCCAGCAATATCCAATACTTCTCACAAGTTCGGAAGCGTAAATATATGATTTTTCAGTTTATAATAAAGTCAAATCCCAAACACGGAACCGATTTATTACTTGTTACTTTTACCAGTTGACAAGAACAATTACGGATTCTATTAACTGATTAACTGGAATGATAAAAGCCTAGCTAGGTGCACTACAAGAAAAAGTTGAAATAACTACGGAAATTTGCTATGAAAGTAAAATCCGTAGTTATTCTGCTATGGATTATGCTACGGAATGGCTTGTCGTAGCTATTTTGCTATGGAACTTGCTACAGAATTACATTGCGTAGGTAATATTTGAATAACTACGGAATTTTGCTACAGAATTAAAAACCGTAGCTATTCTACTATGGAATATACTACAAACTAATTAGACGTAGGTATATTTGCTACGGAATTAGCTACATAATTGCATTCTATAGCTAATATTTGAATAACTACAGAATTTTGCTATGCAATCGGAGTCCGTAGTTATCATGCTACGAAATTTGCTACAAAATTATAAGGCGTAGGTATTTTGCTACAACTGTTGCTACAGATTAAAGTTTGTAGTTACTTTGCTATAGAAATTGTTACGAAATCAAAATCTGTAGCTATTTTGCTACAAAATTTGCTACCGCATCTAAGTCTATAGCTAGTTTGCTACGACATTTGTTACGGAGTCAAAATCTGTAGCTATGTCGCTATAGAATTTGCTACAAGATCATAGGTCGTAGCTATTATACTATAATATAAAAACCATAAATATTATACAATAGAAGTTTCCAGTATGCAATTTTAAGTGTTTGGAGGTTTCTCAAGTAAAGTTTAAACCCTTAAAACCGAAATTTCGAATTGCATTTACTAATTACTTAATTAAAAAATATTTTTATATTTTATACATTAATTAAACAATGTAAAGTAAAATACATTTTAGACCTTAGACCGTTTTATGGTTTTTAGTATTCAGTATTTACGACTCATAATCCTCAAGAATTCACGACTTACACCGAGGAAACCGATTCAAGGAAACCAAAAAATCCATAAACCGAAACTGATTTCCATCTCTAATATTTAAGATTGAAGCCTTTCTTAAATTGTGAGTCCAGACTTTAGTAGCAACCATGTTTCATTTGAGGTAAGCAAGAACCGCCAAAATCTTAGAAATAGTTTGTAGGGGGGTGGTCACATCCCGTTTGTTCGATCGATTGTGGTGCTTTTCGATGCGCATTGGACCTCGACCAAACCTCTTAATAGAAAATAGGGTTGTGCATGGGTCGGTTTTGGTCCCAAACCTATCCCAACCGCTTTCTGGTTTTTAGAACTTAATAGGATCGGTTTCTGGTCGGTTCGGTTTCTCGGGTTCTGAGGTCGGTTTGGACGGTTTCAACCCATACACTGATCACAGGTTCTGGGTTTAAACCCATCGGTTCTGGGTTCCAATCCATTTTCCATAAATGAAGCAACAAGTTAAATACTTCAAAAAACACCATATTGAAGTCAAATACTTCAAAAAACATGAGTCTTACAACAAATAGTCTATTACAATTTACAACCAAAGCTCGAAATAGTCTATTACAACCATAACACAATCAACTATTGGTGGTTTCTCAGGTTGGATCGGTCGGTTTCTTGGGGCGGTATTTCGTTTTTAAGTGTGGGTCGGTTTCCCGGGTTGGATGGGTCGGTTTTTGGGTAAAACCCGAAACCGAACCCGATTTTTCAGTTTTTAAAAATAGCAAACCCTAACCATCGTTTTTGCTTCAGTTTTGGGTTTTTCGGTCTCGGCTTCGTCGGTTTTGCTTCAGTTTCGGGTTTTTCGGTCTCGGGTTTGCTCACCCATAATAGAAAATCTACCTTTTAGAAAATACTTGAGTCACCGAGTCAACGAAAAGTGAAAAAAATTGAAATGACTAAGTATCCTTTAACTTGAACATCAAAGAATTATTTTTATATAATTTGTATTACTTCAATTTTATTTCAGACTTAGATTTGGTCAACATCGGTCATCTTCTTTACCTATCAACAAAAAAAGTAAGAAAAGGACCAGAATCGTTAAGGCCTTTATTTACAACCACAAGGTTTTTTTGTAAGTTCAAAAATTCAGAAACTAGAGGAAGTTGATGAAAGTGAACTGTTTTATAAAGCTGTCGGAGGACATGACCGTAAGAAAAGAATTTATGGGCTTGGATCATATGGCAAGTCCATTTTTCCTGAAAACTCTTATCAAACATGCATTTCACCTGAGATAACTTCTGAAAAACATCATCTTGAGACAAAAATTCAGAAACTAGAGGAAACCATAGAGCAACAAAGGACGAAGTTGAATGACATGAGAAACATGGTCAGTGATATGAGAAACACAAATAATCATTGACACTGTTTTTTATTGCATGTTTTTGATTTCTAGTTGAGTTTGATTATTAGATTAGTTTTATTGGTGTTTTGGACAAAGTAAAATTTAATTCCATGATAAACTATTTTTTATTAAGAATTTATGTAATTTTTTTGTTTATTGCACTTTCATAATGTTGATTTTATTATAAATATGCTTTGGGATTTTTTTTTCACTTTTGTATTGTAGCGCCCTATTCCTCATTAGTAATTTCAAAAAAAATGATTTTGTTAATTTATAAGAATAATCAAATGATTAGGGAATTATATTCTAAAGAATTATATCGATGAATACTCAAAGAAAAGACATTTGATAAATTGGAAGTGGCTAAATAATAAATAAAGAAAATAAAATAATAAAATAAAATGAAAATCAAAGCAAATAACAATAGCATGATTATGTTAGAAATTCTTATAGCAAGGGCTGAAAATGACAATCTTAAAACTCCATATGTGAAGAAAATTGTTCCTATGGTAGAAAGTGTCATTATGGGTTATGTAAAGGCTGTAAATGGAAATTTTGTGTAAGCCTCCATGGGATCAACATATTTTTTTTGGGTTCGTTTCTTGGGGCCGAATAACTCCCTTCGATCGTATTTCCCCCATCAAACCCTAAGCACTCGAAATTCAGTACTCGTTCCGCTTGCGGCGCCAAAAGAAGAAGATCGCGAGAGAGTTACGTCGCCGGTTGGCTGCCGGAGTCGGAGTCGTCATTGGTGGAAGGAGGATTAGAGAATAACCACGGGAGAGCATCTCGTTTCAGTAGGTATCGAGATCTTACACCTTTCTTCTTCTCTTCTTTTTCCTCTTTCTATCGAGAAACCTTACCCATGGCCGACAGCCTAGGCTGCTGGCGGGATTTCTGCCACCATCAATTACCGAACGGTGGCTGTGGATAGGTGTGTACGTGTGTGTTTTGATGTGGAAGCCCATAAGCAATTCTTTTTCTAGTCCCTCGTGTGTGTGTATAATGTATAATATTTATTTCGTCACCACCCTAAGACCATCACCGGTCACCTCCTGCTGCCGGTGAGTGGCCCGACCTGCCACCACAGGCCACCATGGATAGGTGGCTGTGGGTTTTCCCTCTGTTGTAAATGATTTTTAAGGCCATATGCCATGCATTCAAGAATTGTCCCCTTTGATGCCCTTTATAACATTCTATTTTTGTTTGTGGTGGTTGACCACCATTAACCACCACAACTCCACCATTAGACCACCATTTAATGATAAATCTGTGAAGGACTTGGATTTCAAGCCATGTGGTATTTTAAGAGCTTAATGGGTTAAGTTATTAACTTAACCCTAATATTAGAAGAAAATGATATATTATTGAAAATCTATAACTTTGAGACCTTATTAGGCCAAGCATTAAGTCCTTTCGGAAAACTTCGTCAATACATCTTGTTAAACCAATATGTAATCAATTATGATGTCTAAAGTTCTAAGGTTAAAGCTTAACCATTAAGTCCTTAATAAAACACCAAAAGTGAGTGAAAAGCTAAAATGACATGTTTTTCCAATTCTGCCCTTCAACTTCTAAAATCCGTTCAAGGCAATCCAAACATCTAAAAATCATGAGACTTACTTTTCTTGAAATCTTGTTATGTCTAGTTTGTTCAAACTTTAAATCACATTTCCAAATTCCAAACCCTTGATGGGTAAAATGGCCAATTTTCTCAGAAGGGTCTATGTTGTCACATATTACATGTTCTGTCTTCTAAAAATCATAATAAATTCCTCATAACTTCAAATGCTAAAATTCTAAAGCATGTAGTTAGATATAGATGTCTAGTTTCCTCCATAAAAAGCGCTTGATTTAATTCTTATTATAGTTTTACAATTTATTAAAATAATACCGAGTGGTATGGAAGGCTGCAGAAATTATACATCAACTTGTGATGTGCATAATTAATTCTTCAAAACTCCGATTCATTAAAAGTCAGAGGTTATGGTTAGAGAATAATGTCTTGTTAACTATGAATTTTTCATATGATTTAATTCCTAACCCTCCTAGACTAAAAGTTACTGAGTTTGAATGTGAGTCCAGAAAGGAACAGCTCAAGATGGTTAACTTGTAAAATTTGTATAAAATCAACCAAAAATCGTTAGGTCAAGATCCTTATATTCCTAAAAAGCTAAAAGAGGGAAATATACGAACACAATTTTATCAGAACCTAACTATGGATTTAAAGTTACAAATTCAGGTCCCAAACCGAACACTAAAACCAAAGAAAAGTTAAAGTAATGCAAAGGAAAGTATTTTAAAGTATAGTTATGAAGCACAAGTTAAATAAGTGTTATAATTGTTGTGTAGGTGTTCAAAAGAAGGAAGTTTACGTGGCTATTGCAACTAGAGTATTTCAAGTTACCAAGAGAGGTGAGTTACACTAACTCTCCTATTATGTCGGCATGACTTGTTTTATGTTTTGTTCACGGATACCCTAATCCGGTAGAGTGAACAAGGTAAGGCAGAATGTGGTTTGTCCTCTAGTGAGGCAAACTGCACTCTTATCTCTTATTCCCTAATTAGGGGTAAGGGGGTAGTTCCCGGAAGGGGGAACAAGGTTATGGTTGGTACCAACAGTATGTGTTAGGAATGTTTATGTTTATGTTATGATTTATGTGAAATGTTCTATGTGTGTTATGTGTAAGTAAGTGACTTATATAATGGTAGAGTAATGTGTATGCTCACTAAGCGTTATGCTTACCCGTTGTTATATAACATTTTTCAGGATCGTCAAGTTTTAATAAAGAAAGGAGACCGGTGTGACTGCAGACGACATTCTCTCGAATACTTATAAAAAAATGTTATGTATTTAAAGTTGGGATGTTTTTGCTTCCGTTAATGTTTTCTTTCAAATAATATTTTATAAGTATGGTTGGACGTTTTTGATAACCTTAATTGTAGTTTTCAAAGGGTAACGACTGATTTTATTTTATGAGGATTTAATATTATATTTTAAATATAAAAAAAATTGGGTCGTTACATGTATGTATTTTGCTACAGAATTAATCATATCATCAATTTTTGCTATTATTATTTTTATGAAGTTTCTACGGATATTTTCACAAGTTGAATTGTTTTGGATTTTGCTATGTAATCTATTTCGTCATATATTTTTTGCAACGGAAGTAGACCGTGGTAAATTTACTATGAAACATTTGTAACACAAGTGTATTGGTAAATTTTCTACAAGACATTTGCTACGGAAGTAGATTGTAGTGAATTTACTACGGAGTATTTGCTACAGAATTAGGTCATAGTAAATTTACTACGGAGTACTAGCTACGCCATTACCCATAGTGGATTTGCTACAGAAACTAGCTACGAATTTAGTTTGTAGTTAATTTGCGACAGATTTACTACGGATCGGGGCGTAGTTAATTCACTACGGACTTGCTACGGAAATAAATTGTAGTTAATTTGCTACGATGTTGCTACGGATGTATTCCATAGCAGGTTTTCTACGAAATAAGTCTGTTGTAAATTCCGTTGCGAAGGTGCTACGGATTCCGTAACGAACCTTTACTAACGAAGAATTTGCCTACAGAACGGATCCGTAGCAAATTCCGTCGCTAATCGATTTTAACTACGGAATATCATGTTTTAGCTATGGAATTTTTCCGTAGTTATTTCGACTTTTTCTTGTAGTGGTGATTAGACTAATAAGAATTTAAAACCAAGCATTCATTAAGCTCGAAACTGAAAAGTCTAGATAGAAATACAAAACGAAAATCAGATCTGAAAACTAATCACATGAAAAACACTAGTCTAATGCAGAACTGAAAACTAGAGTTTAGCCAGACATGGCCAAAAACGAAATCAAGTTAGATAAAAGAAACATTTACTAATAAATCTTCTAAACTAAATGCATGAGATGATTCACAGTCTTCAGATCTCCAAAAGTCGCTGAAAGAATTCAAAAATCGCCTTCTGAAGTGGTTTTCTTCGTCTGGAATCGTCCAACCCTTAAAACTGATTATGAGGGTTGTATTTATACTCAAGGTGGAAGCTTCCAGAACAAGAATATGCAAACATGCGATCGCATGTATTGAGGCTGCGATCACAGGTTTTCAAGAAAAAACGTCACGAGCCTTTTTAATAAAGTAGGATGCTTTTCTGGGCTTTTTTTTTTGGCAAAGTTGCGATCGCATAGAGGGAAGTTGCGATCGCTTGTACATAGGTTGCGACCACATGTTTTGAGTTTTTACTCCCAGATGAATTTTTGGCACTAAAAAACCTCGAAGACAAGTTGCGAGCAAACTTGCCATCGCATGGACAAGAGTTGTGTAACACCCGGTTTCGAATCGCTTCATTATTCGGGGATGCGGCCCGATCATCATTTATCATAAGGATTGGGATCTTGGGGAAGAAAGGATTTGTCCCTTTTGGATGAGGGTGTTAAAGTCTAAGTGATCCGAGTGTTCGATGGCGTTTCGGAGCCCAAGGGCATAATCGTAGTTTGTTAGCTCAGTCCTTTATAAATTTTGAGTTTGGTTCGGGGAGTTTTAAGGATATGATTGTTGGATTAGGTGTCTAAGCCCATAACTATAATTGGTATGTAATTGAATTGATAGCAACACAGTCCTTTTGGGTTGCCCTCAACCTAGCAACTGGACAAGGAAATTATGAAAGGAGAGATATTAATTTATAAGATTAATAAATTAATATAAATGATTTATTAATATGTTAATGGATTAATATATTAATTAGAAATCATTATGTTTAATTAATAGTTAGCCAGAAATTAATCAGAATTAATTTTGGGGTTAAAAGTATTAATTATAAAGTGCAGGGACTAGTTTGCAATTATTTAATAGTTGAGTGGAAGGCTCCAGAACCTCCTTGGAAGGAGGTGGACGAAATTTATAGGGGAAACCCTAAGGATTTCGTCCAAGGGGTTTAGGATAAGGCCCTTGGGTTTGCTTAGGCCCTAAGCAAAGGAGCATTAGGGTTTTCCCTAAACCCTAGATCCCTCAGCTATATAAGGAGCCTCCTAGCTCACAATTTCGGCCACTCCTACCTTGGAAGAAACCCTAGGCCGAAAATTGCATACTCTCTCTCTCTCTCTCTCTCTCCTTCTAGTTTCCTTCTTGCTAGTTCTTGGGTGTGATTCCATTAGAGGCATTACATTTGTGGTACTAAGCTTCCAAGAAGATCAAGATCAAGATCAAGAGGATTGTCAATTGTTTGCTATAACAATTGAAAGGTATGTAACTCTTAAACCCTAGTTTGTTAATTTCGAAATTAGCCTCTCTCCTCTAGGGTTCTTGTTTTGCAATTCAAAGTTATATGTTCAATAGTTAAAACATAGATCCAAAGTAGGTTGCATGTGATCTTAGGAATTGTTTTTCTAGTTTATTTGTCTTACTCAAAACCCATCAGTGGTATCAGAGCCATTGTTTGTTTTAAATTGAATTGCTATAATAGTTGAATTGCAAATTAGGGTTTATAGCCATTAAACCCTAAAGGCCAAATTTTCGATTTTAGGGTTTTGGTTCAAAGGGTTTTTGAAAACCCTAGCCTCCAAGAACCCTAATCGAAATTAGGGTTAGGGTTTTGAAAAAACCCTAGCCTCCTCCCTTAAAATTTCGAAATATGCTATACCTTTTAGGGTTTCCTTGTTTTGGATAATAGTTGCCTTATTGGATAATTGAGAAAAATAAGGAAATTATCCTATCCCCATATTTTCGAAATCTAGAAGGGATATGGATTAGGATTAAATTAATTGTTTAATTTAATAATCGTCACAAGATTTAATAAATTGATTAATAGTTAATTAATAGATAAATATTAAATCTAGTAATTTGGTTTATTTTAAATTTAAATTAATAGTTTAATTTTCGAAATTTATATAAACCTTAAAGTTTTAAAAGGTTTAAAACACATCTTATATATGTATTATAATTAAAAGTTTAATATTATATATGTATAAGAATATGGTCAGTCAAATCGCTAGTATGCCTCATTCACGAAGCTAGTTTATAAGGGGGGTATAAAGAAACTGCCTATAAAATGGTAGTTGAATGGGTGTCCACTCTCACCCACCGCTTCCTTGATTAGTGGAGGGTCGTTAGCAGAACGAATTTGATAGGACAACTACTTCTCATTAAAAGTATAATGTTATTAAAGAAAGTACTAGAACATTATTTTTACAAAATCCCAACTCTAGTTACTTTAGGAAAAATGTGAAAAGTATGCTAATCCATGGAATTGCACATTATGCTTTATTGGTCGTTAGTGGAGCGTGTGTGGTTAACCAACACACTAAAAGGCACTAATAAAGAGTAGTAATGGGTATCTCATAATTGTCATTTTGATGGAGTGTGTGTGGTTTACCAGCACATCAATAGTTAATGATAAAGACAATGAGGTTACCAAGCACATTTGCATGGTTATTCACATCTTGTTTGTGATCCTCGGCATCCCAGTCACAAATAGAAGAGCATAATCTGAGATTAAAACATGCCATTGAATAGTTTCAATGTATCTCAAAAGAATTAGGAATTTCACTTCGTTTATTTCGTCTAATGGTGGAATTGGTGAATCGTCATTCACCTACCTTTATGAAATTTACACTTGGATCTCGGCATCCCATTTCTAAGTTGTGAATCTTCATAGTTGGATCCTAACCTTGATATTATATCTTTGGGTTATTATATTAAGGTGTCTTGAAATCTAACTAAAACTTTCTTTCTTCTCAGATGTCTACTCCTGGAAACACTTCTGCTTCATCCTCCTCCAACCACAACTTCTCTTTGCTCAACATTTGCTCCAAAGTCGTTATGGATGGCTCTAACTATAACGATTGGATGCGAAACATCAAGATGGCGCTTCGATTTGAGGACAAAGAATATGTCCTTGAAAAGGAGCTCAAAGAACTTGATGAGTCAAAAGCTACTCCTGAAGAATATGCTGCCTACAAGAAACATTACGATGATGCTACCAAAGTGGCATGCATCATGGTGGCAACCATGTCCCCAGAACTGCAGAGGTACTATGAGGACTACTGGCCTTTTGAGATGAACAAGGACCTTATGGAAAAGTACCATAAGCGAGCTCGTCAAGAAAAGTTTGAAGTAGTCAAGTCACTCATGGCTTGCAAGATGAAAGAAGGGGAGTCGGTTGTGTCTCATGTGCAAAGAATGCAACGCTACATAGAGCGTTTGGTCAAGCTCAACATTCACTTTGATGAGGAAGTGGCCATTGACATGGTCTTGAACTCACTACCTGATTGTTATGGTCAGTTTATTCTAACTTACCATTTGAACAACACTGAGCAGACTCTGGCCCAATTGCACAACTTGTTGCAGACAACTGAAGCAGGTATGAAGGGTAAAATTATAGCCTCCACTCCTACAAGTGCCCCTGTCTTGGCCATTGGACAGGGAAAGGGGAAAAAGAGGAAAGGTCCTCCTAAGCAAAACTGGAAGAGCAAGGCTCAAGCTGGGTCATCTAGTAATGGCCCAAAGGCTAACCCCAACGCTACCACTCCCCATGTTTCTGATCCAAAGGAGGCCGTTTACTTTTATTGCAATCAAAAGGGGCATTGGAAGAGATCCTGCCCACAATATCTGCAAGACAACAAAGATGGAAAATTAAAGCCATCTTCGGCAGGTATTTACACTATTTCTTCTAATAACTCATTATCTTCTCGTTCATGGGTCCTTGATACATGATGTGGTTTTCACATCTGTTCTGATTTGCAGCGGCTAAAGGAAAGTGAGGAGATAGAGCGAGGAAGGATAAACTTGATCATGGGAAACAGAAAGTCTTCACCAGTGACCAAGATCGGAGTTTATCAACTTTTGCTTAGTAATGATGTTAGATTAGATTTGATAAATTGTTGCTATTCGTCTGAGATGACGAGAAACATTATTTCATTTCATGCATTGTTCAGATAAGGTTTTAAATATTCTTTTAATGATTTGAATGGTTCAATTTCTGTTTATAAGAATGGTGTTTTTGTGTTTGAAGCTTTGCCTTGTGATGGTGTGTATGAAACAGTGACTTGTGTTGATAGCTTAGAAAATAGTGTATTTAATATTGACTTGTCTAATAGTGTAGACAAAGCATGCTTGTGGCATTGTCGTCTTGGACACATCAACAAGAAACGCATATCCCAACTCCAAAAAAATGGAGTGTTGGAATCATTTGACCTGAAATCAGATGATATGTGTGAATCTTGTCTTTTGGGAAAGATGACAAAATCACCATTCACAGGGTCTTGTGAAAGAGGTGAAGGTCTGTTGGATCTCATACACAGAGATGTGTGTGGGCCCTTCTGATCAACTACAAGGGATGCTAATCGATTCTATGTGACTTTCACTGATGATTATAGCAGATATGGCTATATCTACTTAATCAAACATAAGTCAGAAACCTTTGAAAAGTTCAAAGAGTTTAAGCATGAGGTCGAAAATCAATTGGGCAGGAAGATAAAGATACTTAGATCCGATAGAGGCGGGGAGTATCTTAGTATCGAATTCAACGACTATCTGAAAGAATGTGGGATAGTCTCACAATTGACTCCTCCTAGGACACCTCAGTTAAATGGTGTAGCTGAGAGGCGTAATCGAACCTTGTTGGACATGGTTCGTTCTATGATGAGTCGTGCTTCGCTTCCTATTCATTTCTGGGGGTATGCCTTAGAGACAGCCGCCCACATCCTCAATCTTGTCCCTACAAAGAAGGTTGCCAAAACACCTCACGAAATGTGGACGGGGAAAGTTCCCTCGTTAGCACATATTAAATTCTGGGGTTGTGAAGCTTTCGTAAGACGAGAGACTCACGACAAGCTAGCAGCTAGAAGTGAGAAATGTGTTTTCATTGGTTACCCAAAGCAGTCTTTTGGATATTTGTTCTACAAACCTAGTGAAAACGTGGTCTTTGTAGCACGAAGAGGAGTCTTTCTAGAAAGAGAGCTCATATTCAAAGAGGACAGTGGGAGCACCATTGAACTTGAAGAAATTCAAGAGTTAGCCAATGAAGGAACCTTAGATGACACTAGCACTCAACCAGAGGAAACAGTTCCTGTTGAACCAGTTGATAACTCATTACCTCTTCGAAGATCCACTAGGGTGAGTGTGCCACCTGAGTTGTATGGTTTTCATATTACTTCAGATGGTGACACATTCATTAGTGATAGGACACTGGTAAATTTAGATGAACCAGTTACTTACAAGAAAGCAATGGCAGGCCCAGAGGCTTCCAAGTGGAAAGAGGCAATGGACAGCGAGATTAAGTCCATGTATGACAACCAAGTTTGGAATTTGGTTGATAGTGCACCAGGTCGTAAGACAGTTGGGTGCAAATGGATCTTCAAGAAGAAGACAGACATGGATGGAAATGTGCACACATTCAAGGCTCGACTGGTTGCAAAAGGTTTCACTCAAACCCCAGGGGTTGACTATGATGAGACCTTCTCGCCAGTAGCTAAGATTAAGTCTATTAGGATATTGCTCGCCATAGCTGCCTTTCATGACTATGAAATCTGGCAGATGGATGTCAAGACTGCTTTCCTTAACGGGAAGTTGGTTGAGGATGTTTACATGAATCAGCCAGAGGGTTTTGTTGATGCAAAGTTTCCCAATAGAGTGTGCAAGCTTGAGAAATCCATTTATGGATTGAAACAAGCATCTCGCAGCTGGAATCTTTGCTTCCATGAGAAAGTCAAAGAGTTTGGTTTCTCTAGAAGTGAAGATGAGTTTTGTGTGTATATCAAGGCTAGTGGGAGTATAGTAACTTTTCTGGTGTTATATGTCGATGACATATTACTCATTGGTAACAACGTTCCAACCTTGAGAGATGTTAAGTCTTGGCTTGGAAAGTGTTTTGCCATGAAATGTTGGAGATAGTGTCTAAGTCCATAACTATATTTGGTATGTACTTGACCCGACCCGGCATGGTCCATTTGGGTTGCACTTCACCCGAACAATTTACGGATAATCTTTTGAGAATAGTATAAGTTATGATTTATTAATATATTATAAGTTCTAATATATTAATATAAAATCATATTATTTAATTTGTGTTGATCTATAATTAATTTAGAATTAATTTAGAGATCAAAAGTATGACTAATTAAATATGGGCTCTTGTATTTATATAGTGTGGGCTAATACTTATTTGGAATGGGCTAGGCTTGCATGGAAAGTCCATGGATACTCCATGGAGCTTTAACCCATGGATCTCATGGAAATGAAAAGACATGGGTATTAGGGTTTACATGGATGTAACCCTAATCCACCACACTATATAAAGGAGGCTTTGGTTCTTGAAATTGCACGAGTTGAAGTGTGTAAACTAAGAGGGCCGATTTCAAGAAGTTTGTGACTATTCTCTCATGTTTCCAAGTTTGTGGTGATTTGTGACTTCCATTTGAGGCATCCACATTATTGGTGCTAGGCTCTCAAACTCCAAGCAATCAACAACTACTACAAGGTAAATAATTCTACTAGTTTTATTTGATTCAAGTACCCCATGTCATGCTAGTTAGGATAAGAACCTTGGAAAAATAATTATTTGCATGTATCTTAGTCAAACATAGATCCAAAGTTTCTAGGGTTGCATGTACACCATAGGAGTGTTAGAATGCTGAAAACCCATCAGTGGTATCAGAGCCTGGTTTGTTTATTTGATACTTGATGCAAAAAAAAAAAAAAAACTTGAAAATCGAAGTTTTGTTCAAAAGCTCGTATCAAAATTTCAAGTTTTGTATATGTACTTACGATTCTTGAAATTTTTGATATGAACATTCATAAACATATGAGTTTAGAAGATCATAGAAATTATGTGCTAATAATTGATTAGATTAATTCTTGATCTTTATGTGTTTTAATGGAGTCCATAACTAGTTCTTAAGTTATGGATAACCAAAAGTCACATTTATAAATAACCATTAAAAGAACACATAGGTTACAAAAAATGAAGAGTCTTCATTTTTAATAACCATTAACTCATAAGTTATGAGAAATGAAAAGTTTTGAAAGTTTATAAAACTTGCCCTCAAGTTTTGGAACATGTAAAGTCATATTAAAAACTTTAGATCCAACCCCTAGAATTTTAAAAGTTAAAATTCAACCCTTATACTTTATAATATTATACGTTTAATAATATTTATATATGTATAAGATCAAGTCGTCTTACCGCTAGTACGCCTCATTCACGAAGCCGGTCTATAAGGGGGGTATAAGGTTGTTGCCTATAAAATGGCAACTTAATGGGTGTCCACTCTCACCCACCGCTTCCTTGATCGGTGGAGGGTCGTTAGCCGAACGGGTAGGACAAGGACTTATAAATTCTCATTAAAAGTATAATGATAATACTAAAGTAACTAAACTTTATTGAATTCCTAATCTTAGTTATTTTAGGAAAATGTGAATAAGGTGCTAATCCATGAAATTACACTTTACACTTTGTTTAAGTCGTTAGTGGAGCGTGTGTGGTTAACCGGCACACTAACTTGAACTTAACAAGGTAGGTAAAGGGTGACTTAATGTTTATCATAGTATCGATGGAGCGTGTGTGGTTAACCGACACATCGATTGAGGGGTAATACATTAAGGGTACCAAGTAATTTGCATGGTTACTTCACACCTTGTTTTGTGATCCTCGGCATCCCAGTCACAAAACTTGAAGGGCACACTCGAGATTGAAACATGCCATTGAAGAAAGTTCAATGAATCTCAAAGAATCTAGGAGTTTCTAAACCAATTAAAACCTAATTAAATATTTCGTTTTTCATGGTGGAAATTGGTGAATCGTCATTCACCTACCTTCAAATATCTTATAGCTTAGATTACGACATCCCTCTTCTAAGTTATAAAATATTGTGTTGGGTCCTAGCCTTAATATTACATTTGGGTGTTTTGTTAAGGACTATCTCTATATCTAATCTAATCTATTCCCTCTTCTTTTCAGATGTCTTCCAATAACAATGCTTCTGGCTCAAACCCTACTAGCTCCTTCTCTCTCATGAATCTTTGTGGGAGAGTCATCTTTGATGGGTCCAACTTTACAGATTGGATCAGAAACATCAGGATGGTCACTCGGTATGAGAACAAAGAATATGTTCTCGACAAGGAGCTGAAGGTACCCGAGCCAACTGCTACTCCTGAAGAGCTTGTTGAATATGAGGTACATGAAAGAGATGCTACAAAAGTGGCATGCATCATGATGGCCACCATGACAGCCGAGCTCCAAAAGTCCTATGAGGACTATTATCCTTTTGAGATGCACCAGGACTTGATGGACCGCTACCATCAAAGTGCTCGTCAAGAGCGATATGAAATAATCTCCTCCATGATAACAACCCGAATGAAGGATGGTGAACCCATCATGGGCCACATGCAGAAAATGCAAAGGTATGTGGACCGTTTACTGAAGCTGAATGTGAACTTCCCTGAGGAGTTAGCAATAGACATCATTTTGCACTCCTTGCCATCGTGTTATGCTCAATTCCGCATGACATATCACATGAACAAGGAAGAAGTCACCCTCAGAAAACTTCAAGGACTCTTGAAGACCGCCGAAAGCGGTCTAAATGGTAAGTCGGTTGTTACTACTCCTACTCCTACTCCAACTGCGGCCAATGTCTTGGCAATCGGGCATGGCAAAGGGAAGAAGAGAAAGAACCCTTCTAAGGGTACCAAGGGTAAGACCCTTGAAGGCTCCTCTTCAAGCAAAACCAAGAAAGGTTTTGTCACTCCTTCTGCTAACCCTAATGAGGCTGAATGCTTCTATTGCCATGAAAAGTCGCACTAGAAGCGAAACTGCCCAAAGTACCAGCAAGATTTGAAGGATGGGAAAGTAAAACCCAACCATGCAGGTATATACACTATATTGTCTAATAACTCACCTCATTCTAAGTCTTGGGTCCTTGATACAGGTTGTGGTATTCACATATGTTGTGATTTGTAGGGACTAAAAAGAAGTGAGAATGTGGAGCAGGGAAAGATAAACTTGATCATGGGAAACAGGAAAGCTTCACTTGTCACCAAGATAGGAGTTTATTCCTTAGTGCTAAATAGTGGGTTTACATTAGATTTGAATAAATGTTATTATTCGCCAGAAATGGCAAGAAATGTTATTTCCTTTCATGCATTGTATAAACAAGGTTTTACCTTTTATTTTGATAATAATAATGGTAGTGTTGATGCTTTCTTTAATAATGTTCTTTATTTTAAAGCATTACCTTGTGATGGCGTGTATGAAACTGTATCTGTTGTAGATAATCTAGGAAATAATGTATTGTGTATTAACTCTTCCACTAGCTTAGATAAAGCATCCTTATGGCATTGTCGTCTTGGACATGTAAGCAAGAAACACATAGGCCAACTCCAAAAGGATGGAGTCTTGGAGTCATTTGACCTAAAGTCAGATGATAGTTGTGAATCTTGTTTGCTTGGTAAAATGACAAAGTCACCTTTTACTGGCACTTGTGCTAGGGGTGAAGGTTTGTTGGACCTCATACACACGGATGTGTGTGGACCCTTCAGAACCGCCACAAGAGATGCTAACCGGTTCTATGTGACTTTTACTGATGATTTTAGTAGATATGGATATGTCTACCTAATCAAGCATAAGTCAGAAACCTTTGAAAAATTCAAAGAGTTTAAGCAAGAAGTGGAGAATCAGTTGGGCAAGAACATTAAGATGCTTCGATCCGATCGTGGTGGTGAGTATCTTAGTACTGAGTTCCTTGACTATCTTAAGGAATGTGGGATTGTCTCACAATTGACACCTCCTAGGACACCACAGTTGAATGGTGTAGCTGAGAGGCGCAATCGGACCTTGTTGGACATGGTTCGTTCCATGATGAGTCGAGCTTCGCTACCAATCTCATTTTGGGGGTATGCCTTAGAGACTGCCGCCCATATCCTTAATCTAGTCCCTACAAAGAAGGTTGCCAAAACACCTCATGATGTGTGGACTGGAAAAGTTCCCAATCTAGACCACATCAAGATTTGGGGTTGCGAGGCTTTCGTGAGACGCGAGACTCACGATAAGCTCGAACCCCGAAGCGAAAGGTGTATTTTCATCGGCTACCCACATAAATCCTTTGGTTACATCTTCTACAGACCCAGTGATAATGTGGTCTTTGTAGCAAGAAGAGGATTCTTTCAAGAGAGAGAATTCATGAGCCAAGGAGACAGTGGGAGGCAAATTGACCTTGAGGAAATTCAAGAGTCAAGTGGTGAAGGAACCTCAAACCCTAGCCCTCAACCTGAGGAGGAAACTCCTGTTGAGCTGACTGAAGAATCTATACCTCTGAGGCGTTCCACCGGAGTTAGGAATACACCTGAGCATTATTATGGTTTTCATATTACTGCAGAAGGTGAGACACTTATCAGTGATAACACACTGGTAAATCTGGATGAGCCTAACAGCTACACGGAAGCCATGGCAGGCCCTGAGGCCGCTAAATGGAAAGAGACTATGGATAGCGAGATACAGTCCATGTATGACAATCAAGTTTGGAACTTGGTTGACAATGTACCTGATTGTAAGATAGTTGGGTGCAAATGGATCTTCAAGAAGAAGACCGACATGGATGGTAATGTACACACTTATAAGGCACGACTGGTTGCAAAGGGTTATTCTCAAACTCCGGGAGTTGATTATGATGAGACCTTTTCACCAGTGGCCAAGATTAAGTCTATTAGGGTTCTGTTAGCCATTGCTGCATTTCATGATTATGAAATATGGCAAATGGATGTCAAAACCGCTTTCCTGAATGGAAAGTTGGCTGAAGATGTTTACATGGTTCAGCCAGAGGGTTTTGTCAGTACAGAGTACCCCAGTAGAGTGTGTAAGCTCGAGAAATCCATTTATGGATTAAAACAGGCACCTCGCAGATGGAATCTTTGCTTTGATGAGAAAATCAAAGAATTTGGCTTTTCAAGGAGTGAAGATGAATCTTGTGTCTATATCAAGGCCAGTGGGAGTATAGTCAGCTTTTTGGTACTATATGTGGATGACATACTACTCATAGGAAATGACATCCCAACCCTGCAGGAAGTAAAGTCCTGGCTTGGGAAGTGTTTCGCTATGAAGGACCTTGGAGAAGCTGTCTATATCCTAGGGATAAGGATTTTGAGAAACAGGAGTAAAAGACTAATTGGACTTAGTCAAAGCACCTATGTGGACAAAGTGTTGAAAAGGTTCAACATGCATAACTCCAAGAAAGGAGAGTTACCCATCCAGAGTAACGCCAGATTGAGTAAGACACAAAGCCCTAGTACTGAGGCTGAGATAGCAGAAATGAGTCGAATACCTTATGCTTCAGATGTAGGATTGATCATGTATGCTATGACGTGTACTCGACCTGATGTAGCCTTTGCTTTGAGCATGGTTAGCAGGTATCAGGGGAACCCTGGCAAGGCATACTGGACTGCGGTAAAGAATATCCTCAAGTACCTACGGAGGACTAAGGACTGGGTCCTTACCCTCGGTGGCAGTGAGGACTTGAGAGTTGTAGGGTACAGTGATGCTAGCTTTCAGACTGACAGGGATAATTTCCGCTCTCAGTCGGGCTGGGTCTTTACTCTAAACGGAGGGGCAATTACTTGGAAAAGTTCCAAGCAGGAGACAGTGGCTGATTCCACTTGTGAATCAGAGTATATAGCAGCAAGAGAGGCAGCAAAGGAGGCTATATGGCTAAAGAACTTCATCGGAGACCTTGGAGTTGTACGAGCTATAAAGGAGCCAATGGAGATTTTCTGTGACAGCAATAGTGCGGTTGCCTTAGCCAAGGAACCAAGAGATCATGGGAGATCCAGACACATTGACAGAAAATATCACTTCATCAGACATCGAATAGAAGAAGGAATCCTCGTAGCAAAGAGGGTATCATCGGATGAGAACCCAGCAGATCCCCTCACGAAGGGACTGACTCGGGCTAAGCATCTCCAGCATGCTCGGAGCATAGGGCTGAAGGATGATATTAGTTTTAGTAGTTAGATAATCTTGAAATTTGTAAAATGTAATTGACATTTGATGATAAATAAAAGCTGTTATTTATGAGTAAAGTGTTGCTATCTCTTGTCAATCGTTTACTATTATTTCTTTTTGCATGTTTTGACTTCCAAAATAATTATGTTATGGTTTATAGCATATTATTCAAACTCTCCACAGTCGGTCATATGTTGGAAGTAGATATGAATCAAGACTGTCATGGGTTGGCTTGTAGAGGTCTAAGATGTTAGACAAAGCGGGGCTACAGCACTCATGAGTGCTCATAAGTTCTGAGTATTGGATTCAACCCACGCTCACTTGTATCACTTCATGGAATTTATCTCGAGTGATCGTGAGACGGTAATATCATATAAGTCTTCAAACCTAGAGATATGATTTGTTGCCTATCAGTTGGTTATACATTGATTGCACGAAAACGCATTGGTAACTCGATGTTATAAACCGTGCCTTTGTGGGTAGTTCAACAAGTAGTAGAGCAAACATACGAGTCGAAGCTTATCTGTTCCTTCTAGGATTAGAAGCGATATCTAGGCCCCTCGATGATTTTGTTTTGACCTATGTACCGGGCCCGGTCAGAACTAAATTGATGTGTTCAGTTAAGTTCTATGTCAAACAAATCAGAAATCGGGAAACAAATGCTGGACAATAAGCAAGACCATGTTCCATGTATTTGTCCGGCTGATATCTAGAACAGAGGATTATATGATCACTTATCTAAAATGGCGCTTCATAGTTCAACAGAGTTTTAAGAACTACGATTGCTGATCGGTTCATGAAGTCATACTTGCAACTATAGTTATTAGACTTATCCAAGTGGGAGACTGTTGGAGATAGTGTCTAAGTCCATAAATATATTTGGTATGTACTTGACCCGACCCGGCATGGTCCATTTGGGTTGCACTTCACCCGAACAATTTACGGATAATCTTTTGAGAATAGTATAAGTTATGATTTATTAATATATTATAAGTTCTAATATATTAATATAAAATCATATTATTTAATTAGTGTTGATCTATAATTAATTTAGAATTAATTTAGAGATCAAAAGTATGACTAATTAAATATGGGCTCTTGTATTTATATAGTGTGGGCTAATGCTTATTTGGAATGGGCTAGGCTTGCATGGAAAGTCCATGGATACTCCATGGAGCTTTAACCCATGGATCTCATGGAAATGAAAAGACATGGGTATTAGGGTTTACATGGATGTAACCCTAATCCACCACACTATATAAAGGAGGCTTTGGTTCTTGAAATTGCACGAGTTGAAGTGTGTAAATTAAGAGGGCCGATTTCAAGAAGTTTGTGACTATTCTCTCAAGTTTCCAAGTTTGTGGTGATTTGTGACTTCCATTTAAGGCATCCACATTATTGGTGCTAGGCTCTCAAACTCCAAGCAATCAACTACTACTACAAGGTAAGTAATTCTACTAGTTTTATTTGATTCAAGTACCCCATGCCGTGCTAGTTAGGATAAGAACCTTGGAAAAATAATTATTTGCATGTATCTTAGTCAAACATAGATCCAAGGTTTCTAGGGTTGCATGTACACCATAGGAGTGTTAGAATGCTGAAAACCCATCAGACCTTGGAGAAGCTGCCTATATTCTTGGGATTAGAATATGAGAGATAGAAAGAAGAGACTAATTGGACTTAGTCAGAGCACATACTTGGATAAGGTACTAAAGAGGTTTAGTATGGAAAATTCCAAGAAGGGAGAGCTACCTATCCAGAGCAATACCAAATTGAGTAAGACTCAATGCCCGAGTACAGATGGGGAAATAGATGACATGAGTCGTGTACCCTATGCTTCCGATGTCGGATCGATCATGTACGCTATGACATGTACTCGCCCTGATGTGGCATTTGCTTTGAGCATGGTCAGTCGCTATCAGGGAAACCCGGGTAGAGCTCATTGGATAGCGGTTAAGATTATACTCAAGTATTTGCGAAGGACAAAGGACTGGGTCCTTGTGCTTGGTGGAAATGATACTTTGAGAGTAGATGGTTACAGTGATGCCAACTTTCAAACGGATAGAGATAACTTCCGTTCTCAATCACGCTGGGTATTTTTACTGAATGGATGAGCAGTTACTTGGAAAAGTTCCAAGCAGGATACGGTGGCTGATTCTACTTGTGAATCAGAGTACATAGCAGCGAGTGAAGCGTCGAAAGAAGCAGCTTGGTTGAGGAACTTCATCGGAGATCTCGGAGTTGTTCCAACCATCCAGGAGCCTATGGAACTGTTCTGCGATAATGAAGGAGCGGTTGCCTTGACTAAGGAACCAAGAGATCATGGTAAAACCAGACATATCGACAGAAAGTACCATTTTATCAGACATAGAGTAGAAGAAGGCCATCTTGTAGTAAAGAGGGTGTCATCTGAAGATAACCCAGCAGACCCTCTCACAAAGGGTCTGAGTAGGGCTAAGCATATTCAGCATGCTCGGAGCATAGGACTGAAAGATGATATTAGTTTTAGTAGTTAGATTAGTTTTGTTCTGAAACTTGTAACAAAGTAAATGTAATTGACTTTTGGTGATTAAATAATAAAGTATTATTTATAAGTTTGGTTACTGCCTTTTGTCGATTGTTTGTTGTTGTGTTTCATATTTTGCATGTTTTACTTCCCGAATAATTTAGTTATTCAAACTCCACAGTCGCTCGTACTTTTGGAAGTAAGTAGTGAATTAAGACTGTCATGAACTAGATTGTAGATTGTCTGAGTATAGACATGGCAATAGAATTGCTGCAATGTTCATGAGTATCAGAAATTGAGATTTGTGTATTGGATAAACCCTCGCTCAGAGTATCACTTCATGGAATTCATCACGAGTAATACTGAGACGATAATATCTTATAATCTTAAAACGAAGATATATGAGTTGTAATTTACAAGTCGGTCATGCATTGGTGATACGAAAACGCATCAGTAACTTGGTGTTATAAAACGTATTGTCATGTATAATTTGATGAGTAAAAGATACAAGCATATGAGTCAACGTTTATTCGTTCCTTTTGCCCTAACCGGAAAAGCGATATCTGTGGGCCCCTCGATGATTTGGTGTTGACTTATGTGCTGGGCCCAGCCATGACTAAATTGATGTGTTCAATTAGAAGTCCTACATCATCACAAATCAGAAATCGGGAAACATAGATTCTGGACAAAGAGATTGATTACGTTCCATGTCTTATGTCTGGGGATATCTTGCAGAACGAAGGATTATATGATCACTTATCTAAGGACATGTAACTGACTGGGTCAGAGTTCAGCAGCAGCTTTTGGAAGCTACAATTTGCTGGTCAAATTTAGAAGGCATACTAGCAATTATAGTTACAGACTTATCCAAGTGGGAGACTGTTGGATTAGATGTCTAAGCCCATAACTATTATTGGTATGTACTTGAATTGATAGCAGCACAGTCCTTTTGGGTTGCCCTCAACCTAGCAACTGGACAAGGAAATTATGAAAGGAGAGATATTAATTTATAAGATTAATAAATTAATATAAATGATTTATTAATATGTTAATGGATTAATATATTAATTAGAAATCATTATGTTTAATTAATAGTTAGCCAGAAATTAATCATAATTAATTTTGGGGTTAAAAGTATTAATTATAAAGTGCAGGGACTAGTTTGCAATTATTTAATAGTTGAGTGGAAGGCTCCAGAACCTCCTTGGAAGGAGGTGGACAAAATCTATAGGGGAAACCCTAAGGATTTCGTCCAAGGGGTTTAGGATAAGGCCCTTGGGTTTGCTTAGGCCCTAAGCAAAGGAGCATTAGGGTTTTCCCTAAACCCTAGATCCCTTAGCTATATAAGGAGCCTCCTAGCTCACAATTTCGGCCACTCCTACCTTGGAAGAAACCCTCGGCCGAAAATTGCATACTCTCTCTCTCTCTCTCTCTCTCTCTCTCTCTCCCTCTCCTTCTAGTTTCCTTCTTGCTAGTTCTTGGGTGTGATTCCATTAGAGGCATTACATTTGTGGTGCTAAGCTTCCAAGAAGATCAAGATCAAGATCAAGAGGATTTTCAATTGTTTGCTATAACAATTGAAAGGTATGTAACTCTTAAACCCTAGTTTGTTAATTTCGAAATTAGCCTCTCTCCTCTAGGGTTCTTGTTTTGCAATTCAAAGTTATATGTTCAATAGTTAAAACATAGATCCAAAGTAGGTTGCATGTGAACTTAGGAATTGTTTTTCTAGTTTATTTGTCTTACTCAAAACCCATCAATGATGGGTTGCTAGAAGTGCAGGGCTTCTCATCACCTTTTCGTGGATATAAAGTTCTTCGGAAATGGGCTTAGATCGAGGAAGTTATGGCCTTCAGAGTGTTTAGGGTTTAAGAGGGAACCCTAGTATGCGGGGCGTACCAAGGGAGTACGCGGAGCGTATTGATGCGGAGGTCAATACGCTTGGTGTAAAGTGGTGTACGCTTGGCATACTATGAAGAGTGGTGCGGGAGTGCGAGGTCTCGTATGCTGGGCGTACGAGGGTGGGTAAGAAAAAACCTAATTTTTGTGTTGTACCCTATATAAGCTTTATGATAGCCTCTTTTGTTCATTTCTAAGCCAACCTCCATACTCTAAAAACCCTAATTCGAACCCCTATCTAATGTTTGGTGATCTTGATGCTCTTGTGAGGTTTTGTGGATCTAGAAGAAGAAGGAGAAGCTTGAAGACTTGTTCTTTGAAGGAAAGCTTTGAGATCCAACATTAGCATCTCCTTTTGGTGGCTTGGGAGGTATAAAGTCCAAACCTTGCTTCTTCATTTCATGGATCTTCTTCTTAGTTCATTTTTGGTCATTTTGACCCTTATGGTTGATGATTGGGAGTTAAAGTTGTTTTGAAGCTTGTAAATTGTAGATCTGGATATATGATGGGTTCCTTGGGCATAAAGGTGCAAAATTTATGGTGGTGTTGGTTCCATGCATGTATTAAGTCAAGTATTAAGCTCCTTTGAGCTCCAGAGTCCCATTTAGCCATGCATGCACATAAAGTTGGCAACTTTATGTGATTAACCACCTTGGGGAAGTCAGATCTGAGTTTGGAACCAAGTCTTAATGGATTAAGTAATAATTTGGAAAGATGGCCATGGCTGGTGAGTATGCTGGGCGTACAAGTATGTACGCTGTGCGTACAAGCCTTCCATGCTATATGCTGAGCGTATAGGCTTAGTACGCCCTGTGTACTCGGCAGGATTGGGTTCTTTCGTTTTGGGCTTGGTTGTGTTGGGCCATCCAGATTATTATGGTTGGGCTGTTGTGACTTTTTAGACCTTCTTGGGTGAAGGCCCACGAAAGGAATTGGGCCCAAATTGGAAAATTGGGCCATATTTGGTCCTTAGATGCTTATTTTGGATTTTGGGCCTTTGGTCATCTGGATGGGCCAAGCTTGAGGAAGGGTAAAAAGGTCTTTTACCCTATTTTGGACTCATAGTGTGAGTCAGGGGCTAGATGTTGATGGGTTGTCATTGTGGTGTTTGATAGAGCGTGGATTTTAACATATCTGCAGTCGGAGATTATTCATGGGATCATCTATTGATGGGGTGTTGTCTTGATATTGACAGTTCGGGGATCCGTCAGCCAGCAGCCAGGGATCGTCTGTACGATTCGACAGTGTGAGGTGAGTTTTCCTTACTGTACTTACAGGTCGAAGGCACCAAGGCCGACCCATTAGTTTGATATCTTGATACTCACTGATATGTCGAGTATGGAATAGATCTGCATGATTATATGCTAGTTGCCGATATGCTAGACTAGTAGATCAGTAGGACTATCTATGATTCTGTCTGCATAATTACCTGTATATGTTTGTTAGCTGCCGGCATATTGTGATGGGTTGAGGTTGTACTGCTTCGTGCTATAGCCAATAAACCCTGAAGCATTCCAGATATGAGCTGAGGGTCGGGCAAGGCATGCCAAACTCATAATGAGGCCTCGGATGCATTCCAGATACGAGTTGAGGACTCGGTTGGTATGCCAGACTCGTACTGAGGGCTTGAGGGTATTGGAGCATTCCAGAAATGAGCTGAGGGCCGGGCAGGGCATGCCAGACTCATACTGAGGGCTCAGTAGCATTCCAGATACGAGCCGAGGACCAGTTGGTATGGCAGACTCATACTGAGGGCTGAACATTGGTATTCCAGTCCGATGACCGATTGGGTTGAGAGCAAGCCAGACATAAGCTGTGGGCCTTGGGGGCAAACCATAATTATGATGTGGGCTCAAGAGCAGGCCATATATGAGCTGTGGGCCCGATAGGCAAGCCAGACTCATACTGTGGGCTCATGGGTAATCCAATCTTTTAGCTGTGGACCCAGTACATGCTGTTGTTGTATATGTGCTATTTTTTTGTGTGTTGGTACTTTGGGGGAACTCACTAAGGTTTGTGCTTACAATTTCGTTTATGGTTTCAGGTTCTTCAGATGATTCGTGGCAAGGCGAAGGCGTGACCGTACACATCCTTTATTTTACAACAGATTGGATCCCGGGAGACTCCAATTTTAAAACATGTTTTGGAGACGATATTTTTGTAAACACTTTTATCGGTAAATGAGTTGTTTTAAAAAGTTTAAATTTGTTGAAATTTTTTGGAATGTTACAAGTTGGTATCAGAGCCTTGGTTTGAGTAAATTAGAGGAACACTCGTGTGAATCCAGTCTGAAACTAAGGAAAAAGGGTTTTAAAAATAATTTTCAAAGTTGCTTTCAAAATAGCTAAAAGAGGATGTGATGTGTACGATCAGCTGGAGCCAGTAAGTTGACCCCCAAATTACCACACGGTTCTTTGATATTGCGATATGTTAGAAAAGCATGGTAGTGATAGGCTAGGGATCTTCAGGAATTGCCTGATTGTATGATGCCTAATAGCCTAGGGTTTTCCTTATATGAAATTGACATCATTACTGTAGTTGCTTAGTGTATGCATCATAGTTGTACATAAATAAGATTCTATAGCCTGAGAATGTTTGGTGTGACCTTATTTCCTGTTCTTGTTTGATGAAGGGCTTAGGGTAGGATCGGATATTCGACTGTCTATATGATCCAGTTTTATGTATAGCTAGCATACACGAGTGCTGAAAACTAATCACATGAAAAGTACTAGTCTAATGCAGAACTGAAAACTAAAGTTTATCCATACATGGCCAAAAACGAATTCAAACTAGATAAAAGAAACATTTACTGATAAATCTTCTAAACTAAATGCGTGAGATGATTCACAGTCTTCAGATCTCCAAAGTCGCTGAAAGAATTCAAAAATCGCCTTCTGAAGTGGTTTTCTTCGTATGGAATCGTCCAACCCTTAAAAATGATTATGAGGATTGTATTTATACTCGAGGTGGAAGCTTCCAGAACAAGAATATGCAAACATGCGTCGCATGTATTGAGGCTGCGATAGCAGGTTTTCAAGAAAACGCACCACGAGCCTTTTTAATGAAGTAGGATGCTTTTCTGGGATTTTTTTGGCAAATTTACGATCGCATAGAGGGAAGTTACGATCGCATGTACATAGATTGCGATCACATGTTTTAAGTTTTTACTCCCAGATGAATTTTTGGCACTAGAAAACCTCGAAGACAAGTTGCGAGCAAACTTGCGATCGCATAAAGGCTTCATTCGATCACATGGACAAGATTTGTGACCGCATGTCTTTCCTAAGTTGTCCAAATTTTTTTTCTAGTTTTCAGAACATTTTGAATCTCGTCAATCGGAGTTACGGTTCATGAGATATGATCAAAATACTGACAGGGGGTCAAAGCTGCCAACAACATCCTTTAGCTTCAGATTGCAGATTCTATCTTCGTGTGATCAATTCGATCAAATGTTTCTTGACCAAAACATACTCCAAGAATTCCTCAACATCCTCCTTTAGTTCCAACTCTATTTTAAGCTCCAAATATGCATCCAACTGCTCCCAAAGCACTGCTCCACTCGAACTATCTGAAATTGACATAAAAACATGAGCAGTACGAGAATTCTAACGAAAGACATGAGCTTAACATTATTTAATTAAATGACATGAAAATGTATAATATATGATGATAAAAGATAATAAAAACTCCCCTAAAAGATGCATAAAATGACATCTAACAAACACCTCCCACCGGAGGTGGGTCATCCTCCGACCACCAGAAAAGGGCGGCAGTCCTTCGTTCCTCCACCGGTGATCATAGATCACCACAGCCAAACAACCACCCTCGGGAGCTACATCAACCCTTTGACACCGGATCAGATCCGATGATGGCCAGATTGAAGAAAAGAGCTCGACGGAAAAGGGTGACTGCCCCTCCCTTTCTCATCTCTCTTCCTTCCGGTTGAACAACGACCCAAATGCCGCCACCTGCTGTCGATTTTACCTCCGATTTCCCCTCCTCTTTTCTCGATCGAACACCACTGAACTACCCCAACTACCATCGTTCTACCACTGATCTGATTCATTGGGTTTCCCTTGCTGCAACTGTCGCCGGAGATGAATCTCTCTGCCCATCCCTACGATTCGATCAACCACCGTCGGAGCTCCTCATCAACTTCCATTGTCTGTCCTTTCCCGATCGTTGAAGACGGAGATCTGTTCCCTTTTTGTATGGTTTTTCCCAAAACAACCCCTTAATTGTTTAAGATGTTACCTAATCTGTTCCTCCATTGCTTTGGTATGACCAAGTCAGCCCCTGTGTGCATTATTCAATCAAATCAGGCCCCAATGGATTAAGTTATTACAAAAATGATCCGTTTTGGATATAATTTATCACAAAACAGTCCCTTGTGTTAGATAAATTACAAAACAACCCTTTTTAAATGTAAAGTATTTCAACAAGTCCCTTTTGTTTAAGATACTACAAAAATAGTCTCGGGGTTTGTTTTAGCTCAAAAAGGTGTTGATTTCGGTTACTCACTCGAAACTTCACATGAATGAACCAACTTCGAACGAATCGAACTTATGCTTCAAGGGTGAGTTTCTACGACCCTCTAATTTATAGTTTTTATATCTGGGGAGAATACATGCGTGTCTATTGAAGTTTTGATTGTTTTCAGGTTTTTATACGTTAAAATGCATCATACTTGTTATTGGTCAAAAGCTTATGAAATAGCAATCTAAAATGTTATAAATCATTAATAAATCATACAAGTTAAAGTAGATTGCTAAAAGATAATATACTTATACTTTGTCGTGAAATATTAATATGAATATTAAGAAAAATTACAAGATCACATGTATGAATGCTATAATGGTGTAAATCTATTTAATGATTTATAAAGGTTATGGTATTTTTCATATATAAGTTTGAGCATGTTAAAAATATATAAAAAGATATTATGTAATAAAAAATATCATTCAACATATTTATACGTAAAAGGAAAGTACATTGACATAAATGGTGGAAAACCAAGTTTATGAAATTATATAATTATTAGTTAAAATTTTCAAATTTAACTTTTAATATATAAAGTTATGTAAAAATGAATGCAAAAGTTTATTAATATATTTTACACTAGCTATAAAAATATAACTCATTTTTACAAAATTACAGATGTTCCTCGCATAAAATAACATGATTAACTTTAAGATTTAAGTATCGTTAAATATGAAATATCGTATTGTATCGATAATTTGACTTATTAAGGTTATGGAATTTGTTGGTTTCACATTGGGTTATCTACAGAAAAGTCCCAAACGTTTTTCAAAAGTTTCAATAAAGTTCTAAAAGTTTTTTTTGAATAGATAAGTCCCAATATTTTGATGTTTTGCCTAAATTAACGAAAAAAATCATTTTTTATATCTGAACAGTAAATAATAGATTATATAATTTTTTCAAAATATTGAGACTTTTCTGTTCAAAAAAACTTTTAGGACTTTATTGAAACTTTTGAAAAAAGTTTGAGACTTTTCTGTAGATAACCCGTTTCACATTGGTTGAAACCTGGAAAATATTTTAAAAGCAGTCGTTATTTTGCCCAAATTTTGTCATATCAGATAGTAAAAATTTGGAAATCCTGTAAGACTTACGAACGTTAAATACTAAAATACTTTAATCAAAAATTATTCTTGAACAACAAAATTATAAGTATTCAACAATCTTATAACGAGAAGTTTAGGATTAGGATGCCTAGACACATTGTTAGGATCCATCACACGTACGAGATTCCTATATGAGCTATGTTCGTTTCTAAATGCCATAGGAGCTAGGATCATTTCCTAAGTTGCGGGCTATGTTGTTGGGTATACTAAGACTGTGTGTCTTGGTGAAAACCCTCTATTTTTATAACCGTTAATCCGTGAGGAACAAAGAATGACAAGTATAAGATTTATATTATTGGACTTATATGGTTCGACCGGCCACCTGGAGTTGCTAGCTACAACTATCGTCTGACTAGACGAATTATGCACTGACGTTCAGTCTTTATCTATTCCACTATGTATTAAAACATTAAGGATGACTATCAGTACACTTGATTATGGAACTAGTGCTGTAGTGTAGTGTCATAGTCCGGTTATGGGCTGACATTCAGTCTTTATTTATTCCACTATGCATTTAAAACGTTGAGGATGACTATCAATACACTCGATTTTGGGAGCTAGTACTGTAGTATAGTGTTGTAGTTCGGTTATGAGCTCATTATAGATCCCATATTTGTTTTATTACCGTATAGAATCGACTTTTGGTTTATATGGTGTTTTATTTGTTCACTTATTCTAGTTGAATGAGACTGTATGTAGTGTGATAGTTTGAGACTTAAAATGATAAGTGTCAATACCAACAATTAAGTCATATAACACTTAATTAATAGCATGACACGACTGGTTAAGGTTTAATAACTTACAATTAATAAGTTGTTTATATAAACCATTTGTTTTTATATGAAAACACCATATTTATGTGAGATGAGTTTGCCCGATTGGCTAAGTGTTGGTTCCTAAATTAAGTAGATAACACTTAATTAATACCACGACACGATTTTACAAAACTTATAAATTCAAAACTTATGACTTCTACATATAAACTATACAATTTCTTGTACGAAACTTCAAGAGTAAAGTTGGTTATTTTATGTTCTCACAAAAGGTAACACACCTTATTTTTATATAATTTGATATTCAAAACCCTATATAAACAACATTCTGGTCATGAGAACCGTAAAATTTCGATATAAGTCTGACTTACTTATATGTATTTTGCCAAATTTTGTACTTTTGGATTTGAACAAATGATATTTCTAAATGAGACAAAATACACTTTTATAACTCATTTTTTTTATACTTTTGATAGAAAAGTAAGTATTTATAAAAGCTGGTCAACCAGTTAAATTTTTATAAAACACTTTTGGTTATAAAAAGATTTTGTGTCAAAACCTATTGAACTCACCAACATTTTTGTTGACGTATCTTAATGCATGTATTTTCAGTATTCACAGGTTGGAAGGATTTGCATAGAATACTTTATATTATTTTACTATACCATTGTAAATGCCGATCTGTTAGGTGTGTGTAGTGATTTACCAATAATCACCGTCGATGTAATTTCTATTTCGGTAATAATAGAATATTTTATTTTGTACCGTTCAACGTATGTTCAATAACTGTGGTGTCGCGCACCTCGAGGTTTCCGCCGGCGGCCGGGGGTGTGACAAACTACATGATCTTTCACGTGTGATTTCTTCTTCCCTTCAATATCTACTCCAAGCGTGTCTTTTATAAAGGGCATACTCATTGAACATCACATCCCTACTTCTAATAACCATTTTACTTTGATCATCCTATAAACGATATCCCATTTTATCCATACCGCAACAAATAGACATGCATTTCCCAGCCTTTGTCTTGAGCTTGTCTCTGTTAGTATCCTTGATCATGACATAAGAAACACATATGAAGAATCTCAAGAGTGTAAGAGTCACATGTTGACCTTGCCATTCATATTTTAGATTCTTGAACCCTATCAAATTCGAGGGTCCACGATTGATTAGATAAGTTGCTGTATGTACTAAATCTGTCCAAAACATCTTTGACAACCCTGCATGGAGCCTCATACTATTTGCCCTTTTATTCAATGTCCCATTCATTATTTCTGCAATATCATTTTGTTGAGGTGTCTTTTGAACTATCGTCATCATCTTTATCTATTCTCAACATAATAATCAATAATCTATTTGTTGCTGTACTCTTCCCCATTATCCGATTTCAAACACTTTGATCTTTGACCGGTTCGGATCTTGAACCGTTTTTTTTTGTGCATGCCTAATTCTAGGTCATAAAACTATTTTGGATGTGTTATTTAGGCTGTTGAGGTTTGTAACATCACATCATCGTCTAATTGGCACAAATGTAAGAATTTGAGCCCTATTTAACCACGGTAGGAATTGGGCCAATTGACCATAATTCCATAACATCGCCACATTGGGCCTACTCCGTTTAAAGTTAGACCATCTTCTCTTGCATTTGCCATATTCTCAAATCTCATCCGATCTCATTGGTCGGTTGCTCGATCCACGCTTTGTCAATAATCCTAAAAATTATGTATAAATTGTAATCACACGTGTTAAATGCCATGCAATAATTTGGATCAAAATTTCTCTTTTTTTCCCATGAAATTAAGCCATGCTGGCAGTGGGCCCTTGTTTAACCAAAAGGGTGTCCAAGAACATATACCCTTTAGCTGGCTTATAAGTCCCCTTCATCTTGAAGCCTTTGCAAAAGCAAGTCTCCCTTGATACCAAACCTATGACCTCAAGCAACCTTTATACATTCAAAGATTCTTCTGTGACACTATTTATTCACAACATCTAAACAAGATCATATATATTAAATATAACTCCACAAAGACAGCACCTTAACTGTTTCCCACCTCTAATCCATCAATGGACTACTCCTTTCCAAGGGAGACCTTATGGAGAACTGCCTCAAAAATCACCATTTCAGCGCACCTGTTTGGTATCTTAGCAAACATCCTTATGCTTATTTGGTTGTTGCACTATCGTGAAGGCATGGACCTTGATTCATCCAATCCATATCGTATATTCAATGTAAATCACTCCCATTCATGTTGATTATACTAACTGAAACTTGTAAATTTTGATTAATTAAAGTTATCGATCATCATGCATATTTCTTTGTACAGGTCCACCCTTTCCTAATGTTCTTCGGATTCATATTCCTCATTGGTGAAGGTATGTTTGTTTTTTTATCGAAATCATTTATTTGGATTAAAATCCAGATGTTAATGCATTCAAATCTTTATGTGTGTTGTTGGAGCAGCGATGATGGCATACAAGACAGTTCCAGCAGATAGGCAAACACAGAAGTTCGTACATATGTTCTTGAACCTCTCAGCTCTTGTTTTGGGCATTGTGGGGATACATGCGACATTTAAGTTCCATGATAAGATGAACATGCTCGATATGTATAGCTTGCATTCTTGGATTGGCATCGGCACATTCTGTCTTTTCATCTTGCAGGTAATAAATATATATGTTCTTTTTGCATCTTTCATGTATACTTACTTTATCAGTATTATCCGTAAAGATTATCTTGTGATTAATCTTCTAACTACACGTGTTTGCTTGTTTCTTGTATCTTTGAATTGGACAGTGGTTATTTGGGTTCAGTTTATTTGTGTTTCCAAAAGCATCAGCTGTGACAAGAGCAAGACTAGCGCCATGGCACGTGTTTGGAGGAAGAGCTTTGTTATACATGGCGATATGTGCAGCTGAAACTGGACTGATGCAGAAGTTCACATTCTTGCAGCTCACCAACAACCGAGAAAGTTATTTGATCAACTTTCTTGCTTTGGCCATCCTTTTGTTTGGGATCACAGTTGATATTTCTGTCTCTCTTGGTCGTTTTGCTTGAGTGAATATTGAAGGGTGTGATAATTTTTAATTTGATTTTCGGGTTTGTTTGAAGGAATTTCATTTGTATTAAAGATTTATTGGTTGGTTTTGTGTTCCATGACTGCCCTTGTTGTTAATATCGTTTTTACAGTCATTTGTACCTTAGCTCCAATCCAACCATATCCAAACTCTAGTTTATTTTTTCCTCCACTACATAGAGACCTTTGGACACGATCTATTCATGACGCCTTGTAGATTGTAGCTCTGATCCCACGTAGATGAAATTGGCCACACTAGTTTGTCAAGAAAGATTCTGTCTGGTAAGAAAGCAAGCAAAGATATTGTTAGAGTTTGACTTGGATTTTAATTAGTAACTTGAATAAGTAATCGGACCCAAAAATGTGAAGAATCCTAAATGACAATTTCGAAAGGATAAGTGTTAGGCTCGAAGCCGTACACTTATCCCACCGTAGTATGGACCTATAGTTTCTAGAGTTCACTAATAAGTATTCGTAGCTAGGAATTCTGATATAATCACTTTGAAAACGGTCGAGTAGTAGAAGAGTTCTCCGATTCTTTCACGTGGACGTATACTAGATTGTCCGAACAACGTTAATTCTCAATGTTGTTATATCAATTTCTTTGCTTGCTTGTTTTCTTGTGTAAGAAATATTGATTTAAACGGAATATGATTGCACATACAGTATAAACATGTGTAAAACAATAAAGTAAAACGAAGAGTAACACTAAATTTTTTATGTGGAAAACCCTATCGAAGAAAACCACGGTAGAGGATGGCGCGAACAAATTCACTATATTAATGAGGTTTACAATGCTTCAAACTTCTAAAACAAAGGATCTTTAATTGTGTAGTTAAATAGTTAGAATTAGTGTATACAACAACAAACTATCCAAGTCCCAAAAGAGGGAGGTAGGATATATATATATATATATATATATATATATATATAGGAAACCTCTACTCAAGGATAATGAGATTGATTTCATTGATGATTTGACATAAGGAAAAATTTAAGCCTAACATGAGCCCACACTAGAGTATACTAAACATCACCCACAATGAAGAATAAAGAGTGATGTGTGACTAAAAATAAAAAACATATACACACACTAAAATTGAAAGATAGAGAGGAGAAGATACCATTAATACAAGATGAAACTAGAGTAATATGGTAGAAACTATGTGACAAACACAAACAATGGAAAGGAAACAAGTACCAAGGTCTATACTACTCCATTATCCGAATTTTTAGCCTCTACACGCTCCTAATTAAGGTCATGATTTTGATAATAGCCAACTCCTTCAAACCTAACACTATCCTCTTTAATGTCACCTTCACTCTGATGGAATCAACCCCTTGCACCTGGTGCAAAACAGAAAACAACAGAGTACATAAGAGGAAGAACAGGGGAAGCTTTTGAGACAATTTTCTCGTTTTATTTTCAGGTGCTCAAACTCAAAATGAAAAGAACGAACTACATAAAGCAAAGAAATCCCTAAAAGATAGCAACAAACTATCCATGATCTACTTCTACTAAAGAAAACGGAATTGGTGGCCTACATGGCCTTTTACTTATTCAAACATAAAAATTGACTAAAATGCCCCTGAAGAGAGTCTGAGTCTTTTGAACACGTTTGGATTAAATCCAACATACTCTCCATTAATCCAAAGTGTTTAGGTCATGCCATTGCCTTGAACTTCAACTTGTTACCTGTTGTACTCCCAACAGATCTCTCATCTCCAAAAATTGAGTCTTCCCCATTGACTTAGTAAAGATGTCGGCTCTCTGTTTCTTGCTGCACACATGTTGGACAACAATGTCATTTTCCTCTACACGTTCACGAATGAAATAGTATCTCGTATCAGTATGTTTGCTTCTCCCGTGGAATACAAGATTTTTGCCAAGTCCAAAGCAGACTTGTTGTCAATGTACAAAACAGGTGCCTTGATCTTGCAGTTACTTACTTCACTTAGCAGTCGTCTGATCCAAATTGCTTGGCATGTTGCTGAGGTGGCTGCCATGAATTCTGCTTCACAGGATGACAGGGCTACACAACGCTGCTTTAATGATACCCATGCGACCAAACTCTCATTTAGATAAAATACCATTCCACTCGAGCTTCTTCTATCATTCACATCTCTTGCTAAGTCGCTATCAATGTACCCGGTGATAACACTTTCTCTATTACCCTTGCCATAGACCAGACCATAGTCTGTGGTCCCTTTCACATACCTCAAGATGTGTTTCACTGCTTTCATATGTTGAACTGTGGGTCTCTCCATGAATCTACTTACCAACCCAACAACATAACTGATGTCGGGTCGGGTATGGGTCAGGTATCGCAGTGCACCAACCACACTCACAACATTAACTTGTACTCCATCCTCATCCTTGGTTAGTTCCAATTTATGTTCCATTGGGTACTTACAAGGATTGCACTCCTCCATTCCAGTCTTAGCTAGTATTTCTTGGCATATGTTGTTTGCTTCATGGTGATTGTTCCTTCGTGTTGATGGACTTCAATTCCAAGATAAGATGAGAGTTTTCCCAGATCGCTCATCTCAAATTCCCTGTTCATCTGTTCTTTGAAGCGTGTTATCTCATTGTTACAGTCACCTGTAACTATGAGGTCGTCTACATACACACCCACGATCAGTGTTTTTCCCTTTGTGTTCCTTGTATATACAACATATTCTTGCAAGCATCTTTTGAATCCAATTTTCTTGTGATACTTATCGAGTCTTGAATTCCAATCTCTTGGTGCTTATCGAAGTCCTTATAACGCCTTGGTTAACTTGTACACCTTGTTTGGTTGAGCATGATTCACAAAGCCCTCCGGTTGTGTCACATAATGTGACATCCCCTAATTTCTCGGCCAGAAAAGACCGATTTCGTTTATGCTTTTTAAAATAAAATCAGAGTAATCCTTTTAAAAGGTGTTGCAGAATTTGCTCCCATAAAAACATGATAATTATATTATCAAATCATTTCTGAAGAAATGTATTTTATTCACTTAAACCATTGGGATGTCATCGTCAATACAGAAACATAAGCATAAACAGAGCTTACACACACTTACACTAGTGATCTACATCTCTTTTAATCTCTCAGTGTAAAGTAACTTCGTATCGATACCTGTGATACAAACAAACTGAGTGGGTCAGGCTTGGGAGCCTGGTGAGCATATAGGGTTTTCAACCCACAATAAATAATTTATTATGCTTAAACATCAAACAATCAACCCAATTACCCTATCCCCATTATCTTATTTATTTCTTAAGGATTTACCCTAAGAATCAAATCTCACTCATTCCTAAGGATTCATCCTAAGGAATAGGCACGAAGTCCATCGATGCCCAAGGTTTATACTACAAACACTAACAAACGTCGATCAAGAATCGACTATCCTTCATCCAGTCATTCCTCAGGATTGACCTAAGGAATTTATCCAAAGTCCATTGCTACTAAGGTTCATACAACAGGCACTACGTCACATAGTCGCCAGGGATTTTATACAATAGGCACTATGTCTCATAGTCTCCAAGGTTTATACAATAGGCACTACGTCTCATAGTCGCCAAGGTTTATACAATAGGCACTACGTCTCATAGTCGCCAAGGTTTATACAATAGGCACTACGTCTCATAGTCGTCAGGGTTTATACAATGGGCACTACGTCTCATAGTCGCCAAGGTTTATACAATAGGCACTACGTCTCATAGTCGCCAGGGTTTATACAATAGGCACTACGTCTCATAGTCGCCAGGGTTTATACAATAGGCACTACGTCTCATAGCTGCCAACGTACTAAATACATAGCTACCAACATACATCTATACTGTACTAAATTCATAGCTACCAACGTACATCTATACTGTACTTTTATCCCTCATACTTTATCTACGCATGTTTTACCCAACATATTTGAAGATAAAATATATATACATTTTAAATCATTTTAAACATGTATAAAACATTCATTCAACATCCATCTCAAATAAACAAACAACATATATACACATATCACGTATTTTATATAAAATAGTTCATATCTATGTGTAAGATGAAAATGACTATACACTCACATGATTTGATGATAATCGGACAGCAATTCGTTTCCTAAAACGTTCCTTTCTAATAAAACCGGGAGTTTTATTGAGAAACCGGGCTCTGCGAAAGGTCGGGCTTCAAAACCGAAAAGATAAATTTTCCGGGTCTTCGGGAACTTCGGAACGTATTTCGTGCTTTAGAAATGATACCGGGGCTTCGGGGGAAGTCAAAATGATAAAAAAGATGAAAAGTGGGTGAAAAGTGGCAAATTTCGGATTCTACCCGGGAAGTCTCGCAAGGCTCTTATTTATAGGGGAGGAGGTCTGAACGCTCGGATCCGAGGCAATGAGAAGCAAGCACGTGGCTCGCATGCGAGGAGGCAGCTGGTGCGAAGGCCACGCGGCAGAAGGGCGAGGCTCGGACTTGGCAGGTGACGCGCTTCGGATGGACACCTGCGAGCTTCGGATTGGTCGGATGACGCGGTACTCCTCGGTTCGGGCCAGCACTTCGGACCAATCAGCGGGTGACACGCGTACTGCGGTCCAATCAGCAGCGAGCACATGTCTGACACGTGGAAGCCTCGCATGCGAGGGTGACGTGTCCAAAGATGACTCTTGCGAAATTTCTCGAAAATTGTGCTCAATCTTGTAAAATCCATAACTTTCTCATACGGGCTCCGTTTTTGACGTTCTTTATATGCACGCGTAGAGAAAATTATGCTCTACAACTTTCATTTAGACTTTGTCGGAAAATTTTGACTTTATTTTTATATTATTATTTTTAACAGACCGGGACTGGTAAATCCGTTAAAAATTCATAACTTCTTCATTCGACGTCCGTTTTCGTCAGACTTTTTACCGTTGTGCTACAAATGACGAGACCTTCGATTCTCGTTTAGGTCGTGTCGGCTAAAAATCACTCGATCTAAAATTCGAGTTTTTAGCTGTCTACTGCTAAGCTGAAACTTCGAAAAATCATAACTTCCTCATACGAAGTCAGATTTGGGTGTTCTTTTTATCGAACTTCTCGGTTTAACGAATACTACGAGTTTCGTTTAGATTACTAAGGCTAAAAAGTAGTTTATCAAAAACTCACTTTTTACGACATTCGGCACCGTGCCGGTTTGTCGCGAAACTTCGACATGTCATAACTTCTTCGTTATAACTCGGATTTCGGCATTCTTTATATATCCGTAATCCTTGTCACGACCACTACATCGTTCTTAATAAATATCGACTTTATCTAATATTTATTTTCGACGCTCATTTTTAGTCTTAATTAATTAAACCCTAATAATTAAGCATAAAACACATAAAACACATAATATTCACATAATTCCTTTTCATTTCTCCAAAATGAGTCACAAAGGTTAACCTAGACTATCATGTCAATATTAATGCCTAGCCTAGAAACACGGTCATTACACATAAACTTCCTGTTCCAGCTCACCATTTAGGAATGCAGATTTGACATCGAGGTGGTGCACAACCCATCCGTTATTACCTGAAAGTGCAAGTAACATACGGATAGTTTCCATTCGAGCCACCAGAGCAAATACCTCATCGAAGTATACGCCTTCTTTCTGGACATATCCCTTCGCCACTAAATGAGCTTTATGCTTCAATACCTTTCCACTCGGATCCTTTTTCACCTTGTAGACACATTTGAGCCTGATTGCTTTTCGTCTCGGTGGTAGATTTACAAGAGTCCATGTTTTGTTCTTTACAATTGCATCAAGTTCACATTTCATTGTACTATTCCATTCATTGTATTTGCTAGCTGTAGCATATGTGGTTGGTTCTTAACAATCATTCAATAGCAGAATCTGTTCACATTCATCATACATATCAGTTAGAAGTCTATACCTCTTAGGAGCTCCTCCCCCAGTAGAGCTTGACATAGTACTTGTGGAGCCGATTGAGCTTTCTGGTGTTGATGATGTGGGTGTGCTCTCATGTGGGCTAGGTTGCCAAGTTGGATCCTGTGAGGTCTCTATTGTAGGCATCTCCATACTACGATCATTCAAATCTTCATGTTGTGCAGGGGTGTAGGGTTATGGTTCACTGAATTCTTCTTCTACTTCCAATGGTGAAAGTCCCTTAACAATGAAGGTCATTCCAGGTGTAGCCTTGATTTTCTTTGCCTGTCCCCATGGTTAGACCTTGTATTCATCAAAGAAAACGTATCTGCTGATGCTGATAGCACTAGTGTTCGGATCTAGTATCTTGTAAGCTTTTGCTCCCGTCTCAGTTCCCAAATGAACCATCGCTTTACTCCGATCAGTAAGTTTACTAAGATGTGTACCGATCACCTTCATATGAGCAACACATCCAAACTCCTTTACATGTTCGATATTAGGCTTTCTTCCGGTCCATATTTGATACAAGGTTGAGTTCTCTAGGGCTCTTGTGGTTACACGGTTTAAAATGTACACCGCATTACGCACTGCCTCACCCCACAATGTCTCGGGAACTTGCATGGTTTTGGGTGAGCTTCTCGCCATCTCCACAATAGTACGGTTGCATCTCTCCACCACTCCATTCTGTTTAGGGGAGTACGGGGCTGTGTAGTGTCGTATCAATCCGGTTTCTTCACAATATGAGGTGAATTCCTTTGAAAGAAATTCCCCGCCACGATCTGACTGGAGCACCCTAATTCTTACTCCTGTTTCAGCCTCTACCGCTGCCCGAAATTTCTTAAACATACCAAGTATTTGGTCTTTTGTCTGCAACAGGTAGATCCATATAACCCGACTGAAATCATCAACTAACAAGAAGAAGTACCTGTTCCCTGCAGGTGTGGGTGGTGAGATTGGACCGCAGAGATCCCCATATATCAATTCCAATCTCTTATTTGCTCTGAAGTTAGTATGATCTGGGTAAGGTTTTCGTGTTTGTTTGCCTACTAAAGAGCCTTCACACAACCCTGTAGGACTTATTATCTTTGGCAATCCCTGTACCATTTCTTTATCTGACATGAGCTTGAGTGCATTGTAACCCACATGACCCATACGTGCGTGTCATAATTTGCATGATTCTATGTTAGTTGCAATTAAGCATCTTGAGTTAATGTCTTCTAACTCTATCTTGTACAACCGGTTGATTGATTTCTTGACCTTCATAAGAAGTCTACCTTTCACATCATGGACCCACATGTATGATCCGAGCATCACAATTATGTCACCGCCTTCATCCAATTGACCCAAACTTATAATGTTGGTGCAAAGACTCGGTATGTAGTATACATCTTGCAGTATACGGTGCTCACCATTCTTACACATGAACACTATTGTCCCTCTCCCTTCGATACGAACCCGTGACCCATCACCAAACCTTACTGAACCTTGAATGGACCGGTTGAGTTCTTGAAACTTGTCCTTTTGACCCGTCATATGGTTACTTGCCCCATTGTCCAAGTACCACATGTTCGATTTGTTTGGTTCAGCCCCTGTTCTTCTTAGCTTTGGAGTCACATTCTCCTCATTCAAAAACACTTCTTGCACATTGTCACTTTCATGAATTGCAGAAAGTAACAGAGCTGGTTCCTCTAGGTCGTCTCGGGTTAAGTTCGCCTCCTGATTTCTTTCTCATTCTCGACGTGGGTTTTGACATTCTGCAGCAAAATGCCCAATGTCTTAACAATTGTAGCATCTCACTGTACTTTTGTCATGATCATTGGAATGACCACGACCCCCATTGCGTTGATGATGACCACCGCACCTGCCATGGCCACCACGATTCCCAGAACCATTGCCTCTTCCTCTACCTCTCCTACGTCCTCGTGAGTTGCTTGAAACTCCCCTATAGGTGTTAGTTGCAGCTTTCGATCCCACTTCGCCATTTTTCTCGCTTTTATCTAACCATTCTTGATGAGTCAACAAGAGCTTCTTTTCTTCTACCTCAGCATGCCCTCTCACCTGTTCTTCAGGGGCTTTCAATCTTCCAACGACTTCTTCTATAGACATCGAGTCCAAGTCTCCGAATTGCTCGATGGTTGAGGTGATTTGCACAAACTTTGAGGGCACTGCACGCAACATTTTTTGACCACATATGATTCTTCCATCTTGTCACGAGAGCCCTAATGTTGCTGACGATATTGTTGGGTTTTTAGCATTCTAACACTCCTATGGTGTACATGCAACCCTATAAACCTTGGATCTATGTTTTCTCTATTATACATGCAAATATTAACTATTCCAAGGTTTCATCCTAACTAGCATATTATGAAGCACCTATACTACTAAGTTCTAGTTAGATGACATACCTTTTGATGTAGCTTGATGTCTTCAAGCTTTAAGAGCTTAGCCCCAATAGTGTGGAAGCCTCAAATGGAATCACAAATCACCAAAACACCTTGGAAGAACTTGAGAGAATATGTATGCACACTAAAATCGGCCCACTCTTATTTTCACACACTTGTCCCAATTTTGTGAGCCAAGGACCCCTTTATATATTATGGAGGATTAGGGTTACATCCATGTAAACCCTAATACCCATGACCTTTCATTTACATAGGATCCATGGGTTAAAAGCTCCATGGACCATCCATGAAAGTTTAGCCCAACCTAAATGAACTTGGCCCATTCCATATATATAAGAGTCCATATTTAATTAGTTCTTTTTGATCACTTAATTAATTCTAAATTAATTCTTGATCAATACTGATTAAATAATATGATTCCATATTAATATATTAGAACTTATAATATATTAATATAAATCATAAATATACTATTCTCAAAAGACTATTCATATAAATTGTGCCGGTGAAGTGCAACCCAAATGGACCATGCCGGGTCGGGTCAAGTACATACCAAATATAATTATGGACTTAGACATTAATCCAACAGTCTCCCACTTGGATAAGTCTAAAACTATTATTGAGTATGACTTCAAAACCTAACTGGCAATCGTAGCTCTTAAAGCCGCTGTCGAACTCTGACCTTGTCAATGACTTGTCCATTAGATAAGGGATCATATATTCCTCCATTCTAGATATCATATGGACTGAGACATGGATTATAATCATTCTCTCTGTCCATTTGTTGTTTCCCGATTTTCGATTTATGATGATTGACTGATTGAACAAATCAAATCAGTCCTGGCTTGGCCAAGCACTCACATGTGTCATCGCTAAATCATCGAGGGGCCCACAAATATCGCTTTTATCCCGAAGGTAAAAGGAATGGATAAACTTCGACTCATATGGCTTGTTCTACTACTTGTTGAATCATACACAAAGGCACGTTTTATAACATCGAGTTACCAATGCGTTTTCGTGCAATCAATGTATAACCAACTCATAGTAACAACTCATATCTCTAGGTTTTAAAAATATAAGATATTATCGTCTCATGATCACTCGTGATAAAATCCATGAGGTGATTCAAATGAGCGTGGGTTGAATCCAATACTCAGAACTTATGAGCACTCATGAGTGTTGTAGCACCACTTTGTCCACCAACTTGGACCTCTACAAACCAACCCATGACAGTCTTGATTCATATCTACTTCCAACATATGACCGACTGTGGATGGTTTGAATAACTTAATCATTCAGGAAGAGCGACTTAGTTATTCTGGAAGTCAAAACATGCAAAGTGAAACACAAGAATAAATGAATCAAATATGGTATCAAACCCTATGAATATAAATAAACACTTTTATTTATCACCATACTGATTACTCATTATTCATTTTTTCGGTTTTATCAACTTTATACTTGAATTAAAAACACTAGTTGTCCCATGCTCCAAGCATGTACACTATGTTTTTCTTAAACAATAGCTTTGTCATACACCAAGTATGCACTCTATGTTTGTCTATGATCCTTACTTTGTGAAATAAACCAATTGAACATAATTTCAATGATTCTAATTTCACACTCCCAAATCCTTATCGAAAAATGTGAGAATTTCAAATTCCTATCATTTATCGAAATCTGTTTAGATTTTAAACTTATATGCACTGACCCTCCTGTAATGAATATGTACAAAGTCACAAAGACTTGTCAACAGTCATTATAAGGTATTCCAATGGAGATCAACTCCATGGAAACTAAGTCTCATATTCAAAGTACATTGCTTTGGACATGCTTCTTGCATTAAGTTTTCTAATCTTACACAGATAACTTCCACCTATGGAGACAACTCCATATTCTCATTTTGACTATCACTTCTGAATAAGAGATGCCTCTTTTCAGAATATGTCAATATGGTCCTTCCAAAATTAGCACTATACTTCCAACTGTCCCTGAGCAACCAATCTTTGGTAAACCTCAGATTGACCTCGACAATTGCTTAATCATTTTAGTCATATCCAATTCTAGACCTTTTCCCTTCTTAATGCCTCTGGGCATTTGGAAAAATTTAGAAATGACAAATATTATAGCACATGCAATCGATCTTGTACCCAAAGCAAATGGTACACGATTCATGATGTCTCACATAAAGACATGATTCTAGACCAGTCTTTTGCTACAATATTTTTATTTGCCATGTTTTCAAAATTTGACTATGAAGAGGGATGCCGTAATCATAATCGAATTTTGAGAACGCAATATATAGAATTTCCTTAAGTTGAACCAATCCAACATGAAATTCATATATATATTCTTGACTAAAGATGATAAAGTCTCAATCTAAGCCTTTAGAACTGAAATGAAGTATATCCTATCCCTTAATTATAGCAAAACAACTTTTTCAATCCCTGCAGCCTCACGAATTGAAACTTTTGTTTTCTATAATTGACATTGCTAACTTGCAACACTAACAATAATTATCATGCTCCCACTAACATGATGATTATTAGCATAACACTTATGCTCCCACTAGCTTTGACATGTACTCAGAAATCAGCTGGACTTCTAGAAATCAATACTTTATTGACTTTCTTACCAAAGTTCAGATTTCTGATACGAGATGCTTTGATAAAACTTTATCAAAATCATACACCTTTCCTTAGATAGCATGCATGTGTGTCTAAACAATTTCAGAACTATGAAAAGGGATGCCGTAATCATAGTCTCAATTGTTTAGACCTTTTGCCATCTGCTTCAAATCTACTTGGTGGAAGTGTTTCCTCACCATCATCTTCATGAATCGGAGAGAAACCTTATGACCCTTAGATTTTATGGTGTATGTGTTCTTATCCATGTGAATCGTCAAAACCATAGTCACAAGACAAGGATAATGACGAATCCAAACTCATATGGACTGAACTTATGCAATCTTAACTTCTTGCCACCTGGCAGTACAGGGCCTGCCATTGCTTCCAAGTTGTTATGCAACCAATTGAGAACTTTCAGAACTCCTATGCAAAGCCAACTTTAAATGGAATGGGCACAGAATATGTTAACACGATAGGTTATAAACCTCAAGTCGTGTGCTAGTGAAGAACCTCAGGTTTTATTCTTGATTAGTTCTTGAAATTCTTTTTAGGATCTTTAAGACTCCCACTATCCTCTTGACATATAAGACTATCTTGCCAAATATTTAAGAGATAGTGCGGATTCTTTATCAAGACAAACACTTCACACAATTGGCCTTAGTTGGTCTTTGTTTTATCCAAAACATCACAACTTACCAATTTCAAATGTACAAGAGTAGGACACTTTTACTCTTACATTTGACAAGTGTTTTAAACCTTTCTTTAAGATATGTCACTCACGTTACAATCTTGGAGTATGACTCTAAGAATTGTTTTGGAACGAAGTATGACTCATCTTCCTGATCTAACCATTTCAACAATTCATGACTCCTCTTCTTAGTCATAAGAATGCACTAAGATGACCTTTAGAGGACTAATTGTGATATGATTTCTAAATCATTAAGATGATCACAAACATGATACTAAAGTACTCTCCCATCTTTTCAGATTTGAGAAACTTTTATCTTTCTGCCTAATTTGATTCTTCCCATTCGTTCTGCCATACATTGAGACTTTTCCAATGTTTCAGAATTATACTTAAACTTGTAAGTATAACCATATTTACTAAACTTTAGTAAATCAAATAGTCTTAACGAGCTTTGTGGTGGACATGACCAGTGCACAAGAATGTGTACTCGATCCCTTTAGTCCTTCACTTGACTCACACATCCATGTGAACAAGTAATTAGTCTTGATTTTCCAATGCTTGAAAGTTCTCATTCATCATACTATTCAACTTGCATGATTCCAAGTTTCGGTCCAATTGAAACTTGGGTGATGAGGAACTTTCCTGATTTGGTAAATTTAGACACTACCACAAATGAAAGAATCAAATCCATTTTCCAATATTGCTGTCAGTGGAATCATATAAGCAACAATTTTCCACAAATGCCATTGTAAGGATACTTCAAATAAATAAAATTAAACAATTTTCTTTTATTTTAAAACTTTGCGGAAAAACTTATCCTTACAATCCACATGGAAAATTGTTGTTATCTATTCCTTAGCAATATAACATAACTTCTTAAGCAACTGCTCAAAATTCTGATGCGATCGAAATCCACCTTTGCGATCAGAATCAGCATATACTTCCTTTAAGATTTCTCTCTATTCTTTGATTCTTAAAACATCAACATGTGACCCAGTCACATCATGTAATGAGGATCTCAGAATAGAACTTAACAGAGTTAGATAATGGGCTCTACCTAATGTAGAGTCAAACTTATTGACTTTAACATCCTTAGGTAAATTTGGCAGCTTTGCAATCAACGCCCCTTCCTTTGGCAAAATAAACATATGGACCCTTTGGTAATGGGACTATCTCAGACTTAGCCTTTCTCTTTACCATTTGGTCAACCGGGTTGACTATGGCCAATCCCTTTCCATTGGGAAGAGAATGCTTTTTCTGGATTTCCAGTGTCACCATTGTCACTGTCCATAAAGTTTTTTGGAAGTTGATCTTCTAATCAAATTTGTTTTACTATCGTTCCAAATTATTGCTGATTCAGCAGCACCAAGCAAATAGATATGATCATTAAGGTTCATGTCATAGTCTGTTTCATAGTAGTCGCAAAGGAACTCACTATGTGACTTAGAAAGTGATAGAACATCCAACTTTCTCAAGACTTTGACACCCAACTCTCCCGGCTTGTCAATATGTGACTTCATCTCTAAGATGTGATCACACATAGACCTTGCTTGCCATTAGGGCTTGAGTGACCTTGAACTTGTGGGTTAGGGAGAATAATTGGAGGAGGTGGAGGAAGAGAAGTATGACTTCCATGAGTCAAACTCGGGAAGTCATATTCATTAGGAAAGCTTGGTTTGGGAAGATCATTGTTGTCTAAACCAGACATCAACAATGGGAGAAATTCACGTAAAATTGATTTAAGTCCTTAATATAACACCCAATATGATATATTAAGGCTAGGACCCAACAAACTATTTTATAACTTGGAAGAGGGATGCCGTAATCCAAGCTATAAAATATTTGAAGGTAGGTGAATGACGATTCACCAATTTCCACCAAGATAAACGAAATGTATTATTAGGTTTTAATTGGTTTTGAAACTCCTAGATTCTTTTGAGATTCATTGAACTTTTCAATGACATGTTTCAATCTCGAGTGTGCCCTTCAGGTTTTGTGACTGGGATGCCGAGGATCACAAAACAAGGTGTGAAGTAACCATGCAAATATACTTGGTACCCTTAATATTTACCCCTCAATCGATGTGCCGGTTAACCACACACGCTCCAACGATACTATGATAAACATTAAGTTACCCTTTGCCTACCTTGTTAAGTCCAGGTTAGTGTGCCGGTTAACCACACACGCTCCACTAACAGCTTAAACAAAGTGCAAAGTGTAATTTCATGGATTAGCACCTTATTCACATTTTCCTAAGTAACTAAGATTGGGAATTTATAAGTGTTTAGTTACTTAGTATTTATCATTATACTTATAATGAAGGGAGAATTATAGTCCTTGTCCTACATGTTCGGCTAACGACCCTCCACCGGTCAAGGAAGCGGTGAGTGAGAGTGGACACTCATTAAACTGCCATTTTATAGGCAGTAACCTTATACCCCCCTTATAGACCGGCTTTGTCGGGAAGTCATATTCATTAGGAAAGCTTGGTTTGGGAAGATCATTGTTGTCTAAACCAGACATCAACAATGGGAGAAATTCATGTAAAGTTGATTTAAGTCCTTAATATAACACCCAATATGATATATTAAGGCTAGGACCCAACAAACTATTTTATAACTTGGAAGAGGGATGCCGTAATCCAAGCTATAAAATATTTGAAGGTAGGTGAATGACGATTCACCAATTTCCACCAAGATAAACGAAATGTATTATTAGGTTTTAATTGGTTTTGAAACTCCTAGATTCTTTTGAGATTCATTGAACTTTTCAATGGCATGTTTCAATCTCGAGTGTGCCCTTCAGGTTTTGTGACTGGGATGCCGAGGATCACAAAACAAGGTGTGAAGTAACCATGCAAATATACTTGGTACCCTTAATATTTACCCCTCAATCGATGTGCCGGTTAACCACACACGCTCCAACGATACTATGATAAACATTAAGTTACCCTTTGCCTACCTTGTTAAGTCCAGGTTAGTGTGCCGGTTAACCACACACGCTCCACTAACAGCTTAAACAAAGTGCAAAGTGTAATTTCATGGATTAGCACCTTATTCACATTTTCCTAAGTAACTAAGATTGGGAATTTATAAGTGTTTAGTTACTTAGTATTTATCATTATACTTATAATGAAGGGAGAATTATAGTCCTTGTCCTACCTGTTCGGCTAACGACCCTCCACCGGTCAAGGAAGCGGTGAGTGAGAGTGGACACCCATTAAACTGCCATTTTATAGGCAGTAACCTTATACCCCCCCCCCCCTTATAGACCGGCTTCGTAAATGAAGCCTACTAATGGTAAGACGACTTGCTCTTATACATATAATATATTAAACTTTTAATATTATAATAGTATAAGGGTGTATTTTAGACATTTAAAATACTTGGTGGTTTAATCTATTAATTAAACTAGACTTTTAATTTAATTAAACTCAAACCATATATTTATGGATTAATAATACTCTTTTAATTAAACACTTTAATTAACTATTAATAAAGTCCATAAGAGTTAATTTGAACTAATCAAAACATCATAATTCCAATTATTAAACTCAAAATTAAAACCATTTAATTAATTGTTTAAGTTATGAATCCAAGAGTTTTAGAATTCAATTCTTTTTTTCATAAAAAACTTTTCTCAAATTCCAAAACTTGAGGGCAAGTTTTGTAATTCTTGAAAACCTTTGGATTCCATAACTTATGGAATTAATGGTGTTTTATGATGAAACTTTCCATGTTCCATAACTGAAGAACAAGTTATGGAATTCTTTAAAACATTAACACCAAATTTTGTCACTCCATAAAAACTTTGAATCAAATTTTTTTTTTAAAATTTTTTTTCATATCCATAACTTATGGAAGTTTCAAAAACCCTTAAGATCACAACTTAAAAAAAACTTTTGAGCTCCAAAATTTTATGACAAAATATGTAACTCCTTAAAACATTTAGATCAAACTTTTAAAACTAATAAAATAATCATATCATTTTATCTTTTACTAAATTTGACCTAATTCAACTCATATAACAAATGATTCAAATTTTACAAATAATTCGTTTTTCACAAAACAAGTAATTATCTTAAAATTTGACAAACGTCATGTTTTTTTTCCTTTTTTTTCAACTTGAAAATAAAACATTTGCATCAATATAACAGAAAACAACCCATGGCTCTGATACCACTGTTGGGTTTTTAGCATTCTAACACTCCTATGGTTTACATGCAACCCTATAAACCTTGATCTATGTTTTCTCTATTATACATGCAAATATTAACTATTCCAAGGTTTCATCCTAACTAGCATATTATGAAGCACCTATACTACAAAGTTCTAGTTAGATGACATACCTTTTGATGTAGCTTGATGTCTTCAAGCTTTAAGAGCTTAGCCCCAATAGTGTGGAAGCCTCAAATGGAATCACAAATCACCAAAACACCTTGGAAGAACTTGAGAGAATATGTATGCACGCTAAAATCGGCCCACTCTTATTTTCACACACTTGTCCCAATTTTATGAGCCAAGGACCCCTTTATATATTATGGAGGATTAGGGTTACATCCATGTAAACCCTAATACCCATGACCTTTCATTTACATAGGATCCATGGGTTAAAAGCTCCATGGACCATCCATGAAAGCTTAGCCCAACCTAAATGAACTTGGCCCATTCCATATATATAAGAGTCCATATTTAATTAGTTCTTTTTGATCACTTAATTAATTCTAAATTAATTCTTGATCAATACTAATTAAATAATATGATTCCATATTAATATATTAGAACTTATAATATATTAATATAAATCATAAATATACTATTCTCAAAAGACTATCCATATAAATTGTGCCGGTGAAGTGCAACCCAAATGGACCATGCCGGGTCGGGTCAAGTACATACCAAATATAGTTATGGACTTAGACATTAATCCAACAGATATTACCCACTTTCACAGCAAAATCATCGACAATATCTGCTTCTTTCATGTTTAGAGTCTCGAATTCCGCCTTCAAAGTTTGCACCCTAGGCATCTTTACCCTATCTCCCCCCATGAACATTGTCTTCAAGGCATCCCATGCCTCCTTGGCTGTTTGCTTTTCTGACAATGATAACAAGAGATCTTCTGGTATCCCTTGATAGATAGCAGCCATCGCCAATTTATCCTTCTTTACTTCAACTACGGTGTTTGTTGTTCTGGGCTCAACAACATCCCAAACTCCTTGTGCCTGCATAAACACCTTCATTTTTATTGCCCAGGCGGCATAATTGCTTCTTGACAACATAGGGTAGTGCAAAGTAATCTAACCATCTTTCTCATTTCTATCACCCATACTTGTTGATCGGGGTTGATACTTGGGCATAAACCGGGCTTTGATACCAAATGATGGAATCAACCCCTTGCACCTGGTGCAAAACAGAAAACAACAGAGTACATAAGAGGAAGAACAGGGGAAGCTTTTGAGACAATTTCCCGTTTTATTTTCAGGTGCTCAAACTCAAAATGAAAAGAACGAACTACATAGAGCAAAGAAATCCCTAAAAGATAGCAACAAACTATCCATGATCTACTTCTACTAAAGAAAATGGAATTGATGGCCTACATGGTCTTTTACTTATTCAAACATAAAAATTGACTAAAATGCCCCTGAATAGAGTCTGAGTATTTTGAACACGTTTGGATTAAATCCAACACACTCAATGTAGAAACACTCATTGTATGTCTCCCAACACCCTTTATAGTTTATACCCTTTACATTCCCTCCCCTCACGTACATAGTAACCTTGTTAAATAAAGAATGAAAGTAACTACCTCATTTCCTCTTGATATCCTTATCTTGCACTATAATTCGACTATTGTGATTCGCACTACACCTTACCTTTCCCATATCTAGTTTCCTCTCTCTCTCTATCCCCCCCCTCTCTCTCTCTCTCTTTTTCTCTCTCGATTTTATAAGCTTTCATATTCCATTTTCACTTTCATTTGTGTTTAATCTCATGTACATCTCTTTATATGCCATAGACTTTACTTTAGCTATTGCTTTCAATGCCTCTTGTTTGGCCTCCTTATATATTTCTCCATCCTTAGTGCTTGATAAAAGCTCCTTATGTCAGTTTGTTTTAGCTTGAAACTCCTCACGTCACCATCATGATTCTTTATGCTCTGTAACCTTTCTTGTTGACATCCCATGTGTGTTTTTGGTGACTTCTCTAACGATGTCGACCATATTATCCTATAATTGATCAATGTTCCTCGAATGAATGACTCTAAAATATTCTTCTAGAATAACATTATCCCTAAAATTGCTAGTTGCCACACCCTTTAATATATTCCAAAATAATCCTTGGTCTAGCTACCTTGGCTCCTTATGTTGGCTCTTACTTAAGTTTAAGTTCAGGAATAGTCTATGTTTTGATACACATACTTCCCCAGATAACACACTTCCCTATAACACCTTGTAGTCTATGTACTTCCTAATGTTTCATTTATGTACGTTTATGTAGTTATTTTGGGTGCAATGCCCATACATTGGAATATAATTAAGTTCACACGCCTCTTTCTAAATAAGGAGCTTGAGACTAACAAATCATGTATGGGTGCAAAATAGTGGAATTATGACCCTCGTCGTTCCTAGTAGTAAAGTCGAAACTCTCATGCACAACCTTATATGTGACAACCGTAAATTTCCGGTCAAGTCAAAGTCAAACAAAGTCAACAAGTCAAACCGGTCAATCTAGCTAACCCTCGTATATTAGGGTTTACATTATGTTCAAACGTTGTACAACTCGCTACATTAATACAAAGTATCACTTAGAAGTGTCATGTGTTCAGGAATTCAAAACCCTAATCAGGTTAAGTGACGTAGCAAAACGATAAAACAATATTGCATACCCTTCGGGGGTGTGTAAGACCCTTAAACATGGCTTAACGGAGTTTACGAACCTTGAGTTGCGAAGCTAAACACTCAAAAAGGTCACACACAAAGTCTCTTTCAATCTCTCTTTATCAATCTTAATCTCTCCCAAATCTCTCTCAAAATCTCTTTTAACTTTTTAAAATCATTCGGGTCATCCCGACCCTTAACCGGGTCAAAAACCGCTCGAAACGGGAAGATTTCTTGAAAAATAGCCTATTAGGACCGAAGTCCCTATTAGGGCCGAAGCCTCTCTATAGGGGCCGAAAGTACTAAGGACCGAACTGATGAAGGACCGAACCCGAAGCTGCTGAACCGAAACTAGCTTAAGACCGAACCAAACTCTTCGGACCGAACCCACTTTCGGCCTATTTCGCCTTCGGGCTATTTCGGGTCATCTCGCCTTCGGTCCATGGCAGTAGGGACCCAACCTCGGTCCTATCCGAGCAACTTCGCAGGAAGGCCCATTTCACCTGGTTTTTTACCACGACTTCGTTTTAAGCCCGTTTTTCATGATTTTGACGTGGGATTTTCACCCAAACTCATATTTTGACATATAAAACACTATATAATCATAATTTAAACACATTTTAGGGAAAATCATTGCCTAAGAATAAAATCTAGTAGGTAAGATTTATGGGTGGAGTGTTGACTTTACCTTTAAGTTATGACACAAGCAATCCCACACACCCACTCCATGGCCATCCCTAGTCACTATTCATCACTATTCAATCAGTCATTAGTCCTTCCACCCTCTTTCTCCAGCATATGAGGGTGATCAAGGCTAAAAATCTTTACTCTACCTCCCACCTTCTACACACTTTCACCAAGGATCAAACCCATTTCTCTCTCTCACTTTCTCTCTCTAAAAACTCGAATTTGAAGGTTGTTCTTGAGCATTTCCCTCCAATTTTAGTAAGTAACTTCATCCTTCACTTGATTATCTTGCATCCTTTCACTCAAATCATGGGTTTCTTACACAAACATCATCATAATTGTTGCTAGATCTTCAAATCTTCAAGCATCTCCCAAGTGTTCTTGATTTGGAAACTTCTTCTATTCATTATCCATCTTTTGAAATAACTCAAGGTGAGTTCATACCCCTACATTTTCACGTTTTCTTCAAGTTTTAGGGGGGGATACAAGTTAAAAATACCAAAAACTCAACTAAACTCAAACAACAGCTTTCATCAGAAAAGTTGAGTCTTATTCACAGGCTGTTTTGACCATCTTAAACTTAATATTTAATATGAAAATAGTTCAGGTTCATAACTTTAAAATGACTACTTGCACATCTCCATACGATTTTTCTACAATTTATGGTGATTTTTACAAAACTGCCTATCATTTCAGAAATGAATTCGGACCAGTCTGTGAATATGAACGTTTTCACACAAGTTAAAGACTTCTAAAAAACATAATAAAAATTATGAATAAACTAGACACATTTTATGAACTTTCAGAGTTTACGGATTCAGTTTTCGACTTCGTATGATTTTTGCTATGATATTTTTAAAACAATGCAGAAAGGTTAAAAAAAACTAGTTACATAGCTTACAATATTAACAACACTTTGTAGTATGTTGAGCAAAGTGCATAACAATAAGTTCTAAATATTGAATGTATTTCTTGTTAGTTTATCATCATAAACAGAAATTTAGTCATTCATGATAAGGATTCTTCATTCATTTCGAACACATATAATAAACTACAATAAGCATAGTTTATGGATTCTACGATAAAACCATACTACATGAAAAATGTTTTACTCTCAAAACAAATGGGTTTTTCATATACTACATGGTAAACTATAATAGTAATAGTTTATGGATTTCATTACGCTAATTTATTTCATAAAAGGCGATTTCACTTCCATCACGGAAGAGGTTTTATAGTCAAACTATATGTAAACTAGTTAACGTAAGTTGTGAGACAATTCTCTATCGTACTCTTAGAGTACGGGTTCAAATTCCTGTAAGTTATAACCAGAGTCTCTTGTAGAGAGAGCGTGATAATTGTGTATAGATCTATATTGGGATTGACACCCCACACCTCGCTGCTAGCTACAGCGGATCGACAGGTCTACGGGTGACAAGAGTCATAGGATCTTGACGTCTGAAAAACGTTGTTGCAGGTTATTTCTCGTTATAGTATGGTTATAACGACTCACATAGGGAGTTAACAATCTTTCAAGTTTACAGGGAAAATTCTACTTTGAAAAGGGGTTTTATCTATTTAAAACTACAAACACGTTATAAGTATAAAACACACTCATACTCTCGGTTTTGGGATTTAGGACTACATGACTTTTATAAGGAAAATATTGGATTTTCTTTGGAAACACATTTCTATTAAAACTACGTTTCATCTAGAATTGTTAGACTTCAGCTATGATTGCTAAGTGTACATGTTAGAGTTATATATGAGTTTAGTCGCAATCGACTTAGAATTGGTGGGCCCGCCTTACTTCCTGTTCCTTGTTTGGTTGTGGACCTAGGGCAGACCCATTATATTCGACGGTTTATTTAACTTAAATTTTATATAACTTATATACGCTGGGTGATTATAGAAGGAATCTACGGGTCTTTCTAGGGTACATTATCGCATAACATAGGAGCGTTTATTTCACACTTAATAAAGAAAATATTGGATTTTCTGGAATCATACTCTATCGCTTTTACAAGGAAAACGACTTCTTTCTCAAATAAAACTCTTATGAACTCACCAACTTAATTGTTGACACTTTTTCAAAACTACTTGTATTCTCAGGAAATCAGTGAAACAGGAAATCAACAACATCTTGAGGATGAGACGTTAAATCGTCAAACAGTTCATTTTGTCGTCATAATGTAATTGATTTTGAAACATGTAAACATATACTATGGTGTAACCTTTTCAATTATATTTATGATGGTTGTATTTACTTTGAGCACTACTATACTCGTTGTTGTGATACTATACATGAAGTCCTCCACCCCCGGACGTTTCCGCCATCCTTGGTTTGGGGGTGTGACATTATACATATCAATCTCTCTATCTATTCAAACATTAAAGTCTCCCCTATGACCATTATTGTTGGGTTATCAGGGTTCTTAAAGGCCACCAAGGCGCACAACGGAAACAATAAATATAAACGAAAGAAACAAGAAAACATACCCTTGTAGTCCTTTGAAACCTTCTTTGATCTTAATGGAGTGAGAGTGCTAAGAGCCCAAAATAGAGCTCCTTTTCATAGTTGCACCCCAGAAACATATCAACATCTGACACCTCTAGATCCAACGAACACCATGAACACTGAATGCAAATATGAGATGGACGAAAGATTGTGAGGGTTTCGAGAACGAGAGTGTGTGCCGGATTTAGTAAGGGTGAGCATGGTGTGGTTCGGTGCGGTTTTTGGATAAAACCGAACCACAAACCTCTTATGCGGTTATTTCAACCACAAAACCGAATAACTCAGTTATTTTTACGGTGTGGTTTTACTATTTTTTATGCGTTGCGGTTCGGTTTTTTAACCACATAAATTTTGTACGCTTTTTTTGTGCGGTTTTAAACCACCAACGTGAAATTAATGCCTAAAAACCCTTTGTTGTAAAGAAATTAGTAAAGATGGTTCGACCAGATTTTTTTGAACGGCATGTTAGTATTTGTCTGGGATTGAACCCATGACCTCCTGGTTAGAAACTCCTAATTAGACACCATGTTAGTCAAGTAGATTGTTTGACCAGATAATGTAAAAAAAATTATTATTCAATTTCTTACAAAATTAAGAAATTTTAAGAAGGCATCTCAAAATAAAAATACCACAATATAGGATGAAGCTGTTTTGCATAGTGAGTCTTTGTATCCTCCCTCAGCTTCTTTATGTACGAATAGCTTTAGCAAAATTTTCTTTATATTAGCAGATGTGGGATATGTTTATCACATAACTACAATTTTCTTTCAAAACTTAGCTTTTATGAAAAAGAGAAGTTAAAATAAAACATAATTTTACTTGATCTTCTTGTTTTTTTTATATATAACTTACGATAAAGGTTAATGAATCTCATAGTCATAATTATGTTAATTTATGTTTGGTTCTAGTAAAAGTACCAAAGGTTAATGAGCGATTTAGGATACGAGAAAGAAAAAATTAACAATTTAACATAATATTGATGCATAACTACTAAGTCTACTATGAATTTATATTGGAATATAACGAAATGAGTTTTGCGGTTTTTAGGAAACTAAAAACCGCACCACACCGAAATTTTTCGGTTTTTGCAAAACTAAAACCGTACCGTTGGTTTTCGTATCAGTTTTGTCGGGTTTTTTTAAGTAAATTACACGAATAGTCCCTCGTGTAGGTGCCAAAAGACACGTTCAATCATTAATTATAAAAATTAACTTGGACCGTCCCTCGTAAGTTTAAAACTTACATGCTTCATCTCTCTAGGCATAAAAAAAAACTATTTTGCAATTATTTATTTATTTCTTATTTTCTTTTGTTTTATATATATCATTTTTAGATTTAAAAAAAGAAAAAGAAAATAGATAATCCCCACCCCCTTCCCCTTCCCCAAATTCCTTCAATCTTCGATTCCTTTTTTTTTCACCCACTCTACACAGCGCTGCCACCTGCCTCCATGATGCCATGATACCGACGAAACCCCAAATCAGTGAATCAAAATCGGACCCCAAACTACCATCCCATATCTTCGTTCTCCCCTCTGCCTAAAGAACACCGTTGGCCCATTGCCACCTTTCCTGTCCTGTTTTCGCTTTCCCTGACGCTAATGTGGCCTAGGTTTTTCCGATTTACCAGTCGTCATGTGTGTGTGAAATCGAGGATGTGTGTATGGAACTTCCAGGGCTACCATTACCCCGTTCTTCCTCATTTGATGTGAAATACACCCCGAAAAAAAATACCTTTTAAGAGTCTTTCTCTACAACTCGAAACTACTACCAACATACTTGCAACCTCCAAGAAGATCATGGTTCACAATAGGGTTCAAGGATTACAAAACCCAGTTCTGATTTTGCTAAACTCTCGGTTCTGATTTTGTTAAACTCTCAAACAGGGAAGCACTTGGGTTTCGATTTTTTCAATTTAGCATCTAGGTATTGTTTAGTATGTAACTTATAATTTGGTGTTATGATTTTCTTTTATGATATGAGATTTTGCATGTAGCTTAAGTTTTGAATTTGATTTAAGATTCATTTTGGTTTTTGATGGTATAATTTGATTTGGTGTGGTGGGGGTTGTCGGAGGTGAAAGGCAGCACCCGGTGGTTGTCGGAGTTGAGAAGAAGACAAGGAAGAGAAAAAATGAGGTGGTGGTCAGTAATGGTGGTAAAAAGGGGTTTTTGGTGGTGGGGTGATGTATTCTTCAACAAGAGAGAGAGAGAGAGAGAGAGAGAGAGATTGTATATAAATTATTAAAATATTTTCTAATAATTAATAATAATCAGATTTGTCAAAAATAAATAAAAATTAAATTTAAAAGGGAATTATAGTCGTTCCATATCTCACAAGTCACAAGGGATGAAGCGTGCAAATTCAAACTAATGAGGGACAAAGCGTGTAACTTTTTACGATGTAAGGGACGGTCTGAGTTAATTTTTGAAAATAGGGACTAAACGTGCATTTTGGCACTTGCATGAGGGACGGTTCGTGTAATTTACTCTTTTTTTTTAATTATTTGCGGTTCGGTTTTTGCTCACCCCTAGAATTTAGGGTTTGGGTCAGTGAAATCTCCATCATTAAATTGACCATTAACCCCATTATTGTAACATCCCAAAAATCATAAGCATTTAAATTTTTCAAAAAACTACTCATTAAACCATAAAGTGTTTACAAAAAGACCATTGTTTCAAAAGTTCAATCATAATCAGAGTATCCCAATATTCACTGTCATAAAAACAGGAAGATGTGCACGATCATGCCTTCGCTTTCCCATGATCCTCTGACGTACATGAAATAATAAACTGAAACCGTAAGCCAAAACTTAGTGAGCTCCCCAAAAGTACCACCACACAACCTAACAAACAATAAGCATGCAAATATGAGCCTTCAGCCTGACTGGACCGCCTCGCAGGGACTGCAACGTATCCGGACTGCCCCAGATGTCTTGGCCTTCAACACAAAGCAGGTGTCGACATATACAACAGATAAACATAAACACATATTCAACAAATATAGGTAATCATATAGATCTACTAATCTATCATATAACCAACATACCATCATCCTATATAACCGGATACATAACCTAGTGGGCTCGCATTGGTGCCTTCGACCCACAAGTCCAGTGAGGAAAACTCACCTCTCGGTCCGAACAAATTTCCGAATAGGTCTCTGCTCCGAATATCAGCTCTACCCGTCACCTATTCATCAAATAGTGATCAATATCAAATACAACTCAAAATACCCAAAATACCATTGGGTCAAACTTGGTTAAAGTCAACAGTCAAAGTCAAAGTCCACTACAGAAGGTTACCACGTCGTGGCCATCATTGGCCATGTCGTGGCCACTAAATGAAAAAAACAGACGAGCCTCAACCCAACCACTACGCCGTGGAGACCTAGGCCATGCCGTGGGCACTAGGCTCCCAACAACTTAATGGATTAAGTTGATTTCCTTGATCTTAAGGGCTCCAAAGCCCAAATCTGGTCCATTCTAAGATCCAAGTGGATAAAGTTTTCAACTTTATCCCTTTAGATTCTCTAAGGGATAGAGATCCCATTTCTAGATCTAAATAGGGCAAAAACATAACTTGGCTTAGCCCATTAAGCACTTTCTCTTGAAGACTACTAGATCTCCGTTTCCAAAACGTTTCTAGCATCAAATAGCAACATAAAAATCCATAATTTCTAGACATGCATGTCCAATGCATGTCTTGGACTCTATTAGGTCAAAATGAGGGTTTTTGGCCAAATCTTCCATGCATGATGCTAAAACTCAATATTACTCCAGATCCAAAACATCAAAGGCCCAAAATGACCTAGAGATTTATAAAGTTGCAAAATTTATGAGATCTCACCACCCAATAGTCAAGGACATGAAAATCAAGGCATAGAAGCCTAGATCTATGCACAACAAACCAAAAAGGTTGGAAATTGGGGACTTACAAGAGTCTAGAAGATGCACAATAAGATGATGAGAAGAGTTGCTTGCTGAATCCAAGTCTAGAAGTCACCTCCTTCTTCTTCTAATCCCTAAAATCAACACAAAAAGCTTAGAGAGCAAAAATAAAGATTAGGGTTAGCTTGGAGGCTGAGTGAGTGTGATGGAGGTTGAGGGTGAACAACCCTAACCATCATATTCCCTTAAATATGGTGCAAACCCCGAATATTAGGGTTTCTCATTAAACAACTGCCACGCCGTGGCGGCCGTTTAAAACCCGCGATACATCAACCATCACTACGACGTGGTACCGCCCAAAATCCAAAATACATTAAAATTAAATACCTCCAAGAATCTGGATGTTACAATTATTTATAAGGAAGAGTTTTTGAACTCTTAGAGATAATTACTTGGTCACTATGTAATTATCCTAAAAGATTTTACTTTGAAGTTTTTACACTTAAAACCTCTTAAGTCTACAAATTATTTATTAATCAAATAAACCATTAATTAATTAACAAACTAGATTAGAAAACTTTTCTATATATAGATGTGAGAGAGAGTTGCCATGCAACAACTTCATCATATATAGATGATATTTTCGGATCTTATATTAAATAATTAAATGCAACAATAATATTTTTTAATGTAAAATGGAAAATATATGTTGATGCAACATAGTCATATGCAAATTCTTCAAAAAATTAAAGGTTCCATTTTGGCAGCAACACATTACCATCCGACAGTAGAAAGCATCGGATATCCAATGCTTTCTTGTATATATCAACCAATTCAAGTATAGCCATAAGACCAACAGGACTCCAATATCCAAATCAAAATCCGTTTGGGAATAAAGGCAGAAAATATGTAGTTCGCTCTTCAATATTGCACAGTACGACAGTAGCAATGGGAATGAAGACACATCTCAAGATACAAGATATTTCAGTTTGAGAGACTCAAGTTGCAACAAGAGATTTCCGCGAATTATAAGTGAGGTTCGAGCTAATAGGTTCAAAATATGATCATACGTGCCAAATATTTAATACTATATAAGAATATCGAGCACTCAAACATATACAAGCCTCATATTCACTACCCCAGAAAACTTGTTCAACTATAATATCTTTGCATTCCTTGTAATACTAGTTTAGATTCTAGTAGCCGTAGGTATCAAATCAGTCCTGGAATTTGGTCCATGGGAATCTTGTTGTTCATCACTATCCGTTAAAATTTCCTCCTCCAATGAATTTTATATGAACGCAGAAATTATGAACATTGTCGGGTTCTAGTCTCTTGCTATCATCTATTATTGTCATCAATCATGCCAACCTTATAATAAAATGTTAACTAATTCAAAATAATAATAAAATGTTAACTAATTCAAACTTTCCTTCTGATAAAAACAAGATGAGCTTTGTTTTTATCGAATTCTAAGTCTAGATATGTCCTGTCTGACCTTTTCAAGATTGATTATAATACACACTAATCTCTGTGTTACATTGTGTGTGTGTGCGTGTTTCATAGAGGTGCTTCCATGGCGAAGGGTGGTGCGAGTTATCGGATATCTTCAACACCTGTGACTGTCTTCACACATCTCTTAGTGATATCAATTGCAACCCTTGTCCTGGTTTGGCTCATACACTTCCGTGAAGGCTTTGCTTTCAAGTCTCATATCAAAGCCAAGATTTTTAATGTAAGTTTTCATTAATTAATCACCACGTATACATAAATCTTAACTAATTATTCACTACCTTTTGCAGTTGCATCCACTTCTTATGACACTTGGATTCGTATTATTTTCCGGGGAAGGTAACAAATTTAATTCAACTTTTTACAGTTCAAACAGTTCGTGATCAAATATTACTGCACTAATCATTGGTTATTAATTTATAATGGTATTTGAATCAGCAATCATCGTGTATAAAGCCATCCCTGCTAATCGAAAAACCCAGAAACTAATTCATCTGATACTTCATTTTATCGCACTAGCTGCTGGAATTGTGGGTGTTTATGCGGTTTTCAAGTTTCATCATGAACGTCACATCCCACATATGTACACCCTGCATTCATGGATTGGTTTATCCACCATTTGCTTATTTGGTTTACAGGTTACTTTAACATATTTTGTACCCTTGTATATCTGATTTAGTTCATATTCTTTGCGAATTACAATGGTCGAGAACACATAGTAATTCGCATAAACTTATGGATTGCATGCACAGTGGCTTCTAGGGTTTTTCTCATTCTGGTATCCGAGAGCAGAATCTGCAACAAGGGCGAAGATGGCTCCATGGCATGCTTTCTTTGGCGTTGTCATCTTCTTCATGACAATAGTGACTGTTGAAACCGGGTTGACTCAGAAGTTTCTTTTTCAAGGCTTATATCGCAGCCAAGAAGCACTTATTGTAAACTTTACAGGATTGTTAATCCTCCTTTTCGCGATTTCTGTGGGACTCAGCGTCATCCTTCCTCGGAGAAACTAATTAGGGTTGTTTTCACTTTTCTCCATGTTTGTGATCATTAACTTGATTTATTCGTGTTTGCTTCTCTTGATTTGTTATACCTTTATTGTCGAATAAAGTACCTGATTTCATTATAAACTTTTACCATATATATCTACTTCAAACGTTGATAAAAAAATTCTTGAAATAAAATCAGCAGAAAGTATGTTTTTTATATTCAATTTGCTGATACAATGTGCAAATTTTTGTGTAGACATAAGATACTTTGGTGATATAAATGTATGAATATATGTCATGCTATATTGAGAAAGATATACTTCCTAAATGGTTGTATGGCTGGAAATTGTTTCTCATGAATGGTTAAAGATAAGAAATCAGATTAAACATCATACCTCCAGAAAAATACTTAGATTGAAAACTTCGAACTCCAACTCAAGAATTAGAGAAAATAGATCATCGATTCGGAATCCAGAAATCAGGAATAAGAGGGATTAATACGTGAGAAATTAGATATGCGTTTTTTTGTCTTCTTGATTCAAACAATCGCATGGACTGTTGGTGAGACTTGAGAAATTGGAAATCAGATCAAAGAGATTTATCTACTTATCTAGGGGTAATGGGGTCTTTGCTTGATTTCTCCAATGGGTTTTTCTTTTTCCACACCATCCTACTCCATCTCTATATCTCTATGTGTAGCCTAATATATTATATTGACCTATTTATTTGACTAAAACTTTCTTTTTATGGGTCCTACTATTTGGACCCAAGATTACCTGTAATTATGACTTTTTAATCAAACTAAACACCTTGGAAATTAAACATTTTGACTCTTGAAAGTTTAATATTTTCAGCTTTTTTCTATAAAAAAAAGTCATTTAACACTGTGTGCTGCTAATAAAACACCATTTTAGACATCCTTAGACAACCAATTTAAAAGTCAAATAGCTTTTTTATTAGGATTTCGCCTTAATATTCAATAAAGATTTCAGCAAAACATATTTTAAAATTTTACAACTTAGCTCCTTGTAAAAAGCAAAATAACAATTTTAACTTTTAAATTAAACTCATTATACTTCAAACATTTTTCAAACTGGCCACATACGATTCAATTTTTTTTCTTTTAGTGTAAATTGTATTTTTTACAATCATAAATTTCAATTAAATAACCACTAACCATTTTTTGAAGACTGTGTTTTTAATGAGAATTAAATTTGATTATATTGAGACTTGGTCATAATCAACTACTAACCAATTGTTTAAAAAAAATTCTTAGTTTATAAGCCAATAACACAAATTAACAGTGAACCAACCAAAATCAAGGTAAATAATCTATTCTGAATCTTAAATCAACTTTTGAAGTATTTATCGTAATGCCGCCACCTTCACCTTCACCGGTGGTCCGACGGTGGTATACCGACGAGTATACAGATGTGTACTGAGAATAGAGTGAGAGAGTGGAGAGTTTTGTCAAAAATCGGACGTTGCAATTGTCTTTTCGATGATGTCAAGGCCATATGCGATGTCAGTAACCATGGTCGAATACCAGAATTCAGTATGAAGGAAGAATCAGAGAAGACAACGGAGGTAAAGAGACGGCGGAAATGGTCGACAGAAAAGAGACGACGACATTGGTGGTGCGTCGTTTCTGATGGTGGTGGTGTGTCGTTCCGAAGATCAATCCGATGAGAGAGGGTGGAGAGCAGTGACTTCCAGTGAGAGTGTAGAGTGTGGATTAAAAGAGACGCGATTGATTTTGGAGTGGAGGCTTACAAATTTTAGGGTTTCTTTTTGTATTTGTTTGGACGGGTTTAAAATTGGGCTAAAATAAAAAATGGGCTGAAGGTAAAACTTGGGCCACCACGTTTATTAGTTTTTACACTAAATTTTTGTTTATAAAACATATTAATTTTTGGATGAGTAGTTAATACTATATAATTTTATTTTTTATAATTACTTATTATTTTGCAGTGTTTAGTAAAAAATGTGGAGACCCGATGGAAATAATTTAAATGACGGCGTTGAGAACACGACGACGACATCATCGTTTTCTACGGAGCAGGTATAATTCAAATGTTGATTAACATTTTTTTATCATTGTGTTACAATTTGTTAACAAAGTTTTTTTTTAAATAGGTGTTTGAGTCTCGTGATGAGTTGATGGAATGGGTGCAAAACATTGCATTCTCTCTTGGTTATGTCATCGTGATGAGAAGATCAAAGGCAAAAAATGGTGTGGTGTCTTATATTACACTTATTTGTGACCGTGGTCATGAATATGAAAGCAAAGCAACAATTAAAAATTCTGGAACCAAAAAAATAAATTGTAACTTTCAATTGGTAGGTTCGTATATCAAAAAATATGACGGTTGGACCCTCAGGGTGATATGTGATCAACATAATCATCCACCTGCACAATATATGGAGGGACATGCTTTTGCTAGGCGGTTGAAAGAACACGAGAAACAATTGGTGGCTGACTTGACAAATCAGCCAGTTGCACCACATGACATACTCTCGATATTAAAAGAGCGTGACGAGAATAATGTTTTTACACTAAAAACCATATACAATGAGCGTCTCAAGCTTCGCTTGTCCCGAAATTACGAAAAAACTCCAATGCAGGTTAGTATATCCAACAAGTAGTATTTTAAATTTAATTTGTATATTAATTTTTTTTATTAATTAACAGTATTTAAATGTAGGTTCTAATGGAAATTTTGAACGAGAAACATTTTGTTACGGAGTTCTCCGTAAACAGTATTTCAAATGAATTGGAAAATCTTTTCTTCATTTATCCACGGTCGTTGAATATATGGAAGGCGCTTCCACACGTTTTGATTAAAGATGCAACATACAAGACCAACAAATATGGTATGCCTTTTGTTCAGATTGTTGGCACAACTTCAACCAACAAGACATTTAGCATAGCTTTTGCCTTTATCATTAATGAAAAGGAGGAGAACTATAATTGGGTGTTAACGTGTCTAAAGTTCACACTAGACAAGTGCATGCACCCACGCGTTATAGCCACAGACAGGGAATTGGCACTGATGAACGCATGTCAACAAGTTTTCCCAAAGTGCCACTCGATTACTTTGTAGATGACACATTACTGAAAATATTAGAAAGCGTTGGAGGAGAACATTCAAGATAGACGATGAGTGGAAATCCTTTCGTGTAATGTGGACTGTACTTGTTGACTCTCCAACATGGATAGTGTACAATGAAAACTACAAAACACTCCAATCGATGTTGAGAAAATATCAAGGTACAAATCTTCGTATTTTCTAACTAATTATTTATGATTTTAGACTATTTTTATAGATAAATAACATTTATATAATTGCAGATGTTTTAAATTATCTGGATGAAGTTTGGTTAAACAAATATAAGGAAATGTTTGTCTCAATCTGGATTGATCAACATCTCAACTTTGGACAACGAACTACGAATAGAGTTGAGATCGCACATTTAAATCTAAAGAAGTTATTGGATAACGTATTTATGCCATTCATTATAATAACTTTTTGTTTAAAAAATCAAAAGTAATATGTAATCATCATATGTATTTCGAACACTTTTTAGTGTAAAACTTTATGTGGCCACAAACGATAAAAATATGTCCCCCTTATCAATTGTAAAACAAGAAAAACTTTAAAATATATAAATTTTAGAATAGATTTAGTGGGTAGATAAGTAAAAAATTATATAAATTTAAAAGTGAATTTAGTGAACGTATGAATAGAAGTTCCAAAAAATGATATAAATTTTATCGATTATAATATTTTATAATTAGAACAAATTTATGATAAAATGTTCAAAATTGATACAATTAATTTTTGGGTAGTTTTTAGGGTGTGGAAGTTTGTTGAATGCAAAGAGAGATATAATCATTGTTTTTTTGGGGTGTTAATTGAAGCCATTTATTTACCTTCAAGCTTCTCGGATAGTTTTCTTTATATATAATTTTGTTTTGCTTACTTCTTCCATTCGTGATTTATCAAACATAAACAATATATTTTTCATATTGTTGACTAACACTTTGTAATTGCATACTTGTATGAAGTTTTAAATTTGTAACGGACTTATTTTTCGTCCTAATATCATTTATTATTTGTTTTTTTTTTAATATAAGTCATTTATAAGTTTCAGGAAAAAATGATATAAATTTTATCGAGTATAATATTTTATAATTGTATTGCAAGAATAAATTTATGAAAAAAAAGGGTTCTAAATTGATACAATTAATTTTTAGGGACTAAATTTGATATAATTAATTTTTAGGGATTAAATTTGTGAACAATAAAGGCATGTTGAAAACTAGGAGATAATTATAATTTAAAAGTAATTATTATGTAATAATTGATTGTAGGGTTGTCTAAATAGCTAAATGAGGTGTCTATTTAGCCAACCTCTTAGTTATTGCCAAAGTTTATTTTAAATAATCTAACCATCTTATTGAATTTTTTTTAATTGAACTTCATTAATATCACAACACATACTATATATATTATAACAAATTCAATCTTGATATTAAATCCTTTTCCTTTCTCATTTAATTATCATCGTACAACGAGTGAGATGCCAAACTGGCAACAAGCTGCGCCGCTAAGCCTTTTTGTATGGTGAAACTAATTCTTTTAAGAAGATCTTGATATTTACAAATTCAGTTTTGATCTTTACAATTTAGACCATTGATATTTACTAATTTCAAACATTGAAAAATGTATGCTCTTAATAGCTGATTAATTGTCAGCTAATCCAACTATAACACATCTAATATAAAATCAAAACATTTTTAAAGTAAACAAACAACAATAGCTTCTGTTTTTAACTTAAGGTAAAATGGAAATTCCTGTAAAAATCTTTTCTATCCACTGTATTATCCGTCACCTCCGGCAACCTACCACCTCCACTAAACACCGCCGTCACCACCTCCGATCCGAACAGAAAATGAGAGAGAGAGAGAGAGAGAGAGAGAGAGAGAGAGAGAGGGAGAGAGAAATTGATAGGTGGTGGTTCGAATGTCAAAGTTTTTGAAAAAGAAAGAGACGAGGGAGGGACATATACGGGTGAAGGAGATGAGTGGCGACGTTTGGGTGTTGCAGAGGTTTGACTGTAGTGTTCAACATCTAAATACTTTTGTTTTGTTCTTATTATGATACGGTTCTAGCAAGAATGTATACTTTTAGAATATACTTATATTCTTAAGGTATACTTTTAGTCAGAGTGTTTTTAGTCCCATTGTCTTTATAGTTGTATATCTTGTATGGTTAGATATACTAGTTCACTATAAACAATGCTCTGATACCAATCTGTCACACCCTCGAACCAGGACGGCGGAAACGTCCGGGTGCGGATGACTTCATGTTACAGTATTATAACAATTGAATATGACTGAAGCATAGCAACCAAACATCATACATTAGAAATACACACTTACATAGTTTACATATTGAACTTGTTCATCAGTTACACAAAAGTAAGAAAGTAAAATTTCTTGAAGTCGCACCACTTAATCTCATAGTCGAGCTTATTACCTGCTACTGGATCCCTGAGAATACAAGTTGTTTTGAAAAGTGTCAACTAAAAAGTTGGTGAGTTCATAAGCAGTTTTGTATAAAAATGGTTTTTGTACTTGTTTAGAATAGTTTTCATAGTGCTTTCAAAAATCCGATATTTTCTAAAAAGAAATGATTTGAAATATTTGTGTCTGATCTTATATTAATGTATGTGTGTTAATGTTTGCGAAAATAGAAAGTGAATGATTCCAGACAACCCGATGTTGTCTGCGATAGATAATGCTAAAATCTCAACACTCGTAGTTGAGTACCAGTGCGTATAGATTATCGTTTTATCCAAAGAAAATAGAATGGTTTCCCGTTTTATCCAAAAAGAACATAGAATGGTTTCCCGTAAATTTTATAATGTTAATTCCTCTAAGTGAGCCGTCATAACCATACTAAATATTGACAATTTCGTCTGTCTTGGCGTTTGTGAACGCCGACGGAAAATAGAATAAGGTTGTCGTCACCCTAGACTGATGTAGTCTAACTGTAGTGAACATCTCAGGTGGGGGGTACCATCCCCGTATAGATCTATACACAAAACCCCGCTCTCCCTCCAAGAGACTCTGATTATAACTACAGGCTACGATCGTACACTCAATAGGTGTCAACCGACAAATCTCACTAGATCCTTAATCGAATTTACGCGAAGAAAAACATATAAAACTCATTCCAGGCCCACCGAACCATGTAAGTGAGCCACTAGGGCATCGCTAAACATGTGAGTCATTTCAAGGCCTAATAGGAATGAGATTCATATAACATGGGCCCGAAATATATGTAAAAGGACAACTAAGGTCCATTTCACATGTAAGGTATTTACAGGCCCAAATAGCACAAAAATTGTATCCAAGGTCCGTCGCACATGTTAATGGGTCAATGAGGCCCAATAAACATACAAATAGTATTCAGGACCCATCAAACATATAAATGGGTCGCTAAGGCCCAATAACCTAAAAATGATCAAAATTAATCCGTTTGTTAGTTTATTGCTGGTTTTGGGGTGAGAGAGACGGGCCGAGAGGTAGAGAAGGAGAGAGAAGAGTGTAGGAGTTGACTTTCTAAAGATGATGTGAAGTGCATTGATACATAGGGGTGAAGGGCTTGGAGATATGGTGGTTAATTATGTGGTGGCAACTCTATTATCCACTTAATCCCTTTTTTTATTATAATAACACAACCGGCCCAAGAGGGGTTCTCGGCCCAAGGTTGGCCCAACATGGTGGGTTTCGATTTGGCTTTGCCCAATGAAGGTTTTTGGCCCATTGATACTTAAGAAGGGGTTTTCGGCCCAATATAATGTCCAATAGAACTTTTCGGCCCATTAGGGCCCAAGGAGAGGTTTTCGGAATTTAAATGAGAACTCTTGGTTTCACAAGGCCCATTGAAGAGGTATCGGCCCAATAAGGAAGTATTGGTCCACTAAGGGTTTCGGGTTGAGAATTTTTAGGCACTGGCCCGAAATGATTAAATTTGGCTTATTGGATCGAGTTTTGGGCTTATACAAGAAGATTATATTGCTCAGGAATTCACATCTTAACCTAATTTTGCCAGTTGTGACATCATCCCCCCGTTAGAGGGAATTTCGTCCCGAAATTCATTCTAAAGCAGCATCTCGAGTACTAAGGAAAAGGTGTGGGTATCTTGGTTTTGTCTAGTCTCTTCGTTCCTAGGAGAATTTAAGTCCTTCCTTAGTGATCTAGTGGACCTTTGCTACCGGCCCTTGACCTTACTCCTTTGGTTAGTTGGGTGTTGGTCGTCTCAGCCCAACACATATGTATTCTGCCTTTGCGTCCTATATGGTGAAGTGAACGGATGGTCACGGTTAATGAGGATAACGTATTTGACGCCCCAAAAGTAGTGCCTCTAAACCTTAGGGTGACACTATTGTTACTAAGGTTAAAGTTTCGTGTGGTATAGTGTAACGCCCGTAAATCCGGGCTAGTCAATTTAGAGATAATAGGGGTCGAAAAAGACTTTTCGACAAAAGATTATTTAGAATAAATAATCTTAACCAAGTTGTAGAATACGTCTCAAGGGTTCCGTACATATAAAGAACGTCGAAATCCGAGTTATAACGAAGAAGTTATGGTCCGTCGAAGTTTTAGGGCAAAACCGACACGACACCGGGAGACGTAAATAGTGAATTTACGATGGAGGAATTTTTGACCTTATTAATCTAAACCAAAGTTGTAGTATACGTTAAACCGAGAGCGTCCATAAAAAGAACGCCCAAATCTGACTTCGTATGAGGAAGTTATGAATTTTCTAAGATTTGGCTTAGCAGTGCACAACCCGAAACTCGAATTTTAGATCGAGCGGTTTTTGGCCTACGTGACCTAAATGAGAATTGAAGATCTCATTAATAGGAATTCAACGGTAAAAAAACAGACAAAAACAGAGTCTGTATGTAGAAGTTATGAATTTTACGCGGACATTTAACAATATAATCTCCTCGTACTGTTAAATTTAAGATCGGTCGAGAATTAGCCGACGGAGTCAAAATGAAAGTTGTAGATCTTATTTTTACCTACGCGTGGATATAAAGAACGTTAAAAAAGGAGCTCGTATGTGAAAGTTATGGATTTTAGAAGTCAGAAGTGTGCTGTGCGAAAATGGGTGATGTGGCACAATCCTGGCCATTGCTTTCTTCCCAAGTCTTGCCACTAGATGGTGACATGTGGTACCAAGTTCAGCCATTTTTCACCCTATAAATAGAACCTCTCCCACCCTCATTTTCTTCACACATTTCCCATTCTTTCTTTCTCTCACTAGTTTCTCTCTCTAGCCCCGAAACCCCCCGAAAAGCTTAGGGAACCTCCCTAGCACGAGGCGGAAGCCCCGGAGTGCTCGACGGCTCTGAGAAGAAGAGCTTTTCAGCTCGGGAACGCTGCTCCAAGTAAAGCCCAGTTTTCTATAAAACCTGCTGTAAGTGAGCTACGCCTACGCTATTTTTAATATAGCTTTTATTTAATTATAGTAACGTTATTAGGAACTTATAATAAGTACTTGGGCTATTATTATGGGTTATATAAGTATTGTTTAACGCTTATATAATAGTAATAATAGCTAGACTATTAATTAGTCTCGACGAATAATAGACTAAACTCTAGTGGTAATAATACTAGGTTTCGTCGAAGGAAATTATTTTTAAGAAGCGAAGCGCTGTCTGAGTTCGGATTCACCACCTTTTCAAGTGAGTGCATGGTCCCTTTCATCTTACACATAGATATGAAGTATTTTATATAAATTACGTGCTATATGTGCATATTATCTGAATACTTGCTGTCTATGATGGATGAATGATTTTATACATGTTTTAAATGATTTAAATATATATTTATTTTATATCTACAAATATGTTGGGATAAAACATGGGTAGATGAAATAGTTGGTGTGTGATGAAATAAAATGATGAGAGATAGGTGATGATAGGAAGGTGATGATAATTAGGTGATGGATAGGTGATGATGAATCGGTGATGTAGGATGAAAGATACTATAACCGTGTCCGACAATTTGGAGATGTAGTCATCTACTAGAGTATAGATGGCGACCACGGACTATTCTAGACAACCCGTGGAAACACCAACAGACTTATAACCTGTAGGTGATGAATTACGAGTCCAGGTGATGGTGTGACTGTATATTCATGTGATGATACTCTAACCCTTACTATGAATTACGAGTTCAGGCGACGTTGTAACTACGCATTCATGCCTTAGGAACGAGCATATAAGCAAATGTGAGGTAAAAAGATGAGAGGTAAAAATGATATAGGAGATGACCCTTAAGATAATTCTTTAAGGAATATTAAAGAAGATAACGGGGATGGGTAATCGGGTTGATTGTTTGATGTTTAAATATAATAATTATATTATTGTGGGTTGAAAACCCTATGTACTCACCAGGTTTCCCAACCTGACCCACTCCAGCTTATTTGTATCACAGGTGTCGATACGAAGCTACTTTGCACTGAGAGATTTAAAAGAGATGTAGATCACTAGTGTAAATGAATGTAAGTTCTGTTTATGCTTATGTTTCTGCATTGACGATGACATCCCAAATGTTTTAAATGAATAAAAATACATTTCTTCGGAAATGCTTTGATAACGTATTTATCATGTTTTTCTGGGAACAAATTCCGCAACATTTTTATTAAAAGAAGTACTCTGATTTTTATAAAGCATAAACAAAATCGGTCTTTTCTGGCCGTGAAAATGGGGATGTCACAGTTGGTATCAGAGCATTAGTTTAAGCGAACTAGGAATATGGATTTATTTCTAGACTTAAACTTAGAATGCTAAGCAATGATTGTGAGGAGTGTGTCTTAGGTAATACACCTGAATAGACACAAGCACTAGCTTATTTAGTGAAAATGCCTAACATGCTTTTATGTGCTAAATGATTTATGATGCTAAATGTATGAACGGATCTATGGTCTGTTGCCGACCGGATCTGGAAATTTTATGTGTTCACTAAACGTTTAGATATGGTATTAGAACTGGCATGTAACTTTTCGGAATAATATGAAGATTTACACGTCGATCGTAAATAAAATCTTTCCTATCTTAATTCTCGTCATTATACACCAAACGTCTATAGATCGAATGGCTAGAACCCGAAATGGAGTCGGGAACGCAAACGGAAATGGGAATCAACAGCCCCCGGTGATTGAGCAAATACCTGTTGTAATGGGAGCTGCACCTGAGCCAGTCACCATGGCTGGAGTACAAGCCATGATTCGGGCTATGTTGGCTGAACAAAGGGAGGAAATGAGACAGATGTTGCATGAAAATAGGGACGAACCTACCATGCCCATCGAGCAAACCGAGCCGATTCCCGAGCAGTCGGAGGAAGGGAACTACAGCCGCCAAGTGAGTCAAGTAGGGACTCAAGGTGAACGAAGGGATGGCCCGGAGAGGGGAAACGACAAGGATGGGCGAAGGTATAAGAACTTCTTGAGTGCAAAACCACCAAGTCTTTCCGGAAGCCCGAAACCGGTTGAGATTATGGACTGGATCTCCGAGATGGAGATGGTGTTTGAGAGTTGCGACTGTAGCAACAAGCAGAAAACCGTCTTTGCGGTCAGGCAACTGAAGAGCGGAGTCTTGAGCTGGTGGAAGATATTGACAGATACGATGCCCAAGGGAGAAGCAAGTAAGATGTCTTGCGAAGATTTCCTGGTGCAACTGAAAATGCAGTACTGCTCTGAGCAGGATCTACTAGAGATCAACAACGAGTTGCAGAACCTAAAGAAAGGAAAAATGAGCGTCACCGAGTACGCTGCAAGTTTTACGGAGAATATGAAGCTTGTTCCTTATCTAGTTCCAACGGAACTTTCCAAGGTCAACAGGTTTGCCAATGGATTACCAGCGGACTTTGGTCCAATGGTCAAACAAGCAACCACTTTGAAAGCCGCCATCTGGGCAGCCAAGAATGTTGAGACCCAAATAAGAGAAAAGGGTCTGGAGAAAGTTGAAGTTGGCGAGAAGAGGAAGCTGGAAGGATCCTCAAGACCTGATAATAAGGGAAAGTTCTCGAAGTCTAACCTGGACGACCGAAGGAATGGAGCCAAGTGGTGTGAGAAGTGCAAGAAGAAGCACTTCGGAAGATGGGATGGAGAAGTGACGTTCTATAAGTGTGGTAGGACCGGTCACTATTCCAGAGATTGTACATTCGACAACAAGAAGTGCTACGAATGTGGAAATGATGGGCATATTTCAAAGAACTGTCCAAAGAAAAACGAAGCTGCAAGACCAAATGCACCGCCGAAACCAAGGGCATTCCACATGATCCTCGATGAAGCAGACAACAACGCGAGGAATCAAGAATGAGGACTTCTTACCCGAAGATCGGATTATGCAGTAGCCATAGTTTCGTATGATGTAGCCTTGTAGAGGCATAGTCTAGGGTGAACTTGAATACCTATGTAATCGTTTCAAGAAATAATATAAAACCTTCGTTTTGTTATCTGATGTGTTAAGTTGTTGTGTGGTTTTCTTGTATGGTGACTTGTAAAAACTGCGAGACAATACTTGGGACGAGTATGAGTAGGTGTGAATGGTAGTAGAGGCCTATACTACCGGAAGCACAGGACTCACGCTTGGATCAGGGAAAGTCACAAGGTTACCAAGAAGCTAGTAATTGATACCGTTTTATTCAGATATGTTGTTACCATCGTTTCGGTAATGACTAAGAGGATGATTGTTATTCCAACCCTAGTGGTCATATCGAATTGAGTTCGACTACGATAAGTATGTTACGTGGTTCAGAGAACCAAGTTTGATGTAGCATCTGACTTAAGTCGGAAGATTGAAATAAAAGATAATCAAAGCGATCGGTAGAGGTATCGCGATAGTTGCTTGTAGCTAGAAATGCTACCTTTTAATATGTTATTAGAACATGAAGAAATGTATAGTCTGTTCTGGAAGACTCTAAGAGACATGAGTCTAAGCGTGGGAACATACGATGATAAGTCATTAGAATATGACACATCAGTCCATTGTAGTAATAAAGTAACTTATCTTAAGTTTGTTAAGAAGAAGAAGCAGTCTCCACTAAGGATCGAGATTGTGACTTGAAGGTCATAATTTGGAGTCTAACGTGAGATAGGGAGCAAGTGCAAGATCGAGCACCGCCTGCAATCAGGAAGTCTTAGAGTTAGATACTTGTTCGAAGAAACATCAAAGTTACGGTTATTACTTAGGATGAAGAGATAACGTATGGAGTCATCATGTGAGCCCTGTTTCGTTGATGATTCCGGGACGTAATCATCCTAAGGGGGAGATAATTGTAACAACCGTAAATCCGGGCTAGTCAATTTAGAGATAATAGGGGTCGAAAAAGACTTTTCGACAAAAGATTATTTAGAATAAATAATCTTAACCAAGTTGTAGAATACGTCTCAAGGGTTTCGTACATATAAATAACGTCGAAATCCGAGTTATAACGAAGAAGTTATGGTCCGTCGAAGTTTTACGGCAAAACCGACACGACACCGGGAGACGTAAATAGTGAATTTACGATGGAGGAATTTTTGGCCTTAGTAACCTAAACCAAAGTTGTAGTATACGTTAAACCGAGAGCGTCCATAAAAAGAACGCCCAAATCTGACTTCGTATGAGGAAGTTATGAATTTTCTAAGATTTGGCTTAGCAGTTCACAGCCCGAAACTCGAATTTTAGATCGAGTGGTTTTTGGCCTACGCGACCTAAATGAGAATTGAAGATCTCATTAATAGGAACTCAACGGTAAAAAGACAGACAAAAACAGAGTCAGTATGTAGAAGTTATGAATTTTACGCGGACATTTAACAGTATAATCTCCTCGTACTGTTAAATTTAAGATCGGTCGAGATCTAGCCAACGGAGTCAAAATGAAAGTTGTAGATCTTATTTTTACCTACGCGTGGATATAAAGAACGTCAAAAACGGAGCTCGTATGTGAAAGTTACGGATTTTAGAAGTCGGAAGTGTGCTGTGCGAAAATTGGTGATGTGGCATAATCTTGGCCATTGCTTTCTCCTCAAGTCTTGCCACTAGATGGTGACATGTGGTACCAAGTTCAACCATTTTTCACCCTATAAATAGAACCTCTCCCACCCTCATTTTCTTCACACATTTCCCATTCTTTCTTTCTCTCACTAGTTTCTCTCTCTAGCCCCGAAACCCCCCGAAAAGCCTAGGGAACCTCCCTAGCACGAGGCGGAAGCCCCGGAGTGCTCGACCGCTCCGAGAAGAAGAGCTTTTCAGCTCGGGAACGCTGCTCCAAGCAAAGCCCGGTTTTCTATAAAACCCGCTGTAAGTGAGTTACGCCTACGCTATTTTTAATATAGCTTTTATTTAATTATAGTAACGTTATTAGGAACTTATAATAAGTACTTGAGCTATTATTATGGGTTATATAAGTATTGTTTAACGCTTATATAATAGTAATAATAGTTAGACTATTAATTAGTCTCGGCGAATAATAGACTAAACTCTAGTGGTAATAATACTAGGTTTCGTCGAAGGAAATTATTTTTAAGAAGCGAAGCGCTGTCTGAGTTCGGATTCACCACCTTTTCAAGTGAGTGCATGGTCCCTTTCATCTTACACATAGATATGAAGTATTTTATATAAATTACGTGCTATGTGTGCATATTATCTGAATACTTGCTGTCTATGATAGATGAATGATTTTATACATGTTTTAAATGATTTAAATATATATTTATTTTATATCTACAAATATGTTGGGATAAAACATGGGTAGATGAAATAGTTGGTGTGTGATGAAATAAAATGATGAGAGATAGGTGATGATAGGAATGTGATGATAATTAGGTGATGGATAGGTGATGATGAATCGGTGATGTAGGATGAAAGATACTATAACCGTGTCCGACAATTTGGAGATGTAGTCATCTACTAGAGTATAGATGGCGACCACGGACTATTCTAGACAACCCGTGGAAACACCAGCAGACTTATAACCTGTAGGTGATGAATTACGAGTCCAGGTGATGGTGTGACTGTATATTCATGTGATGATACTCTAACCCTTACTATGAATTACGAGTTCAGGCGACGTTGTAACTACGTATTCATGCCTTAGGAACGAGCATATAAGGAAATGTTAGGTAAAAAGATGAGAGGTAAAAATGATATAGGAGATGACCCTTAAGATAATTCTTTAAGGAATATTAAAGAAGATAATGGGGATGGGTAATCGGGTTGATTGTTTGATGTTTAAATATAATAATTATATTATTGTGGGTTGAAAACCCTATGTACTCACCAGGTTTCCCAACCTGACCCACTCCAGCTTATTTGTATCACAGGTGTCGATACGAAGCTATTTTGCACTGAGAGATTTAAAAGAGATGTAGATCACTAGTGTAAATGAATGTAAATTCTGTTTATGCTTATGTTTTTGCATTGACGATGACATCCCAAATGTTTTAAATGAATAAAAATACATTTCTTCGGAAATGCTTTGATAACGTATTTATCATGTTTTTCTGGGAACAAATTCCGCAACATTTTTATTAAAAGAAGTACTCTGGTTTTTATAAAGCATAAACAAAATCGGTCTTTTCTGGCCGTGAAAATGGGGATGTCAAATATAGATGGCCTCATACTTCTTAAGTTGGGGGGTTATAAATCTCTCGGTTACCCTTGGTGTCCTTTGCTCCTTGTTTCTTATCCCTATTATGGGCTAGGAAAGAGCGTGGTATTTCTTGCACGGGCACCTAAGGGTCTAGATGTCCGGAATAATTCGAGGATTGTCGTTATAAGTTGTAGGGGTTTCGTTAATCGATTGGTTAAGGTGAAGAGTCTCGTTGGTACACGAATTTCGTATGGTGAGGATCAAGTCAGCCTGTGTCATTTTACACCGTTGGGCTCCTTATTGTAATATATGTTGGATTGATTTGAAAGGGATGGTTGTTCAAAATGATAGTGTGTTCTATGTATACGTTTGTAATGTTACCAATTTTGTCCTCGGTATTACTATTGTGGTTATTTCGTTCTGAATTTTGGGTGTCCTAGTAATACGAGTGCCTTGGTATAAACGATGTGATTTCGCAGTCTAATTTCTATTAGACCTCTCTATGATGGTTTGATGTAGCCTAGTCATACATAGTTTAAGATTGAAAGGATTGTAGGTTGAGTGGTCATGTCCTAAATCCATAGTCAGACAAAGAACGAGAATTAAGACGGAATTACGTGCCCTAAGCTTGTAGAATTTTAATTACACACGGCCTTACGTTTATACTAAGTTAGATTAAGTGAATTGGGAACGTACCAAAAACGTCGGTAGGGTTCCTCGTTTCCCTTTTCACGTCTAGTTGTTAAACTCCTCCTGGTCCTCCGTCATTCTTCTCTGTTGGACAATTCCTCTTGAAGTGTACCGTCTCACCACATGTGTGGCATACACTTACTTTTGGGTTGAGGGTTGGAGTGACGCATGGGGTCGGGGCCCTACAGTAGCGGGAGGTGTGCCCCTTCTTGTTGCACCTATTGCAATGCAATTCCCGACATACTCCATGATGATGGTAGCGACACTTGTTGCAAAGCGGGAGGTTTCCATGATACGATTTTCTCAGTGTTGGGGTAGGGGGCTAGTGAGGTTAGGGACTGCTATAACTTGTTGCCTTTTGGTAGGCCCTTGAGTCGGTCCGCTTCCTTTCTTGTTCCCCCGCTTTCGCTTCATGACCTTAGGTTTGGAGTTTGGGGTGTTTGGGTAAGTTGTCCCTCGTTGGTTTCCTTGGTTGATACTACGACTGAAGTTATCGACACCATTTCCATTTCCATTTGGATTGTTGGCGTTGAGTTGTGCCATGACGGCTGTCACGGTAGCTGTTACAGCGACTTGGAAGGTTGTAGGGTCCATCCGTAGGACTGGTGTTTCGTCGGCTAGCTGGTTGTTTCCATGGAAAGACATGATTCTGTTGCGTGATGAGAAACATGTTCATGAGTAACTATGGTTATTTCTACTCGTATCTCATCTATGATTATAGATATGAACTTATGCAAGTACGCGTATAAATCATATGTTTTTGTTGCACGATTCTCGTTGTTTTGACCTACATCCCTATGATGTATTAATGGTAGTATGTAGAAATAAGTATTGTACAAATGTTAAGTTACCCTAATAGATTATAGATATCAGATCCTTAAGTTGGCTTAGGTTACATGAGTTCTTGTAGGGCGTACCTCTTTTGATTTACTACTACTAGTTGTAACGAATTACATGGTAAACCTAGGACTTAATGAGAATAGTGTGATGACTCTCATATGCCTAAATAGCGTAAAGGTGTCCAACCATTTCGCTCATTTCACGATTGGCCTCTTCCGCTCTCTACTCTGCTAAGGTTGCCCTAGCCTCGGCTTTAATGAGTTGTTGCCTTAGGGTGGTCACCTCTTTTTCTAAGGGGCGGAGATGATTGGTACGGTATTCCTGTTCTGCGTGTTGGTTCGGTATTGCTTCCGAGGGGTAAGGCCCGCTAAGGATCTCTCTGGCGCCTTCATCCATGTCTGAATCCTCATCGGAATCCTTTCCCTCGTGGTTCATCTCTTGGTATTCTTCAGGACCCATTTCTGGGTTCTCCCTTTGTACTTCCTCTGGTTCTTCCTCGATCCATTCGTTGGCTATTACCGTAGGGTAGTAGGGGTCTTTGGGGTGAAGCTCAGTTATGTTGTCTTCAAGAGAGTGGAGGTATGGGATATATGTAGAAGGTTTAAATGTGGAGGTCATATGGTATTCTAAAATGTTACTATAGTATTACATGTTTGATCCTAGGGCTTCCTGATGTACGAAATCGATACGTTTTTAGACTTTCTGTTATTGTTTAGTATCATAAAATAATCTTATAGTATTTTAAACCTTAGGTTTGGCTCTAATGCTCCTTTACATGTAAGGTCGGTAAGTTTTAGACTCGTTGCAATGCTACCCTCACTCCCAAGCACATGTTGGTCATATCTCGAATAAATACAGTTGATCATGCTCTATTTCTTCCAGATATGATTACATAACTGCCCAGGTTTGACTGTGGTGTTCAACATCTAAATACTTTTGTTTTGTTCTTATTATGATACGGTTCTAGCAAGAATGTATACTTTTAGAATATACTTATATTCTTAAGGTATACTTTTAGTCAGAGTGTTTTTAGTCCCATTGTATTTATAGTTGTATATCTTGTATGGTTAAATATACTAGTTCACTATAAACAATGCTCTGATACCAATCTGTCACACCCCCGAACCAGGACGGCGGAAACGTCCGGGGGCGGATGACTTCATGTTACAGTATCATAACAATTGAATATGAATGAAGCATAGCAACCAAACATCATACATTAGAAATACACACTTACATATTTTACATATTGAACTTGTTCATCAGTTACACAAAAGTAAGAAAGTAAAATTTCTTGAAGTCGCACCACTTAATCTCATAGTCGAGCTTATTACCTGCTACTGGATCCCTAAGAATACAAATCGTTTTGAAAAGTGTCAACTAAAAAGTTGGTGAGTTCATAAGCAGTTTTGTATAAAAATGGTTTTTGTACTTGTTTAGAATAGTTTTCATAGTGCTTTCAGAAATCCGATATTTTCTAAAAAGAAATGGTTTGAAATATTTGTGTCTGATCTTATATTAATGCATGTGTGTTAATGTTTGCGAAAATAGAAAGTGAATGATTCCAGACAACCCGATGTTGTCTGCGATAGATAATGCTAAAATCTCAACACTCGTGGTTGAGTACCAGTGCGTATAGATTACTGTTTTATCCAAAGAAAATAGAATGGTTTCCCGTTTTATCCAAAAATAACATAGAATGGTTTCCCGTAAATTTTATAATGTTAATTCCTCTAAGTGAGCCGTCATAACCATACTAAATATTGACAATTTCGCCTGTTTTGGCGTTTGTGAACGCCGACGGAAAATAGAATAAGGTTGTCGTCACCCTAGACTGATGTAGTCTAACTGTAGCGAACAGCTCAGGTGTGGGGTGTCATCCCCGTATAGATCTATACACAAAACCCCGCTCTCCCTCCAAGAGACTCTGATTATAACTACAGGCTACGATCGTACATTCAATAGGTGTCAACCGACAAATCTCACTAGATCCTTAATCGAATTTACGCGAAGAAAAACATATAAAACTCATTCCAGGCCCAACGAACAATGTAAGTGAGCCATTAGGGCATCGCTAAACATGTGAGTCATTTCAAGGCCTAATAGGAATGAGATTCATATAACATGGGCCTGAAATATATGTAAAAGGAAAACTAAGGCCCATTTCACATGTAAGGTATTTACAGACCCAAATAGCACAAAAATAGTATCCAAGGTCCGTCGCACATCTTAATGGGTCAATGAGGCCCAATAAACATACAAATAGTATTCAGGACTTTCTAAAGATGATGTGAAGTGCATTGATACATGGGGGTGAAGGGCTTGGAGATATGGTGGTTAATTATGTGGTGGCAACTCTATTATCCACTTAATCCCTTTTTTTTATTATAATAACACAACCGGCCCAAGAGGGGTTCTCGGCCCAAGGTTGGCCCAACATGGTGGGTTTCGATTTGGCTTTGCCCAATGAAGGTTTTTGGCCCATTGATACTTAAGAAGGGGTTTTCGGCCCAATATAAAGTCCAATAGAACTTTTCGGCCCATTAGGGCCCAAGGAGAGGTTTTCGGAATTTAAATGAGAACTTTTGGTTTCACAAGGCCCATTGAAGAGGTATCGGCCCAATAAGGAAGTATTGGTCCAATAAGGGTTTTGGGTTGAGAATTTTTAGGCTCTGGCCCGAAATGATTAAATTTGGCTTATTGGATCGAGTTTTGGGCTTTTATACAAGAAGATTATATTGTTCAGGAATTCACATCTTAACCTAATTTTGCCAGTTGTGACACTTTTACACACCAATGATTATGTCTATGAGTTTACTACAGGGATTCAAATGAGTTAGAAAATTTATTCTTCGTTCATCCAACGTCTTGGAAGATATGGCGTGCATTTCCACATGTGTTGATAATAGATGCCACGTACAAAACCAACAAATATAATAAGTCGTTGGTTCAAATTGTTGGTGTGACATCAACTCAAAAGACATTCTCTGTAGGCTTTGCCTTTATACATAGAGAAAAGGAGGCCAACTATACTTGGGTGTTAAATTGTCTAAATTTGACGCTTGATACGTGTATGCACCCACGTGTAATAATCACAGATAGAGAGTTGGCACTCATCAACGCATGTGAAACAGTTTTTCCGGATGCTGCCCGATTACTTTGTAGATGCCATATTGAACAAAACATTTTGAAGCATTGCAACAAAAAATTATCACGTTGGAAGATGATCGACGCTCTTTTAGATCATTATGGAACTTACTAGTTGAGTCTCCAACATTGATGGATTACACGGAAAACTACATGCGACTTCAATCAATGTTGATAAAATATCCACGTAAGCTTGTTTTTTTAACTATATTTCTAAATCATAACCTTCATATTATTATTTATTTACGTATTTGTTAACTATATTTCTAAATCATAACTTTCAGGTGTTTTGAAATACATAAAAGATACTTGGTTGAACAAGTACAAAGAAATGTTTGTATCTGTTTGGATTGATCAGCATCTTAATTTTGGAAACAACACAACCAATAGAGTCGAGAGTGCACATGCCAATTTAAAGAGATTTTTGGACTCTGCAAATTCTAATCTCGATAGATTTGTGCAACGAATTAATGAAATTGTGCAGTCACAGCTCACTTCAATCAATGAAAGCTTTGAAAAAGCTTAATTTTCTGATATAAGCATCACAATTTGTACTACTTCGGGTTACTGAGAGGTTCTGTTTCGAACGAAGCTCTTGATATAATATTTGGAGAGCTCCAAAGGTTAAATGCGTCAAAGTTGGACTCCTCAAATTGTGGTTGCAAACTCCGTACCAGTTGTGGGTTACCATGTGCTTGCATGCTTTCTGTTTACTCAAACTCAGATTAGTATGTTCAATTACAACATATATAAATTTTTAAATATTACAAAAATATTTATTTTGTATTTTAATACAGGTGAAGAAATACCCTTGGATTTAATAGATATCTTTTGGAGAAAGCGTAGTATTTCTGATACGAAGCCTGAAAAAAAAGGCGATATTTTTTGCGACGATGAAGTTGAAAAGTATAAAGAAAATTTCAACAAGTAGTCAGAAGCAGGAAAAAAAATATTTGAAAAAACTAAAAGAGATATATGATCCGCGCACAATTGATGTTGGAGAACCCACAATTCAAAATAATACCCGCGGATGGCCGAGTATGAATAAACAACATAAAAAGAATGTCAACCCTCCAAATCAAGCTCCTCCTAGATGCAACGACTCTACCACATCAGAGTTCATTGGGTTGGATTTAAATAAAGAACCTGAAAGGCATAATTCTTCGTACGACATTGACTTAAATGAAGAACCACAGATGCATGATCCATTCCTAATGAAGAGCATTCCTGATGTATTTTATGATTACATCGACAATATACAAGATGTACTCGGTGATGGAAACTGTGGGTTTCGAACGGTAGCTGTTAGTCTAGGGCACAGTGAAGATCAATGGCTATACATTCAGAAACAATTGCTTGAAGAGTTACAAAGTCAATTTTATGCATACCCACAAGTTTTTACTGACGGGTTCAATGAGGTATACGAATCTTTGTGTTGGTTCGAATCACCTGCATATTTGCAACATTGGACGATCAGGCCTTTGACTGGTTACTTGATTGCCAACAAGTTTGGTGTGATTGTTCATTGTCTAAGCCATGAACAATCTACAACCTGCTTCCCTATTTGGAGAGGTCCTGAAGAGTTTCAACCTCACTGAAGCATTACAGCGGCACTTGTAGGCAGACATTATATTTCGGTGTCTTTAAAAGGAAATTATCCAATGCCTCCCACCATAACATATTGGAATGCTCATAAAAGCTCGTCTGCATCTTTCTGGCAAACTATGTATTGGTCGCGTTTCGAATTATACAATAAACATAGGCCTCGTAGTTCTGAAATACCTTGGATACATATCAAGGATTAAGTATGAATGTATTTGAACTCTTTTGATATGTATTGCTTTCAAAATTTTGTTTTATTATTAGTATGCCATATTTGTAGTCTTTTGTTATAATATTTTTAAATAAAACGATTTTAATAAATTACATACAAATAACATAAAAAATATATAAAAAAATTATATTTAACCTATTTTATTTTGCAAGTTTAATAACCTAAAAATATATAAAAAAATTATATTTAACCTATTTTATTTTGCAAGTTTAATAACCTAAAAAATATAAAAAAATTATATTTAACCTATTTTATTTTGCAAGTTTAAAAAAAATTATTAGAATACTTTTATATAAAAAGGTATTATGATTTGTAAAAAAAATCAACATTATGTACTAAGTAGTTAATAATTATAAATAAAAGACATAAATACTTTTATATTAAAAGGTATTATGATTTGTAAAAAAAATCATCATTATTTACTAAGTAGTTAATAATTATAAATAAAAGACATAAATATTTTTATATAAAAAGGTATTATGATTTGTAAAAGAATTCATCATTATTTAGTAAGTGGTTAATAATTATAAATAAAAGACATAAAATTGTTATGTAATGATGGTTATTAAAAGGTAATTATTATATAATAATTTGTTTATTTAAGGAAATAAAGTAAGGTAATGATGATGGGGTCATTTAAGATTAGACTATAATTATCCCTATCCTTTGCTACTTATTTATATCCCATAATAATTACTTTTTAATAAGTAAGCTATAATTACATATTTTTTTATTAATTATTATTACTTTTAATAATTAAATTATGATTACATATAAGATTAATAGTTTTTTTAATATATCAATAATTATAGATAAATTTTAATATAAAAAGATATAAAAATATTAACTTAGACATTTTGTTTAAATTTGGATAAAATGTATAAAAGTTAAAAAATAAAAGGGTTCAAATAGATATTTTGGTATATATAGTTAGAGTTTTAGGGTTTGGTATTTTCTCATTCATCATGTAGCCGCCAAGTCCAGTTTTTTCTCTCAAACTTTTTTATTTCTCTGATCCTCCATCCGGTGTGTGATGGCTCGCCGACGATGCCAGAAAAAGAAGCAACAAACGACATTGTTGTTGGTCGTGTGCGGTGGTGGAGAAGTCCAACGGGTTATTCACGGTGGTGAACCAGCGAAAGACACGATGCGGTGGTCCGACAGTGAGCAACAACAGATCTGACAGTGTTTGTTGGGGGTCTGCGGTCCGACGGTAGTCGGATATGGCTCTCTCGAGCTCTGTTGATCTGTCTCTCCCTCTTATTCTGTCTTTCTCGATCTTTATGGCAGGTGACCGACGGTAGCGTTGCCCACAGTGCTTAGTGGTGGCGTATTGTCGCCGGCGTTCGTTAGTGGCGAGTGAAGGGTGCCGACTTTTGTTTATTATTTATGTATTGCATGTAATAAGTTAAAACTTATTTTGCATATTGTATTATTAATAATTATTTTGATTATTTATGTTTCAATTAAGGGATGCACAGTTTTAAAAATATTGTTTAGACAGAAATAATGATTACGTGCATATAAAAATGATTACGTGCATATATACTTTCGGTGTATTAAAAGTAGCGATTTATATTCATTGGCCAAAATATGAAAAAGATGTAATAAATAGATGATTTTAAATTATTTTACCAGAAAAGTAATAATGAGTGGGGTATATTAAATAAATCAAGGGAAGGAATAACAATACCTTAAGATTATTAAAGGGTCTAATTAGATAGATGACCCCTTTTGATTTGTTAAACACACTTTTTAATACCGTCCTCAAAGCTAGGGACGTAATAATTAACTACCAAGAATAGGCAAAACAATAAAATACATTTAATATTAGGGAAAACCACTCTAAAACCCTATGTATTTTATCTCAATGCCTAAATAAACCATTATATTTATTTTATGTACAACTTAACCCTTACTAATATTTAAACCGTTTAACCTATCTAATTTATCCGATAAACCCTAACCACGTTATTATCAATGTACGGGAAAACCCTTCGTCATTTGTAGGCTGCCATCGGACATACCGAAAAGAAGAAAGGAAGCAGACTCGAGCAAAAAGCTTATTGGATCAGGGGAAGCTTCACGAAAAAAAAGATAATCGATCAATCCTTGTTGTTTATTCTGTTCGTCAAAGGCATGAGCTCCCGTTTTTTTTCTTAATTTGTTGTTTGCATTTATTGTTTAAGGAAGTCGTAACCATCGACGATGTTTTCAAGTTCCCATCAAGTAGTTGAAGTGTATATGGATGGTTTGAATGGCATAGATGATGAGTCTGAAGCGGAAGAATATGTTCATTCTTCAATGGACAAGACAATATGAGATCTTTTTTTGAATGATTTGGTACAAGGAGAAATGGAAAACTGTCATCTGATGATGTTGAATTGAGCTATTCAGATGAAGAATTTGACAAATGAGAGCACAAAAACACATTTTGATGGAAGACCCCTAAGAGGACCAGTTGTAACTACAAGTGGTGGTACAGGAGGAAGACGACCAATGATGCAATTTCCTGAATCTCAATTTGATGAAGAAGTTCCTATAACTCAAGATGATGTGGTGCCTGAACATAGTCACAGGATTCGCCAAAGTAGTGACGATCTACGTTCCGAACGGCCCGATCCCAAACGTGGTACGATTGCGTACCGATCACCGACAGAAACGCCCTAGGGTACGTCTTGCATGCGATCCCACCAATTTTCTAAATCGATACCTGAAACGTGAAATTGGCGAATCGGATTGCACAGAAACACGATTGGGATCGGCAATTTTGGTTCTGGAACGCCGATTTGTGAAATTGGCGGGAAATTGATTTCATCTGGGGAAAATTCGCCGACGCTTGGTTTCTTTGTTCAAGTCCTCGATTCCATGTTAGATGTTTAGACTTAGATATATGATTCGTCTTATCACTTTTAATAGTTATATAATAGCCATGCCACTTATCTAAATATCATCACTTCATCATGATTCCACTTCTTCCACTTCTGTTCTACGTTCTTATGTTTTGAGCCCTCATATCCTCTCCTATCTTTTGTTTCTTTATTATTTTTCATCTTTGAAATTGGTTTTTAGTACGTCTTTTAAGTGTTAACTTAAAATTTCTATTTTTAGGTATAAAATTGTTTATAAGTAAACTTGCATTTCTGTTTTTAAGTTAACTATTGCTGGAATTATGTTTTGAACATGTCTACACCGTATCAGATTCTATGGTACACCGTACCGGGCCGTACCGGAATGAACCTACCCCCACCGTATCCGATACGTCCTAAATGGCGAACCGCGTTCCCGATCCTCGTTCCCGTACCGGAGCGTACCGCGAACTATGTGACTATGTGCCTGAAACTCAATTTCATTGATTTGGGCAAAACTGTCATGTTTTGGAACAAAAATTCAACCTTGAATGTTTTTGTTTGATTTGGTTATGTTTGTTTGATTTGGGCAACACTGTCATGTATTGGGTAAAACTGTCATGTTTTGGGACAAAAATCCAACCTGCAATGTGTTTGTTTGATTCGATTCGGTTTCTTTTATTCGGTTAAATTTATGTTTATTTCTATTTAGTTTTGTTTGTTTTGGACAAAAACATGTAATTATACTCAATTTTATGTTAATGGTGGTTGTTTGGTGTGCTAAAAACCGAAAGCATCAGCAAGGGCAAAATCGTCAAACATCTATTTGTATTGAACAGATGTTTACTCATTCTATTTCTGTTTCTGATTTGGCTTCTCCAGAACCTGAACCAAACATCTGTTTTTATTGATTTGGCTTTTCCACATTTATATTTTTACTTATTTTTACCAAATGTTCTAAACATCTGTTTGTAGATAATCCAGATATTCAGTTTATTTATCGGCAGATATGAATCAGAAGGCCAACGTATCCACGTAGCTCAATGCTAAGCACAAAAAATTATTTATTCATTTCTTGTCACCTTTACTTTTACCTCTGCATTTGATGCTTGATTTCTTGGATCATGATTTTTTCTTTTGATGCGCATTTGGAAGGATTTGGTACCAAATCGATGGTGTTTTATGATCTCATATTTTCCTGCATAGTCGATGAGATTCTCCAGAACCTGAACCAAACATTTGTTTTTACTACCAAATTTTGACCAAATTGCACCTTCACAAATTTTTGATTCCATTTTCCTGCATAATCTTGATGTTACAATCTATTAAATTACATTCTAGTCTTGATTCCATTATAATCTTAATTCCATTCTAATCTTGATTCCATTCCATATTAATCAAATGAACCATAACAAAAATGTCAAAAACGTCCGACTATAACACAAGGGTAAAACTGTCCAACTATAACAAAGGAACCTAATACAATCCAAGTACTCACAAAACTACATTATCTTCATACAACAAAAGTGTATAATAAACCAACATCACAATTCCATTACAAATGTGCTTAATAAACCAACATCACAATTCCATTACAGAAGTTAGGAAAAGGGTAAAACCGTCCATAGACTCACACAAAAGTTCCAGATGTACTCGACAATTCTCCATATCCATATTCTTCTTTGAAAGGTTCATATTTTCCTTGAACAATTCCATATTCTCCCTATGCAACTCATTAAATTTACTCTTATACCAATGCATACCCAAATCCTCATCTACCCATACAAAAGATTTACAATCTTTTGAAGGATCCTACAAAAAAATGTAGTATCTGAGTAAACATTACAAAAACCAAATCAATCAAGGCTAGAATTTCATATACCAGAGAATTTGGGTACCGAATGAAATGCCGGCCAGGTTTCTTCCTGGTAGTCGAAGTCCATATTTTTGGTTGTTCACCACAATTACACAACAAGTTTTTATAGTTTGAAGTTAAGGAAGAAGAAGAAGAACCACTTGATCGATCACCGATTCTGCAATAGTTGCGAGGAAAGAAGAAAACGATGAGGAACGACATGGTGATTTTGAAGCTGGCAACATCTTTTTAACCTTACAAACATATATAACATATTGTCTTTTATTAATTTCATTTTTGAATATATTTATTTCATGTTATTTTTAATATAAATAATCTATCTCACATATAAACAAATTCGACATGTATGATCCTTCATTAGTTATATTGTTTTCTACTTTTTCTTTTAACATTAACTATCATTATTTTGATCTTTTTTAGTTTTATATATATATATATATATATATATATATATATATATATATATATATATATATATATATAAAGTTTTGAAATAAAATAATAAAGTATTAACATTAAATAAAAGCATTTAGTCTTTATGACTATTTATTTATTTTTTAATCATTTGTTTATTTAATCTTTCATATTTTCATATCAAGCGACGAAAGAAATTGTTAAATCGAATTTGTTGTTGAAGTGAAATGATATCTCCAAATGGTACATTGATAACCATTTTATTTACCAAATGTTGGGCATTAAAACACCCAAATTCGTCGACATAACCACACAAAATTATTGTTATTTGTATTTGTCACGGATTTTTGTTATGTAATATTTAAAATTAAAAAATGATGATGGTTTGTTCGGAATTTATTTTTCTTATAATATTATTTATACTATCAATGATATTAGGTTGATGAAAATTAATTTGGAATTTTATTTTTTTTATAATATTAGTTATATTATTATATCATAGATGACATGGATAAGGTAAAAAAATTATATTTGTTAACGACTAAAAACAAGATAAATATTGACAAAATTTTATTTTTTATAATACTATTTATTTTGTTATATTATAAAAAGTAAATATTATTGTTTTTTATCTTAATAAAAAATAAATTTAAAATTATTAATATTAATAAAGTTAACAATAAAAATATAATTATTAAATAATAAAATTTTATTGATTATGTTATAATGAAATAATGATAAAATGTGGTCAAAATAATAATTATATTGTAATCATAACTTAAAAAGTAATGCAAATAATAATTATATGGTAATAATTTGTCATCATTCACCTAAAAATAAGCTCAATGATATAGGTTGATGTTGTAGGTTGGTGTGTCCATAGTATAACCATTCTCCAATACACGAAAAGTTATCGAGAGAAGCGTAAACAATCGACTTCTTCCTCCTCGTCTTCTACAGGCTACGAACTGACGTTTCATTTCCCTAGACGCGGATTCACGATGGCTACCTATCATTTCTTTAATTTTTTGTAAAATTAGTTGTTTTGGGCCAGAAATATATGTAGGTTCTTGAAATGGGCTAAAGTTCTGCCCTTTTATGTTTACTTCCATTGGCCTTGGACCTACTCGAAGGGGAAATATAGTTTTGCATTTTGAACTATAAAATCCTTGTAATACCTGACTAGGTTTATTGGTGTATTATGTATTATATATTGTGATAACTACTTGTATGTTGTGCTTAATATGAATGTACACCTAGTCATTTTGTACTTTAAAAGTGAATTTTTTTTGGTGTCTTTCTTGGTAAACTGTTGGGCATTACATGTAGTGACAAGATTGTTAAAATGTGTGCGGCAAAATAAGTCGGCTAAGAATGTGAAAACTAAATAATTGTTACATACATGCTCACTTATCGAGACAACACAATCAACATAGATTTTTGCACATTGTAAATAGGTCATGACAGGCTCATCACTTCCAATTTCAAGTTAAAGGATATTGGTTTTCAGAGTGAGGTCGTGAGAGAGTAGTTGACTCATAGGCACGATGTATATCTCATAAGAGGTACGTTGTTTTTTTTTTTTTTTTTTTTTTTCTTTTTTTTTGTAGAATACACCATATTTTTTTCTGATAAATTGATTAGAACATGACCAAATTTAGATGGTGGTTGTTTTCATTCTAGATTGAGACTCGGCGTTTTACCATCCAAATGTTTATAACAATGACATTAACTAATTGATCCATCAAGGTTAGAGCCGACAAAAAACATTCCAAATCATACCCCTAACCCAAATCAAAGTTAGATCCGTGAGGTTGATATTTTAAAAGCATTCCAAATCATCCCGCCCACCTAAAAGGTTGAGAACGCGAGAACACGTATATTCATTTGTGATTACATGTATTCATTTGTGGAGAAATGATAAATTTTTACGTACAATCAACATAATATGCTTTTTCTCTTCAATTGAAATTAAATAAATTAAAGGCGTAAAAATTTATCATTTATCCACAAATTAATACATGGAATCACAAATGAATATACTTTGTTCTCGCGTTCTCAACCTCTTTGGTGTTCTTATTTGATCCTACTCATATATATAGGGGTGTGCAATAAACTGCCCGCACCGCACCAAACCGCACCGCATAACGCAGTTTAAAACACTCGCGGTGCGGTTTGCGGTTCGTATTTTTGTTAAACCGCATTATGCGGTGCGGTTTGCGGTTTACGATTACAAAATTGCGGTTTAAACCGCACCGCATTGATAAAATCAATTAATGATTATATATATATATATATATATATATATATATATATATATATATATATATATATATATTCGAAAATAATTTGACAAGTCCTAAATTAGTGACATTATCTTAAGTTTTTGAAATGTAATATTAATTAATCCAAAATTTAATGGAAATTTTAATGGAATGACCATATTTTTTTGTCTCAAATTTATTTTCAACTAATATTCAGTGACCATTATTTTATACACTATGTTTTCTTAACTTATGTATATTCATAAGTATTTAATGACCACAATTCTATGACCACCAAATTTCTTAATGACAACTTAGTGAGCCGTTAGTGACGACAATGATAGTATTGTCATTAAATTTAATGTAAATAATTACCCAAACCGCAAAACCGCATAAACCGCCCGCACCAAACCGCAACGCATAATGCGGTTTTGAACGTTCGCGGTGCGGTTTGCGGTTTGCGGTTTTGGCTCTAAACCACACCAAACCGCACCGCGCACACCCCTATATATATATATATATATATATATATATATATATATATATATATATATATATACATATATATATATATATATATATATATATATATATATATATATATATATATATATATATATATATATATATATATATATATATATATATATATATATATATATATATATATATAGGGACTAGGTTCCTAGCCAAGCCAGGGAATCTACGACCGATTGTCAAAAAATATCCCACTACGGGGTAATAAGCAAGGAAGGAGTGCCACTTTCAAAAATTCTTTTTTAGTTAAATCACCCGCCGAAGCGAATCCTTCGAAATAGCCAAGCCAGTAAGTAGAAAGGCAAGGTGACCACAGGGAAAGGCATTACCAGAAGGAAAGTAGTCCAACTCTATGTCTTACGCATCAGTGGAATTTGAGTGAAAGCAGTAAGTCAGTGGCCAAGAATCATCGATTTTTGAGTTACCAGCTCAAGGAAGCTCATGGGAATTTCTTTAAGTAAGAACGATCTCCAGTGTCATCCTCTTCGTATTCTCTTTAGTAAAGCAAGTCCCATCGAGTGGAGTCAAGGCATGCCTTAAGGTAGCAACTGAATTTCAGGTGAGATGGTTCAATAGTAGATTAGATAAAGGCCGTTGCTACTTCCCACGAGGGGAGGAAAGTCAATAGCATAGATAAGGAAGTGGCTATTCTTGTTTGTTCATGACTCCGCTGCGCTCCTCTTTCATGGAATAAGCGCCTTTTCTCTTACAGACAAAAGAAATGGATTTTTTCCGACTAGCTCGAAGGGAAGGAAAGAGCGCTATAAGAGAAAGAGTGCCTCGAGAATAGGCTTTTGGTATTTTTACTGAAAGCAGAGGAAGCATTCGATGCATCATATAAAAAAAAGTACAGCTGCCAGAGCCCCGTATTTACCAGCGGGGGTCCCGAGATATTCTATATATTAAAAAACTGGTCTTTGGCCACGCAAAAAACCTTTCACTGTAGACATTTTATGACAAATTTTTTTTCATTCATTGTGAAATGAAAGGTCCCATCATTAAAGGTAAGTTATGATGACGTTTAATTGTGGTGATTATAACCCACAAAAACCGTTACTATATGTAAAAACTGTCACAATAGGGTACCGATTTTTTTTTCAATCATTTTTCGATAACCGTCACCATAAACTACTTTCACTCACAAGTTTTTTTGTTTTCATGACTATTTTTGGCTTTTAGTGACACGTAATATATTAAAATGACCATAAACTAGTATTAGTCACATGTTTTTTCATTGGTCATGACTATTGTTGACTTTTAGTGACACGTAACCATAAACTACTTTTAGTCACACGTTTTGTTCGTTTGTCATGACTATTTTTGACTTTTAGTGACACATCATTTATTAAACTGTGGCCATAAACTACTCTTATTCACATGTTTTTTCGTTTGTCATAACTATTATTTACTTTTAGTGACACATAATAGATTAAACGGTGACTATTATTGACATTCAATCACACTTTTTGTTTGTCATAACAACATACTTTTCGGTTTTTACTGCCCAAACATTTTTTGTTTTATTTTGAAAAACTTTCGAGTGTTTGTTCAAACCATTTTCTATAGTTCTTTGATTTTAATAAAATCCTTCATCCGTCACATTCACATTTTCTTCGTTTACCAACTTGTTTAGTTCAGGTCCAACTTTATCACCATTTCCTTTGGTGACGAGTACTTGATTTGGACACACTTCATCATCAGTATCTTTGAACCTTGGATAAACCACTACATTTTGTTCGAGATAATATGAATTTTTGTCTTTCAACATTTTGTGTATTCTTTCGAGTCTTAAAAACTTGATCTTCCACTACTCGTGGAATTGGTTTCTCATTCGAAACTTCATCATCATCACTCACATAATCCTCAACAACAACAATATCTTGAAAATCACAGTTTTGGTTGTCGAAGATTGATCATTGTTTAATTTCGTCACAAGATCATTATTATCTTTGCCTTTAGCCGTTGAAGTGACATTAATGACAGACAATCGTGAACAATCAACACCTTTCTCTTCCTCAATTGCACTAATATTATGATAATTATGTTCAATATCAACAAAATTTTGTTGAGAATTTAGTGTCGACTTCTTAGTCATGTTCAAAATGTTAACTTGTTCATTTTTGATTAAAGTCTCATTCACAAATTTCATAAGATCATCAGCATTCAAACATTCATTAATATCAACAATACCATATGCATAAGAATCATTTGGTATCTTATCATAATCAACAACATATTTCAGCTAAATGATACAACTCAGTTAATTTGCCATACAATCTTTTTGTTGAATTACAATAAATGTTCCTTTGTTTTACTAGCATCATATTATCCATTCTAATGGTGTCTCTCTCTTTATTAAAAGATTTGTAATTCTTAAATCCAGAGACTCCACTAATCCCTTCTTTTCTTCAAGTTTATTTCTAGCTTCATATAACAGGGGTTTGGATTTTTCGGCTTCACTACTCATGGAAATTAACATGTCATTAAGATAACCACAAGTATTATCAAAATCAGTCAACAAATTATTATAAGAAGTCGAATGAATTTTAAATGAAGTAAGAGATCACGTACCTTAGCTGTCATCGGTGACTTGGTTGAATCTATCGACACAAAACACCTTCTAGAAATCCTTTCTTGTTCATTCTCCTCATCTGAACTTAATTTCTCACCATTGTCCTCTTCAAGCTTAACATACAGAGCACCATGAGTTGGATGACACATTTCTTCATCATCTGATCCTGAAGACCAGATTTGATAGGTTCCATCTTCTTCATCATTTCCTATCGCAATCAATGAAACATTTTTCATTCGAGAACGTAATTCCTCAAGCTTCTCCACATAATACACTTTATCTTTAACTTTTTCCTTTTTCTCTTCCTTCTTCCTCAGCATATGGTGTTTTGCAAGATGATTATATCCATTACAGTAGTTAGAATTGTAACCTGAATCACCTTTTAATTTCAATTCTTTATTCTTCTCATTCGAACTATCTATCACATTCTTCTCAACGTTCGTATCCTCCTTCACACTTTTTCCAGATGTCGACACTCCCATATTCTTAGAAATTTTTTTGAACTTTGCATTGAATGGCTTCTAGAAAAACTATTTGACTTTGTTGTTTGAATAGTATGAAACATCTTCATCATCGGAATTGAACATGAATCCTTCTTCACCATCTTTAGCTTCTTCATCAGATTCAACTTCCTTTGCAGAGACTTTCGACACTAAGGCCAATGGTCTACCCAAACTTAATTTGCTTTCCTCAACAATATCTTTAACCTCATTTTCATGAGCTTTCAAGATATTGTAAAGATTCGATAGTGAGTAACCATCAAAGTTCTCATGCGTTTTAATCATCAAACTTATGTTTCGCCATTCCTTTCTCAATCCCATGAGAAAAGTCAAATTGCACTCCAGTGTCAAACGAGCAACTCCATAACAAGAACATTTGAAGACCAACTCATTCAATTGATCATAATATGATTCAATTTATTAACCTTCTTTCTTCTTGAATTCATCTAACTCCAACAAGCATTGAGTAACATAACTCTTCTTCGTCTTCTCGTTACATTGATACTTCTCCTTCAAAGTATTCCAAATTTTCTTTGCAAACAAACATTCACGAACATAGTTGTAAACCACTGGTGGAAGAGAACCACATAATTCACGCATACACTTCTTATCATTTGCTTTCATCTTGTTTCCTTGCGTGATCATATCTTCAGCAACAGTTCCAACAACAACTAACATCTTCGGAAGAAATGGACCTTTTTTGATTGACATCATCAAATCTTCATCAATTCCATTTAAGTAATATTCCATTCTGTCAACCTATTATTCGTAATATTCAGGAATCAACATAGGAATTTTTGTTGTCGATCCAAGCAAATGAGAGAAATTCATCATCGTGTTCACGTTAAAGTTCACCATTGATGAACAGCTTTTGAAGAAATAAATTTTTGATTCAAAGTGAAATCAAAGAGAAAATCAACCAGAGATCAATTGATCTAACACACAAAACACAGAATCGATACGACTAAATCGATTGATACCAGCTTTTCATTTCAATCTGCGAAATTTTTTAAATCGGAAAGAACAATTCAAATAGATGAAAAATACAAGAAAAATTCAATCGATTGTATGAATACTTCTCTGATACCAATTGTAGTGTGTTAAAAATGATAAACGAATCAATCGAGTAAGTAAAATCAAAAAAAGGACACACAGATCTAAATAATATATGATTGGCTCAATTCCACGTCTGAAGAGTACAAAGAGAGAGTACAAATGTGATAGGAGAATGTTCGAACCGATACTCTGACCTAAGTACTTACCCTATTTATAGGGTACAACAGACATACAAAACATACAAGGAGTAAACGTGTCATAACGAAACTACAATGCCTTGTAAATAGATAACATGTCGAAAGTGCTTCTGCTTTCGACACTTACAAACACATAACAAAAGATATAGCTTTCGACTCTCACTATCTACTTTCGACTCTACAAAACCCTTTCTCCACCAACCTTGCCTTGAACCTAGCTGGTTCAACTCCTGGTATCCCTTCCTTCCTCTTAAAGACCATTTGCATCCCACTGGTTTTTCTCCTTCAGGTAATGGAACTAGATCCCATGTTTCATTCTTCTCCAATGATTTCATTTCTTCATTCATGGCCATCAACCAATTTGTTGCTTCATTACTCGCCACTGCCTCTTTATACGATTGAGGCTCCTCTGTGTGAATGTATTCTCCAGTTGCTAAAGCAAAAGCAATGGAGTTAGGGTCACCAAAATTAACACATCCCATATATATAACAAGTTGTCGAATAACCCTATTTGATCTCCTGCTTGCTATAGATTCAGAACCATCTTCCTTCCCGGCATCAACTTCACTGGAAGAAGATCCCATGGGTTGTTCTTGGGTTTCATCTTGTTTAGGATGTTTACTGCTACGTTGCTCTTCACCACTTATCACAACTCTGTCTGGAGTTTATGATGCAAACTCCACCTTTTGGTTAGCACCTTGATCTTTGTTCCCTGCTTGAGTTGTATCACCTCCTCCCTGGTTACCCATGGCAGATTCATTAAATGTTACATCTATGCTCATGATATATTTAGGAGTTCTTCCTTCTTCTGTACACAACAATCGATAACCTTTTACTCCTATCGCATATCTTATAAATATGCATTTCATTTCCCTTGGCTCAAGTTTACCATCATTTACATGAGCATATATGGGGCATCCAAATATACATAAACCAGAATAGTCAGAGGGTTTCCCGGATCATACCTCTTGAGAAGTCTTCAAGTCTATTGTAGTTGATGGTGATCTGTTCCCCAGATAGCAAGTAGTGTTAATTGCTTCCGCCTAGAATTGCTTGGATAAGTTAGCAAATATCCGCATGCACCTTGCACGCTGCATGTGTGTTTGGTTCATCCGTTTTGCCACTCCAATTTGTTGTGGTGTGTTCCGTACATTGCGGTGCCTCACTATACCTTCTGCCTTGTAGAACTTATCAAATGGAGCATTGTAGAACTCCAACTCATTGTCAGTCCTCAAAGTCTTGACTTGTTTTCCAGTCCTTTTCTCAACCATGGTCTTCTACTCCATGAACTTCTCAAACACCTCATCTTTGGTCTTTAGAAAGAACAACCAAATCTTCCTTGAATAATCATAAATGAATGTCACAAAGTATGAGCATCCTCCTTGAGACTTCACTGGTGTAGGACCCTATAAATATGAGTGAACATATTCCATGGTTTCCTTGCTTGTATGTTGACCGGTACCGAACGTCACTTTGCGATGCTTTCCCTTGAAAAAATCTTCACAAAAATTTATCTTTCCAGTAACCTCTCCACCAAGCAGTCCTTGTTTACTTAGAACTGACATGCCCTTCTCACTCATGTGTACCAACCTACGATGCCGCAACTCTGTCTTGTCATCTCCTTCATTCAAGGATTGAGAGATAGCCACCATTACCATAACCATAGTACCTTGTAGGATATAAATCCCTCCAGGATTCATCTTCCTTTTCATTATAACTAGAGAACCTTTGGTCACTTTGACCCAATCACCTTCACCAGCGTACCTCATCCCATTCTTAGCTAATGTGCCAAGAGAGATTAAATTCTTCCGAAGTTTCAGAACGTACCAGCCATCTAACTTCCTGACCATGCCGTCGTGGATATTGATATGCACCATGTCACTACCCATGATGTTTCTCACCCAATCATCGCCCATCTGGACTATTCCATCCCACTCTTTGAATGAGTCGAACCATTCACGATTATACGTCATGTGATAGGATGCTCCATAATCTAAGACCTAAGCATCAATAGAACTAGATGTACTAACAGTCAATACATTACCATCATCCTCTTCATCAGAACTTTCATGAACCACAACAACAATGTTATTGCTGCTTGATTCACTCTTGAACTTCCCATTCTTAAGCTATGGACAATTTCGCTTGAAGTGCCCCTTCTCCTTACAGTTATAACATTCCTCATTAAATGAACCTTTAGACTTCAATTTTGAACGTAATCACCCTCTGTTCCCCCCTTTCATATCTTCTGTCCTTCCTCTCCGTACGAACAAACCAGAACTAGACACATCCTCTCCAACTGAAACTTTTCTTTTCAGTTCCTTGGACATCAGAGAATCCATCACATTATTCACGATCGTTGTCCTACCATAGAGAATGATATCAACAAAATTCTCATATGAGTTTAGAAGAGAACATAAGACAATGAGTGCCTGATCTGCGTCTTCAATCTTCACATCATTCCCTTGTAGATCTAAGATGATGCGATTGAAGTTATCCAAATGATCTTTGACTTGGGTACTTTCATAAATTCTGATAGTGTACAACCTTTGCTTTTGATACAATATGTTCGTCAATGAGTTGTTCTGGTACTTGTCACAAAATTTATCCCAAATCCTTAGTACTTCATCTGTCAAGCTCAACAGAATGACACTATGTACCTTTGTCAGAATGTCCACCTTCTTATTAGCCTCCATGTCCTTTTTCAATTTTTCCACTCCTTCCAGTGCCGCTGCACATCCTTGTTGAACCAGAAGAGCCCTCATCTTCACCTTCCACAAAGTGAAGTAATTTGAACCATTGAAGTTCTCCAAATCAAACTTTTGAGTAAACATCTTCAATCAAATGAATACAAACCACAAATCTAATACAATTGTTAGGAAGTAAAGAGGATAACTAGCAAAACCAAAAGCACACAAGACACAATATTTACGTGTTTCGGTCAAGGTGACCTATGTCCACGGGTAGGAGGGGAGTATTCTTTATTTCAGAGCTCTTAAATAGTGGTTACAAGTATAATTTTCACAGAGATTCGCCTCACACTCTAGAATTCAAGATACTAAATGAACTAACATGCATCCCTATTTATACTTGAGGGTTCAGACCTAAAACCCTAATGGGTCAAGCCCATTGGCCCATAGGCCCATGAATGGTGACAACCAATCATATTCCACCATGCAACATCTTCTAGAACATTCTTCCATGTCATACAGCCCATGAGCATCAACAACACACATGATGGACCACCTTGACCATAGTGGAGCATCATGATGCACAACTGGCGCATCATGAACACTAATGGTCCAACATCCATCATGGTGGCACAACATAGTGTATTTCTTGAGCATGATCATCATCTATACATACGTGGATCAACATGGTACACCAAAGGAATCAAGATGGCGCATCATGCACCAAGATGGTCCATGATGGCACAACATCGCATCCATGGCAAACTTCCCTTCTTGATGGAGTAACATCATCTTCATGGCTCAACATCTCCTTGGATCAACATCACCTTGGCGCAACTTCAGACATGATGGAGCATCATGGTATCATTTAGCACAACATCCCTGAGGATGGCACAACTTCCTTCTACATGGCGCAACATGATGTTCCATGTTGCTCCAAGTTGCTCCAAGTCATGTTGCTCCAAGTTTCTCCATGCCACTCCAAGTTTCTCCAAACCACTCCAAGTTGCTCCAAACCCCCTTTTGGAAGATCCGTTCATTTATCACTTGCTCCATGAACCTCAAGCGCTCCATTGAGATCTAAGTGCTCCAAATGCTCCATGAGAATGCTTCAAATGCTCGAGTTACATTTAACAAAAAATTATATTTAAGTTTTAGAAAGGTTTTGGTCTTCTTAAACCTAATAAAAGAGATGAACTTTATAGTAATTCCATGTTCTCAAGTTTAAAAATTATGGAAGGGAAAGAAGGGAGGGGAATGAGAGTGAAGGAAAATGGAGGGGGAGAAAAATGAAGGAAAAAGGGAGGGAGCCCTCTCAGTTAACCCATATTTGGGCGGATAAGTTCGAAGGCAAAAATATCTACTCTTACCTTCATCTCCTTAAAAAACTTGATAACATACTACTTTTCCTTTCATTCCTTAAAAAAAATCAAGAACACACATTTCCTTTCCTTTCTTTCATTTTCCTTCCTTAAGTAAACTCCAGAACATGGCGTAAATATAAAAAGTGTGGTTAAGTTTATATATTAAAACTAGAATATGCAGTAGAAAATTAAAAATACATATCCAATCTTAAAAAAAGAATCTGATTTAAGGATATTGGGCATATGGTTTAGGAAATTAGTGGTCGTGGTGCTTCACTAACTAGTATGGTCGACCCTTAGTTAAATCGTACTGCCTTTTATAATATATTATCCATGACTATTGTAACGCATGACTTTCCATTTAATTCACTGAATACGAGGGTATTAGACAATGTTTCATTTATTTAAATGTTGAAGTTAAAGTTGTTTCAGGGAATGTTGACATCCTTAATACATATAATATAAAAAATTTGAAAATAGAAAACATTTTGAGGGTGTTTTTGGGATTTCATTTTAAACCTCAAAAATATTTTTAGACAAAATAACTTATGGACTTATAAGGATGGAAAGATGAGTTTTTTAAAAAAATGTTTGGCTTAGTTTGTACATGAAAAATGTCCAAAAAAATTCATACGGAGTTTGTAAAAGTTACAAATCCCGACTTCCTAGAATTTATTTTTTAAAAGGTTAGGAGAAGTTGTTTTAAAATACTTTTTTCTTTTGCCAAATATTTTTTTTTAACTTATTGACTTTTTCAGAAAAACCAATAAGTCAATAAAGAGTTTTTAAATGAAATCTCAAACACCCTTTGGGTTGGTAGGATTTGTTTAACTTTTGATACCATGTCATCTTTAACCACTTATGGTAATCTTGACAGGGATGAAAATGGGGTGAGAATGGGGTGAGTATGGGGCAGGGGTGTGACAACCCGAACCTTTTTCCGTTACCGTTAGCTGATTTTCCGTTAATAAAATTTGATTTTTATTGAGTTCCGTCAAATTCGTTTGGTTGGGAAAATCGTTTAGTATATAATTGAATTTTATATGAGTTGGAACCAAAATCACGCGAAAAACCCGAGTTTCCTTTGAAAAATCAATAGTTTTCGGCCTGAGTGATGTTCACGGCCGTAAACTCGTTTACGGCCGTACACCCGTTTACGGTCAGCGACAGGTGGCCCCCACCACCGACCATGGAACACCCCTATAAATAGGAGCATCTACCCCTCATTTACACTTTTCTGGCCGAAAACTCTCCCACACTCTCTCTCTCTAACCTCTCAACCGTAAACACCAAAACACCCTATTTTCTTCCGAAAATCATCAAGAATCATTTTTGGAGGTTGTTTTGGAGCATCTAAAACATGTTTTTCATTGAATACAACATCATTGTTCTTGAGTTTACAGCCATACACGCTTCAAATCTTCAAATCTTCAAGGGCCGCAAATCGTTTACGGCCATACACCCTTCAAATCTTCAAAGTTCCTTCAAGAACACCGTTCACGGCCGTAAACCCTTCAAGGGGCTGTTCACGGCTGAGAACCGTTTACGGCCGTAATCCCTTCACGGCCGCAAACCCTTCTTAAGTGGTGAACTTGGCTGGAAACCCACTTTCCTCGATTCAATCGATTCCCGGTAACATTCCTAAAGCGAAAACAAGTGTTTTTCCAACACTATAATAAATAGTTTCGCTAATAAAATACATATATATGTATTAATTATTATTAGGATCCCGTTAAGTGCCGCATACATCAACTCGAAGGTCTTCATTCCCAGTTTCGTTGTCCGACGCTTTCACGCAACTAACTGTGAGTTCATACCCCTACACCTTTACTGTTTTTAATGTTTTCAAGGGGGGGGGGGGGAGAATACAAGCCAAACATCATTAACCTTATGAAATTATACAAAAAGGGTTTTCAATACACTTAGAGCTGATACAATTAATACAACTATACGGTTTCCATGCTTTTATAAAATATTTAGATATTTGATCCCTTTTGTATTTATGCGGAGCATAAGGGAAGCTTTCAACATAATCACAGAGTTTTCAATGTAAAACATGACTTGAATACATTAACGAACATATGAACTATAATATGTATAGTTTATGGAACATCCATGTTAACAATATACAAAACATAGATTCAATGAGATCGAACATATAAGCTATATAGAGTATAGTTTATGAAACACCTAGACAGTAAACAAATTCAATGGATTCATTTTATTCTACATTTAACCGTTAGTATAACATTTTATGAGTGAGCATTCTTCGCGTACTTATTTAAGTACTAACAAAAGTCCTGAGATTATAACCAGAGACTCCTTGCGGGAGAACGTGAGTTTGTGTATAGATCTATACGGGATTGACAATCCCGCACCATAATTGTTAGCTACCGTTAGGCCGGTAGGTCTGGGTGACAAAGTCATTTCGATTCCGACACCTGAAGAACGTCGTTCAGGTAATTCAATGGTCAAGTATGGTTATAACAACTCATAAATTTGGTACTAAAATACACGATTAATGTATGAATGGTAATAACTTCAATTAGTTTTAATTTAATTAATGAAACTACTAAACATACTAGTAGCAACCAGGGTTTTCAAACGGAACATTCTATACATTACTGGTGGTAGCCAAGGTTTTCATAAAAAAAGATTTTTTCATTCAAAACAACGATATACTATACAACTAGTGGTAACCATACACATAAACTAATACATTATACACTATTAGAGAACATAGTAATAAACCATACATGTTAGAAAATATTGGATTTTCTTGGAAAGCATACAAACATTTCACAGATTTAATGATGGGTTTTCATTACAAAAACATGCTTATGAACTCACCAGCTTAATGATGATACTCTTTTTAAAACTACTTGTATTCTCAGGAAATTAGTAGACAGGTACCTCGTCAGACTTTTGAGAAGCCGGAGCATATAGAGTCTCGTCTTTACATTTGCTACTTTTGATGTATATAAATATGAATCAAACAGATGTAAATACCTTTTTATATATATTCAATGTAATGGTTGTGTTTACTTTGATTACTATGATGCAAATGTTGTGATACTACATATGACGTCACCCCCCCCCCCCCCCCGAACGTTTCCGCCATTCCGGTTTGGGGGTGTGACAAGGGGTGACCATTCTTGTCCCCATCCCTGAGTGCCTAACCTCATTCCCTTACCCATCCCCATCCTAGACCGATACATGAAATCAAATCCCCTTTCCTTTATATTTTGGGCTTTTCCCAACCCATATGCGATCCATGAACATAATAAGCTCAACTCACGCAAAAAAATAATTTCAAGTTTAATATGCAATCAAAACCAGAGGCCATAATCATATTGTGTTTACTTCAATCATAAATTGTAACAAACATCAAAACGAGAAGTGACTATTTGGTATATAGATTGTCGAACGAAATGAGACTGGCAAACTCTTAGAATTAGGAACATAATTTGGTATACAGAATCTATCTTTGATGGTCTAATACATATCAATTCATGCTTAGTGAACTTAATTAAAATTCAATAAATGTTCAATATACTAACATTATATATATATATATATATATATATATATATATTGGGTTTTTATTCAAAAACTAGTATCAAAAACATAATTTTAGCAACGGAAGACTTGATCATTTTTGAATAACATAAACAAGTTAAACCCACCAAGGATTATCTTGCAAAGTGTAGAAAGATTAAACACCAAACAAAGAAGAAGATGGAGAAATAACAACCTTTGTAGTTCTTTGGATCCTCTTGGGAGGCTTGGAAGTTGATGAAGAATGATGAACTTTAGAGATACCAAAAAGTTGTCAACTTGATTTGATATGTTAATCTTGTAAGAAAACTCTTAATCTCTTAAGCTTGAAGTTCATAACCAATATGAACTCCAAGAGAGCATAAAAGAGATGCAAGTAAACTCTAAAGTAAACATTTATAGAGAGAAAGTGAGGGAGTCGAGGGAGGATACGATTCCAACAAGTATCCAAGACAAGAATTCATGCAAGCCCTATTTACATGTAATCTTTGTCCATATGGTCTTCACCTTTTCTCCTACCATGCTCCTAGCTCCTTAATTTAATCATATTGTCCATGCTTGTCTTTTTAGAGGAGTATTATTTTCATTAAAAAAATGAAAAGCCCATACTCTCTTTTGTCTAGCCAAAATTTGAAATTATAAAGGCAAAAGAAGACAAAAACCTATTATATTTTATAAACCAAGTTTATAAAATATAAACTTTAACTTTTCGGTAAAAGAAAAAAGAATTTATCTAGTCCAAAATGTTGTGCATGACTTATTAGTTCATACCATATGAATTATATATATATAATGTTAGTTGCTAATGAAAATTATTATTTCCTAGAAATAAATAATTTCCAATTTAATTATAAAAGTTCATTGAATATTTATTAAAATCAATTTCTAATAAAGAATTAATTATATCAAGTTGTTGTTAGTGTGACCCATTAGTATCACATGTTAATTAACAATATCACTTTAATATGATTTTGAGCATACTAGATCTTTCAATCTCCCACTTGCGCAAGATTCATATTAGACTGATATAGACAGTGGTGAACATCTAACAACATTTCACTACCCCCATTAACATACGACTTTGTTCCATTCTATCAACGCCCAATTCCCAAAAATCTCCAAGCTACAATTGGTGTATAAGGTAAGTTTATCAGTTATCCCTTTGTCACAGACATCATGTTGAACATGAGATATGGATCGCGATCAATCTCATTAGGTGTTCAACTTTTGGTAAGGCGACTTAGATGTCTAACTCTCAACACATAAGAGGAACAGATCCCATCTTGACTACATAATCCTCTTGCATGGTTCATACCATACCTGAAAATGGCTTTTATAACTGCCCGATTAAGGACCATCGTTTGACCATATGTAAGCATATTGCTCCCTACACTTAAGTCCCACTATGTATCTCAGGTGTTAAGGATACAAAGATAGTACCTTTTAATCAAGTATCATTCACAATAGCGATCCATGAGATGATCATGATGCGGGTTAGTTCAATACTAGTTCTCTGACAAGTACCTATGAAACTTGGTTACAAACCATTGCATACCTTCATCCGGTGAAAGTCAACAAATCCAATTCATATTTCTCTTATTTCATAATTTCTCCCATAATTATAACCGACTATAAACTTTTAGAATAATTAGATTATTCATGGATTAAACATGTTAATATAGAACACAACAAGTATTGATGTTATGATCATATCCCAGTATATCAAAACAATATATAATAGTTGTTACAATGTTCCAATATCCAAATACTAAATCCAAATCAAAATCCAATTTCTAGAATAATAAAGTATTATAGCTGAAGTGTGACCATTCATACTTAGCTCAGAAGAAGGAATTTATTAATGGGTTCGACTAAACTTAATTTGTGTGAATTTTGCGAATACTATCATCTCCATATTTGACTTTACACTAGGAATATTTAATATCTTGGAGTATATGATTGGTGTTCTTTCGTGATATAGTCTCTTAGCTCGATTAAGTATACTCTCGAAGTCACAAAAATTTCTATGTAATCCTTTGAATGACAGAGATCAACATAGCTTTTCAATGAACTCATTCATCCAATCCTATTAGATTTCAACTTCTAAAGTAGTGTATTCTTATGTTTTGGTATATTGTGTCATTTTGTTTTCCTTGGACCTCATACCAACTAAACTTACTCTTCATCCCTCAATGAAGTCATAATCTAATTATAAGTCATAATTATATACATTTGTTTAGAATCAAAATCTTATGTAGACCTTTACATGAAGATTTTATTCTAAACTATATGTCTCATATACATTCTTTTAGTTCTTCCAAAGTACTCTTAGAATGTTTCTATAGTCACCCTATGACTTAACCATGTATTCAAATGATATATTATGATATGATCATAACATGATAATATACCAGGTCTTACGCATAGTATAGCATAAATGATGGATTCATTTTCCAAACAAATCAAATATAAATCATTTCAGCTTGTTCAAACCTGTGAGCTAGGTCCTTTTGAGGTTGGCGCAAACTTAGTGCCATGTGACAATACCAAGATTCCTCCAAATGAATTTTGTGTCTTGATCCCTTTCAAGATATTGTCCATATATGCATAAAGATATAGAGCTTTTAACATTCATTTTATCTATCTCTATAGATTTTACATTCCAAGAATGTATATTGTTCTTCCTAAGTCTTTCATTTTAGAAACATATTCCGAGTCAAGGTGAAAAAAGCATGGTATGGTTAGAATGTAATTTCTTATGATTAAGTATGTCTCATTCATAAAAGATTAGGAATGTCACTATGCTTCCACTAGTTTTTAGTAAAGACATACGTTCTATTCATTTTGATATAAAAGCATATATTGTGGTTTCATATTAAAATGATGATTACAAGATTGAGATGTTTGCTTTATATCCACAAGTGGATCTCAAGCTTTACACATTTTATTAGGATAACATGGATTAAGAAAACCTCCAGGCTAATCTATATGGATATCTTCTACTATATATCTATTAAAAAACGGTCCTTCTTGAAATCTATTTGCTATATTTCAGATTGAGAATATGAATTTATAGTAAACAATATCTTTATTGATCTAATCATAGCTACTTGAGAAAAAGGTTTAATCATAGTCAATGTCATGAGTATGATAAGGTCCATAGTCAATGACATGAGTATAAGAAAATCCTTTTATAACAAGTCTTGCTTTAAATGCGTATGGTTATCCATGTAATGCATTCTTTCTAGAAGAATCACTTACTCCTTCTAGCCTTCATATGGAGAGGAAGTTCAATCAAGACCATACTTGATTATCATACATGGATTACATATCATGTTCACGGCTCTAGGTCATTAATCAGATTTGAGATCTGACATAACATCTTGGTGTTTGATTGATTTGCTAGAAACCATCAATAAAAGCTCATCGATGGGAGATTCCACATTTCTCAAGTCATAGATGATTTTTACCACTAATCCGAACAATTTGTGTTTGTGAATAGCCCTTATTCAATTTTAACAATCTTTGTTAAAGCTAGTACCAACTATTACTATATATATATATATATATATATCAGGTAATGGTTCTAGAGCTGCTTCAAGTTCAATGTATCTCCCACTTGCTTTGTCATCCGAAGCTTGCTTTCTGCAAACTTAGCTATCAGAGGAATAAGAGAAACTTATTCTTGGTGGATTTGCATATAATATATATTTAGTAGATTTTGGGTTTAGAAGCTTTAGTCCAATATAGGCCTTAAATCCATAAAACATTTAAGTAAGATAGGGATGGAGCCTTTCCATATAAAATCTTATGAAGAAAATGTTATATCTACTAGTTAGTTGGTGTTTGTACTCAAGGTACATTTGATAGTGTTTTAGGTGTTATCCCAAGGAAATAAAATGAGGACATTTATACCGATTAGAACGTAAATCATACAAAGTAAGACTTAATTCATCATTTATTATCATTAAGGCTTTAGATAGTTCTTATGGGTTTGTATCTCAACTTTATATTTAGAAACTTAAACAAAAGATTTCACAATTATGTTTTGACATGTAAAATATAATTTATAACTACTATAGTTGTAAATAAAGTTGATTTGGTATCTTGTGCTAAACCTTAGACACTCATTAGAAAGGAAGTCATACACCATAGTATATAGTTCCTTAATAATTATTTTCTCTACTACTTAGTGAAAATATCATTAGGAATCCTTTATATATAAATAAGATTTACATATGTCAAATAAACTACATTATTTGCCTTCAAATATCCCTTTCTTGAAGTTGGAATATGTGAATATTATTTGTATAATAAAGATAACAATGTCAAAGATGAGTTTGATTTAAAACAAGTTTAAGTCAAAAGTATTTGACATATAGAACTTGTTATTTATAAAATATTGATATTTACTTTATAATTCTTATTAGGAGATCTAGTCTCATAAAAAGAATTTTAATCATTTCCGAATATGAAGGTGATCGTTATGAAAAATGATTTAAGTAAATAGTCAATCATTCATAAATTAAACTGAGACATATATTTAGACAAGCTAAATGAAAACATACATTGTTCCATAACAAACATTGTTTTATATTACAAGTACATTATGTTCCTAGCACAATTAATAAGCTAAACTCCGAGAGTATAGTTTCAACTTGATTTTGCTTAGCTGGTTACTCTTCTATAAATATCTGCAAACAATTTACAAATATTAGATTAACATTTAAGTACCAAGTACCTAAGTGCTATATGAAAAGTATGAGTTCTATCTAGTAGATACCTGAAATACTAGTCTCTTCCAGACTTTCTTTTCAGATAAGAGGAGCAAATCTTCTTCCAGTGTTCAGTTTATCCACGAAAGAAACAAGATCCATCTATGTGGGCCTTAATGGATTTCATGGACTTAGAGGTGTTTAGTCCATAAAACATCGGCCTCTTAGATCACACAAGGTGATTCTTTTGGGGCTTAAACTATTCCTAGTTAGATGTTAGAAACATCTTTAGGATCAGAATGATGCCTTTACTAGGTATCATGTTCAGGTTTATTACTCAAAGAAAATAGTTTAGGACTAGGACCTTTAAGTGTATACAATTTCATATCTCTCGCGAGATCGTCTCTTAAGACATGAACCCATTCATTGAAGTTGTATCTAGTGAATGTTATTTTTTCATTAAGTCATTAAAGAAAATAACAATTCATGGTAATGACAATGGATTATTTGACGACAAAATTTTAACAAAATTCATTTAGTATTTTCAATATTTAAACTCTTTGATAATTAATACCCTTTTAGTTTCCAAAAACATTAATTATCAAATTCTAGGATCCAAGTTTCAAAACAAATAAATGGTTAGGTATCTTTTATCCCATCCATTTGAATTCAATCTGGTAGATATCGATTATCAATTATATCTTACTATATAATTCCTATATTTATGGGATTGCTAATAACAAAATTAATTAGACATGTTTGATCCCAACTATGCCTCGTAACTCTCTTGCTTAGGTATTCTTTATCACAAAATATTTCCGATCAAATCATCCAATTTGAAAAACATGTGTAATCAGCCTATAACTTGGTTATAGAAATCGCAAATACACCCCGACCATTTAAAGATAACACTAAGCGGTTAGGTATCCTTTATCCCACTAGTGCATACAAGATACGTGCGAGTGCTCTTCAAAACGGATTGCATAAATTTGAGGTTTGTAAAAAGGGTATTTGAAACATCCCAAAAATACGGTCCAAAAATTTCTTTTCAATTTATAAATAAAGCCATAGTAATCCCAATCATCTAATGTAAAAAATAAGTGAAAATATCTCAAAGCATCATATCAAACACTGTATCAAAATCATATATCCAAATATCAGAGTAAATCATACCAGACTAAACGATGCGGTGTGTGCAATGCAGTCATCCCGAGCTCTTCCCTTACTAGCGGAAGTACCTGAAACAAAAACTGAAAACTATAAGCACAAAGCTTAGCGAGTCTCCCCGAACTACCACATACGATACACATAATCATATAATAACATACATTAGGCCTTGCCCGCTACATCGGGACCCACCCGACATCGGACCGAAGTCCAACATCGGCCCCGCCGACATTGGGCCCCACCCGGCATCGAACCGAAGTCGGACATCGGCCCCGCAGACATCGGGCCCCTCCTGGCATCGAGCAAAGCTCAGTATAACTATCAACATATCAACAATACACATAATAAGCACACAACATAAACATGTAAACATTCCTCGGGCCCCACCCGACATCCGACCGAAATCCAGAAACATATAACAAGCACATGCAAGAATCACCAAGACATCAAGCATACCAACATTCCTCGGGGTTTCCCCAACATCAGACTGAAGTCCAGAAACATATAAACTCATAAACCTACATCGGGCACTGCCCGACATCGGACCGATGCCGACACATGCTAACATACTTAACGAGCCGACATTGGTGCTTTAGACCTGTTCTTAGGAGGAAAACTCACCTCAAATGTCGAGTGAAGTAGTTGAACGTCTCTGCTCCTGCAACCGGCTCTATTCACTCCCTATACAAAACAACCCCTTAGATACCATTCCTTATGTCAAGACCCCTTTACGAGTCAACCTTGTTCAAAGTCAATGTCCCAGTCAAAGTCAAAGTCAACAATCTGAGTTGACTTAACTCGTCGAGTCATCTCCCTGATTCGCCGAGTTCCCTTGCTACTCATAGTTGTGAAAACATGAACTAACTCGTCGCAGACTCGTCGAGTTCTAGCTTGTACAAAATCGGGACAAACCGACTCAACTCGTCGAGTCCCTCTCTGGACTCGCCAAGTTCCTCAATCTGTTTAGGCCATCTTAAAAGATTAAGCCCCAACTCTTCAGATCTAAGCTTCATACTTCTCATATACACTGAAAATGTCCTTTTAAGGGTAAAGTTTCCAACTTTACCCGTTAATATCTTTATTTAATGGGTTTAGCTCAAACCCTAACTCCTTAGGACCTATATCTTGGTCCACAGGCCATCCATACTCCAAACTAAAGCCTACAAACAGAGATCTAGACCCTAAACACTACATAGACACGTAAAGCTTCCACCGTTCTCTACATGCATGGCCTTTTGGAGCTTAAAAGGCTAAAAAGACACTCTATAGCTTGCATGGGGCTTCCATGGTCATAAAGTTTGCACCTTTATGCCATGAGAGCCCTCTATAATCCTAGATCTGAAGGTACACTCACTTGGGACTTCCATATCCCAAAGATCAAGCTTCATGGACCAAAAAACCAATAAAGTGAAACTAAGGAGATCTAAGAAACTACTAAGCAAGTTAGAGACTTGATTACCAAAAAATGATGAGGATGAAAGGCAGTCTCTGGATCTACTATCTTTTCTTTGAATCTTCAAGCTTTCCTCTTCTTCACAAGCTTCAAAACACACAAGGTTCACTTAAAAATGGCTCACAACCTCACAAATGCATTAGGGTTTCTGAAACAAGGGTTTGGGACTTGGAGGCTGGAAATGAGGCCAACAAGTGGGGATTAGGATGCTTAAAAGGGTGCAAAAACCCGAATTTAGGGTTTCATCCTGGCAGCCCTACTCATCGAGTTGAGGCTCTCAACTAGTCGAGTAGGTGACTTAAAATCCCGCATCAATTCTGATTTCTACTCGACGAGTTTAGGGCTCCCAACTCGTCGAGTTGCTCTACAAAAGTGAATAAAATATAATTAAATGCGTACCAGGAACCTGACGTTACAATATTTTATATGTTTTATAATTCTAGTTTTAAAAACATATAATATCATGGTTATTACATGCATATAATAAACCATTGTACCAATTTTCAAAAGAAAAACACTTTTAAAGGTTCTATATAAAAAGTTAGTTTTTATATAATTTGATGCGATTCAAAATTAATAACCGGTATTAATTTTGAGGGCATTTGAAACTTTTATATCTTTAATAAAACTTCCTTTTTATTAATTATATATTTGGAGTTTGTATAAGTTATAAAAATCACCATTTTAAAACTTATATTTGAGTATTTCAAAATTTGACATTATTAACGTTTTTATAAAACTGGATTTTATTTTAAAACAATAATTTGTTACATCTTATGTCCACATTACAAATTTTGAAAACCAAACTCCATGTAATGTTTATTTTGTCTAAAATTATTTTAGCATGTGAAAAAGTAATTTATCAACCACACATAATAATTGCATAAAATAAACAACACAAACATGCATACAAATTTATGTGCATAAACATAACTAACTAATGATATTTTTGTGAGCCTACACAAAAATGCCAAGTCCATTCCTAAAGGGACATTTAAGGGGCCAAAAATCATCTTTTAATGTTGTTGTATAAGCTCCCACTTGAGAAAACAACCTTTGTTTGCAAATGATTGGAAAAAACTTCTTTAAGACATTATTTCAGCAATATGCAACACTTTCAGAAAGTGCTGCAGAAAGTGTCGCAAATGCTCAACAACCCTTTGAACAATCTGCCAACAGCAACAACAACAACGCTTAGCGACAGTACGCAATCTGTTATCGAAAATCCAGCACACCTTATACTTGCGAAAATTGCACCGTGGTCTTCAAAAAATGGCTCCAACTTCATTTCTTGTTACATTTTGGTACAAATAAATTTTTTATAACAACTAATCTATCACTTAAAAAAATAAACCAGAAAACTAATCTATTTAATTTATTACATACCATATAAATAAATAAATTATTACAACTTAACCATTTTTATAAAACAACCAACACAACAACACAACAAACACAATGGTCATTGGCTAGTTTACGCACATCATACCTATCAACATACACATTAAACAGCCTTTGTTTTTCTAAGACAACTTTAAATGACAAAAGATGCATGAGAACTTTTGTCACATAAAATAACAATTATAAAGTTGTCATAGAAAATATGTATGAACTTGTTTTTATACAAAACCAAGTTATCCATATTCTCCAAAAACTAAGATTTCCAAAAATCAAAAAATCTAATCAAATTTGCAAGGTGGCTATTGATACCAATTGTTAGATTTTTATTCAAAAACTAGTTTCAAAAACATGATTTTAACAACGAAAGACTTGATCATTTTTGAATAACATAAACAAGTTAAACCCACCAATGATCATCTTGCGAAGTGTAGAAAGATTAAACACCAACCAAAGAAGAAGATAGAGAAATAACAACCTTTGTAGTTCTTCGGATCCTCTTGGGAGGCTTGGAAGTTGATGAAGAATGATGAACTTTAGAGACACCAACAAGTTGTCAACTTGATTTAAGATGTTAGTCTTGTAAGAAAACTCTTAATCTCTTAAGCTTGAAGTTCATAACCAATATGAACTTCAAGAGAGCATAAAAGAGATGCAAGTAAACTCTAAAGTAAATATTTCTAGAGAGAAAGTGCTCATAAAAGATATGCAAGTAAACTCTAAAGCTTGGAGGGAGTGTTCACCTTTTCTCCTACCATCATCCTAGTTCCTTACTTTAATCATATTGTTCATGCTTGTCTTTTTAGAGGAGTGCTTATTTCATTAAATAAATGAAAAGCCCATAATCTCTTTTGTCTAGCCAAATTTCGAAATTATAAAGGCAAAAGAAGACAAAAACCTTTTATATTTTATAAACCAAGTTTATAAAATATAAACTTTAACTTTTTGGTAAAAGACAAAAGAATTTATCTAGTCCAAAATGTTGTGCATGACTTATTAGTTCATACCATATAAATTATATATAATGTTACTTGCTAATGAAAATTATTTCCTACAAATAAATAATTTCCAATTTAATTATAAGAGTTCATTGAATATTTATTAAAATCAATTTATAATAAATAATCAGTGATATCAAGTTGTTGTTAGTATGACCCATTAGTATCATATGTTAATTAACAATATCACTTTAATATGATTTTTGACCATACAAGACTTTTCAATATATATATATATATATATATATATATATATATATATATATATATATATATATATATATATATATATATATATATATATATATATATATATATATATATTGTAACGCCCCGATTTTTAGAATAAGTTGTTTATTTTTAAAATGATATAAACACTCATTTTCATAAAATAATAATCAAGGTAAAACCATTTGTTCAATAAACCAAAATCCATAATCAGAGTTATAATGAAAAACATCGTATAATCTCAAGTCATAAAATTGTCGATGTGTGTGTACAGTTATGCTTTCGTCTTCCCACAATCCCATAAATACCTGAAAATTGTTAATCTACAACTGTAAGCACAAAACTTAGTGAGTTCTATGTCATACATGAAAATTCCCACAATCCGATAAGTACGTGAAAATCAAAGTATCACATACATCACATAAGTACGTGAAAATCAAAGTATCACATACATAACAGATTATCATACATACAATAACGACCTATTTCAACCAAAAGAACATGCAAAACATACAAGCAACGAAGAAGACCCTACTAGTCTAATATACATTCATCACTTAGAAACTATAACATTAGTAATATAGTGTTGATTTATTTACATTTTTAATCTTAAGTAGGTCAACACATATAATAGGTTGAATTGGAAAATACATAAACATGTCAATCTAATGGCAACCCATTTATCTAACACTTTGAGTTGGGGTTGGAAATCTCAATCCATTTAAATAAAAAAAGTTGAATTGGATTGAGATCTTCAATCTAATAATAAATAGGTTAGAACCCAAATCTAACTAATTGCCAGCTCTAACTAATAGTTTGTATGTTGAAAAGAAGGGTTCCACCGTCACTTGCATAACTAAAAATAATCCAATTAAGGATTAATGCCCATCAATGAGAATGTGTACCTTTTTGGTTATAGTAAACGCCATGCGAGATGGTTCATGAGAACGAGGAAAAAGAGTATGTTGTGTTGCATTGTTTTGTTTTGCCGACGAAGATTAGAACGCCATATATAGTTTGCCTATGGCTAGCATTAGCGTGTTGTCTATAATAACAATACCATATATTTTTAGGCTATAATATATTTTCTACATTAAATGTGCGTGGTTCCATAATATGAAATTTGGGTTAGCCATTTTCAAGTGCAAAAGATATGATTATACGTGAAGAGTGTGACGAAAATAACCATACAAGCTTACACATTTAACAAAGAAACTATACAACGTTAGCATTATATTACTCTTTAAACCTTAACAATTAACTCTTGAGTCACACATTGCCATTTCTTATAAGTGTTTAATTACAAAGCTTTATTACTACTTAGACACTCCAAGAATATCCACCTGCACCGACGACATCTATGCAGACGACATATGTTGTCGGTAAAGGTCTTCCTGTCCCAACGGTACAGAATTGACCAACTTTTTTTGACCTGGAACTCTATGCCGACGACATATCGTCTGAATATGGTAGGCGAGAATGAAAACTTTTTTGGTGGTTGTCTGGAAACTATGCTGACGATAAGTCGTCGGTATAGGTAACGAAAATTATAATATCCAATTTTCTTATAATTCATGTTTTAGTAAATAAAACCGACATCGTTTTCGTGTAACTTTTCGACTTGTCTGTAAAGAAAATGACGATCCGTGTGAACTCTGTACCGACGACATGTCGTCGGTATAGGGTTCCTATTTTTTATTATTTTTTTAGTTGTGAGAAAAGGATACAACGTCGTATAACTTAATGCCTATACCGACGATATGTCGTCGGTATAGGGTTTTAACTCCAATTAGTCTGGTTTGTCTCCCACATTTGCAGCCACCGTATCTCACCTCTTCTTTTCTTTTCTCTGTCCAATCCCACCTGCAGACGAGAAATCCGGCCGCCTCCTTCACCTTCGACCGCCGGTATACGTAAAATCACTCTATAATTCCGATTTTCTCACTTTTTGAGGTTTAATTTTTATTTAGGTGCCTAATGTACCACATTTTTCCTTTGGTTTCCGGTTAGGATCTCACCGGAGGACCACCACCGACCTCACTCTCCTTCCAACCTCTCTCTGACTGTTGACTGTCGACAACAGGTGTTTGATTTTTGAGTTTTTTTTAAGTATTATTATTATTATTATTTCTGTTTTTGGGTGACCACCGGCCACCACCGGCAGACCACCTTTGAAGCCTACTCCCGACGACCAGCTATCACTGCCCCCGTAAGGATGTTTGATTTGTTTTTTGTTTTTTTTTTTTGTTTTTTTTTACTAATATGCTGTTTTTCGGTGACCACCAACCACCACCGGAGGACCACCGTTGAAGCCAACCCAACCCAAGAGAAATCCCGTTACCACTGCACAAAACAAGTATGTTTTTTTTTTTTTTTTTTTTTTTTTTTTTTTTTTCTGTTTTTCTGTTTTGTTTTTTTTTTATTTTTATTTTTATTTTGGTTAGATAATCTTATGAAATTGTGATATCTTTTATGCCTTATATATGATGATTTGTATAATTGTTTGAAATTGATTGTTTGAAAATGGTAAAAGTTGTTTGGTAATCGTATGAAATTGTGGTATAAGTTGTTTGTTTTTGTGTTTAGATGTTTGAAACTGAAATTTGGTATATGTCTTGATTTTGAGTGCTTTTATATTTTGATGTTGATATGCTTGCTTGAAGTATGACTTTAATATGATATTGGAGTGATTCTATGCTTGAAATCTTATTAACGCTTGGAATATGAAAGTGGTATTGTATGTCTAAATGAAATGGACATTGGAATCGAATGTATTGTATACATGTATGATTATGTGAGATTTAGGTTTAATAATTTGAGTGTATGAAATTATATGTATTGGAATTGTAGTATACTTGTATGAAACAGGAATTGTTGTACACTTGCATAGAATTGGAATTGATGTATAAAATTGTATGTTAGAAAATTGGAATTGATTGTGTTAGATGAATTGATAAAGTTATTAATTGATAAGTTAAATTGCTTGTATTTAGAAAAGTAAAGAACTAAATAGCTATGTTTTTTTTTATACTTGTGAATATAATATAATATAAAAACTACAATACTATAATAGAAAATAAATAAAAGTATGAT